>NC_135541.1:27360561-27960561 GCF_045843805.1 Urocitellus parryii | reverse complement strand
CTGTATCACTGTGGGGCCGCTGGAGTTCCTGGGATCCTTGGGGCAATAACGGAGTTCATGCCTCAGGAAATCACTGATTTCAGGAGCTGGGGCCTCCCAGTGGATCTGAAGTTCTCCTGGCTGGCTCCCGCCCACAGCCTTGATGATATTAGGGGGAGATGGCAGGCCTGAGGGCAAAACAGGGTATATCAGAACTTTGAATACCATGTTCTTTGGTTCAATCCATGGACTATAGAAAGGGGTACTAAATTGAGGGTAGCCATTGGGTTAAAAATAAAGATCACAGATTGTCACTCTTTTGGGGAGATGGCAGGGTAGGAAGGCTCTTTATCCTCTCCTGCTTTCCTCATGAGAATAGAGACATCACTGCGATGTAATAGTTTGTTAGACTGCTCCTTGAACTTCTTTTCATGTTTGTATCCTTGTCATCTAGCATAGTACTTGGCATACAGTAGGTATTCTGTAACTGTAGAATGAGTGACTCAATGAATATATTAATGATGAGGGGACTGGGATGTCCTTGGTGTGAAATGGTTTTTGAGACAAGTCTAGATTTGGATGCCAAGATTGGGAGGGATGATCACAGGATCTTGAGATGCCTCTGGGAATCTGGTAATGGGGGGCATCCACGTTGTCTCAAAAGGCTGCAGGCAAGTCTGATTCTAGGAGCTGGAATGCAGGCAACAAATGGGGGCGCCAGGGAGGTAGGGGTGCCCTTACCCACATTTTCCACAAAGAGTACCCGATGGGTCAAAGTCTGATTCAGGAACATATCCTTCACCCAGAGGTGCAGTGGAAAGAAGAGGCGTATTTCATCCTGGGCTGGAAACTGGCATATATATCGGGTTCCAAAGGGGGGTATACTCCGGGAACTCAGGGGGCAGGCACGGGGCTTCTCTCTGTTGGTATAGGAGAAGTCTCCCTACATAATTGCCTTACTCAACCCTGAGGACCCAGGCCTTGGCCCATTCCCAACATCTGTTTTCATTGCTGCTATTTTTCTTTTTACTGCTAGAGATAGTTGGGATTTGGAATTATATAGGGGCTTGAGCTGAGCTGTTCATAAGGTGACTACTTAACACGTATTCTTAGAGTAAGTCCTCCAGTAGGGCCCCAAACAGGGAAGCTCTTAGAGTGGGACTCAGCAGAGCTAACCACAGGGACAAATATATGGGGAGTGAGGTACAACCCAGCACCTACCCTGAGTAGGCATACAGCAGCTGGTATGTCCCATTGGGCGCTGCCTCTTCCTCATTCCAGAAGCAAGTGAGGTCCTCAAATGTTTGGGAGAAACACCTCAGGGGCTCTGAGTCCAAGGCCAGCAAGGAGACATCTGAGGAACAGCTGATAAGTTGGGTTCTGGGTCCTACCAGGTGTGAGTAGGGGACCAGTGGGAACCTCTTACCCTACATCCCCTCCAAGGACTCTGCATCCCCTCCCAGGGGTCCCTCTTCCTGGGCATAGGTGATCTCCACCCTCTACCCACCTCACCTTGGCTGGTGACTTGTGCCAGGTTTTGTGGGACCAGGAGGAGGCAGGAGGTGACCATGAAGAGGGCCCAAAAGGGCATCTTCTCCGGCACTGTGTGCCTGCCCTAGCCCATCCTCCCTTCAGGAAGCTGGGCCCCAATCCCCTCCCAGGCCAGCCCCTCAGGTTCCTGTCAGATACAGCCCCACGTCCTGTCCCTGTCCCTGCCCTGCTGGGGCCCATCCAGACCACACTGGGGCCAGGGGCCAGAGGAGGGGGAGTAGGCAGGAGGGTAAGAAAATTCTGAAAAAAAAGGACATAGGCCTTTTGGTGGGAGGTATATATTTATATACGAAAAATAAAATAAGCCTGAGTGTGTGTCTAAGTGTGAGTCTGTTATAGAAGGGCATACTGTCATCAAGAATGGCAACATTTACTGAGCACCTAACTAAGCGGCACCTAACTAAAATCTATTGACTCATTTCATCTTCACAATAGTCTTATTATTCCCATTATAAAGATGAGGAAATGAAGAGACAGAGACGATTTGCCTATGATCACATACTCCTCAGACAGAACTTGCATTCACCAAAATCCCCAGACGATTTGATAAAAGTTTGTGAAGAGATGATCTTCAGTATTTCCATCTGGCTTGCTCAGAATCAGGGATGTTTGGTCTCAAACCTAGCTTGTGTTGGTCTTCGTGTTAGTACCAGAGTAGTAGTTATGATCTCTTCACGGAGGCCAAGGCCTCCTGGGCACACTGGTGGTTCCTCTTCTGACTCTGGGAGTTCAGATGCTGGCTTAGGCAGGGAAGGGCAGGTTGGGAGGGAGGAGTATGCATAGCCATGTTAACTCCTACATTTAACCCCTTGACCTCAACTGGGGCTTCCATTGCTGGCTCCTGCAGACCAGGTGTCCTCACATCTTTCTATCTTCCTCCTTCTGAATTAATTTTACTAATAAGGAATTTCAATAGGGGAGGGGTGGGTAGAGGGAAGTGTTTCCACCCTCCTGTGAAGTCTTAGTTTCTCTGGCACCATTTTTTGGCAACTTGTCCCTGATCCAGGTTTGTCATAAGCCCTGTCAGCCTTCAGATTACAAAGACCAATGGTAATGACTTTGGATGCCTCCCTCTGCCCCAGTCTCCAATCAAGGGCTACCCAACTTCTATCAGATCAAGGAAGAGAGGAAACACAACTTTAATGTTCATGCACTCCACAGCTTTGGATGCTAAGTGAATACTCCTCTGGGCCCCAGATTTAGTGGCCAACTGCTTACTTGGCTTCTCCATTTGTGTGTCTAATAAACATCTTACAATTATGATGGCCAAGCTAGGTGTGGTAGTATGTGCCTTTAGTCACAATTACTCAGGAGGCCAAGGGAGGATCCTTGAGCCCACAGGTTCAAGACCAGCTTGGGCAACAGAATAAGATCCCATCTCAAAAAAAAAAAAAAAAAAAAAAAAAAAAAAGGCAAAAGAAAACTCTTGATTCTGGTTCTCACTTCCGAAACTTTGTTTTCCTACTTTTTTTTTTCTTTTTGTAGTGCTGGGGATCGAACCCAGGGCCTTGTGCATGCGAGGCAAGTACTCTACCAACTGAGATATATCCCCAGTCCCCCCCCCCCATTTTTTATACTGTGTTCTTAAAAATTTGTTCTAATTAGTTATACATGATAGTAGAATGCACTTTAATACATCATACATAGATGGAGTATAATTTTTCATTCTTCTGGTTGTACATGATGTGGAATGCCATCTGATGCATAGTTTATATATATACATAAGGTAATAATTTTTGATTCAATCTACTATCCTTCCTACCCCTGTTTTTCTAACTCTTGCCTATCTCTGTAAATAACAACTCCATCTACTGAGTTGATCAAACCCAAAAGCTCATTACTCCTTAATTCCTATCTTTCTCTTAACCTATATCCAATTAATTAGTAGGTCCTGCACTTCCTTCCAAGTGTGCACTGAACCTGAACATTTTTTTACCCCTTCTCCTCCCATCCTGGTCCATGTGAGTGTTACTGCAGTAGCTTTCTAACTGGTGTCCCTGCCTCCGCTCTTACTCCTTCCATCCATCTTCCATCAATAGTCTGATGTTTAAAACACACATCCAGGGCTGGGGCTGTGGCTCAGAGGCAGAGCGCTCACCTGGCATGAGTGAGGCACTGGGTTCGATCCTCAGCACCACATAAAATTAAAAAAAGTTATTGTGTCCACCTATAATTAAAAAAAAAAAAAACAAACACAGGGCTGGAGATGTGGCTCAAGTGGTAGCGCGCTCGCCTGGCATCGGGTTCGATCCTCAGCACCACATACAAACGAAGATGTTGTGTCTGCCAAGAACTAAAAAATAAATATTAAAAATTCTCTCTCTCTCTCTCTCCTCTCTCACTCTCTCTTTAAAAAAAAAATCACATATCTAATATCTTCACTCCCCTCTTAAAATCCCCCAAAGACTTCCCATTGCACTTAGAATATAATTCACATGCCTGCTAATGGCACACAAGGCCCTATCTGACCTGGCCCCTGCCTGCTTGAACCTCATCTTCTATGACTTTCTTCTTCATCCTCCACCAGCCACAATAAACATTGTGTCTCTCATCTTCATCTTCATTGAACTCAAATTTTCTGCAACATTCAGTATTCTTCCCGTTAGGTTGTACAATGTCACATTCTCTTGGCTTCTTCCCACCTACTATAACATTCCCTCTCAGTTTATTTCTGTGGTTTCTCTTTTAAATAGTGCTATTCCCCAGGTGTTCTTGCTTAGCCCTGAGTGATCGCATGACTTCAATTTGTTGTATACACCAGAAAGTCCTAATCACTCTCTTGAAATTCAGTTCTCAAATTACTTTTTGGAAATCTCTATTTGTTGTTCCATGGGCACTTCAAACCCACCAAGTGCTAAACAAAACTATTACTAATTTTCACATGCCCTTTTGGATCTTTTTTCCTATGTTCTGCATCTCATATAGGCTACCCAGCCATCTAAGTCTGAAACTAGAGAGTGACTATCAAATCTTTATTTTCCTTCTGCTCTTGCATCCAAGTCCTTTCCAAGTCCTATGACTTCTACAGGGAAACAGTATAATAGTGATTAAGGGTGCAGAGCCCATATGGGGCTTGTCTGTGACTGTCAAAAGTTGACATTAGGAATGTTCCTCCTCCATGGGATGAGGCCCAGCTACCTGTCCTTGTCATTTTCCCATTCCCTCCTACTTTCACATAGCTAGAAAAAGCTGCCTTCCCCAGTCCTTTGGTTCTTTAGAAAATCAAGCAGGAACTGGGTTAGGCCTAGGAAAAAAGAGACCATGTGGATCTTCCCACTTTGGCTAAAAAGTTGAAGACTCTTTAAGGTTCAGCCCAGTTTATCAGGCCTAGCCTTTTCTTTTGGAATATAAGGCCAAAGTCCTGGTTTTTGAAAGCTGGCATTTGATCTCTGGATAGCCATTGTTCAGTAACTTTAGGGGTTGCTGGATGAGGACAGGCTCAGTAGAGTGCTGTGAAACTGGCTCTCAGAGAGGAGGGAGTCCTGTTTTGTAGGCTTTGCTGCTTTTTGTGGTGTTACATACTTCATAGGCAGTTTCAAGCTGCTAACGTGATGCCACTGGATGGTGAGTTGGGAAAAGAATTGGCTCTTGGGAGCACCTACCTGGGTCTTTGCCTTTCATCTTTGTCATTCCAGATTTCCTAACACCAGACATTTTATCCAATCAGGAAACCTGAGTTCAGGTAGCTCTAGGCACCAGGATTCTGTATCTCTTCATCTCTTTTCCAACATTGCCAAACTTCTCTCTGAGACAAGGGTCTATTTATACCCCTACAGTGTGCAGAGCACTGTACTTCCCCTTCCCTTTGTCAACATTAAGTTTGCCACTCTAGTCTACAAATGTTATCTCCTTACACAATATTTTCTGAGGCTTAAATTTGCTTTTATTTTTTCCCTACTCTAAACTCCTTTCATGGCTCCACATAATCCTCTGGATCAAGACTTCTCCCTAAATTCTGGGACATGGACTCTTCCCATCTAATTGCTCTCTTGAAATTTGAATTCTCAATTATTTGTTGGACATCTCTAGTTGTTGTTCTATAGGCACTTCAAACTCACCAAGCCCCCAACAGAACTATCACTTTTACATACCCTTTTGGAGACCAACTTTTACATACCCTTACCCTTCCCACCTTTGTGCCTTCCCATTCTTAGAATCTCTGTTTCATGATGTGCCATTCACAATCATTAAGCTCAACTCCTCCTCCTTTGCTCCACCTCCCCCAGGGTCTAACCAGGTACAGAACCTTTCCAACTTAATAGCCTGTTGGATATTTCTTTATGATTTCAGACCTATCCCCAAGTCACTAGTTCTTAGGAGTCATTTATTACTTTCCAACTATATGTAATGAGGCAAAATTCTAATTTAAAAAGAGAAATGCAATTTACACTCTTTTCAGAAGCCCATAGCTCTCTTGTGATCAGAAACAACTTGATAGACTGCCGGGGTCCTGCCCCAGCGGGGTCCAGGGAGTCCTGAAGGATGAGTGGCGTCGGCGAAAAGATGAGACAGGAGTCGTTCCGTTTGAGCAATCTTCAGAGAGAGAGCTAAAGCAGCTTTCTCTGGGTCCCCCTTTTATTACAATTTTTCTCATCATTATAGATTCACAATACGTCATTAATTATATAATTTAAAACTTTGCCAAGACATGACATTTCCTTAACCATGATTGAGAGCACATCAATCTACATCCTTCCAGGATATGACCCCCAGCCATACAATCATCAAAAGTACAGAATCATCAATAAAACATGTCACCAATTTACATCCTTCAGATTTTCCCAAGATTTACTATTTTTCCCAAGATATGTTATTTTCTTATTAACTAATGCCAAACTACGTAACCAGACTCTAAGTCTCCTAACCAATCATTAACCTAAAGTACACTTGTACTTTATTTTTAATCTAAAATTCCCATCTAAAAAAGTCCCTTTAAGTCTTATATTTAAAATATCCTAAAGTTTATGAATCATCCTTAAAACATATCAGAAACCTATACAACTAAAGACTTAAGAATTTCTAAACTTAAGAATCTAAATAAAATAATATTTCTAACATTATTCTAAAACTGTGTCTTATAAAGCTATTTTAATTAATTCCTAAATTTATTCTCATAAAACTGGTTGAGCTGCTTTCTCAAAGAGTTTCTTTGTTTCTCAGTCAAAGTACACTAGTTCTCAAAGAGTTTGTTTCTCAGTCAAGGTGCACTAGTTCTCATGACCTATCAGAGGATTGATTGTTGTCCGTTATTAGGTTTGTCCACAATGCACTAAGATAGAAGAATAGCCTTTTACTTTGTCCTTGATATGCTGAGGGGTAGTAGAACAGCCTCCAAGGCATGAACTACCTGTTCTGTTCTAGCCATCTGAAATTTGATTTGTTTGGCATTTGACATACTCATGCCTCCTGTGAGAAACATAAGCATGAAAATGCAAAGTCCCAATTACATAAAAAAGGGTCTCATGGTTTCGGTTACCCACCAACCAGCGTGGCTTTGCCAGCATTCATCCTCACTGTGACCCTGTCAAGACAGTGGGAGAGCGGCTTTGCCAACACTTTTTCTCACTGTGACCCTGTCAAGACAGTGAGTGGGGGATCGCCTTCACGAATAGACTTGGACTTTATTTATTTATTTTAATGAGGGCTTTGGGAATGATCTTGATAGGAAGCAAAGAGCTAAATTTACTGAATATGGAATAACTTCAGAGAAAAAGGAGAGGGGCCAGTAAGGGAAAGATGGCAACCTGGAGGGGCTAACCAGAGAGAAAAACTTCTTGAGGAGTATTTCAAAACAGTGATGCTCAATACTCATTTTAAATTTGTTCCCTATCCTGTGGATATTTAGTTTTCCTCCCTCTTGCCCATCCAGTGAAAGATTTCCTGTGCTTAAAGCTTGTATTCATGGTGCTTTAGGAACAAAGAGAAAGAGGTAATTACATCTGCGGAGTTGAGAGAGGAATGGTGTCCATAGAAAATGAGCAGCCCAATAATCAAGAATTAGCAAGAACAAGGATTCAGATTGAGGGGTGATGATGAGGACTAAACCTTGAGGAATCCTGGTAGAAGAGAAGGGGGCAAGGACTTCCCAGAGGATGAGGAATAAGGATAGAGCCACCCTAATTAGATGTAAATGGAAAAGGAAGCCACAAGGACCTGCAAGCTTTGAGGACATCTGGGTTGCACACACATTAATCTTTCCTTCTTCTATGTCCTCACAAAATCTTGCACTTCTTTTGGGGCATTTTTGTATGAAAATAGTCATGCCATGCTCCTCCACTAACTAGATGAGATGTGAACCCCCAAGAAGAGACTTCAGCTCCCCTAGAGTGAGAACTGAGCAAGAGTGGCCTCCTCCGACTGACTCCCTCCCTTATTACTATTCTGTCTGTTACTGAAATCAACCAAGTGCTGTTGTTTACCTGTGTGATGCTTGTGCTTTGTCTCCTTTCATCCTACAATAACTATTTAGCACTCAGTCCTCAATTTTCAGAAGAGGAAACTGAGGCTTAGAAGGAGTAAATGAGTTGTCCAATTAAAGGATAGATCTGAGATTCAGGTCTGTTTGACTCTGAAATTTGTTTGTTTGTTTGTTTGTTTTTTTAATGCTAATTCCTATATTGCCTAGGCTTGTCTTAAGTTCCCGGGCTCATGCAATCCTGCTGCCTCAGCCTCCCAAGTAGCTGGGATTGCAGGTGTGTGCCACCATGCCCAGCTAAATCTTGTGGGTTTTAAAAAATTTTATTTTATTTATTTTTTATTTTTTAGTTGTAGTTAGACACAATTCATTTATTTTATCTATTTGATTAGGGTGCTGAGGATCGAACCCAGGGCTTCGAATGTGCTAGGCAAATGCTCTACTGCTGAGCCACAACCCCAGCCCCAAGCCTGTGTTTTTAACCCCTCCATGGACACCTTTGACTAGGGCCATGTTAGAGCTGTTTCCTCTGTTTTGTTCACTTATTTAATATTAAGTGTCTGGCACTGGGCTTAATGTGAGTCTCTCCCACAGTGTGAGGCTGAGTCCAAAGCAGGCATCTGGAGGGGTAGAATACTAATCAACGGGAAAAGGACCAGTAAAAGAGCTACAGGGGCCCATCTGGTTAATCCTGTGCCTGTACTCCATGCAGCATCCTGACTCCTGCGCTGCCCTTACTTTGGCTGCTGGCCTCTCTCTGATCCCTGGATTCAAGGCCTGCTGAAGAAAGAGGAGGGCCAGCCCCACCATTTCCAGCTTCTGCTTTGCCCCAGTAGAGGGCCTGGGGTGAGATAAGAGGATACACAGCCCATGGGAGGAGCCTGAGCTGCCCAGAGGGCCCTGCAGGAAACCACTCTTTCCTTGGGGGTGAGAAGGGAATGAATGACTCAGGACTGACTGGTGGGAGTTCCGTTTTTTGTGGTCAGAATGGGCAGCCAGGAGGCCCCTCAGACCAAGTGCCCACCAGGTTCGCCTTTCCTGATGCCTGTCTAATGAGGCTTTTCCTTTTGCCCTTTCCATCATTTCTCTGGAAACAAGTTTGTGTTGCTGGGCTAATCTCTTGCTCCAACCCCTGCCCAACCCAGGCCATCTCCCATGGGAACCGGGCGGTAGAGTGAGCAGTGAGAAATGAAGCTAGAACTGGGTGGGGCAGGTGAGGTGGAGAATTTATGACCATGCTGTGTGCCTGCAGTTCCCAGTGGGGCCTTGGGTCCTTATGGTGCCACATCAGGAACGTGGGGTTCTTCTGTGTGGGGAGGGTGCCTTTGGAACTACCAACTTAGGATGGAGTATGTGATCAATGTATTTGTGTTGGGCTTGGAAGTGTGCTATACCCAAATCTGGTTCTTTCCCATAGTGTCAGAGGCAGCTCAGTGTTATGGCTAAGAAAGCAACTCTGGAGCCAGAGGTTAGAATTCCAGCCCTGCCACCCACTAGCTGTCAGACTTTAGCTAAGTTACTTAACCTCTCTGAGCCTTAAAATGAGGATAATAATAATGGTATCTACCTAATAGGTTGTTGAAGATTAAATGAATTAATATGTGCAAAGTGCTTGGCATTTAAGCATCATACAAGTGTTAGCTGTTTTTATCCTTTTAGTGGCTGACAAGATAGTTGTATCAACAGAAGTTTAGCAGTAATCTTAGACTGTTCCCTCTCCAGGTCCAATCCCTGCCCATTCTTTCTCCTAGGTATTTCTTCAGCTCACTAGTGCCACACTGTCATATCACCTGCACTCTTGGAGTAGTCTTGCATTGATTTTTTTTTTTTTTTGGAGGGGGGTATTAGGAATTGAACTCAGGGGCACTCAACTGCTGAGCCACATCCCAGCCCTATTTTGTATTTTTTAAAAAATTACTTTTAGGTTTAGATGGACAAAATATCTTTATTTATTTATTTATTTTTAATGTGGTGCTGGGGATAGAACCCAGTGCCTCATATGTGGTAGGCAAGCACTCTACCACTAAGCTACAACTCCAGCCCCTACTTTGTATTTTATTTAGAGACAGGGTCTCACTGCTTAGTGCTTCGCTTTTGCTGAGGCTGGCTTTGAACTCGTGATCCTCCTGCCTCAGCCTCCCAAGCTGGCATGTGCCACGGTGCCTGGCTTGCACTGATTATTTTTTACTTCATTATTTTTCTTCTTTTTAAATAGTTTTATTGAAATATAATCACATATCATATAATCCACCCATGTAAGATGCACAATTCAGTGGTTTTTACTGTATTCACACATGTGTATAACCACAATCAATTTCTTTCTTTTTTAAAAATTTTTAAATATTTATTTATTTATTTTTTTTAGTTTTTCGGCGGACACAACATCTTTGTTTGTATGTGGTGCTAAGGATTGAACCCGGGCTGCACGCATGCCAGGCAAGTGCGCTACTGCTTGAGCCACATCCCCAGCCCCCACAATCAATTTCTATTACTTCAAAAAGAAACCCTGTAACTTTTGCTCTCACGTTTATCCCCCACAACTTCTTCCCAATCCTAAGCAACCACATTTCTAGCACTTTTATATAAATAAAATTCAAATTTGGTCTTTTTTGACTGCCTTCTTTTACTTATCATGGTATTTTTAATGTTCATCCATGATACACTGTGTATTAGTACTGCATTCCTTCCTCTTTTTTGGGGGAGGGGTACCAAGGATTGAACCCAGGGGTGCTTACCTATGGAGTCACATCTACAGCCCTTTTTAGTTTTTATTATTTGGAAACAGGGTCACACTAAGGGCTGGGGATGTGGCTCAAGCAGTAGTGTGTTCGCCTGGCATGCGTGCAGCCCGGGTTCGATCCTCAGCACTATATACAAATAAAATAAAGATGTTGTGTCCACTGAAAACTGAAAAATAAATATTAAAAACTCTCCCCCCCCTCTCTCTTAAAAAAGAAAAAAAACAAGAAACAGGGTGTCACTAAGTTGCTAAGGGCCTTACTTACTGCTGAGGCAATTGATTGAACTTATAATTGTCCTGCCTTAGGCTCCTCAGCCATTGGAATTACAGCCACTCATCAGGGTGCCTGGCTTCATTTCCTTTTAATGGCTGAATCATGTTCCATTGTTTGGATACACCATATTTAATTTATCCATTCATCAGTTGATGGATATTGGGCTGTTTCCACATTTTGGCTACTATGAATCACGTTGGTATAAACATCTGTGTACAAGTTTTTGTGTGGACATTTTATTTCTCTTGGGTATATATGTAGGAGTGGAATTTATGTTTCTTATGGGAACTCTATGTTTGATTGTTTAAGAAACTGCCAGAATGTTTTCCAATGATGCTGCACAATTTTATATTCCCACTGGTAGTATATGAGAGTTCTGATTTCTCCTTGCCAATACCATGATTTTTAAAAAATTACAATTGTTTTTCTTGGTGGGTATGAAGTAGTATTTCACTATTGTTTTGATTTTCATTTCCTGATAACCAAATCATGTTGTGTGTGTGTTTTTTTTGTCCGTTGTATATCTTATTTGGAAATGTCTATTCCTATCCTTTGCCCTTTTGAAAAAATTAGGTTATCAGCCTCTTTATTATTGAGTTGTAAGACTTCCTTATGTATCATTAGTCAGCTTTTTCATTGCTGAGACCAAAATACCTGACAAGAATAACTCTGAGGAGGAAAGATTTATTTTGGCTCATGAACATCAGAACATCACAGTGGATGGCTCAGCTCAGGGCAGCCAGGAAACCTGGGGGTAAGGGGAGTAGGGGGGAGGGAGGGAGGGGGAGAGAGAGAGAGAGAGAGAGAGAGAGAGAGAGAGAGAGAGAGAGAGAGAGAGAGAGAGAAGAAGAGAAGAGAAGAGAAGAGAAGAGAAATAAAGGGGCAGGAGAAAAGATAAAGCCTTTCAGGGAACAACCCTAGTGACTCACATCCTCTAACCAGGTCCTACCTCCCTGTAGTCCATTCATTGATCAATGGATTGATCCCCTGCTGAGGTCAGAGCTCTCATGATCATTGCCAAAATGATCTACCTCTGAATCTTGCAGTATTGGAAACCATTCTTTCAACACAAGACTTTGGGGGACATTTTGGATCCAAATGACAACATAAATTCTAGATATGATTCTCTTATAAGAGAAATAATTTACAAATATTTTCTCTCATTTTGTGGTTGTCTCTCCTCCTCCTCCTCCTCCTCCTCCTCCTCCTCCTCCTCCTCCTCCTCCTCCTCCTCCTCCTCCTCCTTCTTTGTGCTGGGGATGGAACCCAGGGGCATTTAACCACTGAGTCACATTCCCAGCCCTTTTGTTTTTTGTTTTTGTATTTTATTTAAAGATGGGGTCTCACCAACTTGCTTAGGGCCTTGCTAAGTTGCTGAGGCTAGCTTTGAACTCTTGATCCTCCTGCCTCAGCCTCCGGATCCACCACTGGGATTACAGGCATGTACCATTGCACCTGGCTTCTTTTCATCTTTATATATATATATATATATATATATATATATATAGTTAGTTAGTTAGTTAGTTAGTTGTAGTTGGATACAATACCTTTACATTATTTATTTATTTTTAGTTGAGAATCAAACCCAGTGCCTTGAACATGCTAGGCAAGTGCCCTACTGCTGAGCCACACCCCCAGCCCTCTTTTTACCTTCTTGATAGTGTCCTTTGATACACAGACATTTTCAGTTTTGATGAAATGTAATTTATTTATTTTTAATTTTATTACTTGTATATTTACTGTCCTACCTAAGAATCCATTGCCAAATCTAAAGTCATTTGATGTAACCCTATGCTTTTTTTCTAAGGGTTTTATAATTTTGTATTTAATACTTAGACCTTTGATCCATTTTGAGCAAATTTTTATATATAGTCCAACTTTACTCTTTTCCGTGTGGACATCCAGTTGTCCCAGTATCATTTGTTGAAGAGAATGTTGTTTATTTATTGAATGGCTTTGTCAATTGACAACAGACACATGGGTTTAATTCTGGACTTTCATTTCTGTTCCATTTCTAGTATCATCTTGTCTTGATTATTTCTTTTTTTTTTAATTTTTTTTGAGAGAGATTTTTTTTAATATTTATTTTTTAGTTTTTGGCGGACACAACATCTTTGTTGGTATGTGGTGCTGAGGATCGAACCTGGGCCGCACGCATGCCAGGCGAGCGCGCTACCACTTGAGCCACATCCCCAGCCCTTGTCTTGATTATTTCTGAAGGGGGTACTGGGGATTGAACTCAGGGGCACTCGACCACTGAGCCACATCCCCAGCCCTACTTTGTATTTTGTTTAGAGATAGGTTCTCACTGAATTGCTTTGCACCTTGTTTTTCCTGAGGCTGGCTTGGAACTCACAATTCTCCTGCCTCAGCCTCCCAAGCGGCTGGGATTACAGGTATGTGATGTGCACACCTGCACCCAGCCTGTCTTAATTTTTTTGGTGCTTTGTAATATGTTTTGAAATATAGAAGTGTGAGCCTCCCGACGTTTTTTTTGTTTTGTTTTTTTTTTCAGTATTTGGGATTGAACTAAGGGGTAGTCTACCAGGGAACTACGTTCCCAGACCTTTTATTTTAAGATTTTTGTTAAATTTTCCAGGCTGGACTCAAACTTGTGATCCTTCTGCCTCAGCCTCCTGAGTCAGTGTGATTACAGGTGTGCACCATTGTGCCCTGCTCTTCCAACTTTTTCAAGATTGTTTTGACTATTCTCATCCTTTGCAATTTCATATGGATTTTGGAATCAGTTTGTCACTTTTTATAAAGAAGCCATCTGTGGGGCTGGGGATGTGGCTCAAGCGGTAGCGCGCTCGCCTGGCATGCATGCGGCCCGGGTTCGATCCTCAGCACCACATACCAACAAAGATGTTGTGTCCGCCAAAAATTAAAAAAATAAAAAATAAATAATGAAAAATTCTCTCTCTCTCTCTCTCTAAAAAAAAATTTAAAAAAGAAGCCATCTGATATTGTGATATTGTGTTGAATATATAGATCAATTTGGAAAACGTAATCATGTTCCAATTTGTGAACATGAGATACTTTGCTATGTATTTAGATTGTTTTTTCCTGCAGTGGATGTTGAACTCAGGGCCTCACACATGCTAGGTAAGTGTTCTAGCACTAAGCTGCAGCCCCAGTATAGAGCTCCTGTAATTTCTTGATTATTAATTCAATTTCTTTTCTTTCTTTCTATTTTAGTCAGTTTTTCATTGCTGTGACTAAAAAACACCACCACAATAATTGTAGAGGAGGAAAAGTTTATTTGGGGCTCATGGTTTCAGAGGTCTCAGTCCACAGAACTCTCTCTGTTCCTTGGGGCTGGAGGTGAGGTAGAATACCATGATGGAAGTGTATCGTGGAAGGAAGTAGCTTATATGATGATCAGGCAGCAGAGAGAGAGACTCCCAAAATATATACCCCAAAGGCATGGCACCAATGCCCACCTCTTCCAACCACACCCTACCTGCCTTCAGCTTCTGCTCAGTTAATCTCATCAGGGATCAATTCACTGATTGAGTTAAGGCTTTCATGATCCAATCATCTCTCCTCTAAACCTTGCATTGTCTCGCACATGAGCTTTTGGGAGACACCTCACATCCAAACCATAATGCTTTCTTTCGTTTTTTTTTTTTCTTCAGTATAATGGATTGAACCTGGGGCACTCTGCCACTTTACCAGCACTTTTTAAAAATTTTTGAGAGAGTCTTACTAAATTGCTGGGGATGGCCTCAAACTTGTAATCCTCCTGCCTCAGCATCCTGAGTTAAATTCAATTTCTTTACTTGCTATAAGTTTATTAGATTGTCTATCCTTCTTGACTCAGTTTTGGTGGTTTTTAATCTTCCTAGGAATTCATCCATTTCATCTAAGGTATCTAATTTATAAACATGTTTCTCACCTTTTCTCTTTTCCCCCATATAATCCATTCTCCACAGGGTAGCCAAGTGATGTTTTAAAAAAATGTAAACCTGATTGTGACTACCTGCTTACATACCTGCTCTTCTATGGCTGTTCTTTGCTTCTAGAGTAAAAGCCTATATCATTTTTAAAAATTATTGTTTAAAAATTTTATTGGTACATTATAATTATACATAATAGTGGGATTCATTATGCCATATTTGTATATGCACATAACAAAATTGGTCCCCTTCCCCAGTACCTCCCATTTTCTGCCTTCCTCCCTCCCCCATTGCTTGATCTACACTTCAAAACGTATTATTAATATTTTAATTATATATACTTATGTATATATATATATATATATATATATATATATATATATATATATATACATACACATACATGTATATGATTCATTGTGGTGTATTCATAGTGGACATGGTATAACTTGATAGATTTCATTCCCCAGCACTTCCTGTGTCCTTCCCTCCTCCCTCCCTCTCAATCCCCTGTTACTGAGTATTACTTCTTATTAGAAATGAAAATACTATTCAGCTATGCTTAAAATTTCCTTCTTTAAAAACTAATTATTTTTTTTGGTCATACTGGGAATTGAACCACATTCTACCACTGAGTTACATCAGTTATATCCCCTGCCCTTTTTATTTTAAGACAAGGTTTTGCTAAATTGCCCAAACTGGCCTCTCACTTGTGATCCTCCTGCCTCAGCCTCCTGAGCAGGTGGGATTACAGGGGTGTGCCACTGAGCCTGGTTTTCCTCAGTTATTGAGAATAGTTGCAATTATTGAGGATAGTTGCAAATGCCAGGCTACTTTCTGCTCTGAACCAAAATATTGGTACTGCATGTGCATTATGAGGGGAACTGTGGAGCAGTGCTTGGTTCTGTACATCCTCACCAACATCTAGTGTTAGCAGACTTTACAATTGGATTTGTTTTTTTTTTTTTTTTTTTAAATTTTAGTGATTCATATGTTCTTCAAGTTTCAGATAGTTTTATAGTTTTTTTTAAAGAGAGAGAGAGAGAAAGAGAGAGAGAGAGAGAGAGAATTTTTTAATATTTGTTTATTTTATTTTTTAGATTTCAGCGGACACAACATCTTTGTATGTGGTGCTGAGGATCGAACCCGGGCCGTACGCATGCCAGGCAAGCGCGCTACCACTTGAGCCACATCCCCAGCCCTACAATTGGATTTGAAATAACTCCAAATGGGCTTAATTTGTATGTCTCTGATTATTCATAAGGTCTTTTTATGGGTTTATTCATGAGCAGATCTTTTCATATGTTTTTCTTTTTATATTTAAAAATTTTTAGTTTAGATTTCTTTGATTGCTAAGTTTCTTAAACATTTTTCACATTTATTTGTCAAATGTTATTACCACTCTAGTAATTACCTATTATCTCTGGGGTTGTCATTGTTTTTATAAGTGATTAAATTTTTTGTTTTATTTATTTACTTGTATTGGTTCTTTTTAGTCCTACATGACAGCAGAATCCATTTTGACATATTATAAAAGCATGGAATATATCTTGTTCTAATTCAGTCCCCAGTACCTCCCCTCCCCCTCCCTTCCCCCCATTCCCTTCTTTCTCCCCACCGCTCTACTGATCTTTCTGCCATTTAAGACCTATATCCTTAATGCTGCCTCTCAGGCCCAGCATGGGCTGGTCTCTGTCACCTCTCTGGGTGCTTGACCCTCAGAGTTGTGTTTTCCCTTTGTTCCAGCCACATGCAACTATTTGCTGCTCCTGAACACAGCATATGTCATAGATGCCTAAGTTTCCTATGCCAGAATCTCTTCCTCTGGGAATGTCTACTTCCTCTCTGAAGTGCAGATTAAAATGTCACTTTCTATGGAAAAGCTTTCTTGACTCCAACTCCTGTTTCAGTGTTGCCCAGGTCCCCTTCCTCTCTTACAGCATATGACACTGTATTTTCATGTTTGTTTACATATCTGCCACCCACAGGGGCATCCTTGTTTTTTTCCATATCAGTCCCCATCTGGGACAACTTTCAGTGCCCATACCCTGGATCACATCCCTGCAGTGAATGCAGATCTGAAATGAAGTTACATTCTAGTGAATCCCATCTCCCCCCATCCTATATAACTTCTCATTACTCCAATTAATTTCTTCCTGAATTCATCCCCATACTCCAGCCATTCAAGTCTGTTTGACTGCAGTTCTGATACCCCCCAACTTCCTGCATTGTATATAATGTGATCAACTGACATTTATTGAGCTCTTACAAGATATCTGACCCAGGGTTGTGGAAGACAAGCCTGTGAGATCTCATTTGACACTAACACCACAAAGTGCTCTAATTAACCCCATTTTTTTTCACTGGAGAAAACAGAAACTCAGAGAGGTGAAGTGACTTGACCAAGGCCACACAGATAGTAAGTGGTATAGAAGGAACTGGACACAGGTCTGTGTGAATCTGGGATCTGTGCTCAGCACGTGCTTTACTGAGCTACATTCCCAGTCCCAGGATCTGTGTTCTTAACCACAATGCCTCACTGTGCTATGCCTTCTTTGATTTCATTTGGTTCACTGGGAAAAAAAAATGTATGAAGTATGACCAGTGTTATTTCCTAAGGACCGATGGGAGGGAAATCTGAGGTTGACTTTCAAAGCATAAGCAAGCCAGAGGCCCCACGGCATGGGGTAGAGTGAGACTAACTTTCAGAAGTGAGAGCAAGAGCCCAGTCAAGGAACACTGCCCAGAACACTGAGACCCAGAAAAAGGTGAAGGAATCCAACTCTGGCTGGCTCAAATTGGGGGTGGCCTCTGTCTTCCTCCTTTTACACCCACCAGCTGGGCAGTAAGGGAAAGGCTGTCTGGAGGGACAAGGAAAAGGATAGGAGCAGGAGGAACTTGAGACAGGCCAGAATCTGGGGTTGAGTGTCAGTTTGAGCTGAGGCTGGGCTCCAGCCAATCCTGGCACAGACTGTGCGTGGACAGAGTGAAGAATCCTAGGCTGGCAGCTACCCAGAGATACTGGGAGACATGTTTGTGAGGAGGCTGGAGAGCAGGGAGGAGACCAGGGGAAGATAGATTTGTGTTTAGGACAGAGGTAGGGACTAAAGGTGTCAAATGGGTCTTCCAAAATGTCTCCCAGCATGGAGAGGCAATCTCTACAGGGCCTTGGGCCTCAGGCAGTACATGTAGGATGGTGCTCCTTTTCCTGGAAGTCCAGTTTCCCTCTCCCAACTCCTGCCCTGGGATGGACTAAGTAGTAAAAGGTACACATTGGATGGCGTTTCTCAGAGCATTTATTTATTCTGAGTACAAGGCAGGGGGTGGGGAGCAGATGAATGGGGAATGCATGTGGCTTGGCAGAGGAGCTGGAGTAGGCGCTTGAGAGTGGGGAGCAGCAGAATGGGGAGCACATATGTGAAGCAGCTGAAGAAAAGGAAGGATGTGAAAGGTAGCCATTAAGAGCTGCAAAGGATGGGGCTTCATTCTCCTAGGCCACCCCCTCCATGGATTCCCTCTTTCCCCTCTTAAGTTAAAAAAAAAATTCCTTGGGGAGGCTCAGGTGAGAGGCTAGAGGGGTCAGAAGTGCAGGTTGGTGAGCAGAGTTTGCTCTGGCCAGCAGAGCCAGGTTCTGGTGTGTCGGCGGCTCAGGCCTCCTCAGCTGTGGCGTCAATGCCCGCATAAGTGAAATTCTCAAACAGCGACATGTTCACGTAGGCCTGGATGGGCAAAATAAGCTTTAGTGGAGGCCAGAGATGGTGGCACATCTGTCCTCCTGTGTAGTTGGGGCATTTAAACAGACACTGATTTGTGCCGAGGCTCCATTACGCCCCCATGGCCAAGGTTGGTCTTCACCGGCCCAGAGCAGTGAGAGCATAAGACCACCGCTGGGGGTCTCAGGTGAGAGGCAGACACAAAGGAGAACTTTTTCTTCTTTTTGTTTTGCTTTTCCTTGTCTTTATGGATGCATTATAATTATGCATAATGGCAGGATTCCTTGTTACATATTCGTTCATGCACATGATATAACAATATAATTTGGCCAGTATTATTGCCCACTATTCCCCTTTCCCCCTCCCCCTCTTTCTTCCCTGATCTGTTTCCTCTACTTTACTGGTCTTTTCTTGATTTTCTTAAGGTCCTAGAGGAGCTCTTTTTTTCATGTATTCATTAGATGAATTGCTCATTCATTTATTAATTCATTTGCTTATTCATCTATTCTTAAGGCTATTATTGAGTCACCATTTATATGGTTATTTCATATTCCATCCTTCTTAAGATAATTAAATAATCACAAATTCATATAAACAACTATTTTAAAGTTTACTTATTTTAATATATTTCTTCATTATATTTATTTGATAATTCATTTATTCATAGTTATTAGAGTCCATTATTGAATTGTGCATGCATGTGATTATCGTATTAGCCACCCACTAATTCCTCTTATTTAAGCCTTTCCTGTACCATTCATTCACCCATCCAGCTTGGGTTAGTGGACCATTCATGCATTCTGCTCTGGCTCTGCCAGGTGAGGACAGGTGTCTCATCAGCCTGGACTGATGGCCTCCGCAGTGGAGGATAGGCAAGCAGTCTGGGACCAGGGACTGCAGGGAGGACTTTGCTGTTGGGGCTGAACAACAGCAATCCTGGAAGTGTGTGGAATGACCTTGTGTCTAATCCAGCAAGGGCCACAAAGGGAGTCTGCATGCTGGGGCCCCGGGATGATGACAGTTCTGGCTGAGGGAGTTTGGGTGGCCAGGGGTGGTGGGACAGGGGACATAGTGGCTGTGCTCTCTGGCATCTAGGAGAGAGCACTCCTGTGAGCCTGGGGAGCCCCAGCTCCATCACCTCAGTCTCCTCACCTTCCTGGCCTCCAGCATGCGGCCCAGCTGCAGAGCAATCTGGGCAAAGGGCGGGCGTTCATGTGGACGGTCCCGCCAGCACTGGCGCATCAGCTCGTACCTGCGGGTGGGGCATTTTGAGGAAAGGGGTTAGGGCCGGCTGGGGTGATGGGGCCACAGAGCTCAAGGGTGAGGTGACTCACACTTCATCGTCACAGTTTCGAGGCTGCTCCATGCGGTAGCCCTGAGGCAGCTTCTCGTATAGCTCCGCACAGGTCATGCCGCAGTAGGGTGTGCCTCCTGCAGGAGGAGACGGGGCTCCCTCAGACCAGGGACCCCTCATAAAGGGGTGCTCTGGGGAACAGTGGTGGGTACTCACCAAGGCTCACTATCTCCCAGAGGAGGACCCCAAAGGACCAACTGAAATGAGAAGGATGTACTTAGTTGCCTTCTAGGCCCTGGCACCCAGTAGTCTACCTATTCACGATGCGTGGCCTCTCCCAGACCTGAATGTGTCTGCTCTACAAGTGTCTGGCTTGGCCCGCTGCTCTCTCTGCTTCACTGAAGCTCCTTCATACCTCTAACCCTTGGTTCAACATAATTATAGCTAAGATTTTTATTGAATACTGACTACAGTCCAGGCACTGATATATATCAACTCTCACATCAGCCCTAACATATGGGCCTATTATTATCCCCCATTTTACAGAGGAGGACACTGAGGCACTGAGAGCTTGCCCAATGTCACACAGCTAATAAGTGGCAAAGCAGGAATTCAAACACAGGCAGTCTAGCTCCAAAGTCCTTGTACTTAACTGCATCTCACACTGCAATAACCTCCATGTAGGTATGTATCAGACCATCTGGGGGAGGGAATCTAGGGAGTCTTATGGTAGAGCAGGAAGTAAGCATAGAGTGGACAGAGGGGTGGTCAGCAAGCAGGCAGGCCAGGCCAAAGGGCTCAGGTTCAAAGCAGAACAACTCAGAAGACAGGGCTGAAACGTTGGGTAGGTCAGGTTCAGACTGAGATGGACGATCCTGGAGAGAGGGTGAAGAGTGCCAAGATGGCTATCTGAGGTTGAGGCATACAGAGAAGGAGTTGTGAGGATTGTGTGATGGTTAGCCATGCCCCTGCCTTCCTGACAGGAAGGTGAGAGCACGTCCCCAACGCCTGCCTTAGAGATTATCCATAGCATTCCCCAATCTCTCCAAGTCATTGCCCATCTGATACACAAATAAAATTTTCAGCTACCCTTACCCAAGTCCTACCCCTAAAATACCTTCCAAGACAAAACTTCCTTCCAGCTAGTCCCCTGCCTTCCCATTCAGGTGATGGGCACTGCCAAATGCTCAAGACACGCCAGTTTCACACCCAGCAGTGCCCAAGTCATGCCTTGGATTATCAGATGTTGCTGAGGTGTGTCTAGGTTATGCCTGCCTGATCTTTGGGCATCAAGCCCTCCTGCCCCTTCCCACCCTCACACTCACACGTCACTCTTGGTGGTATAGACACTGTAGTTCAGAGACTCAATGGCCATCCAGCGCACAGGGAGACGCCCCTGGGAGAGAATGGGTTTGAGGGTTTGGGTGTGGAGGAAGGGCCTGTCTGGAGGCTTTGGGGGACCAGGCCCAGCCAGGCACAGACCCTGCAGGGAGGGTTGACTGGGACTCACCATTGTCTTCTTCACATACACTTCTTCTCCCCGAGAAAGGCCAAAGTCTGCGATTTTGGAAGCAAGGTTCTCTCCAACCAGCACGTTTCGGGCTGCCAAGTCCCTGTGGATGAACTGCAGGCAAGGCCAGAAGTCAGGGGGAGCGGGAGGAGGGCGACTGGGTTAGCAGGGCCAGGGAGGGGCACCCTCAGGCTTTCAGGAGCCCCTTCCTCTTCTTCCCATCCACATAGGCCTCAACCTTGTGTCAGCCAATGTCTGTCTGAGAGAAATCAGTGCTGGCTCTGCTCCTCTCCTTCCTGAGACCTGGGCCTTGGCCAAGTTCTGGCTCATCCCTCTTCCTGAGACAGCGGTGGCCACATTGCGTCTTCCCTTCTTCCCATGCTCCCCATCCTTTTTCTCCCACTCTCTCCTCATTGGTGAAAGACCCTAAGCAACCCTCCCCGCTGAGTTCCAGTGTCTCCCCTTGGTCCTCCACCTTCCTCAGAGACTTCTCTTCATCACCCCCTCCCCCTGTGTTGGCCCCTGCCCCTCTGTTTTCAAGATTCTCAAACTTGACCACCTGTAAAATGCCTTCCCTCAGTCCCATGTCCCCCTCCAGAGGCTTGCTGTTCCCTCCTCCCTTTCAGGCAGGGTTTTCTCAGATTTGGCTCAGCCCCCCCCCCCCTTCACCGTTGCTGGTAGATCTACTCACTCCCTCACCACTAGTCACCATCTTGGGGTGCCAGCTCTCTCCTGAGTGCTGGACTGGCCTCTACAAGTGCTCACCCCCACACTTGCCCCAGGATTTCCCTCAGACACTCCAATTGCAGCACCTTCTCCAGACTCGCCTGAGCTTCTACTCATCGTTACTTGGGTTAGGCACCCTGGGCCATGTCCTTCCCTCTCACTGTCCCTCAGTTCCCACACCCAATTAAAGCCTGTTGATTTTATCTCCTGAGGTTGGCCCGCGGCCTCTCCTCTGCCCTAAGTCACCCACTGTGCTCACACAAACCTGCTTCTCACTCAGGTACTGCATCCCATTGGCAGCATCACTGGCAAAACGCAGCAGCTGCCGGGAGCTGAGAGTGGAGGCTGTTCCATGTTCTCGGGCAAAAGCTGGGTCAGTCTCTAGCACCCGACTCTTCCGCAGAAAATCTAGCAGGTTCCCATAGGGGGCATATTCGATGGCGATATACAAGTAACCTGGGAGTTGAGGAGATGCAGGGGGGTGATTTAGATGCAGCCCATCTAGAGTGAGAGCAGGTACCCCAGGGTAAGAGCTTACAGCATGCAGGAAGTGTGATGAAGGTGACCTGCAGCTCCCAGCAAGCCACTGATATGGTAGGGGCAGTGGCCAATGATGGGGGTGGGAGAAGGACAGGGGCCTCACCTCGGTTCTCACAGGCCCCCAGGAGGTTGATGATGTTGGGGTGATGCCCCAGTTTGCACAGGACCTCCAGTTCTCCAGCAAAGTCACGATGGTCATTTTCAGAGGCATACTCTGTAAAGAATCTAGTGTCACCCTTGCCAGAAATAACTAGAGAAAGGGCATGGACTGGTGAGGGCTGGGGTCAATGTTGGAGGGGTCTAGGTGAGGCTTGGGGTCTATGAAACAAGATAGAGGGCCAGGGCTGAGGTCAGGGGTCACTCTCAGGGACCTTTTAGCATCTTGATGGCTGCATTCATCTTGAGCCCATCCTTCTTGATCATGGCCCGGATGACTTGGCCGAAGTTCCCCTCTCCAATGAGGTCCTCAAAGGTGATGTCCTCCCACTCCAGCACTGGGTAATTCAGGGGTTCGGGCTGTGGTTTTGGCCGCCGAGTTAGTGTCAAGGTCCCTGAGCTGAACTGCAGGATGGTTTCCTCACCCTTCACAGGATGGAACAAATGAGCAGGCAGTTCACGCAAGAGACACAGGGAGGGGGCAGAAGGAAGCGCAAACATCATGCAAAGAGAAGGTCAGTGGTTAGAAGAACGGACAAAGAGCCAGACAGAGGGCCCTCGAGTGGTCAGCCAGGGACACACTTACAGACAGAGGAAGTATACTGAGACAGAATCATAGGTGACAGAGCCACAGGGGGGTCACTGGGTGGACTGATGTCCAAGAAGAGGAATGCAGAAGCTGTAGCATGCAGGTTTAGTAGGGTTAGTGTGGGGCTGTGGAAGGCAGAACAGGGCTTGTGGGTAATTTTCTAAATGCTATGATGTGAGTCAATGGAAAGATGATTTTCACATTTAAAACAGAAAAGAATTGGGATGAGCTGTGATGGGAAGCAGGGGGCTTCCTGTTATTGTGCTAATCCCACAACTAGGCTTTTTTTTTTTTTTTGCCAGAGTGCTCTGGAGAGGAATCCAGCCTTAGGTATATTTACTGAGCACCAACTACATGCAAAGCCCTGAAATACTGAGTCAATGGAGGGGTTTTCTTTTCCATAGTAGCAGCAGAAGAGAGACGACTCCTGTCCACCCACTTGGTGTCTAGCCATAGCTCTAGAACCAGGCCAGCACCCAAAGATACTAAGACCCTAACAAAGAGAATGTTCACTTCCCTCTTTTGAGTAGGAGGTTCACCTGGGCAGGACTGATGGCAGGAAAAAGGAGTAGCTAGCTGAACAGGATCAAGGGAACTGCCAATATGAGACCTGGAAACAGGATTAAGATAGATCTTGTGGAGCCTGGGGTTGTGGCTCAGCAGTAGTGTTCACCTAGCATGTTCGAGGCCCTGGGTTCAATTCTCAGCACCACATAAAAATAAATAAAATAAAAGTATTGTGTCTAACTACAACTAAAATAAAATAAATATTTAAAAAAAAAGACAGACCTTGGGCTGGGTTTGATGGTGCATACCTGTAATCCCAGTGGCTCAGGAGGCCAAGGCAGGATGATTGCAAGTTCAAAGCCAACCTCAGTAATTTAGCGAGGTCCTAAGAAACTCAGTAAGATACTGTCTCTAAATAAAATATTAAAAGGGCTGGGGATGCGGTTTAGTGGTTAAGTGCCCCTGGGTTCAATCCCTAGTACCAAATAAACAAACAATGGGATGGGGTTTCCTAAGTAAGCTGAAGCCTAGCTTGATGGACGGGGACTGAGGACATGGGTCACATGGATTTACATGAAACATGAATAGTTGCAGGCTTATACCAGAATGCATGCATCCATGCAGAGGTTCAGAGGCACACGAGGGCCTGGAGCTACACAGGCACAGGGATACACATACATCAGGAACACTTATATACATGGGAGGACTCCTAGAGGATGCATACATCTACTTGGACACAGCACATGAATTATATCTGTGGGCAGACACAGGTAGCAGGGACACATCTTGATATGCATTATGATAATATGAACGCTAAAGGCTGCTTTCTGTGCCACCTTCTCTCTGCATCTGTGCCCAACACCCTCCCTCACTAGGCAGAGATGGCTGGCTGTGTGCCCTGACCTCAGAGGGAGAGCCCAGACAAAGACACCAATTGAATCCCTGGATGGAATTTTTTAAAGGCATAGTAGACACTAGACTTGGACACTGGACTTTCTATTACAAGAGTCAGCCCTTGAGAGATAAAAAGGGGTTGTGTGCTTTTTGTTGTTTTGTTTTGTTTTAAATACTAAAGCTTGGCTCTAGATATCAAGTGCTCAGGCCTGGAGGGCCAAGGGCCCTCAAATCCTAAGTGACAACAGTGGGGAGAGTCTCAGAAGAAACATGACTGGTGGGATGGGCAGATGTGACAAAATGAGGTGATGCCAGGTCCCTGAAGAGGAGCCAGCACCCCTCCCCCATCCCATCTAAATGTTAGCTCTGAGGCCAGAGGGATGTAGAATATAGGAGGACTGAGAATCCAGGCAGGTTTGCAGGGAAGCCTGGAAGAGTGGAGGTGACTACTTCTCTTCTCAAGGGGTGCGAGTGAGATTGCAGGCCAGACTCAATTCTAGAGGGGTTGAGCCACAGAACATGCTGCCCTCTGCAGGGTACAGGCAAAGCAAGAATTCGAAAGGATGGAGGCTGACAAGAGGAGCTCACAGCCTGAGTGGCCTGTTGGCAAGAAGCCACAGTAGTGCTGAGGACATCAGTCACAGATGTGTGCAGATGGAGGGCCTGCAAGGACAAAGGCTAATATGGACTCCAGGTGCCAAGAGCAACCCCAGGAAGAAGGCAAAGATTGGGCAAGATAATCTCAAACTGACCCCATTCAAGCCTGGAATTGGCCCTGGTGAAATATGGACAAAACTGAATTCTTTTGAACTAGGAATACTAAATATTTCCCTCTAGTAGAATTGGGCTCATGAGCTGAATTCAGTTCTAGAGAAATAGAAAAGGATTATATTTTGTACCCTTAAGTGTGGTTCAATGTAGTCTTATACTTGTGACAGAAACACATGTACACGCACACGGTGTACAAGTACTTGTGTTTATGCAGACAGAGATGCATGCACACTGGGGACCTCGCTTGTGCACCCAGGGGTGTGGTTCACTGACCGATCCTGACTGGTAGGTGAAGGTGCGCCTCCGACGCACACAGCTCCTGCGGATGCACACCAGGGCTAAGAGGGCAGCCAGGGTGGTGAGGCAGGTGGCAGAGATGGAGCCCACCACAGCCAGGACCAGCTGCTGATCCAGGCCCTCTTCTGCTGCCCGGCTCTCTTGGACTGGGCCTTGGCTCTGTAGCCCTGGACACAATGAAGGACAGATGATGGGGACTCCCAGGTCAAGGAACCCAGAGGTCACCACAGAGTTCCACAGAGGGAAAGTCTGCAGATCTCAGTAACAGGACATGGGGAGGTACTGTGGGGCCAGGGGTGTCACAGGACAAGTGTGATTACCCAAGTACTAGGATCATGAAATGGGCAAGGTGGGGGCTTGTGTCACTTGTTGGGAGGGCCCCAACTCCAAGGTAGCTAGTGAGATGGAGGGAGTGCATGCTGAGACCAGCCCCAGGGCCCAGGTGTCCTGTGGGCTCTTCCCTCTCACCGTTGCCTAGAGTGGCCTCTTCTACCATGTTGCTCCAGTCACCAAGACCTTGAACGCTGGCCCGCACACGAAAGAGGTAGCGCGTGCTGGCATTGAGGCCACGGACGATGGTATTTGTCTCCTCAGGTCTGTCCACGTCCATCCACAGTGGGTCTCCTGAACCCCCAGCCACCTGCACCTCCACAATGTACTTGGATATAGGCCCAGATGGAGCTTCTGGCTGCTGCCACGTTAGCTTGATCTCAGAGTCTGAGAGGGCCTGGGCATGGAGATGTCGGGGGGCTGGAGGCCCTGGGGGAGAGGGGGAGCAGGAAGGCAGGGCTCAGACAGGACCAGACCATATGGTCATGGGTGAGTTACATAAGTTAGAGCTGTGTGTCCTGCTCTGTGGACTCCAGAATGGGAGCCACCCTGCCACCTGCCCCCTCTCCCAGTTGGATTCCTCTCCATCCTAAGGCCACATTCACCCACAGGCTTCTGCTAACCCTGTTTTTTCCATGTAGTACAAGTCCTCCCTATGTCCCCCATACCTTATGGTTCTCCAAGTTTCATGTCCTCCAATGATCCTTATTTTCCACACGAACCATGAACTCCTCTGTCCACATACTCATGGTGACCTTTGTTCTGGTAGCCTCTACCTTCCCCATGTCCCATGTCCTCCCTGGTTCCCGAATGTGTCCTGTGCTATCTCTATGTCCTCTTCTGTGTCTCTTGTGTCTCACGTATCCCCACGTGCCCTGTACTCTCTTCATCCCCCACTCATCACCCATTCCAGGCATACCACTGAGAGGCAGCAGCACGTGTGCAGGGGGCGATGCAGGACCTAGGAGGGTGCAGTGATAGAGCCGCACATTCAGCTGGTAGTGGGTGCCAGGCGTGAGTCCAGTCAGGAGGGCAGTGCGGGCCTGGGGGGATGAGACATTCTCCCGCCGCTCCTGTCCCCGTGCCCCGTCCCATAGGCGCAGCAGGAAACCATCACCCACCAGCGGCCCAGGCACCGAGGGTAAGGACCAGCTCACTCGAAGCCGGTCAGGGCCTTCCACATGCCAGCCCTCCAGCCATGGCTGCAACAAGGGCTCTGGGGCCAAAGGTCAGGGGTCAGAACTGTCCAATGGGTCTTCAGGGCTGGGTGGGACAATGATCCCTAGTGAACAGGTAAGAACCTCCAATGGGAAAGTCAGGGGCCCCTGGATGGATAAAATATGACAACCTGAATGGACAGGTCAGTAATCCTAGGGCAGGGCAGGAAGGGATGACTCTTGGCCTCTCACCAGGACAGTCTGTGGTCATGAGAGTGGTAGGTCCCCAGGTCCCCTCTCCCCCTTCCCCTGGACGGCTCAGCTGCACACGGACACTGTATCTTGTCTTCGGCTTCAGATTCATTAATGTCACATTCTCACTGGGGTCCACTGAGGGTGGGTATGGCACACATATCATTTAATGCCAACCATTCCAAAATCCACCTGCTCCCTTTATTCCCCCCTATTATACAACCTTCCTTCCCTTTCCATTCTCACCTCATCCCCTCACTATTACCCAACACCCCTGTCCTTCCCCCAGCTCTCTCCCCACTCACCCACAATGGTGGACCAGCGCATGGTGCTGTCCTGGGGCCGGTAGTACAGGCGGACAGAGGAGATGGGTCCATCCCCAGAATATGAGACCAATGGGGAGATCACGAGCTGGCGGCTCTGCTTGGCCAGGAGCCGAGGTGCAGTCAGGGGCACTGGGGGCACTGCCAGGAGACTAGGGGTAAGGCACTGCCCATAGGGCCTATCCTGTCCTCAGAAAAAGGGGAACACTGTGCTTTGCATCTTTATTTGGATCTGGGGACCCTCTGGACTGGGTGCAAGTAGACCAAGTTCAATAGAAGATCAGAGTGGCCAGGGCCCAAGTGGACACAGTTCTGGTCCTTGGGTGGCTTAAGATACAAGGATTCAATGACAAGGACATTGGTATCTCAAAAGATGTGAAGCAAGGGAATGACATGGTCAGCTGGGCTGGGGAAGAGCACCTTGTCCTGAAGTGTAATGTAGACAAAAGGGGCTGGAACACAAGGCGGGGAGACAGCCTGGGTGTCGTCTCTTCTCTGCCCCTCCCCTCATTGTTCACTATTCTCTCTCTTTTCACCACTCTCTTAATTAAAGCAAGGTGCCAGTGATGAAGTCCCTGCTCCACCCTTGATGCTTCATATGCATGACCTTTAATTCTCACAACTACCTTTCAGATGGAGCTCATTACCCCTGAGTCATGAATGAAGAAACTGGGGCTCGGACATTGAATAACTTGCCTAAAGACTCACAGATAGGAGGAGAGGGTTTGAACTAAGTGTGTCTGACCAGGTCACTTCAAGTCAATGGATTCTACCCTGAAATAGCTTTTATGTTCTTGCCCAGCTTCCTTACTCTGTGGTCACTGCCCCTATTCTGGCCTCAGCTTTTCTCTCCAGTTTATTGCATTATATGCCTTAAGAGGTTCCCCTGCTTCTTCCGAATATTTACTAGATGTGACTTGGAAGAGAGGGAGGGAAAGAGGGAGGAGGGAAGGAAAGGAAGGAAGACTGCTCAGGGAAGATGCAGGGTTGTGAGCTGAAGGAGCATCCGATAGCAACGAGCACATCAGCAGGAGATGCAGGTTTGTGAGGAGAAGAGGTCCAGCTTGGATACTGAGGAGCCCCTGCTGGTGTCTGCAGCTTATACAGAGGATCAGACATGCAGGCTGGATATAAAACAGGCCCTTGAATCATTCACCAGTTAACTTTCACACCAGTTTCAGAACCAGACCTCACAGAAGATGCCTCACTTCATGGAGGTCCTACCAATAAGTCTGGGGCCAGAAGGATCTGACTACAGATCACATGAGGGCATTACCAGACAAGGGTTGACACTTTTGGGACTAGATGTCATTTTAAAAATATCAATTGTCAACATATACTGAACACATATTCTGTATGAACTGCTTAAAGCATCATCTAGTTTAATCTTTTTTTAAAAAAAAGATCTTTATTTTATTTATTTATTCTTATGTGGTGCTGAGGATCGAACCCAGTGCCTCATGCATGTGAGGCAAGTGCTCAACTAGTGAGCTACAACATAAGCCTCTAGTTTAATCTTTGTAACAACCCTATCGGGTGTGTGCTAATGTCCTCATTTCACACGCAGACAAACTAAGAGTGGTTAAGTTACTTGCTTAAGGTAATGGGACTAGGAATGTTTTAAATTATTTATTTTATTTAGTACTGGGGATTGAACCTAGGAGCACTCTACCACTGAGCTATATCCCTAGCCCCTATTATTATTATTATTATTATTATTATTGAGACAGTGTCTCACTAAGTTGCCCAGGCTGGCCTTGAACTTATGATCCTCTTGCCTCAACTTCTCTAGTAGCTGTGATTACAAATGTGAGCCACTGTAACCAGCAGAACTTGGGACTTACATAGAGAGGATTTGAACCCAGGGCTCTGGGTCTGAAGACTTGGGAAGACTGAGAAGAGAAAGGCTGAAGGTGGAGCCTTGTGGAGGAGGGGGTGATGAGAGGACATGGTGAGGAACCTGGAAGCAGAGTGTGACAGTGAAAAAGAAGAAGGTGAGAGAGAGCTCATGTAGAGAAGGAGGTTAGAGGGAAAGTGGTGGGGTCTGGGGGTGGCAGGGCCCAGGAGTGTGACCTGCCCATGATATGGTGCCGAGAAGGTACAGGGATACCTAATTTGGGGAGGGGGCCTCTTCTCTGAGCACTCCTGAATGCTGGGAGTTAGCCCCTTGTTCACCTGGCAGACTTCTATGCAGTTATCCCCTCTGGGGAGCCAAGCAGATCACCCTTGAGTTCCATAGATCCTGTGCTCCCCAGTCCCAGCACTGAGTGCCTATGCAGGGAGACTCAGACACAGGGAGCAGTGTCCTAGAGGCAGAGTCAAAGGCACAGTGTGTGTGGTGGTGGGGGTGGGGAGGCATGGCTAAGCAGGAGGTAGGGAGAGATTGGAGGGCATCCCCCATTTCTGGGGTGTGGAATGTCCTTTCCAGATGGGACCAAGCTGTGCTCCAGCCTTGACACTGCCCAGCCCAGACCTTTGGCTGACCACAAACCCTCTTTGCCTGATGCTGGCCTGACAGATTGGATGCCCTTGCCCTTTCTGCTGGGATCCCCAGTCTGAGCATTAGGTAGATATCTGCCCACTGTCCATCCTCCATGGCCCTAAGACATTACTGACCTTTGACATTGACCTTAAAGCGCCGGCTGTCTTGACCACCAGATGTGTACACACGACACTCCCAGAACCCACTGTCCCCAAGGGCCAAGTGGGGTACCTCGAACTCAGCTGTGGTCCTATCTGGCTCCACAATGGCTTTGGTGGACTAAGATAGACAAAGAGAGGGGACAGACCACAGAGATTGTGCACCTAGGAGGCATATATGCAAATATGTTTGGACTATTGATGGGAGAGGGGCCCAGTAGCAGCCCCTCACCAATCAGCCTGACCCTATTAGAGCCATGCCCAGGCTAGTGGGTAGAGTTTGCAGAAAGTTCTGAGGGGATGGGGTTCTGAGGAATCAACTAGGAAAGTGGAAGGACAGGGGACAAAGGGTTAGGGTCACTGGGACTGACCAGGAGTACAGTGCCATCTGGTTTGCGAAGCTCCATGCTGCCTCTTACTGGGAAGGGGTTCCCTGAGGCTGCGCAGTTGATCCGGGGCATCGTCTCTAAGTTGAACTCCAGTTCTGAGGCCACATTGAGGATCTGGGGGATCTGGTCTGGGGAGAGAGAAGAATAGTGCTGGGACTCCCATGGGGCAAACATGTGACCATAATCATGAAAGTGCCCCTTGTCCCTTGCTCTGCATCTCAGTAGAGACACCACCATCTCACTCAAATTTGAAGGCCAGCAAAGTCCTATATGACTCCTCCAGGGTCCTCGTGCCCCATATCTGATTAGCCACAGGGTCTACCTCCTCCTCCCCGTCTCTACAGCACTCTTCCTCATTCCTCCATTATCCATGGACAGGCCCCTCACTATCCTCACAGCCAGCACACTGTTTGGGCCTCATTGGTTTCTGGTCCCCAACCACAGACTCCTTGGAGTCTCCAGCTTCCGCACTCTACCCAGCAGCAAGAGGTCCTTTCTGAAAAGAGTCCGACTGCCTCAGGCCCCTTCAACAAGTCTCCCTTACCCCTATCATACCAAGTGCAAACCTTTGACCTGATATTCAGAGGCCCCATGATTTGACCCCTTTGGACATTCTCCCTGCCCCTTACCTCATTGTCCTGATATGCAAGCCTGAGTTCCAACCCTCAGGCTTTCTCCACACTCCTTCCCTGTCATCTCTCCTCTGTCCTCCCTATCTAATCTCAGATCTCACCTCTTCCCAGAAGCCTTCCCCAACTTTCTCTCTCTCTCATGCAGGCCAGGAGCCTCCTGTGGGCTCCAGTGCCCTCTGGGCTGTCACCCTTCAATTTATGGGCCGCTGAATGGTGAGAACTCCTGCCAGACTATGCGGTCCCTTGGGCTGTTAGCAGAGAAAGGAAGGGCAAGGCTCCTCTGTGCAGACATGTTCAGTGGGGGCTGACTTGTCTTGACGAGTCTCTAATGCTCATACCTGACTTCTCACAGTGGACTCCATGCCACCCAGAGGGACAGACGCAGCCGCTGAACCGGTCACATGTGCCACCATTCTGACACTGGCACTGGAGGCGGCAGTCAGCCCCAAAATGACCAGGGGCACAGGCTGGGAACAAAGTAAGTATAGTTAGGAGGCTTGGTTGGGGGCCACGAGGGCACAGATGGGGCATGTGTTGTACAACAGGCTGAATGTAGAGGGGGCACAGGTCAGGGGACTGTAGAGGGCTTGGTGTGTAAGTCAGGGTCAGAGTGAAGGGTCCAGGCCAAGCCTGTGGCTGTGGAGGGTAGGTTAGTTCATACCTTCCTGGCACTGGCTTCCTTTCCATCCAGATCCACAAGAACAGCCATAGGGGTCTGGGAGGCAGAAAGTGAGACCCCGGCAGCCTGATGGGCTTGGGCACTGCTCCTGGCAGCTCTGTCCAAAACGGCCCTCTCTGCAGGCTAGAAAGAAGATATGTGGCATATGGGTCTCTGTTGGGTGCAGAGTCCAGGACTGAATCAGTACCCTCACCCTCCAGGTTCTGAGTCTTACTCCAGTCAGGTATCCTCTCTTGTCTGGGTCTTAGCGCCCCTCCTCCTTACCCTGCTCACAGCGGGTACCAGTGAATCCAGGGGGACAAACACATTCGCCGTCATGGTCGTGGCAGACACCTCCATGTAGGCAGCCTGGGCATTCCTTGGCACAGCCTGGCCCCCAGCGGCCAGCCTCACAGCCTGGAGGAAAGTGTCTTCAGTAACTAACCTTCACTCACCTACCCATGGCCACTGAGGACTGGGGAAGCTTCAGGGACTTTGGGAATCTCTAAGACCTACGGGAAGTATAGAGCTTTCAGGCTCCCATAACACCCATAACCCCTGCCCTTTGCTCCTGACCCCGCACAATGAGCCGAAAGAAGGCACTGCCCAGGGGGCTGGCTTCAAGGTAGGTAGCACTGTAGATGCCGCTTGATGGTGGCTGCACATTTGAAAGCTGCACCGAGAACCGTCCATCCCGGGCCTCCTGCCGGTCCAAGATATTGAAGTAGGATCCTGGGGGCGGCATGAAGGGATCAGGGTCTCAACACCGTCATATATGGGCTAGTGTCATCTCCCTTTGCCCAGGTCACATCACTGTGCCCTAGCACCAACCACCCAGTAAATCACTAAGTCCGGTTCAGTCCATCTCCTCCTCATCTGTGAAGTTTCCTATGCAGGTTCTCTGCCTCCAGCCTGGCTCTTCCCACCATCCTCCACTTCATTTAGCAGCCAGTGAGATTCTTCTACAACAGATTCTTCACTTCACCAGTTTGTTTTCACCAGTTTGGCTCCTGCTGAGCCCTCTAGCTCTAAACCTCCCCACTCCCTGCCCTGCCCTGCCGGACTCCGAACATTCCTGAATTGTTTGTTTCCCTTCTGGAAACATCTGGTATTTCAGAAGGTCCAGCCTTTGCTCTTGTCAGTCCAGCCTCCTGGAATGCTCTCCCTTCATCTTTGTCTGGCTCCTGCTTCTTCCCACTTCTTTTGGGTACACTTTCCATCTACTTTGGGTCTCACTCTTGCCTCTCAGCATAGAGACTCTATACTCTATGTCTATAAGTCTCCCTGCCTCCTCCTGCATCTCCTGTCAGTTCAGATGGCCTGGAGCTCAGGGTACAGAACCCTGGGCCCAGGAAGGATCCCAGAGATGCAAGAGTCATTCAAAGGATTGTGTATCTGAGGGCTGAGGCAGGAATCTTTGGAGCCATATAGGAAAACAGTGTTCTCCTATGGGGTAGCCAAAAGACAGAAAGGATCAGGATGGAGGGCAGACCTGGGGCTGAGATTCACAGGTGTGCCTGGATGGCTCTTGTGGACATTTGGGCTGGACAGGACTTTGATAAAGGCTGGACTTTCTTGGTCCTGTGTTGGACACATTGTTCCCAGTTCTCTTCTTCCAGTTGGGGACAGCTGCTCTTTCCAGGTGACACATCTGCCAGTTCCCAGTTAAGGATGAATACTTAACATAGTGCTTAAAGGGTAGCTGGCCACTGGCTCCTGATCCTCTGAGTATAGTAAGAGGGGGCCCAGAGCTAGAATGGAGATGAATTCAAGTGTGTTCAGGTCAAGGAGTAGCCCTGAAGGGTGGCCACGGGGACAACAGGTGTATCAGGGTGATGGGGCCCAAACTGAGAATTCTGAGGATGGAGGTGCTGGGGCATCAGAATTGTGGGTCCATCTGCCCAACCAAATGCCCCTCTCACCATTGCTCTTCCAGATCACATCAGTCTGCTTCTCCTTGTGCACACGTGCAGAAAGCACCACAGTGTCACCCTTGTTCACTGTATGTGTGACCTTGTCTGGGAACAGATGGGCTGTGGAGTGGAGGGAGAGTGGGGTCAGTGATCCAGGACAGTGCCCACCCACCCCCCTCAAGGCCAGAACTCACCCCCTGGGCTGTTGTGCACATAGATGACACGAGTGCGCCGCGACCCAGCACCACCCACGCAGGAGAAGACACCCACGAGGTCTGAGGGCTTGGAGAAGCCTCGAAGCGTGACCTGGTGTGAGCCATTGCGGGCCAGGTGCAGAGGCTGTCCGGGTGGAAGGGTGCGCACGATGCGGTCGTCCTTCTCCAGCAGCAGGGGCGGGTCCCAGGCATCCGAGCCCCTCCCCGCCCCAGCCTCCCCGGACACGCAGGTCAGGAAGAAACGCTGAGGGTCGGTGAGGCGCAGGTTGGCCAGCAGCGTCAGGTCCACAGCCGCGCCTGGGCCAGGATAGCAGTGACTCCATCATAGCCCCAGTGAACCCTTCCTTGTACCCCAGAACCCCCTATCCCAGTCCTCTTATCTTACTGTTCTACACACCCTCTGAAGAGGGTCCCCTCTTCCCACCCTCTTTCCTTCCCCTTTGGGACCCGCAGAGCCTACAGGCACTTCATTTTATCAGGTACTTCCATCCCCCTCCTTTCCCCTTCCATGTGCACTGGTCCTTTGCCCTCAAGTCTCTTCATCCTAAAAGAACAAAAACAAAAACACAAACCCTTCTCTGGCTGGACATTCCCCGCCTTCTCCTGCCACATGGCTTTCCATCACAGCCCAGCTGTCAGAAGTAATGATCTCTGCTCCCTGTCTCAACTCCTCACTTTATTCTCCGTCAGGCCCCTTTCCCAGTTCCTCTCCAAAGCTGGTTCATCAAGGTTGCCTCAAGTCACTTCTCTCTGCCCCCATCCAGACCAAAAGCATCCTTTAGGGCCCCCCTCCTTGTTACCACAGAAATCATGAAATATTTGATGTGTTGGGATTTAATTTGGGTGTGTAGCAGAAATGAAGCCAGTTCTGCCTGGCTTAGAGACAGAGGGCAGGTCCAGCACAGGCCTGGGGCCTAGATGGATGCAGACACAGGTGGGTCTTGGTGTTTGCTTTCCAAATAGTTTACTGTCTGGTTGGAGAGGCAGACAGGGACATAGCTGTCAGATGCAGGGTTCTGTGAGAGGGAGCAGAGGGAGGGGCACCTAACCCAGCCTGGGGGTGGCAGGAGGGTGGGGAGGTGCTTCCTGGGAGATACAACTTGAGGACTTTCAAAGCTCAAGCAGATCACAACGGGTGAGGAGAATGGGGAGGGAGGGAAATGGGCATTCTAGATAGGGGGAAAAGCTACGGAAAGACATGGAAGGAAAAAATGTTATGGTGTGGGGAATGGGGCTGTCCAAGTTTGGTGTGACAAGAGCATAAAACATGTGGTCACATGTGGGCAGAGACCAGATAGAGCCAGAGTCCAGACCAGATCCAGGAGAGCCCGCTTGCCTGCCTCAGTTCCATGATTAATTAATTAAATTAATTAATTAAATTAGCTTAAATGCCACTTAGCTTATCATTTAATGTTCTTTGAAAGCTTGATATGAGTAAACAAAGCTGGCATTTACTGACCATGCACCAGGTATCAAGCACCCTTTTGCTATTTATCCTGGAAGCCTCCAGTGAAGTTGATATTCTTTCCACTTACAAAGGAGGCAATAATAATTTTTATAGAGGCTTCTTTGAGCAAGCTCCCTTTAACTATCACCTCTGAGTCAATAACTCTGGGATGGCCTTTCAGCTCAGCGCTTCATTTCCGTCAGCCTTCCCAAACCTGCTCCTCTCTCCTGCTCCCTGACTCAGCAGACAGCACCTGCCAGCTGAGGCAGTAACTATGGCGTCATCTCGTCCTCCCACTGCCATAACAATTAATGTTTATTGGATGTCAATTATATTCAGGACACTATACCAGCCACTCTACTGATGTTCTCTCATTTTATCATCCTGACTGTCCTGGGAGGTGGGTGTTATTACCCCAGTTTTATAGGCAGGGAAAAGACTCTGAGAAGTTAAATAACTTGCCCAAGGTCACACAATTAGTAATGAGAAGCGCTAGGTTGTTTGATTTTAAAATCCACACCATTAAGCTTTGTGCCAACTACCCCAACTAATCACAAAATTCTGCAAATTGCTTCCTAAAAGCTTCCTGACTTTATCCCAGTCTCCCAAAAACCTTTGTTCAGCCCTTATCCCTAGTGACCTGGAACATTCCAAGAAACCACATCTACCTCCCCGCCTCCTCTTTCTTTCTCTTTCTCTCTCTGTGAGATATTCCCCTCTCCATGCTGGAGATCAAAACCAGAGCCTCATGAATGCTAAGCAAGTGTTCTACCACTGAGATATCACCACTAGCCCCTTGTAACGCTCTTGCTTGTAACTTCCATGGCTTCCCATTTCCTGTAGGACAGTGTGCACGCTCCTGAGCCCCTTGCTATACACACTCTGCCTCTCTGTCTGCTTTCCCTATTAGGACCCTTTTCTCCTGTGCTATTCCATGCTTCTGAGACTTGCATTGATTCTTCTGACTGCCAACTTTCTTAGTGAAATCTTTCCTGACTCTGTTCTTGTCCATTACTCTGACTCCTCCTCAGTGCTCCCCTAGAGCTCCTCATGCCTGTCTCTGATTAGCTCATCCCATGTGCTATGTTCCTCACTATACCACGAGCCACTCAAAGGCAGCTTCTGTGTTCTAATCCTCCTACCAGGAGACTGAAGGACTAAGCTTACTTAGAAATCCTTACCAAGTGCCAGGCTTTGTGCCAAGCAGGCTATGTACATCATCTCATTTAAACCCCATAACAGCCATAGGAGGTCAGCATTGTTGAGTCTCATTGTATAGGTCTGGAGGTTGCCAGCCTCGAAACTGATGGAATATTGTCCAGTGATTACCGGAATGAGCCCAATACACTGACTCTATAAGCATCCACTGAAAACATCAGTGAGTCTATAGGCCCTGTTGCTCCCACAGATCCTGAGATCCAACAGTCAATGGATGTTCTCCTTCCCTCCCCAGTCCCAGCATGCAGTGATTTCTAGTATCTGCCTAAGTTTTCCTGACCCTGATCTTTGCTTTCTGGAGGGTCAAAATCATGACAGTGATGATAGAGTTTCTTTTTTTCCCCCAATTTTTTTTTAATGTGGCAAAATACATATAACCTAGAATTTACCATCTTAACCATTTGGGAGCATACACTTGAGTGTTATTAAATACATTTGTAATGTTGTACAAACTTTACCACTAGCCATTTCCATAACTCTTTTCATTTTGTAAATCATAAACTCTATACCCATTAAACAATAATTCCCATTCCCCTTCCCCAGCCCACGGCAACCATTATTCTCCTGTCTGTTTCTATGACATGATAGGATTTCTTTGGGGGAAAATCAGGACCTTGGGGCCTAGTAATGGGATGGGGGACTCGTGGAAGACTTACCAACATGAGAAGCCAGGAAGAGAACAGGGAGCAGGAAAGGGGGCTCCAGCCAGACCATACTCCAGAGGCTGACCCAGGCCAGCCAGGACAAGCTGGGCCTGGGGTCAGTTGTGGGTCTGAGTACTCCGCCTGTGCCGGTCAGTAGGCCCCAGTGTTGGGAAGGAAGAGGAAATGAGGTGGCTCTGGTGGGAGGGGTGGCAGGGGAGAGGATGGGAGGATGTATCCTGCTTCTCAGTCTCTAGATCACCCAGTCTGGCCACCACAAAGCTGGGGATGGGTGTGGCCTGGAAGGCCCTGGAAGGGGAGCTATTTAGGTGGAGGTCAGGGAGGGTTATGGTAGAGAGAGACCTGGGAATGTTTGGGCGAATTTTCTATCCCTTCTCTGCCTTCAGTCCACAGTCTTGCTGGCATACAGGAGGCAGGAAATAGAGGAAGTCAGTGGCTTCCGCCTATTGAGGAGCTTTGGAGGGATGGCATTGTTCTGGGGTCTCCCCTCCTCCCAGCACACACACACAAGTGTGGCCCACATGATGCCTCACACATGTGCTTCAAGATGCAGACAGTTACATGGGCTCCTAGAGAGGAGTTCTCATGTAGCACAAGGATTTTTGGGACCTGAGAATGAACACACTCAAAAGAATATGGGTTCAGGGCCACAAAGAGTCTTTGAATCTATCTTGTGTACTTCTCTTGTTTTACAGATGGGAAAGCTGAGGCCTGCAGTGCTTGAAGGCACGCTGAGGTTGGGGCAAGGTGGGGATTGGAACTTCTGACTTGGTGCTTGGTTACTCGATGCTGATTCCTCTACAAGTGCACATGTTAAACAGACCCAGGGGAACCCATGGGCAGCGCGGATTGTGACATAGGTGCTCTCAGCTGAAGCTGCTGATAGAATGAAGCCTCAGCTCATTGTCCGCCTGCTGTCGTTCATTTTGCAGCAAACCCATGTCTATCCCTATGCAGCCAGGGAGATGCACCTACTCTGGAAGGCTTGGAGCAGACCTGGGAACAGACTCAGCCCCTTGGCCACGGCTTCAGAGCTCTGTGGATATTGGATCTGCTGTACTCTCAGCACACTAGCACCCATGCTCACCTCTAGCCACCACCGGCAATTCCCAGACAGAACATGACCTGCAGGTACAGAATGCCCGTGGGAAGGTCCTTTCAGGGAACAGCAAGAGGAGCTATCAGGTGGCCAGGGCTCACTGGTTAAATCTGTGGCCCCCCACTGCCTGCCTTGGATGGAAATGGTTGGGGTGGGCTGAGACCTGGTGCTAGCTTAAGTGACTTGGAAACCCAAACCCTCCCTCTGGGGCGGGGACATCTTTCCATTCTTTGTTCTGAATAAAGACTTGATTCTACTCTGGATCCCCCATACTCAAATTCTCTTTCCGATGGAAACTGGATCCCTGCAGGTGGTTCAGTTGGGTTATGTCCCTCTTCTGAAAATCTCAGGAAGGATTTTGACTCCTGGAGTATCATGAAAAAGGACCAGAGAAAAATCTGCCCACCTCACAGGTACTCCCCTTCCCAGGTCTGAAGCCAAGATGAGCTTTTTCTGCAGGGGCACTGGGTGGGAGTGGGAGTCAAAGAGTGATTGATGCCTTAGACTTCAGCTCATTTTGGGGCCAAGATTTTTGATTTTGGGATGAGAAAGGAGCTGGAAAATGCTGGGGGCATTTGTGTGGCAGGACTGTGGGCAGAGTACCCTTGTGTGGAACTTTCACTGGTTCTGGGAAAACCTGGTGGAGTTGATGTCATTTTGCAGTTGTAGTACGAGCAATGGAGCAGAATTTGTTCTAGAAAATGTTACAGATATTGGCAAAGGTTTTTTTTTTTTTTCTGAATGGGGAAGTTTGAGATACTGTGACTGGCACGTGCAAAAACTCTGGGCCCATCTGTCTTCACCGCTTTCAACTAGGAAACAAAACTCAGTTAATGATCTGTAGATAAATGAAAGGCAAATGTTGCAGAGTTTGCATACAAGAATTTGTATTATAAAACAATGTCCTATAAGTGTAAAGCTATTTTTACATGTATCACGTTTATATTGCAAGTAATTTAAATAGCATTAGTTTATACACAGCATATGCCAAATGAAATATCACAGCACAAACAAATGTAGAGTGGGTTGTGTATACATCTGCAGTTACAATAAGAATATTTAAGCTACCATGCAGATCTTGAAGTCTCACTCACTGGAAAATTATAGGCCAAAAATACTTTTTAATGCTGTTCTATGCATTGGAAGGTTAACCCACAGCCCAAACAAACCAAATTGATAATGTTAGAGCTAAAGTAAAGGTAACTTGTTAAAAAAACAACAACCCAAAAAGACTAGCAGCATGATCAACTCCTCATAAGGCTGATAATTCACTGCGAACAAAGCCACTGTCTTAAAAGTGATGGGAATTCCAGCAGGGCTTTTCCAGGTTACCAGGGGTCCAGGGTAGCCAAGCTTCCTGGTGAACACTGAAGTTGAGCTTTTAGTAAGCTCGATATGCCAGTTTTAGTTTCCAAATGCTAAATTTTAATGACTTTCATTTAGAATTAGTTAAGTAGTTGTAGTTGTTGAACCTAAAAAGAAAAGCTAATCAAGTTAGTTATCATTTACCTTTATCAACTGAAAAGAGGACTTGTGTTTTTGGACCCATACAAGCCCTGTCAGGTGCTCATACCCCCCAGTGGGCTGTAGAGCTAAGTAGGTCTGGGTTTGCATGGCAGCAATCATTCTGAGTCATCATGAAAACTGTTTGTATTTTTCATAAGCATCCTGTAGATTTGGGGCTGCTGCATTTGGAGTAGTCCTTCTGTAGGACCAGGTTAATGAAAATAAGGTTGAGGACAGGGATACAGCTTCACAGAAATCCACTCACATGTGCATGTGTTTACTGATCCATTCTCCATGTGCCAGACCCTGTGAAGGATGGGCGCCATGCCATGGAATATGATCTAACAATAAGAAGAGATTATTTCATGGCAGAAACCTGAAGACTTGAAGGTTCAAGGCACTTGTCCAAAGAATAGAGACCAACTTACTTTTTTTTGGGGGGGGGGCAAAAGACCTTATTTTACTGTATGCTTGCTTTCCTCCCTCCGTCCCTTCCTTTCTAGTACTGGGGATTGAACCCAGGGTTATTCAACTACTGAGATACGTCCTCAGCTCTTTTATGAGACAGGGCATCTCACTAAGATGCCCTGGCTGGCCTTGTACCTGGTGATCCTCCTCAGCCTCCCAAGACTTGGGATTATAGGTATGTACCATCATGCCTAGGTGTTGTGTTTGTTTTGATGCTGGGGATTGAACCCAGGCCCTTGCATATGACAGGTGAACACTCTACCACTGAGCCACATCCTCATCCCTGAGTTTATGATTTAGCAAATCTCATGATAATGTCTGACCCATATTGAGCTTCCTTAGGAGTGGTGTTTCTTTTTGGGGTATAAGTTCCAGAATAACAGCTTCAGAGGCATAGGGAAGTACCAAAAGGATCTGATATGGCCATAAGGAGGCACAACTCTGTACTATTTTTATTTCTGAATGTGATAATGATGTGCTGAAACCTTTGTCCTTGGCTGATGGTGCTCTTGGGAGGCGGTGAGACTTTAGGAGGTGGGACCTAATTGGAGGAAGTAGATTGGGGGTATGTCCTTAAAGTTTACAAAGGGACCCTAACCCCCCCAACTTTTGCTTTCTGGCTGCCATGAGATGAGCAGTTTTGCTCCACCCATGCTCTCTGACATGAGGTTCTGCCTCATTATAAGCCCAGAATAATGGAGCCAAGTGACCTTGGACTAAGACCTCTGAAAGTGTGAGCCAAAATAAATCTTCCCTCCTTATAAGTGATTATCTCAGGTATTTTGTCATAGCAACAGAAAGTTGACTAACACATCCAGGCTAAGAAAAAAATGTTAGAATCACAGAAGCTGTGCTTCTGCTTTCCATTTTGAAGGGAAACTCTACCTCCTCCAGGGACCTCTCCATTACACCACTCCCATCTGCCTACCTCCACACAATGCCAAGCTGCACCATGTGTTACATCTTCAGTGAGGTTTACACTCTTTCATGGCTTCCTGTACCTCTCCTTTATGTTCATAAATAACCTTCAACTTCCTTGTAAGGTCCATCCAATGTTTCCTTTTGAATTGAGAACTCCATGTGGGCAAGGACCACAACTGCAAATGATTGACATCACTGGCAACAATTGTCTCTCAATAAATATTTGGTAAAATAATAATAATAATAACTGTGTGTTTGTTATGTTCTATTATAACAGGGAAAGGCATGGATCTTCTTTGAAGGGAATTTTGTTTCCATGATCCCAGAGAAAGGACCCTTTCCCATTCTGAAGAGCAACAGCCTGAATTAGAAGGGGATTCATTCTAGATTGAAATAAATGGTGTGAACATTCATGGAGGTGCTCTCTGGTGATTTAGGTTGGGAAGGACATAAAAGTCTGGATTCAGAAGTATTTCTCTTGGAGAGGGGTTGCTTTTCCTGAATTGGGAGGAGTAAGAAACACCAGCTTCAAGGTTGAAGCTAGGAGTGGTAGAAAGGCCATTTAATGCATGTTCTCAATTTACATTGACCAACACAGACTTTCCTGACTTATGTACTATCTGCACATTGTCTATGACAATATATAAGACTCTTAAATTCTCTCAAGGTGGAAGTCCATCTTTCCCAGAGAGTGGTTTCTAGCTTTTTTTTTTTTTTTTTTTTTGAGGTGGTGATGGGAAAGACAGGCCTCCTCTAAAATCCTGCTATATGTCTCTAGCAGGCAACTACTGTCACATGTTTTTTTTTTTTTTTAATTTATTTTGTAGTTGTTGATGGACCTTTATTTTATTCATTTATTTATATGTGGTGCTGAGAATCAAACTCAGTACCTCACACATGCAAGGCAAGTGCTCTATCACTGAGCCACAACCCCAGCCCACATACTGCACTTCTTGTGTGAATTCTTTAATACCTGATCTGGTCTGTACAATTCTGCTGATCATGCACTTGGCTGTTGCAGGAAAGTCAGATTGCTATAAAAGTTTCTGAATGCTATTCTGAGTTTTTGCCCAGGTCTCATTGTAACACTTTTCAGACCAATGCAGGGCTACATTTTCAGTAGCACTAGTCTAATGGAGTAAGAGAGAGAGGGTTGTGGGGGTAGACGGCTGAAGTCATAGTTGAAGTTTGAATTTGGGGAGAATCCTTGCAATTCTGGATTATTAAAGAGTCCATGGTGGGGCAGGGTAAGTGGCAAGGAAGTGAAGATCACAGGAGATGAGGAAATTCAGTGAAGTTCAAGTTTGGTAGGTTCTTCTATGCAGTTATGCCCCTTTTCCCCTTTACCATGTACAACACACAGATGCAGGCATATAAGACATATGGTGAAGGGACTCTGCACTGGGCATTTCCAACACAGACTTTCCTGACTTATGTACTATCTGCATATTGTCTATGACAATATATAAGACTCTTAAACTCTCTCAAGGTGGAAGTGCATCTTTCCTAGAGAGTGGTTTCTAGCTTTTTTTTTTGAGGTGGTGATGGGAAAGATAGGCCTCCTCTAAAATCATGATGGTGTTAGGGAGGTGGTACTGGCCTTCTTTGCCTGCTATGACCAGTGTGAGTCCCATTTGATTCCAGCACTTGGAAGGCTCCAAACTATGCTTACTTATGTGGGGATAGAGCTGCTTTTCTCCATGTTGGACTGTTCCCCACCTTTCCTCTGATCTCTGTCACTGTCCTTCCTCAGTGAATGGAGGGTGGGGAGAATGTGGGGGAAAGAGGGAAAAGCAGACCATGCTGGGGAATGGGTAGGAGGCTAGGTGGGAGCTCACGATGGAGGGACAAGGATTGACTGGCTAAGGCCCACTGAGTTTGTATTTCTAATAAGTGGTGGTACTATTAAATAAGGAAGTACTTAAACTTTCACCCTGACTCTTTATAGGTGTCATGGATATGGCTGATAGTGCCCGGCTCGGCTTCTTCAATGTTGACAACAGAACACTGGGAGAAGAGGCAATGGCTGGCATGGCCCATGGCCACAGCCATAGGCTCCTGTGAATTTTGTTCTCTTGAACTGAAGGTGCTTTTTAAAAAACTAAATAGACTTTATTTTTAAAATAATTTTAAATTTACAGAAAAATTGAGAAGATAATATAGAGAGTTCCACAGTATCCCAGACCCAGGTTCTCCTGTTATTAACATCTTACCTTATAGTGTGGCAAATTTGCTACAATTAATGAACCAATATTATTATTAACTAATAATTATTATTAATAACTAAAGTCACTTGTTTAGTAGATTTTTTCAGTTTTTCCCTGCCTCTTTTCTGTTCCAACATCCCATTCATGGATATCATGTTAAATTTAGTTATCATGTCTCCTTAGATTCTTCTTGGCTTTGAGTTTCACAGGATTTCCTTGCTTTGATGACCTGACAGTTTTAAGGAGCACTAGTCAAATATTTTATAGGATGACCTTCTACTGGAATTTTCCTCATGATTAGACTGATGGGAGGAAGAACATAGAGGCAAAGTGCCATTTTCATCCCATAATATGAAAGGCACAGAGTAGCAACCCAGTGTTGATGTTGACCTTGGTCACTTGGCTAAGGTAGTAGTGGTCAGGTTTCTCCACTGTAAAATTACTTTTTTTTCCTCCCTCCTTTTCCATACTGTACTTTTGGGAAAAAGTCACCATATACAACCCACACTTAAGGACTGGGATTTATGCTTCCCTCTCTTGAAGGTGAAGTAGCTCCATAAATTATTCATTTCTTCTGAAAGCCAGATTTATCTCTCTTTTCACCCACTTGTTTATTTAGTTTATTATTTATTTATATAACTGCAGGCTCACAGATATTTATTTCATACTTTGGGTTATAATCCAAAGCTGGTTTATTTTGTTGCTCAAATTGTTCCAGTTCTGTTAATTCAGTTGGCTCTTGTGTCCCTTTGACATCCCCTTCCCTACAAATATAGTTTGTTGTTCTTGTTTATTCTTTAGCACTTCCTTACTTCTTGGCATTAATAAGATACTCCAGACTCATCTTGCATACTTCCCATTCTAGTCCTGGGAATCAGCCATCTTTCCAAGGAGCCCTGGTTTCCTTCATTTGAGAATGGTACTAGAAACCAAACTCTGGGCTTCTGCTGTGCTCATTGATACTGGAGTGTCATTGCTTCTAGGTTCTCTCAGCTGACAAGTCAAGGAAATACACATATACACATATCTATAAATATTTCTATGTGTAATTATTTGTATTTATATAAGCTGAACATGAGTTCATAAGGACGTCTCCAATTTTAATCCATTACCACATGGATCAGGGACAAGGCTTTTTTATCTGAGAACCTACCTTCTCCCCACCTCCACTAAATACATACAACATTCATGCCTATTGTTTGATTTAACACACACACACACAAACACACACGCACACACACACACACATTTTCAGAAATGAATCACATATGGGAACTGGTAGGTATGGCTCAGTGGTAGAGCGAGTGCTTACTATGGGTGGGCGCCTGGGTTTAAACCCCAGTACAAAGAAAAGAAGGTAAAGAAAAAAGTAAGAACTTATCCATACTTAGAGCTAAATGTATATTATGAAAATGATAAAACATTAGCACATGATTATAAGTGAACTCACTTCAAGTGTAAGCTTTCTAATTTGAAAGCAGAGTTTTCTTCTGGCAAAAAATAGCCAGGAAGAGGTCAATTACTGGTGCTCTATCCCTATCAGAAAATAAATTGTGTTGGACCATAGTTTTCCAAATTGGCCACAACACTCTCACAACCTGGAGCTGCCATGTAAAAGGTCTGACTTCTCTAAAGCTGCCATGCTGTAGGGAAGCTCAAAATAGCTTATGCAGAGAGACCACACTAAAAAAGCCTCGAGGCATGAAGAGAAAGAGAAGCTTGGCTAACTCCAGCTGCTCCAGCTCCTCTCTTGTCCCCTCCAAGTAACTGTTCCACTTTCAGTTACTCTCTGACAATAATGGTCAAATAATACTGGTTCTGAATGAGCCAGAACCACCCAGATGAGACTTTCCAAATTCCTCAAAAAGACAGCAAGGTAAAACTTTTTTTTTTTTTTTTTGCTTTAAAGGGCTAGGTTATGAAACATTTTATTCTATCACAATATTTGCGGAAACATCAAACATATCTAAAATATCAATAATTAAAACCATGTAATGCTGGCACACAAAAGACCAAGAGAATAGAAGAGAAAATCCAGAAATGAAACTGAACACACGCAGGAATTTAGTAAAAAGTAATATGTCAAACCAGTGGGAAAAGTTGGGCTTTTTAACAAATGGTGTTGCAACAACTGGGTAACAATGTGTAAAATAAATAATGTTTACATCCCTTATTAAGACTAACTCCTCAAGTGTTGAAAATAACAAGAGCACATTGCTTTACAACTTTAGGGTAGGTGGACCTTCCTAAAACTAAAAATTAACAGATCTGAACAGAAACTATTAATCAAATTTAGTTCAAATAAAAAAATCTGAATGGTAAAAACTGGGAGATAAACACACAAAAAAAATTTGTAACTCACATTGCAGATTAGAAATCTAAACCACCTAAAATCCAATAGATAAATGGGCAGATTTTGAAAAAGTAAAAGTTGTAATTCTGAAAAGTTTATAGAAAAGTAAATATAGATGACCCTTTAACACATGAAAATATGCTCAACCTCACCTATAGGAAGTGTAATACAAAATGAAACTTCCTAATTATAATTTTTACCTATCAATTGCAAAAACACTCTGTCTTGGCAAGGCATGTTGGTACAACTTCCCAGGAGAGCAATTTGGAAATATCTGTCAAAATGTCAAATATGGATTGTGGTTATGACTCAAAGGTAGAGCACTCTCCTAGCATACATGAGGCACTGGGTTCGATCCTCAGCACCACATAAAAATAAAATAAAGATGTTGTGGCCACCTATAACTAAAAGATAAATATTTAAAAAATTTCAAATATGAGTTCCCTTTGACTTACGGTCCCATTTTGGGGAATTTTTCCTACAGATACCATTGCACAGTAAAAAAATGTCATGGTTACTCACTGTGGCGTTACATGTACATTGGAATCGATCCATGTGTCAATCAATTGGAGACTGGTTAAATAAACTGTGATGTAGCTATACAAATGAAATATTCTGTGTTTTTAAAATGGTTGAAGAAACTCTCCAAGTCTATGTACTGATTTTTAAAGTTCCCTAAGACACACTAATTAGTAAGTGAAAAACAACAATAACAACAAAACAATATTCGGAACAGTGTATATAGTATGTTTTTGTCCCACAAAGAAAAAAAAATAAGCATATATATTCACTACTTGTATTTGCATAAAGAAAATTGAGAAAGATATACCATAAGGGAATAAAAGTACTTACCTGGGGTGAGAGGAAGGAAGCGGGGGTGGGGTGGGGGAGCAGCGGGGTGGGAGTGAAAATTTTCACCATATATCTTTTATATTTTTTTCGGTTCTCTGACCCATATTACATAGTTGAGAATAAGATAAAATTAACTTGAAGATAATTCAGCTTTTCACATTTATTTTCTCATTTTGACAAAAGGCAAGAAATGTCCCACTTTACATGAGAAAATTTGGCCGCATGGTTATCAATTATAATATTAAATTCTATTCTAGAAGGAGTGCTCAGCTGGAAAGCAAAGCATTCTTTTCTTGAATTGTCTTTCATTTTAGGAAAGTAAAGGCCCGTGGTTTGGGCGCACTGTTTTCCAAGTGACCCTCAGGTTCCAGAGGGACAGAAAAACCTGATAGCTCAATTTCCACTGGTTTCCCTGAAGAGGTGGCTCAGAATGCAAACTGATGATATCTTCCTCTTACAACATTCTTTTTTTTTTTTTTTTGTGCAATGTCTTAAACTGATCTTAGGGTTTTAGAACACATGTCAACATTCGTGAGAACATTCGGGGAACTATTGCAAATGCCCAAGAATTTGACTTAACTGTCTATGTAGATGAGGTCCTTAACCTTCTTGTGGAAATGGTGATGCAGTTGAGGTCCATTTGGGTGAAACTGCCGTACAAATTATGCACACACACACAAAAAAGCTGGTCAAATTTCTGGTTGGATCAAGAAGCTGTCTGAGGGAAAGACTGAATCTCTATGAGTTGCCTTTTAAAATTGGTATCAAGAGGGCTGAGGTTGTAGCTCAGTAGAAGAGTGCCTGCCTACCATAGGGTGAGGCTCTGGGTTCAATCCCCAAAATAAATCAAAACTGCCATCCAGACCATCTGAATCAGTGTCAAATTGGTCCTCTTCTAAGTAACAGAGACTCCTCCCAAGAAAACCTGCCAGACTGAGGTGGATCACCTGAGTGTCCATGCAATTATTTTTCTAAATAAACGACATGAGAGTCCCATCTTTGCTTCTTGGATTTGAGCAAAGCTATTGTGTATAAACAATGTAAAGTCAGTAAGTGAAGTTGAATGCTGCTTTGTTTGTTCAGTGATTTTTAAAGGAAATGGGTAGTTCCAATATGACTTCCCCCCTCCCAAATTACATTCTTGTCTTCTCCTAAAGCGTGCCCTTGTGTCTTGCCTTCTAGAATATTTTTTAAAAGTATTTGAGCTATTCCTTTGTTATATGCAACTCCCAACGCTGGTGTCTTTGTATATTCTATCAGGGCCTTCACTCTCCTTGCTGTTGGGCACAATTGCTTTTTGAAGGACCCAGTAAATATTGCCCAGACAACATTATGAAGTTGACTTTCGGTTAAAATAAGCAACATGTTGATCGGCTTCCTGAGTTCTACCTTTGCGGAAATCAACTTTACCAATAAATCACTTCCCGTGTTGATCAGCCAAGAAAGGAAAAATATCTTTTTGTGTGTGGGGGGGCACAAAAAGATTTTTTTTTCTTTAAAAAGAAAAAAAGTAATTTCTAAAGCTTTTTTAGATTACTAATTGGTAGCAATGGCATTTTCACTTAACTTCAGCAGTAACCAAAGCCATATTGTTGATTAAGAACAACTTTTGCTGCTCTTCCAGGAAATAACTGTGTAGTGAGAGGAAGTTTGTCAGCAAATGCTTTTGGAACATCAGGCCGAGGCTGTGCCCTGAAGTTAGCAAGGTAGTGAGCGTGTGTCTGTTTTCACTCTGGTCTGAAAAGATGTGCCAGGTGTTTGTGACAAGCTGTGATGAGGACTGTAGATTACTTGGAATCCATTGTGTTCTTTTCCTTGTTAGAAAAAGAAGGCTTCTAAAAACAAGCCTTTATTTAAAGGAAGCCCCAGTTAATTCAACCAGGCTCTGAATGAAGTCCCTTTATACAAACTGTTTGACAAAGGCCATTTGGTTCCGAGGAGTCTTGTGGGGCCAGAAGTTGAAATCAACACCCCACACAGGGTTCAGGCAGTTTGAAGCTCAGGACTTACTTAAAGCATAACAAACTTCTATTGACTTTGATCAGGATAAAATTTACCCAGTAAAGTAAACAGTCTTATGCTAGAGCACTAACAAATCTCCATTCCTTTGGTGAACAGTGATTGAACATTTACAGGTGTAAAGAAAAGTTGACGGCCACACCTCAGGGTCTCTCAGGCTTCTGAGACAGTTTTCATTATTATCCCTACTTCTCAGATGAAGAAACTGATGCATCCTCAGATTAGTTAAGAGGTAGAGCTCAACTTTGACTCCAGATAGTTCAAGCCATAGCCAGAGAGCTCGGCTGAGTACTAGGCTCATTACACGGTACTACCCAGGTAAGAAGCAGGTTGAAAGTACCTGCCAGCAACTACAGGAAGGCTATTTGTTAGCTTCTGTATACACCATCTCCCAAAAAATGATCTAAGAAAACCCACGTTTATGTACTCAGGCAGCATTAGAGAGTTTATTCTGGAAAAAAAAAACAAAAAAAAAAACATGAGTTTAGTGCTGTATTGGGTTCTGATGGAACAGGGCCTTGTAAAAGGCAGCCGCAGATCAGGAGAGATGGGTTGGCATGAATTTTAAGGGCATCTCGCCTTTAAGTTACACCAGGTCACTCTGAAATTCTAGAACCAATTGCACACTCAGTGTCTGAGGACACAAGTGACTCATTGTCTTTCTGCCTCAAACAACAGCAAGCCTACTTAGCATACAAAGCACATGTTATGAGAGAAATCTGTCTCCATGGCCACAGTCACACACATTCCTTACAGGACCTGCACCTGCGGATTGCTTTTTGGTTGTTCAGTATTACTGGCACTCCACTAGCACTCACCATCATGGCCCAGGGGTGACAGGGAAAGGTTTGAAGGTAGCACCCTCACTCCACCCTTTTCTTACCCCCTTTTTCCTGACTGCATAATGGTGCTCTAGAGTTCAGCCCTTGCCCCCACCCTGAGGAGGGGACACTTGTTCTGACGGGGGAACTGGAGGGTGAGCTATTGCAACCACATGCAGGTGTGGGCCTCTCACCCCCCACAGGGAGATGGTCTCCTTCCAGGCTTAAGTGGTGCCTGCCACCAGAGGACTTCTGCATGAGAACTGCTTCAACACCCCTGGGGTCTCTGGTGGACACCAAATTCCTAGTCCTCTCCCTTTCCTAACAGGGCTGCCATGAAAAAGCAGGAATGTAGTAGGGATGACTGACTATTCCTACCGCAGAGAGCCCAGGAGGCAGGGCTGGGAGGGGACACCACGGTGGGCAGCTCTGCCCAGCTGATCTACTGCCTCTGGCCACTTGCATGGACCTGGTGTCCCTAAGGAAAGGGGGTCCCAGGCCTGCTCAGCTCTGTTCCCCTAGGCCTGGCTACCCCAGAGATTGTCAACCATGGGGAATTGCTGCGTCGCTACCCTGTGCAGGGGTGATGTTTAATTATTTTTATACATCAGATGTGGTAAGGGAAAGCTGGTGACTTGGGGAAAAGTTGCCCATGAGCTTGGATATTGGACCTGATGTGGCAATTGTAGGAGGTAATTTTATTGAGTTTCAGGCTGGTGTGTTTGGAGGTGTAGGAGGCTTGGTGTAAGCTCATCTTCAGGGCCTCATGGAACATTGTGGCTCTAGATGGGCTCATTTGTCTTGAAGAAGTGAGGAAGCCCTAGAAGTTGAAGTCTTGAAACATTGCCCTGGTCTCAGGTCTCCTGGGAGGCTCCACGGAGGACATACCCTTTTGAGCTTATCTCACAAACTAACTTAGTGATAATTGGATTGGAGGGCTGGTTTCCATCAAACTTCAGGCCTAGTTGTTAAGAGTCTTCAGAGAGGCTCTGAATACTGGGATATGTCCAGGAGGCAGATCAGAAAAAAGGCCAGCCTCCTTGGAAGGTGAAGGTTGAAAGGAGGCCAGGCGCGGTGGTGGACACCTGTAATCCCAGAGACTTAGGAGGCTGAGGCAGCAGGACTGTGAGTTCAAAGCCATCCTCCGCAATTTAGCAAGGCCCCTAAGCAACTTAGCAAGACCCTGTCTCTAAATAAAATATAAAAAGAGTCTGGGGATGTGGCTCAGTGGTTAAACACCTCTGGGTTCAATCCCCAGTATCAAAGGAAAAACAGTTGAAAGGAGAAGGCAAAGTTCTGTGTCCTCCTAAACATGCTTCTAAGTGCCCAGGGAGGGGCTGACTCCTTTCTGAGAGGCAGGAAGAGATTGGAAGCATGGGAAATGGGTGGCTTCCCTCCAGAGGCTTGCAAAGAAAGCAGCATAGACATAAATACCTTAGAACAGAGGACCTTGCACATAGAGTGGACTGGGTTATTACCTGTTCTGAACCTGAAGCAAGCAAGTGAATGCCTTGGAATTCTAACCATGAATTTATCCAACAATTTATATTGAGCATCTGGTAGAGCTAGGCCTGTATACATATTCCTGACTGCGGGGACACATGCATTTCCTGCTTTTCATGGCTTTTCAGAGGGGCTCTGCAACTACCCCAAACCTAAGATCCCTGGGTGAGAAGTTCTGTCTGTCTCAGGGAGGAGTTGAGTCTGATGGAGAAGGTGACTGGTGGGTGTTGGGGTGGGGGAATTAGGGCTCCTCGGGCTTTTGCTTGCTCAGCGTCTGTTCCCTGTTCAGCTAGCAGAATCCTGTGTTTTCTTCGGGGGACATAAAAATCACATCATTGAAGGGAAGAGATTCTTATCTGTCACTCCAAATGACTGAGGAATTGAACACCTGATAGGAAATTTTACTCATCAGAGTGGAGACACAGCTGCTGCAAAGGGGCCGTACTTGGAGTCAGAAGCCTGGGTTTGAACTCTCGTTCTGTTATTTATTAATAGAGTTTTTAGAATGTTTTCCTTAGACCTCTGATTCAGAAGGTTAGCCACATGCCTCAGATAAGAGTAACCCAACATTGGTCTGCCAGCCCTGCCCCGAGACCACACCACGGTTCATTTCTTAGGACTTGTCCTTATCAAGAATTGCATCCCCAGCTGGGTGGTGGCACATGCCTGTAATCTCAGCGACTTGGGAGGCTAAGACAGAAGGATAGCAAGCTCCAAATGTGGAGAGCCAACCATGGACAATACGTGGACAGGTTGGCATGGAAGCTGATTGAATAGGAAAATCTGGTATTTGGAAACTTCCGATGGCAATCAATCCTACTGGTTAAGACCAGATACATGTGAATTTCTATTCAGCTCTGCCAGGTCCCACATAGCACCAGAGATGGGGTGACCTACTGCAGCCACACAGCTTCTCAGAGATTGGTGTAGCCTGCCAAGATGCCAATCAGCCTGTTGACTGCAAGACAGCATGAAGCAAGACTCCACCCCTGAAACCTTATCCCTGCCTTTGATGTACCCCCTTAAATAAAACCACCAGAGCCATTTTCTAATTGTTCAGTTCCAGCTCCTGTGTGGGCTGGACCTATCAGGCGCTCTGCATTTAAAACTATTTTTCTGATTTTGTCTTTTATTTCTTCACTAACTGTTTCAGACTTTATTTTCTCAGTGGCTTGTCCCCTTCTGCGTAGGAAAAATCACCCTGGCGAGGCACTGGCTGCCTTGAGATACTCCAGGACAGCCTCCGCAATTTAGTGAGACCCTGTCTCAAAAAAATAAATAAATAAATAAAAAAGGGCTAGAGATGTAGCTCAATGGTAAAGTGCCTCTGGGGTTAAACCCCCCAGTACCATGGGAAGAAAAAAAAGAACTGCATTTCCTGGGTGACTTTAGTTTCCACCTGCCACCATCTGCCCCCCCACCCCATCTTTTCACTTGCCCTCTCTAGTACACCAACAGTCTCCCTAAAATTCATGGATCCTGGGGCTGGGGTTGTGGCTCAGTGGTAGCGTGCTCGCCTTGCATGCATGAGGCACTGGGTTCGATTCTCAGCACCACATTAAAAAAAAATAAAGACAATAAAGTCCATCAACAACTAAAAAAAAAAAAATTCATGGATCCTGCCACCTTTGCTCTGTGATAATGAACTGAATCCTCACCTTCTCTTCTCTCAGCCAATCTCAGTGCCTCCTCCCTACTTTTCAAATCTCAGCTGGGGACATCATATCCTCTTTACTCTGGAAAGACAGAAGCTACTAGAAGAAAACTTCCTCAGATTCTCCCCACAGACCTGCTATATTTTACCTGTACAGGCTGCCTTCCCCCGGTGACTCAGAGGGACTCTGTTGCACCCGTCCAAGGCCAACCCTGTACACCTGACCCCACCCTCCTGGTTTCTCAAGGACTCAGTCTTGCACTGTCCCTTCCCTCTCTCCTCTGGATCATCAAGTTCCTGTCTTTCCTGGATTCTGATCAGCATAATGCATGTTCTAATAGTTCTTAGCCTTAAAAAAAAAAAAAAAAAAAGAAAAGAAAAGAAAAAACAAACCAACAAAAACCAAACTCCTCCTTTGATCTGCACCCCTCTCCAGTGTCTGCCCCAATTCTCTGCTCCCTTTATAGCAGAATTCCATGGAAGAGCGGTCTCTGCTTCCTCCATTCCTCTGCTTGTGTTCTCAAGCTCTCCTCCAGCCAGGATTTGTCCTCAATACACTAACGAAACTGCTCTTGTCAAGGTCACCATTGTAAGACTGGAAGACGCTGCACCACACGACACAGATCACCAAAGAGGTTCCCACTCTATTACAAAAGGCTGTGGGTTTATATAGACCTAAGGAGAGGTCGCAGGGCTGCGGTAGATAACGGGTCGCCCGTTTATTGGCAAGCTCTTCCATATGTCAGTTCCAGAGCCCAAGAAGTTAATTCTTATTGGGGCTAGGGCTTCCCACCAGCAGGGTTTGAACACTGGCACCAGCGGGAACGTTTTGCGCCAGTGAAAGGAAAAAAAAAAAGGAGAGAGAAGGTTGGTAGGCGCCATGTTGGAGTTTTTCTCTGGGGTGCTGCCGCCGTTGTATGTTTTCCCAACAACCATGACTTTCACTTTGCCAATTTAAAGGTTGATTCTCAGCCCGCATGTTAATGGACCTATCTGCGGCATTGACATGGATAACCAATCCCTTGCCCTTGCAGTGCTTGCTTCTCTGGACTGGACGCCTCTTACTGTACCGGCCATTCCCTAGGCTTCTTTCCAGCTTTTCCTCCCCACCTTGACCTCTCTTCCTGGCCTATTCCAGAGCGCCTCTCTCTCCTCTCCACCTCTCTCCTCACCCAGATGCCTGACTTGAAAAATCATGTACATTTTGCTGGTTCTCTTACTCCAGAGGGTGGTGTATCCAGGCTAGTTCATGCTACACCTACTTGGTGTGCTACTGGGATGTCTCGCAGGTTCTGCTTTCCCTCCAGATCCTGTCCCTGCTTTAGTAAACCACAGTTCCAGTCTTCCAGTTGTTCAGCCCAAAATTCTTGTTTTTCTTTCTTTCTTTTTAACTCCAATCCATATCCAGTCAACGAGTCTTATCAGCTTCACCTTTAAATATATCTGCGACCTGAGGATTTCTCCCACAGCCAGGCCCCTTGTCTTCCTCTCCCTGGATGACTGCACCAGCTCTCTAGCTTGCCTCTCTGCTCTATCCTGGCCTGCTGGAGGCAAACCAGCAGTGAATGAGGTCCACGGGGGACCAGGACGCTCCCCCAGCCACCTTTCTGCACTCCACTCCCAGGCTCCTTTCTGTCCACTTGAACCAGCCAGTCATGCTCCCACCTCTTAGTGTCTTCCTGTGTGTTCCCTCTGCCCGGAATGCTCTTTCTCCAGACTTTGATGTAGTTGCTATCTTACTCTTATCTAGATCCCGGTTCAAAGGTTCCCTCTTAAATGAGTCCCCTCTTTAGATGATCTTAAGTGAGATCATCTAAAGTAGCAATCTCTTCTCATGTTCACATGAAGCTCTTTTCTTCATAACACTCACCACCATCTGAAATAGTCTTATTTGTTTCTTTAATTGTGTACTGTCCATCTTCTCCATTAGAATAAAAGCTTTACAATGACACTAACTCTAATCCTAGTAGTTTGCTCAGAGCGACCACATGGTTGCCAGGGCTGTCATGGAAGCTGCTCACTGCATCAGAGCTCCTGGCTGAAGAGCCAGCAGAAGTTGGTATCCAGCCTTCTCTCCGTTCTCCAGGTTACGGGGGCATCCAGCATATTGCCTTCTGCTGTTTTACAATGTGAGCAGGATGGACCGGATGTGGATCTCTCATGGGCATTCAAGAAATTTTCTTTCACTTATGGATTGACAGGTGGATGTGTGGACCTTTTGCTTATTTTCTTCTTCTCCAGGACTTCAGGCCAATTGCCTTCTCACAGCCTCATTTTCTGCACCTGTTAAAGGGATAATTAACATCTATCTCATAGCCTGGTTATGAGGATCGAATGAGACAGTCCATTAAATAATCACAATGTGATTGCATCGATGTCACATATCCAGAATGGGCAAATCCATAGAGACTGACAGCAGATTAGTAGTTGCTAGAAGCTGGAGGAGGGGGAAGGGGATGCTTTTGGTGTGAGGAGAGTGTTTTAGAGATAGGCCCAGTGCCACCAACATACTGCTATAAATGATATGCTTTAAAAAGTGTGAATTTTATAGTATGTGAATAGGGCATGTTATATCTCTTTTTTGAACAATGCAGTGGCAGGGGCATGCAGGTGTTCTGTGGATATCTGTTGAATCCTATGATTTTTTTTCCAGTACTGAACCCAGGGTCACTTTATTACTGGAGCTGCACTCCCAGACCTTTTTATTTTTCCTTTTGAGACAGGGTCTTGCTAGTTCCCTAGGCTTGTCTTGAACTTGAGACCCTCCATTCTCAGCCTCCAGAGTTGTAAGGATTATATGCGGGTGCCATCAGGCCCCTCTGAATCCTATGATTTCTTTGTTTCAAAAATAAAGTAAACCCCCACCTTTCTTGGCGCCTCTTGCCCCATTTGGGTTAATATTGACTTTCCTCTCATTCATTTCACAAGTATTTATTATTGCCATTTTGGAGTTGGTGATATGATGAGAATTAAGAGAGACACAGACCCCACATCCAAAGATCACAGGCTTGTGGGAGAAAGTAAAAAGAAAATCACCACACTAGGTGGTTGGTGGTCAGGGTTGTGAGGAGAAGGGCTGAGGTCTGCTGGCATGGGGCACGGAGGAGGGCACGTCACCCAGACAAGGGAACGTCAGGGAAGGCGTCTAGATAAATGAGGCTTGGTAGCTGGAACCAGCAAGGTAAGGAGGCCTGGTCAGAATAATTCAGCAGTTAGAAGATGCAGATGTCAGGGAGGGGTCGGAGATGCCATTGGAGTAGGGAGGGGCTCAGGAAAAGAGCAGAACACACAAATCCAGGGAGGGGAAGTGTGGGAAGGCATTGCAGGTGTAAGCCAGATCAGGGAGAAGTCCGAAGGGGCTCCTGGCAGTGAGTTGAGACTCCATCCCGAGACATTCCAGGCCTCTGCTCTCCAGCACGGTTGTCCCTGTCGAACATGACTCACAAGATTGTGAGATCTTGGCGAGGAAAGGTGAGCCATTACCAGGCTTGCCAGAATGGACTTGTCTTGGGACAGCCCCCACCAGCAAGGACCAGTAGTGGTTGGGAAAATGCCAGAGTACTTTATTATGAAAATCTAAGGAAGGCAGCCTGGTTGTTCACACCAGACCCATACTGGCTATAGATGAGAGGGGTGGGATTATACCCCATGGCCAGACGAGGCTTCGGGACAGGGAGGCAGTCATGGTGGAGAAGCAACCTGTAAGTAGGACACGGTGGCACTCAGGGGTTTGACAGAGCTCAAGAAGGTAAAAACACACTTTGGTTCTTGTGGCCTATAGCTCATTTCTGATCTAACTTCCCCATCTGGCCTCCCTTTCATCCCCAGCCCTGTGTAGTTAAAGTGAGGGCATCTCAGAGTTTTTTTCTTAACGCGGCCTTGGCAACCATCCTCCGCAGCCCTTGCTCCAGCTGTGTCCTGCTCCTGTCTGTCCCAGTGGATCCTGGCCCATTAGTGCCTGAACCCAGGTAATCGGTCTTCCCCAAGAGCCTGCCTCACCCCAGGCCCTGTGCTGGGTGTTGGGAACCCAGGGACTCCCAAGAGACTGCCTCAGACCCTGGGAGAGCTCCCATGCTAACCGGGAAGCAGCACAAAGAGAAGTACAAGCTGGTGGGAGAAATGCTGTGAGGGTGCTCCGGGCACGCCACAGGCGGCCTTACCAGGCTCAAGGGCTCAGGGAAGGTGACTCCTGAACTGGATCTTGAAGGAGGCACCAGGCCCAGGGATGAGGTGCAAGGCAAGAAGGAGCAGCCTCGGAGAGGCCCAGATTCTGGTTGGCGGGGTCACAGGGAACCTTGAGATCCAGATGAAGGCCCAAGTTGGGTAAACACACACACACACACACACACACACACACACACACACACACACACACACAATTGCAGGAAATTTTAGAGTGTCTGGTCCATCTCGCTTTGCCTGGGAAGGTTACCCTCCCCCTCCTACTGCAGTTCCGGCCCACCTCCTTCTCTGGCCTGCAAAGCTCCCTTCAACTCTGGACTTTGTACCCATCACAGGAAATTTACTTGTTTATCAGTCTGAGTAGCTGCCTGCTGAGGTCTGCTTCTATTAGGGCCTTCTGGACCCTCCTCCAGATTCTAGCTGTACACCCACCTCCCAATATTGGGGATGAGGGTGAGCCAGCCCCCCTGAAAACTTGGGAAGATGTAGGATGAGACTACCCTGTGGGAGGCGCTGCTAGCCACCTGGCTCTGCCCTGGCCTCCCCTCCCCTCCCCTTCCTTCTCCAGCTGCTTCCGCCCCACCCACCGCCTCCCCAGGTGAGTCAAGTGGTAACTCTGTCCCGCCCACCTGTCCAAGTTCTGCCCGCCCAGCCGGAAGCCACCTCCACGGACTGTGCCCAGTTCCTGAAGGTGGGAGCAGAGGGGGCGGGCATTGGGGGGCATGGGCGAGGGTGCACAGACTCTCTGTAGATTCCCAGGGGCTCCAGAGAGCAACAAGGAAACTACAGATCAGGGTGGGAGTGTGTCTGTGCAGATCAGAGGGGTGTGTGATTATCTGACCTGAGGGGGCAGGGCGCGCGCGCGCGCGCGCGCGTGTGTGTGTGTGTGTGTGTGTGTGTGTGTCCGTCCGTCCTTGGGAAGGATTCATAGAAACAGGCAGAGAGGAGAGGAATTGGAGTAAAATCTTAGGAAAGTCAAATTGAATTCAAATCATTTCACTATAACAAACTCTTATTTGGGGGGACTTAATGCCTGGGAGAGATACGCAGCAGGCAGCTAAGAAATGCTTGCAAATGAATGAATGAACTGTGTACCTCGCCTTTCTGATGCGTCCTTCCCCCCTCCCCCATAAGTTCACTCTCTCCTTCCTTCCCTGCCCCCAGCCCCCATTCCCCATTCATTTCATTAACTTGCTGAGCCGCCAAAGGCCAGCTCTGCCCGCATGCACCTTGACGCTGATCAGCCAGCCAAGTCCTTGTTCCCAGAGAGCTGCTTGGCTGGAAATAGCCGGTTCTAACTTGTGACTGCCTGAGCAGGACGGGACTGGGGCCACTTCAGGGGAATCCTTGGAAAACCTCAGGGGCAGGATGATCTGATTTGGCCTTGAGGGATGGAGATTCCAAAAAACTGTGGAGAGGGTGGCCTAGAGGTAGAGGGTGGGTGGGTGAGTGAGTAGGGGTGGGTGGGTGTGTGTCTGAGTGTGCATAGGGACCTGTGGCAAAGAGGTAGGAGAGTTTGTTTGCCCTGAGGACCCCACGCTGGATTGATGGCGAGGCCTGGGAAGACCATCAGCCCGCAGCCCTAAGAGGCTTGGAGCTTTTGAAGGGCTTTTAAGTAGGTGATAGGGTCAGTGTTGGCTCTGTGGAGTGGACTAGAGGCAGGGAAAGATCATTTAGGAGGTCGTGGCGGAAAGATCATGGCAAAAGGTGCAAGGAAAAGGTGGCTTGGGTACAGCAGTGGCTGTCAGGGGAGGGGAGGAACAGGTCACTCTGAGACATTTAGAGGAAGAACGGATGGGGCTTGATGGCAGTTTGGATGTGAGGGGTGAGGGTGTCACTCGGTTATCTGTATTAAAGAATATAACAGAATACTTCCCTACACCAAGTCCTTATAGGTACTTCCCTAGCCTGGCTACTCTGTCCAGGGACTCCTCTGATTCAGGTGCTCCACCTGCAGATGCTGCCCAGCCCAGGTACTTCCTGGGCTGTCTCTCCCCAGGTACTTCCCAACTTTGGAGTTCTTCCTCGAGCTCTGCTGCAGGTCCAGGTGGGCCTCCCCACGTGCCTTTGATTCAGGTGCTCCTCCAGCTATTCCCCTCACCTGGGTGCTCCTCTGGCAGGTTCCCTGCCCAGGTGGCCCTCATCTGTAACCTTTCCTGACTCAGGAGGTCCTTGCTGGAATAGTCTCTGGCATGATCCTCCCTCTGGGGGCAGTGTGGGCCTTCTGTGGGTGGAGATGAGTAGATGGGGTTTGCTGGAAAGCTTGAGGGCAGAGATGTGGCAGCAGTGGTACGGGGAGCACAGGTTCAGGGCTGCCCTGGCTGAGTCTGGGGCCCCTAACCTGGGTAGGTAGGGGGGCATTGGCCTTCTCATGTGGTCTGCCCTGTGTCTAGGTAGCTCCAAACAACTGCTCTTGTCCAACCTTTGGGAGCCACGAACAGCCTCTGCCTCCATGTCCCATCCTTAGCCAAACAGCATAGCAGACTGGGTTGTGGTGTCAGAGACCTGGGTTCAAATTCTAGGGCTTTGATTGAGTTAGTTTTTGGACCTCAGCATCCTCTTCTGTAAGGTGGAGATGATGTTCATACCTTTAGGAACGTACAGCCAGTTTCTGCATACTCGGCTTGTTTCTTCTGTGGACAAGTGATGTGGTGAGTTGTCCAGGCCCCAGCATTTGTGCCATACCCTAACACGGCTGTGTGACCTGGAATATATGCTCTCTGTCTATCCTTGACACCCATACCTCTTTGTATTTTCCAGGACAGAGGCATAGGCCTCTGGCAGAGGTTGAGGCTCACTGATGTCATCAGGCCCTTCCATGAATGGGACAAGCCAAAGTGAGTGATAGCACACGGTGGATAAGGAGAGGGTGGGTTCTCTTAGCTGCTGAGATTGGGGGAGGACCCTGCCCACCCTCCTTTCAGTTTCCCACCTATAATGCTTCTCTTTCTCTGCAGCCCCTGTGGAGCCCTCGAAGCTCCCCGCAGTAATATCCACGACCCCTGGACTGGGCACTGGGGGCCGGGCGTGGCCTGTGCTGGTAGGGGTTGTTCTGGGGGCTGTGGTCTTCTCTGTGCTCCTTGCACTTGCTGCCAAATTCCATGTCTGCCGCCGCTACTATGCCAGCTACCGACACCGCCCACTGCCCAGAACAGGAAATGGGAACCGCCCAGAGGTGGGTGAAGATGAGGATGATGATGGTTTCATTGAGGACAATTACATTCAGCCTGGGGCCAGTGAGCTGGAGACGGAGGGGAGCAGGGACCGCTTCTCCCTCTGAGCCCTGATCTTTGGATCCTCTCTTCCCTCCATGCCTGGCAGTTTTAAGGGCAGCCGATGCTAAATAGGAGCCCAAGCCTCAGGGACAGACGGGACAATGACTTAAATGTTGACCAAGAGTAGCGCAATTCTCTCCTTCCTGACACTAGCCACCAAATGACAATGACCTTCTCTTGCTCAATAACTCTAAATGACTCCCTGCTGTACCTGGAAAAAGTCTAACAACCCTATGAGTATGGAGAAGAGGCGCTCTGTGACTGGCTTACGTGGACTTCTTGTTTCCTCTTTTACCTTCCCCTACTTTACTCCCTTCTTAATTAGGTGAAGTTTTTGCTCAGGTTGTTCCTTAGCCTGGGCTGCCATACCCTTCTCTAAGTCCCCTCTGATAGTGCTGAAAATTCTAGCCCACAGGCCCTCTATGGCCTGCTTGCCTACCTGCCAGCATCGCAGATGTGCCCAGATGGTGCATTTGAGCAGGTGAAATCAGTGCCAAGTTTCCTAATGAATATCTTTCTTATTATTAAAGTGGGTGATCTGGTTATAATACATTGTTTTTCACAGGAATTAATAAATCTATTTTCATTTTGGATAAACATAAAAAGTCATCATTCATTTATATTTTTCCTGAAAGATACATATCATTCACAGCTGGAAGACACTGCTTCGAGATCCCCTGCACCAGGATACCCTCCAGGAGCACCTCCCTCAATCACACCCTGAGAATTTCTCCATGTTTTATTTTAATCTCTATGACAACTGATATCACCCTTCACCATGCCTTTCCCTACAGCTAGACTGTGAGTTCTCTCAGTCCCCAGGTTGTATCTTATTCTCTAGTCTTGTTACTGGAGTCCTAGGCCAGAGGCCTAGCTGGGGAGGTCTCAACAAATCAGATCCTGCCACGCACCCCAAAAACCAAATAGAAAGGTAATGGTGAAAAGCAGGAAAGTAATCTTAATCAATATAGCCATATTGGGAAGGCAAAGTGAGAACAAGCATCTCAGCTCTGTCTTTGAGGGTCTGACAATGACTTTGAAGTTTTACAAGAAGACAAATGAGCGTAAGGGTTGGACATTTTCATGGCTGGCGGGTTTGCACAGCTGGCAAAGCAGTGATCTTGGTCAGGTGTGGTCTGTTCCATCATATGTCAGGATTAGTCAATTAGAGCTTACCCTAAGAAAGTTATTACTGCCTGGGGAGGGGGTGGTTTCCTCTATCATAAGATGTTTATCGATAAGATCTGTTGTTTCTGTAATCTAAGGTGCCTCAGAGCAAAGGAGATAGAAGTAAAATGGAGGCAGAGATGCCAAGTTTTTAATCCTGTTTTTAATTAACCATTGGACATTTGCAGGCAAATGTGAAGCCTCTCAAGTCCTTGTTTCAGTTTTAGATTCTCATGACATGGATGCTAAATAGATACCACCAGATCTCCATATCCACAGGTTCTGCATCCTTGGATTCAACCAACCATGGGTTGAAACTATTTGGGAAAAAAAAAATTGTAGAAATATCCAAAAAGTAAAATGTGGATTTGACATTTAACAAGTATTATGATGAGTCCATGGGGATGAGCTGATGTGCAGGCATTGTATTAGGTACTGTAGGTAGTCTAGGGGTGATTTAAATTATGAAGTAGGATGTGCATAGGTTATATGCAAACATGATGCTGTTTTATTTAAAGGACTTGAGCATTTGTGGATTTTGGTATCTGCTGGAACCAACCCCTTGTAATACTAGATTCCGAGGGAGAGTTGTATTGTTGAATTACTATGGGCTGAGGAGTGAATGGATGAAAGGTGAGGAAGTAGACAGAGGTGGAAGATTTTACCAAGAATCTTGGCAAAAGAGGAGAAGGAGAGGGTCATGATTTTGGAGGGGAAATTTAAGAGCAAGGAGGGCAGTTTTAAGATGGGAGAGACCTGAGTTAAGCTTCTCTAATTGCAAACAATAGAAAGGAGTTTGGAGAAGAATTCTGGCTGTTGTGTGGAATCAAAGGGTCAGCTGATAGGAAAAAGGAAAAGAAAGGTGGGGGCAAATCTCATGAAAATCAAAGGGAGATCAGTAGAGGAAAGGGGGGGGTAAACTGCCAGGGTGTGATATTGGCCAAATTATATTGTTATATTGTATGGAAGTATGAATATGTAATAAAAAAATAAAAATGTACATCATTATGTACAACAATAATGTACCAATATAGAATGTGGGAAAGTAAATAAATGGAGAGATAAACACTGTTCATGGATGACAATAAGAAAATAAAAGGATGACTTGGATGTAGGTGGTCTTGGTGGTTGGAGCTCAGGCATTGTAATCTGTGCTTGTCACTCAGGGGCATTGATGAGAGAGACTCTCTCTGCTTAGGACTTTCAAATTCTTGAATCCAAATTTCAAGTTCTTGAGCAAGAGAACCTGGCCAATTTGGGTCAAGTATTCACTGCTGGGCCAATCTGCTATGACTAGGAAGCAGGGTCCTATAGCATTCACATGATTTGGGTGGTCCACGTCTTTTTTTCCAGATCATTCCCAGACAAGGGGCAGTTCTCACAAGCCAGGTGGCTACCTTTCCAAGTTCCACCAGTGTCAGTGTCAGTATTTGAGGGAAAGAAGGAAAATGTTGGTGTGTTTTACACAGGGAGGGGCTTGAGACAGGCAGAAGGTTAAGGAGGACTTGAGTCTAGTGTCCGGGGGGTGCCCATGGCAGCCATGAAGCTTGAGAGGATTCATTAGAGCTTTGGAAGTTGAGATGCAAAGCTCACAGTTCAGCCCGAGAGGAACTGAGGCTCAACTGTGACTTTGTGTGTATGTGTGTGTGTGTTATATAATCATGATAGAAAAATCATCTTGTTGTGCAGAGATAGAAATTCAAAGACCACCTAAGGTGTGGCTAGGGGAACAGAGAGACTCCAGAGACGAGGAGGCATAGCTGACGGAACTTGTTGATTTGGGATATGGGGAACAGAAGGTATCGATACAGTTGCCCTGTTTTCTGGCTCAGTAACTGGGTGCAATGAAGAAGAGTAGGTTGGGGGATTGGTGGTTGGTTTAATGTTGAATGCAGGATTTCCAGGGGGAGATGCCAGGGACAACTGGGCTCATGGGGAGAAAAGTCCAGTCTCTGGACATGGGTTTGTGGATAATCAGCACTGTGGTCATTGAAAGCAGGAACAGATGAGATGGCCAGGGAGGGGCAAAGTAAGAGGAGGTGCTGGAATAGAGTGGGGACCTTATCTCAGGGATTGTCAGCAGAGGAAGGCCTGGAAGGGAAGGCTAGAAGGAAGCAGCAAGCTCATGCAGCCCACCTACCAATTGCTGCTGAGTCCAGAGGTTTGACCCTCAAAGGCTTGGGAGAAGCAGAGGCTGCTCTAGCCTGAGACTCACAGGGAAGGCCCTGAACAGTTGGCCTAAGAGACGGAGGGCTCCTTTCCTCTGAGGGAGGTGTTGCTGCAAAAGCAGTTGAGCCTGTCCCATGCATTTGAGTTTCTTTGATTCCCACCTTAGAGGAGCTGCCCTACACGCAGTTCTGTAACAGAATAACTCTGCTGTTCCTATTTTCACATACTTTTTGACATCTGGGTCAGTACCTCTAGGGGTCCAGGAGAAGGTAAAGTCTCTATTCCAGATTAGCAGTTGCTTTCCCTGAGCCCCAAACCCACAAGGTTCCACTAGCCAGGATTTCTCTTAGAACCTGCCAAACTGGGCTGAGCAGTATCCTGGAGTTACAGGAATCTTGAATCCTGTTTATCTAGGCCTCACTGGATACCTTGGAAGACTCGTTCCCATTGCTTTTCACATGCCTGGCCCCAGGCACAGAGGGTGCTTGAACTGGATCTGCAGGCTCAGAGGGCCAGAGCTGCTAGAACTGTTGGGAGGCTAGGCACTCACCAGGGCTTCTCTGTCTGGTCTGGCATCAGATCCTGGTCCTCACCTACCTGTGTCCCTAGCCCTGTACATTGTCTTTCACTCCTCAGCACCTGCCACTACCTGTTATGCCCCGGGAACCTCAGCATGTCTTTGGAGGCCAATCCAGCTTGCTGGCTGCTTCCAAAGGCAAGGCCACACATCCCTTATCTTGTGTGGTGGTCAAAGACAGTGGGGGTGGGGGGAAGAGGAAGGTGTCACAAAAGCCACAGCCACAAAGTATAAGAAACTCCAGCTGCATTCTAGCTCAGTAGCAAAGTGATTTGGGAGCACAGGTTACCTGGATTCAAAATCCCAGATCTGCCATTTACATGCTGTGTGATCTTGGCCAATTACTCAAACCCTGAGTTCCCTAACTTTATCTCAGTAAAGTGGGGATCATAAGTATTTGCTTCACATGGCTGTTAGCTGGACTAAAAGAATTCTAAACATAAAGTAGAACAAGTGTTCTAGCTATATCCTGACCCGCACCCCCAGGGCACTGGCTCCTCACAAAGGTAGCTAGCCTTAATCCCAAGGGTGGGGAGTTTGCCAAACTACCACTCTCCTCATTCACTTCCTGCTGGAAACTTGAATTTTTCTGTTTTCCAGGACTCAGATAGGAAGATCTGTTCAGAACAACAAAGGATTTAGATGAAAACCTCTGACACTGTAAAAATAATATTAACACGAGGAACAATGACCATATTGATGTTGTACCTGTACTTATCTTATAATAGCTCTGCTGGGCAGGCAATCTTGCTTTCTAGACTGAATGTTGAAGCTAAACCATTTTCACATGCCTGGCCCCAGGCTTTCACCACCTTACCCAACTCATCAGCATCTTCTTATCTTTTCACCCAGTGCCAGCTTAAATTTTGAGGTTTGTTATGCCACTGTCTCTTGCCTGTATCCCAGCAATTGTAATTGTAACTTGCCTGTTCACCCAGCAATAGCAAGCACTGTCTCACCTTTTAGTAAGGATAAAACAGACTCACAGCAGGAATGTCCTAGGTGTAGACCCACCACCACCTTGCCTGGCTGGCTCCCCTATCACCCCCATCCCAGCAATTTCAGAGTACAAGCTCCAGGTGTGGGAGAGCAGGCTGTGAAGGTGGAACTGGTCTGCTTCATCCTTGCCAAGCCTGGCCTTTGGCATCTGTGGTCCTTCAGATTCCGGAGGTGACTTCTAAGGCTATGCCCAGAGGAGTCTCACAGGTCCTGGAGAAGAGTCAAGAAGGCATCCCCTGTCCTTCTGAAGGATGCTAAGCAAGAGGGGGTATGTGCAAGTCCCTTGGGCCCTGGAGGAAGTTTCTCTAGGGAAAACCCGTGTTTTCAGAAGGCCTGAGGCCTCATATGGGATGTGACTGGATATGGTATGAGAACCACCTGAACTGGGCCAGATTTGGCAGTTTCTTGAACATATTCTTCCAGTATCCAGATATTCAGGCATCATGGTTGAGTTTTCCAGGTAAGCCAAGGGGGAATCTTATGGTTTGGATCTGGAATGTCCCACAAAGTCTCATGTTTGAAGACTTGGTCCCCAGTGCAACAATATTCCAAGGTGGATTTTTAAGGGAATGATTGAATCATGAGGGCTGTAACCTCACTGACGGATTCATCCATTTGATGGATTAATAACTTGAATGGCCTTCAGAGAGGCAGGTGGGGTATGGTCAGAGGAAGCAGGTCACTAAGGGTGTGCCCTTGGGGACTCTATCTTGTCCTCTCCCCATGCCCTTCCACCATGATGTTTTTGCCTTGAAGCTAGCTGACCATGAACTGAATCCTATGAAACTAAGCACCCAAACAAATCTTTCTTCCTCTTAGTTGTTTTTCTCAGGTATTCACAGCAGTGGGAAGCTGAATAACACAAGGGACACGTGTCAAGTTTCTCTCTCTGTCTCTCTGCACCTCATCTCATCACCTGATGAGAGGTTCTAAGTCCAGACTACCCTTCTCTGCTTCTATCAGCATCTTCTTCTTTGAACCAGTGGTTCTCTATTGCTAAGCTACATCCCTAGTTCTTTTTATTTTATTTATTATTTTGAGACAGGGTCTGGCAATTTGTCCAGGTTGATCTTGAACTTGGAATTCTCCTGCAGCCTCCTGAATCGCTGGAATTACAGGCTTTCACCACCTTACCCCACTCATCAGCATCTTCTTGTCTTTTCACCCAGTGCCAGCTTAAATTTTGAGGTTCGTTATGCCACTGTCTTTTGCCTGTATCCCCAACTTACCTGTCCATGGTCTCAGCATTGCATACTCTTGGCGACACTCTCACCTGGGGTCAGCTGCTCCCTGCGCCTGCAACTTGGCTTCTGTTGATGCCTGGTCCCCAGCCTCATGAAGGCTCTCAAAACTTCCACGAATCTTGCTGTTTTCTTGGTCAGATCCTTCCCCCTTCTCCATAGCAGTTCTTTAACACTGCTTTCGCCTTGCAGAGAATAGCTGTTGGTCAAGGCCTCTCTCGATTTTCTGTTTTCAAAATCCATATCCTTTCTTCTTTCCTATTAAAATGGAGCTGCAAGTCCAATTCTCCATCTTGTGGCTCCACCCACCTTCCCCTGCTCAGGGACTTTGTTCTAAGACTGACTTCCTACCATGTGTCTTCACCCCTTCTTTTTATCAACATTTAACTCATCGTATCTCTCCCATCTCAAAAAAGCTTTAACTAGCTAGCTAGTCACAAAGACCTGTCAGTCCCACCTTCTGAACATCCATTGAATCTGTTCTCCTTGAACTCTATCCCAGCAGCCACTCCCCAGTCTAAGCCCCACTACCACACACCTGCATTAATTCCCTAGCTGGTTTCCTTGCCTCCATTTTGGCCCCTTCCAATTAATTTTCTACACTGTGGGCAGAGTGATCATACACAATTCTAACCGGGCCATTTCTCTGCCTGACACTCTCCACTGGTTTCCTCTTGTCCCTGAAAACTAGCCCGCCTGCTAAGGGGATTCTGAAGCCCTGGGACTGGCCCATAGCACTCTCTGGCCCCACCCCTTGCCTCTTCCAACATGGCCAACCCATCCTGGTGCCTCCAAGGAGCCAAGGTCCTCTGGGCCCTTCTTCTTGCTATTCCTTCTTTCTAGGATTCTCTCCTCAACCTCTATTGCTTGGTCAGTTGCTTCTCCTCCCTCAGGGCCAGCAGAGACAGTACTTCTCTGGGCTGTTTGGCCACTTCTTCTTTTCTTCCCAAGGCCAAGCCCCAGTGCCATACAGCAGCCAGCACAACCTAAATCCTATCCTGGCCACACTACTCCCTGATTACAATCCCTTTCTGCTTCTCAGTGCCCTGAGGACAAAGTTCAAATTCCTCTATTGGCCTGACAAAGCCATTCCTCTGACCAGCAGGAGTAGGAGAGGAGGGATCCCATCACATACTCTCCTATTCTGATGGATTGGGAGGTGGAGCCATCTGTGAAGAACTTTGGGGGCCACAGAATCTTAACTAAAGGACAAGGGAGGTGCAGACAGCAAGTGGGGGTGGGTGTGTAGCCCCCCCCCCCTTGCAAGGGAGAGCAGAGAGGCTATTAGACAGCTGGTGGCAGAGTGGACTGGGCAGGAGTTCAGCTAAGTGATTCGAACCCCTGCAGCTGAAGGCAGGGGTGGTGGCAGGCCTGTGTTAGTGATCAAGGGACCTTGGTACAGTTCTCACCATCTTTTGTCTGGTGTTAAGTTTGGATGAAGAGGTGCTGACTTCCACTATCCCGTGGAGTAGGCCCTCTGGGGGCACAGACCACAGTCTCCATCTGGTGTCCTTTCAGAGAAACCTGACATTGGCCTTGCTGATGCTCAGTCAGATATTTAAACTGTGTGGCCCTGCCCTCTCCCCATTTTCTAAGCCTCTTTGTTTCTGCTTTCCTTTAGTTTCTTTCTTTCTCTGTCTTTTTTTTGGAACTGGAGTTCGAACCTAGGGCTTTGTGAGTGCAAGGCAGACGCTTTGCCACAGAGCTATATCCCAGCCCTCCTTTAGTTTCTTAAAAGGAATATTGGGAGGGTCTAACTTTTCTCAGATGAAAGGAAAAGGTACTTCTCCCTGTATTATGGGACAGGAGCATTCTGTGGTCCTCCCACAGTCCAGGAGTTGGCATACGGGTAGATCCCTCTTGAGAAGTTAGGAAGAGTGAGGAAGGATTCAGGGTCAAGTGTCCAGTAGCCTAACTTCCCTATCCTTCCCAGCTAAAGGTGGGTCTCCCCGCCCCTTGCATACTCATTGTCATCTGCCCAAGCCACAGTCCTTCATCCATCCCACAAAACCACTACCATGTGTCAGGCCCATGCTGGGAACTAGGGATATACAGGTGAGCGAGACCCAGGAGGAGCTCATCACCTAGTTGAAGTGACAAGTACACAAAGAAAGAATTGCAGCTACTGTCCGCATTTGGGGGCTCTACGGGCATAGAAAAGGACCAGTCACTAGTTTCAGGGGAGAGAACCAGAGAAGATTCCCAGAGACTGTGATACCCCAGAGATCCAGGGTCTTGAAGAACAAGAAGGCAAAGAAAAGAGAACATATAAAGACTGGACAAGTGGATTCATTTTGTGGAAATAGTTGGATGTGGCTGGTTTTGGGGGGGGTCTTTGAGGGGAGAATGAGATCATATGATGTTAGGAAGGGTGTGAGAGGTGAGCCATGGAAAGATTTTAAGGTAGGTTCCCAGGATGATCACTCTGACTTAAGTGTTTATGGGAGCATGTGGCAGGGGGAGGTGGATTTAAGAGGCAAAAAGAGAAGAGGTCGGGAGCGAGTAGTAAGGAGGCAGTTCAATTCGGGCAAAGACAAAAGGAGTTCTTCCTAGGTAGGGTACAGATGTGGATTAGCAGGCAAATATCTATGAGGGGAATCAGAGCAGTTGGTGATTTATTGATGGAATTGGGGGAAGAGACTGTGAAGGTACCACCGTTTAGCACCACTCTGAGATCTCTGACCTGAATGCTAGGTGACTGGTGGCACTTCCAGGTGAGACAGAGGAGCTCCTTCAAGGTAGCAGAAAATTCCATTTTGCATGTGTGGAGCATGACTAGGTGTTCTTGGACATCCCTGGCTTTCCCTCTGGGCTGCCCGTGTTGCCCCGTCCCTATAGCCCTCTTCTCCTTGACCATCAGCCCTGTGTTTTTCCAGAAGACAGGCCTGCCCTTGCCTGCTGAAAGCAATTTTCTCACGTGAGGGCCTCTAGTGTAATGTTTCTTAGGAGACAATTCTCTTTCCCTGACTCTCTAGCACCTTCCATCTGTACCTTGCACAGCAGGATGTGATGCAGCAGTAAGCAGCCTCCCTGTGGGCCGATTCCAATGGGGCTGTCTTGCTACCACCCAGGAAGTGTCAGCACACCACAGAAGGGCAGGTTCCTTCCAGGGCAGGAAGTGACTCTTAGCACCCCAGAATTCCAAACTCCTCTCCTATGCCCAGGAGCCCACAAGCGGGCCAGCTGCTGTAGTGACTAAATGGATGTTCTGGTTTCCAAGGTGGGGTAGGGAGATTCAGCCTCCCAGTCACCCTCAGGGAGTCAGCTGAAGGGAGACAGTGTAAAGGAGGTGCAGTCTCCGGAGAAACCAGCTGAGAACACTCCAAGGCTTCTGGCCTCCCCTTGAATCAGCAAGTAAACAAACGTGAAGGACTCTTCAGGTTCTCCACCCTTTTTCTGGAACCACAAGCTCATTATCTTCCCAAACCTGAATGGCCATTCAACACTCTTCCCCTCCTTCCCCTTATTACCTGAGAGGAGAAATCCCAGGCCTGGCCCAGGCCACCTTCAAGGCTCCCTTTATGAACTGACATGGCAGGGAAGAGCTAGCCTTGGGAGGAGTGGTGTGTGTGCTAGGGAGGAGGGTCTCCCAGGTGAGATGGTGAGGTGAAGATGACAATGAAAACAGCAGCCACCACTTTATTGCACATCTCTCCCGAGCCCAGTCCTTCCATTCATGACAACATTTAATTCTCACAAACAGTGGCAACCTGACCTCTAGAAAAGGCCAGAGAGACTAAGTTGCTTGCTGAGTCTCCCAGCTATTAGGTGCCTGGGTTGGGGGTTGGAAGGATTTCAATCCAGGCTGGTCTTATTCTGGAGCCCCTGTTCCTTCTGCTTTGCCACCAGTCATTCTTCTTGATGAGCGGTCACTGGTGCAGTCTCTGGGGTGGACAACAATCACCCTGTAGAAACCCTTGACGGGTATTGCCGGGCAAGGCTAGAGATGAGGGGTGTTGGAAACAGGGATCCCAGATGTTTCTCTCCCTAGAGAACTCAGACCCGGATAGGCAGAGTGACAGTCATCGGACACAAACATGCAGTTCCAAGGAGGCACACGTTAACCTGTAATGTGGAATGTGAGTACATGTGGGCTCCTAATCACATATCACATACCCAGAGAAGGGCTGATGTGGCCCTGAGACATACACACGTTCACACATAAGCATACACATGCATGTCCTGGCACAGTTCTGGAGACGCTGAGACAGGTCCTGGGAAGGAGGGTTCTGGCTCTATCAGATGAGGCTGGCGATGCTGGAGGTGGTTTCATGACGCTGGCCAGAAGACAACTGTCCTGAGATGCTGAAGATGCTGCTATTGCCACCATGACCACTATGGGTTGAGGGAGCAGCTGCACGGGTAGCAGGGCAGTGTCCACTCACGCCCACCTGATATAACAGCAAGCCCAGCAGCAAGAGCGAGCCCAAGGCAGCCAGGGCAATCCCCACAGACAGCATGGCGGCCAGTGGCCGAGCAGGAGCCGGGGCGGCAGCCAGTCCAGCCAGGGTTAGGCCGGTGACCAGCAGCACGAGACCACTGAGCAGCACCACCAGGGCATCGACCCCTCCACCGCTGCGCAGCAGGGCCACGTGGTGGGCCTGGCGTATACAGTTCATGTCCTGCACAGCTGAGCTCATCAGCTGCTTCACCAGAACCAGCAGGGCCAGTAGGCAGAGCACAGTGCCTGTTGCTAGGCGCCACTCACCAGAGCGGCTGCTGGTGGAGGACAGCAGGGCCACGCCACCTGCCCCACAGCCTGCCACAAGGCCCACAGCGACGCTGAAGCACAGCAAGGAGCGTCTTGGCTGCTGGGACCACCACAGTTCCACCTGCTCTGCCAGCATGTCGGGGGGCAGCCCCCGGCCCAAAGGGGCTTGAGCTGGTTCAGACATGGCTTAGTCAGGCAGGTCAGGGCAGAAGGTCAGCGTCAGGGATCAGGGGGTGCAGATCATGGCCTGGTGCCCCTACCACCTGCTTGGCAGTCGCAGGCCCAGAGTCTTGTTCCTCTCTCAGCCCAGGCTATGGTCATCATCACCTGCAGGGGAAGGATCTCGATGTTACCTCCCATCCACCCAGCTCTCATGGTCTCACCTGGGAGCCTTGGGGACGAGCCCTGAGTATCCTCCCCTGTGTCCTCTGGAATCCCCTTTGGGAAAGCCCCCTCCCCAGCACTGCCCCTTGGGGAAGCCTCTACAGTGACCCCAGGAGAGTTCCCCCTCCTCCCAGGATACCCCCACACCCTTCCAGGAAATCCCCTTGCCCAGCCCCTGACCTCTCTGGCTCTGGCTCTCTCAGTCGCCTGTCCCATCCTGGCTGGCCGAGGGAGCTGGTGCCACAGTGGACGATGGGACGAACAGCTAGAGATAAAGCCTCATTCAGGATCCAGACTCACATGGCCTCAGCTGTCACCGCTGGTTCCTGGGGGGGAGTTGTGGGGAGGGGGGCTGATGACTTAACTCTTCTGGGACCAGCGGCCTGACTCTGTAACTTCTCTCTTAGAGATGAGTCTCCTCTTTCTCTGTGGGTCAGAATCTGGCCCCTAATACCCTCCTTCCAGGCCTATCTCATCTCACAGCCTGACTGGCAGGAAAAGACTTTGGTTCCCAAATTTCCATCTCCAACCAGGATCTTCCTCCCAAGTCAAGTGTCATTGTGATGTCCCATTGTCATCTCTGATGCAACAGGTCCCAACCCAAACCGGTCATCTTACCCCAAACCTGCTTCTCTTCTGTGTTCCCAACTTCAGGATTGCATCACACCTCTCAGCCAGGGGGGCTGGTCTCCCTCTGTCACACCCAGTCCACCAGTCAGGCAGTCTATCTATTCTGTTCCTACAGTAGCCCCCCTGTGCCTGCCTCTTCAGCCCTGACCCCCAATGAGCTTTCTGCCGTCCCACTCTTCTCCACTTTCACCCACACCCCACCCATGTCATCCTCCTTCATGGTTTCTTTTAAAGTGCTGAGGAAAAAGAAAGGCTCTGGACTTGAACCCCAGTCCAGCCCTCTCCACCATGGAAACACCGGGAGGGACCTAACAGTGGTTACTCATTTAACCTGTCCTCTAGGGGACAGCCAGCGTGACTCACACAGGGCAAAAATAAAGCAGGTGCAGTCCCTGCCCTCAAGGAGCCCAGTTTGCCACAAACATCAGAAATATCCTGTTGGCATGCTAGGCGTTGGGTGTGCTTGGTCAGACAGGGCCCTCTGCACCCAGGAGAGATGATGGGGAGAGTCAGGGGGCCCCATGAGCTCGGCTCTTAGAGCTTCAGTCTCCTTATCTAAAAAGCAAGGACAGTGACATTTGTCTTAAGGGATGGAAGGGAGTCATTTGACATCTTCCTTTCAGAATTCCAGTGGGGCCTGGAGTCTGCATAGAGGCTGAAGCATGCTTTTTGGAAAAGTGAATCCGATGTTACCCCTCTGATTCCAGATAGGACGGAGCATAGGTCCTGGATTGTTCCAGATATGATAACATGACTGTGCAGGGGTACACCCTGAGGAAGTATGCAGGCTCCACGACCCCTCCGCTGGGGCTACCAGGCACGGGGAAGTGGGCGTGGCAGATACTCATGCCCCCAAGGGAGGTGGGGGAGGGGCCGTGGGCGGGGCATGGACTCTGTCCCAGCATTCCCTTGGGTTGTGACTCGCTGGTCTGAAAGTACAGGCACAGGTGTATCGGGTCAGCGGGCCCCAGGCTGGGGGTGGGGTGGAGGATCTCAGAGCGAGAGCTAGTGGGAGAAGGTGGGGGCGGAGCGGGTGGGGAGACTGTGGGGCACTCACGAGAACCTGGACGTGCTGGATCCGATTTGAGCAGGCAGGGCCGGGCAGGTGGGGCGCTCTAGCTCCGTTTCCGGGGAGGCACTTCACCTGCCTAACCTGCACTCAGGTGAGCCTGGAGGGAGGGGGATTAACAGGTGTTGTTTACAGGGCAGGGCCTAAGCCGACTGGCTGACGTGGCAGCGCTCCTTCTGCTGGGCCGAGGCATTCTTGGGAAGGGAGGGGATTTTGTCGGCTGCTCTTGGGGCTCGGAACACAATTCGCTGCGGGAGGAATGTTGTCTATCTGCCCCAGAGCCTGGGCCGCAACCCAACCCCCACTCCAGATTTACCTCGGAACCTACCTCCAACTCCAGCTGCACTTGCAAACCCTATCTAGAACCCCTCACCCTCAGCCGCAGCCCTTTTCTACACCCAACTGCTCATCTGGCCTGAAACTAACTCCTAATTTCAACCCAGATTCTGATCTTAGATCCCAGACCCCAACCCTACCCTCAGCCCCAACCTTGACTCCTGTTCCTGAGTCTAGCTCCCTGAAACCCAACTCCAACTTCAAATCCCAGCACCAGGATCCCCTAACCCAGCCCAGGACCTCAGTCCCTTGACCCTCCCAGGCTGGACCCCCACAAACCCTTTGCTTATTTTCCTCTAGTCTCAAATGCCAGGCAGAAGCAGGCCTGCTGCACCCAGCCTTTCCTGCTGGGGAGGCCTGGAGGAGGAGTAAAAGCCTTTCAAGTGGGAAAGGGAGATCCCAGAATAAACATTTGACAATAAATGCCATACCGCCTTCCAGTCAGGATGAGTGTCAGTCAGTTCTGTAGGCTCTGCCCTCCACCCTGCCCTTTGCATTTTGAACTCAAGTTCCTTCCACCTGGAATATTTACCACTCCCCAGACGCAGTCTGGTTTACTCAGATTCTTCAGCTGAGATGTCACTTCCTCCAGGGAGCCCTCCCCAACCTAAGGCTGGCTTAGGTGCACGCATGGCCTCTGTGCTTCCCCACAACTCTCTTACTGCAGTGGGCCTAATGCCCTTTATTTACTTTCCTCTAACCCCCCCCCCCCCACACACACACACACTAGATATGTGGCCCCTAGAGAGTACAGGGATGGTGCCTGTCTTGCTAATTGTCATGCCCTAGTAGCCAGCGCTCAGCCTGCACAGGGGAAGCAGTCAATATTTGTTGAATGATTGACTGAATAAATAAAGTGTGAACTGACCAGTGTAGAGGTTTTGAGGAGGGAGCATGTGAGAGGAAACTGGAAGGACAAGTTTGGCTCAGGCTTGGTTTAGGACGAGGTCTTTAATTCCAAGGGAGGCATTTGGCCTGGGCAGAGTGCCCATGGAGGGTCTGAAGGGTGACAGGGACATAGTTGATATTCTTTTTCTCCTTCTTTGAATTAAATACAGGGGTACTCTATCACTGAACTATACCTCCAGCCCTTTTTATTTTTTTGAGACAGGATCTCACTAAGTTGGTAAGGCTGGCCTCAAACTTGTGATCCTCTTGCTTCAGCCTCTCAAGTCACCAGGATGACAGGCATGTGCCACCACACCTGGCAGGGTTCTGCTTCTAATCAGCTAATCTGGCACCACACACCCGTGCTCTGGAGTGGCAAATGGGTGACTGGTTGGGGGGGGGGTGCAGGCTGTTATTTATCTTTGGAACTAGATCTTTTAAGGCCCCTTCTTTCTTTCTGATGTAAATGGAATAGAAAGAAAAACAAAGTCAAAATGATCTTTTCATTATCAGTTTGCAAAATAATTGCACCTGAGCTGTTTGTATTTCTCTTTGCTTTGCTCTGTGGAGATAGCTGGAGGCTGTCATAACTCCAGGACGACACATCTGTAGATGCACACCTTGAGCATCTAAGTAATTAAAATGTTCCCAATAACATGTTTCAAAAGAAACAGGTGTAATTCACACATTAAAATGAATATATTTTAATTCCCAAATTAAATATACAAGTTACAAATGAGCTATTTGACAATCTTTTTATTTTGTACAAAGTCTTGAAAATTTTACACCCACAGTGCATCAGTTCAGATTGGCTACATTTCAAATGCCCAATTGCCACATTTGGCTTGTGGTTATGTCCTCACTGGGGGCCACAGCTCTAGATGTTCGTCTTCTGAAGAAAAGCTTGGGGCAAGCTGAGCACTGTGGGGCAGACCGGATGTGGGGGCAATGATGTTTTAGGTGTTCATTTTGCCACTTTGCAAAATATTATAAAGTTGTCCCTTTAGAATAAAGGGGCTCATGGGAGCAGAGGGCCTGGCAGGATTTGCCAGCTGTGGATTCCTCTTTTTTTTGTATGGTCTTGGGAATTGAACCCAGGGCCTTGTCAATGCAAGGCAAACACTCTACCAACTGAGCTATATCCTCAGCCCTGTGGCCTCCTCTTACACACATCAGACATTTATCATCTGGGTCCCAAGGAGGGTACAGTCCCAGGCAGACCCACTGTCTAGCAGCTCCAGGCAGAGCTGAGGTAGTAGACTGATAAGATTTAACCTCCCTTTCTTCTGGGAGTTTGAAGTGGGAGGGCGTAAAAGCTTCCTCAGTTTAAACATTGACCAGGCACATCTTTGTTCTAGTCCTGGGTCTTGTCAAATGACTTGCAGTTAAAGTGGACAGGCAGGTTCTGTACAGGGATGTTGCCCTCAAAGTGGAGGTTGTGGGGACAGCTCAGATGGGCAGTAATGAAGATCAGGAGGAGGAGGTGGTGGCAGTGAGTGTGCTGGGGAAAGTGTGCATTCCATCTGTCCTCAGGAGCATTAGAAGATGAAGGGTGGGAGTGCTGGGAGGGGAAGGGAGAGCTGGGGGCCATTTCCTGCTTCTGCCATGTTCCCACCTCACATTCTGCTCACCCTGGAAGCCAGAGTGATCCTATTGTTAGGTAGAGCAGGTAATGTCACTGCCTCTGACCCTCCAGGTTCTTAAGGCCCTCTCTGACCTAGTTCCTGTTACCTCAGAGCCTCTGCACAGGCTGTTCCCTCTGCCTGTAATGCCTTTCTCCCATGTGGCTCCCTCCCTCAATTTCAGGCCACCCTAAAATTCCAGTCTCCCCCAATATTTCCGATTCCCCCCACCTTGATTTCTTTGTTTCCCCTTTAGCATTCTTTTGTACACTGTATTTTTTTTTTTTTTTTGTCTGTCTGGAGTATTTTCTGCCTCACTGGGGGCCACCACAATCTAAATGTCGCCAAAAAAGGATTTTTCTTCATTGACTACTATATTCTCAGGAATAGAAATAGGCCTGGTATATCTTGCATGTGCGATAAATGTTTATTGAATGAATAACTGAGTAGTGGAAAGTATACTGGTTTTGGAACTAGATCAATCTTGAAGATTCCAGTCCCAGCTCTAGATGTTTAACATTAGTAAAACTGCTTACCCTTTTGTGGGTCTCAGTGTCTTCATTTGTAAAATGGGGTCATTAGTGTTTAATCTAATCCTAAGGAGGATTAAATACTGTAATTCATCCACTGAGCAAACATTTACTGTACCTCTTGTCTGGACTAGGTAGAGTGCAGGTGCAGGAGACACAGGAATGGGCTAATAAGGCTAGGAGAATAAGGGACATATAGCACAGGGAAGCCATGTGGCTCACGTAACTGGCACCAGGTAACTGGGGCTTCAGTGGCTCTAGGTAACTGGCCCCAAACTTTGCAGGCTGATGGTTCCCTGTTATAGACATCTTTTGAGGTATAAGTCCCACTCACAATAATCGTTCTCTTTGCAGGAAAGAACCCTGGCAATCAGGATTATATTTTGTGACTCAGTCCTCTGACTATAGGTGATTAGGTAGAGGTAAGCTCCCAACTCAAGCTAGGTCCCAAAGATTCCCTTGTGGAAATTTAAAGTTGGACTGGGGATTTTGTTTCAGCCTGGGGACTTCTTATCCATTCATCTATTATTCTTCTATTCTCATTCATCTATTAATGAGAGATGCTAAAATACTCTTCTGCCAGCTGAATTGGCAATGAAAAGCTGGTCTGGACAGAGAGGCAAGGACAAGAAAGGGAGAGGGGTTGCACCAATGTTCCAAGTCCTGGCTCAGGTTCTTCTTGAGATTTAGGTGCTACATTGCCAAGAGAGTCCATGACACACACCAGGAGTCAAATAATAAATTCTCTTTTTGTGCTTAAGTTGGCTAGTTTGTTTCTGTTACTTTTGGCAAAAGAAGGGCACCCACAACTCCTCTGTTCATTCAGAACTAGAATCTTCTAGTCCTAATTTTAATAATACGTACTACACACAGTATGTGCCTAGAAAGTTGCAGTATATCCTCACTGCCCCTGCCAAATCCCATCATGCGACACTACCTGAGCAATAAATATAAATTCCTGAATACAACTGGCCATAGTATGTGATCAGCAACTGCTGCTGCCCAGCAGGATTATTTCTTTCTAAATCTGTTCTCCTGCTCAGCTCAGCTGGGGTGAGTTGGATTGCCTCTCAGATTTATGTTCATGTTCAAACATAAGCAGGCCTTGGAGCTCCTGATAGATCCTGGGGCGCTATCCCAACAGAGCTCAGGGAAAAGTGAACCCCACTCCTGGTCCTGAAATGCCATTTCTCTCATTCCAGATTTAGAACAGTGATTTTTCAGAGGGTCCCCCCTGGGTGCACAGATATTCCCAGGTCCTTCATTACTCCTAAGTCACCTCCTGGAAACAGCTGGCCAAGCTTTGCATAAGAAGCAGTGGGGAAAGTAGATGTTGATATTCGGCCCTCCCATAGGGTGGGGTCTTTGGTTCTGAGAGAACAGGACTGCACAGAGGCTCATCTGGGCCGCTCACACTGTCTGGCCATACCTCTGAAGGAGGGGGAGGGGGTCAAGTGGATATCTGAGGGGGGTGGGTAGAGAGAGAAATTCTGGAGGTTTCTGGAGAGAGCTCAAGAATCAACTGCAACTAGATGAGCATGAGTTGAGTCCATGTGCTAATATCTAGTCACTTAGGTGACCAGTGGGGCCTGGATGGCTGCTGCAGGAGGGGGTGACTTTTAGATCAACTCCATCAATGAGGGGCTGAAAAGAAGTTGGCCCCAGTGGGGGGAGTGCTTCCAGCCTCCCCATGAAGTCAGGACAGACAAAGTGGAAGGAGGTCTGAGATGCAATATCCAGAAGACCAGGGCCAGTAAGTCAGCTTAGGAAAACTGTAGACAGAATGTAGAAAGCAAAACAAAATTGCACCTCTGGCCCCAGATTCACTAGCAAGACACTGTGTTCATCAGTATGCAGCAAAGAATTCGCCCTGCTGACTTGCTGGCCAAGGTGCCATGTTCTTCTAGGGTGGGACTCTTCCTTGGCCTGGACTTCCTCCTCCTCCTCCTCCTCTCCAGCTGAAGAGCAGCCAGGTTTAAGTTAGGCTCAGCTTGGTCTTCAGCTCCTTTTCCTTCTGGTTCAGCCTCTCTGGGAGTCACATTCACATCACCTTCACCACCTAGTCTGTAGTGTATTTCTTGGGTGCTTCTCCAGAGCACCATGTAAGAGCACGAAGCCCTGGAGTCTTCTGGGCAGATGGGACTACCGTCCTGGCTCTGCATGTCTGATCAGGTGTAGTAAATTTACTCTTTCTTGGTTTTGATTTCCTCATTCATGAGCTGAGGTCCATCTTGTGAGTAAAAGGTGAATGTCTTTGACTCTTAAGATGTTTTTCAGTTGAAGCATCCATCACTTGAATATCAACACATCCTAGCCACAGTGGTTTTCCTCTGCATTTTTCTTCTTCCCAGGTCATGCTTCTTCCCCCTCAGCTTTCCGATTCCTTTCGTTAGAAGAGTTCTCTTGTCTGTTTCCTCTCTGCCATCATCTTGGTCCAAGCCACTGGACACCCACAATCTCCTCCTAACCGGCCCCCACCTCCTCTATTGGGTTCTCTTAATCAACCCCACCCAGACACCCAAGTGAATTTTAGATGCAGGCATAGCTCTTGCTCTGGTGGAACTTTCCTAGCAGGAGAGTTTAAATACTAAATGGACAGGGTATTGTGAGGGTCATGAAGGAAAACAGTATGATGGGTGTAATTTATATGGGAGGGGCCAAGGACTGACTTTCTTTTCTTTCTTCTTCTTTGGTACCAGGGATTAAAGCCAGGGTGCTTAACCAGTCATATCCCTAGCCCTTTTTTTGAGACAGGGTCTCACCAAGATGCTTAGGGCCTTGCTAAGTTGCTGAGGCTGGCCTCACAGTTGCGATCCTCCTGCCTCAGCATCCTGAGTCACTGGGATTACAGGCATGCACCACCATGCCTAGCAGGGACTGACTTCCTGAGGAAATGACATTTAAGCTAAGATCTGAAGGAGGTATGGGGGCAAGAGCATTTCAGGCAGAGAAACAGTATGTACAAAGATAAAAAGGCATGAAGACCTTGGCTCGTTCGAGGAACTGAAAGAAGGCCAGTGTAGCAAAACCCTGGAAAGCAAGAGGCCAAGCAGCAGCCAAGCACTGGCCTCTGGCCTCCAGTCCATATCTTTTACTTGCTTTTGAGGACCTGAAAGTTCTGGCTCCGCTGACCCACTTCATATCTCATTTTAACACAGTTTTCTTCGGTAAAGATAAAGCCAAGATGCTTCTTTGGAATAGAGAAGTCTGAGTCCCTGAAGAGCCCAGCTACCTGGTATGATAGTGTAATGGGCCATCATCTTTGTGGCTGAACTTTTCTTGGGGGTGTATACATTTTTTCCTGCTCTTGGGATCTGTTCTCCCAGGCAGTGGATGGCGTGCTAGCGGGCACACTGGTATGGAGGAGATGAGCTGGCTGTTGTGATAGGGGCAGGGGAGGGTGAGGAGGTGGTCACTAAAGTACTTTGCTTCTTGGCCTCTGTCATGTCCCTTCTGTCTGCTGCCCCCACCACCTTCAGGAGAGCCTTGCTAAACAGGACAGCTAAGTCTCAGCTCTAGCCTTGAAAACTAACCCAAGAGCAGTGCCAAGAGTCAGTAAAGCAGACTGAGAAGGTGATAAGCCTTGGAGACAACAGGCAGAAGGGGTCAGGAGGGCCTGTGGGCCTAGGTAGGTTATCTGGGCATTAGAGGGGTGTCTGGCCTCTGCAGGAAGAAGCAGGGGCTCTTGGGTTATATTCCTTTACTCTCTAGGACAGAAAGAAGTATCTTTCCTGGTACCTGTGTGTGGCTGAGTCTCCCAGGATGGGGCCCAGAAGCATTGCTAGAGGAAGAAGTACCTCTCAGAAATGGAGGTGCTGGGAAGGGCACTGCAGAAGATAAGTCTAGAGCGACGTGGAGATCAGAAAAAGGAGGGTGGAGCTCTGCTTGTGGTCCTAAGAACAAGGTATGCGTGTCACATCTCTAGCAGTCAGAGAAATGCAAATCAAAACCACCCTAAGATACCATCTCACTCCAGTAAGATTGGCAACCACTATGAAGTCAAACAACAACAAGTGCTGGCAAGGATGTGGGGAAAAGGGTACACTTGTACATTGCTGGTGGGACTGCAAATTGGTGCGGCCAATTTGGAAAGCAGTATGGAGATTCCTGGGAAAGCTGGGAATGGATCCACCATTTGACCCAGCTATTGCCCTTCTCAGACTATTCCCTGAAGACCTTAAAAGAGCATACTACAGGGATACTGCCACATCGATGTTCATAGCAGCACAATTCACAATAGCTAGACTGTGGAACCAACCCAGATACCCTTCAATAGATGAATGGATAAAAAAAATGTGGCATTTATACACCATGGAATATTGCGAAGCACTAAAAAATGACAAAATCATGGAATTTGCAGGGAAATGGATGGCACTAGAGCAGATTATGCTTAGTGAAGCTAGCCAATCCCTAAAAAACAAATACCAAATGTCTTCTTTGATATAATGAGAGCAACTATGAACAGAGCAGGGAGGAAGAGCAGGAAGAAAAGATTAACATTAAACAGAGATATGAGATGGGAGGGAAAGGGAGAGAAAAGGGAAATTGCATGGAAATGAAGGGAGACCCTCATTGCTATACAAAATTACATATAAGAGGTTGTGAAGGGAATGGGAAAATAAACAAGGAGAGAAATGAATTACAGTAGATGGGGTAGAGAGAGAAGATGGGAGGGAAGGGGAGGGGGGATTGTAGGGGATAGGAAAGGTAGCAGAATACAACAGTTACTAATAGGGCATTATGTAAAATTGTGGATGTGTAACCGATGTGATTCTGCAATCTGTATTTGGGGTAAAAATTGGGAGTTCATAACCCACTTCAATCTAATGTATGAAATATGTCAAGAGCTTTATAATGTTATGAACAACCAATAAAAAAAAACTTGAAAACAAACAAACAAAAAAAAGGTATGTGTGTCATGCAAGATGGGAGTCCCTGTAAATTTGCAAGTTTGTTCTTTTACTCTCATATTTTCCGTCACCTTTACACATACAAAAATTACCAGAAAGCCTCATGACACTGCATCATGGAGAAGAAAACGTAGGAGGTGTTATCTGGTCCTGACGTCATTGGCAAAGAAAGGAGGGAAGCAATGAGCAGAGTCACCTACGAAAGAAACAGGCTGCCCTGTCCTCAGGCCTCAGGTGTCAGGAAGCCAGTCCCAAGCCCACTGCGATGTCCATGGTGCCAGGCAGCCCTGTGCCTGAAGACACAAGCAGCAGTGGCTTTGGACAACCCCCCAGTCCTCGGCTCCTCTCTTTCCCTCACCTGCCCTGGCCCCTTAGCTAAGCAGAAGTTGGACAAAGTTGTAAGCAAACACCTTTATTCTGACTGTATCCCCAGTTCCCAGGGCAAGAGAAAGGTGGGGTGGGTCAGTGTTGCAGGGACTGCCCGGACCCCTGCGTGAATCTGGCCTGGGGACAGACATGTGGTACTTGTGGCTCTAACTGGAGCTGGCTCATGCGAAGAATCACTTGCTCATCATATTGACATCTGAATCAGGCATGGAAGGAAGCCGAATTCCAGCAATAGTGTGGAACCCTGGGACCTGTTCTTGTTCTTGAATCTGGTCTCTGAGCCGCCGGATTTCTAGCCGTTGCATTTCGATGATTCTGTTGGTTTCTTCTTGCTCCTTCAGCCTCCTGATGGGAGAGACGCGGGGCAAGTCCCTGCTGGGGACTGTAAAGAACAGGGAAGGGCAAATGTGGCCTGTTTATTGGACTACTGTGGCCTCTGCCCTCCCTTCATCCCTCCTCACACATTCACTGGGTACCTGTTGTGGGGGTGCCACTCAGTCCCAGGGGTATGGAGAAAAATAAGCCCCTTCATTGTCTGGCAGAGAGACATACTTCCAAAAGGTGAATACCAGTGACCCAGCCCAGTCTCTCCCCTGGGCCCCCCATGCACCTGTACTGAGATCCTGGCCAGTGAGACTGCTCTTTGTCCCATTCCCCATGCCTCAGGCAGGATGGCACTCTCCTCTGGACTAGCTGGCTTCCATGCCACCAGCCCTCCTCCTCACGTAATCCCCTGCTCCCTCCTGTGTGGTCATGCACTCACGGTCCCTGAGGGCTTTCCTCACCCCCACTCAAAGTCTTCCTCCTTGTTTCAGGTTCTGCCATTTGTCTTGGGCAACGTTAGTGTTCACAAAAGTCCATGACTCATCCCATTCCCATGTCAGCACCTCCTTCTGTGTGGCCTCCCCTCTCTCCTCACCACCCAGGATTCTAAATTTCACCCCAGCGTGCTGTTCTCTGGCCACAACCTCTCTTCCTGCTGCTCAAGACTCAGGCTCTTTGATTCCACCTTTTAAATCACCACATGGGCTCCTTTGATACGAGCACCCCCTTCCGTGGCTAGTTAGACCCATTGAGTTTCTTCTTCTCTTTCCTCGACAGCAGTCTCAGTATTCTAGTCTCAGTATTCCTTCTGTTTCAGTGCCCTGCCTGGAGTGGTACCCCCTTTCTCCACAGAAAAGTCTTAACTGGCTTTCTCCAGAAATCTTCACCATGGCTGATTTTAGGACAGTCAGCAAAAGAGTCTCTGCAAAAGAGTTCAATGTCGATAAACTTCCAATTTTCGTGTTGCTCTGTTTTACTTGGCCACTGGCCGGGAAGAAATCAGCACTCCAGGTGCTGGACACCCCCTTACTAGTTTTTCACAAACATGTATCTAGTATAGTAGTTTGTAGAAATATGTAAACAAGGCCTTTGGCCTTGAGCTGAGCTTCACAGAGATGTCTACATTTCTAATATAAGAGAAGTTACCAATTGGGCTCCATGGTAACAGCTGGCAGGGGGAGGAAAGGGGAGAAAAATCTCTCCCCTTCTCAGGTGTTGTCCTTGAAGGGTTAACCTGCCCAGAACAGTGGAAGAAAAAGCTGCTTTTATGTGAACTTCTGCAGACTGTGAACTTCTGAGCCCCTCCCCTTATATGCTGGGTATAAAACTCTGAAATTACGTGAACTCAGGGTTCAGGAGATTGATTACAGCAAAAGCTGTTCCTCTGAACCTGGCTGCAGCCAAATAAAACTGTTTCCTGCTATCTTTGGTGCCTTGCTTCATCTGTCCCCACAACATGCCCAGTCCAAATCTGAGGTAACCAACCTTTCAGCGTCTCCATGTCTACATCTGTGTGTTACTGGAACAAGTAGCATGTAAGGCTGAAATGCTTGGTCTCCAAACACTGAGGGGCTTCATAGTCAGCAAACTCTCCATTCCCCACAGCCGCATGTCTGACCTTTGAGTCCAACTTCTCCCTCACTCTTAATAAATGACACTGCTACCTGTCTCCAGTTCCCTGAAACTGTCTGCAACTCCTTGACCCTAGTCAAATATCTCTCAGTGGAAAAGGGGTCTCTCCTTTCCACTACCCACCCTTCCCTGTACATCTGGAGGAAAACTAGAACAGATATTGGAGGCAAAGGAAGAGAGAATTTCAAAGAGGAAGTGGTTTGCAGTGGCCAGTGGCCACACTTGCCTTGGGCCTCTGATTGGTCTAATGGGGACAACATTCAAACAGCACCTAACTTCCAAAAGTTTGGGCCATTCTCTCTCTGCCTTTGTTCCTTGAACACTCTTCTGCAATCTCTTTGTCCTCCTCACCCTCCATATATTTTTTACCATGCATTATATTATACATAATGGTGGGATTTGTTGTTTTGTATTTGTTTATGATATAATAATATAATTGGCCAATATCTTTTCCTGGTACTTCCCCTTTCCCTCCCCTCTTTCCTCCCTCTGGTCCCGTTCCTTTATTATACTGATCTCCCTTGGATTTTCATGAACCCCTCACCCGTCAACCTTTCTTTTTCCTTCTTCCTCTCTACCTTCCACACATATGAGAGAAAACATACAACCATTGACCTTCCGAGTTTGGATTATTTTGCTTAACATGTTTTCAAGTTCCATCCATTTTCCTGCAGATGACATAATTTCACATAATTTCATTCTTTTTTATGGCTGAATAAAACTCCACTGTGTATATATGCCGTATTTGCTTTTGCTTTTTCTACTTTTTTTTTTTTTTTGTACCAGGGATTGAACTCAGGGGCACTTGACCACTAAACCACATCCCTAGCCCTATTTTGTATTTTATTTAGAGACAAGGTCTCACTGAGGTGCTTAGCACCTTACTTTTGCTGAGGCTGGCTTTGAACTCGTGATCTGCCTTCCTCAGCCTCCCCAGCCACTGGGATTTCAGGCATGTGTCATTGCACCTAGCCTTTCATCCATTTATGAATACCAATCTCTAGATTCTTAATCTTTTAGTATTCCTTTTTTCCCCCTTAGATTTTGGCTTTACATTTTACCTCCGCTACTGGTTGCTCCTGGAACCATCCCCTCAGCCAAGTGGTGCCCTAGGCCTGGGGCCCTGGGAGAGCAGAGCTCCTGAGGAAGGTACAACCCACACAGGCCTAGAAGTCCATCCACAGGCTCAGGTCTGCATTGGTCAGCTGTGCCTTGTTTCTGCTTAGCTCTCACCTGTTCCTTCAGCTACTAACATAGTCTGTGCCCTCTACCATCAGCCAATACACAGCTATTTACCTCGTCATCATCTGGTTTCCTAGGGGGATCTGACCTGTTTATGAAGTCACAGTCCTAGAGGTACTCAGTGGAATGAGTTTGGAAATGTCCCAGCACTTGGAATTCTCTCTGCCCTGCCAGGAGCAGCACTGATTACACCAGCATCTCCCATATATGCTTCTGCAGGTGGCACAAGTAGCATTAGGGCTCTTCTGGCTGCCCCCAACTGTGAGTGGATGGACCTCAGAGACTGGGCAGTGGTATGCCCTGTACTGGCAGGCTCCTCCCACACACGAGGGGACGGGGAGCAGATACAACTGCAGGGCAGCTCAGGGCTGCGTGGAGCTGCAGGCTGGAGGCTCACCTCCAGGAGCTGTCATTTTGTAACATGACCCACAAATGTTCCCAGAAGTGTACTCATTTCCTGGGGGACCAGCTCACTTGGAAGATGGCCCAGTGGACCCAATGTGGTGCTTCTGCTTTGTTTCCTGGTCTGTCTCCCCTCTGATCTGTGTCTCAAGGGCACAGGTTTGTTTTTCCTGTTCTTTCTTTCACTCCCACCATTCTCTTCCCTTTGACATTGACCAACCTGCTCACATACCGTGTTTCAGTCTTACAGGGGGCCCTTTGATGGTTCTTCCAGGAGCTGTGCCAGCGTAAGCCTCCTGGCCCCCATGGCTGTGTGAGGCCAGTTCTCTCCATGTGACCCACTCTCCTGTCTCTCCTCAGATCCCAGTCTCCTCGTCCCTTGCCCAGAATCTGTCATCTTCCAGACCTGGTCAGTCTTCTTCTCTGCATCCTTCCCACATGCTTCCTTGGATAGATTCAAGTCTGATTTTAATTAATTCATTTAAACTTTTTTTTATAGTATTGGGTATCAAACCTAGGACCTTGTATACATGCTAGTCAAACACTGTACTACTGAACTACATTCCTAGCCCAGATTCGGATTATTTTAAGTAATGGAAAATAAGAATGTGATTGCTAATACATCAGGGTTCAGTTTTACCTTTTTTTTTTTCACTTTGTATCATGTTTTCTTTCTTCCTTGTTAAAATGCTGTTTTCAAATTTAATATTTTTTCCCTTTATTGGTTTGTAAGGTTTTCCCTACTTCCTTCTCTTTCTTCTTCCAGTTTTTATCCTAGTTACTCTAAAAAGTTTAATGTGCATTTTTAACATGAGTCCAAAGTAGATCAATATCATTAACCTCTTGTAAAATAACAAAGACTTAGAATGATTTAGCTCTGAGCCCTACTGGTTTTTATGCCAATACCCAGTGTTTTAGATGATGATGATGATGATGATGATGATGATGATGATGATGATTATCATTATTACTGTTGACACCAGGGATTAAATCCAGGGGTGCTTAACCACTTGAGCCACATCTCCAGGCTTTTTATAAAAAATATTTTTTAGTTATACATGGATATATCTTTATTTTGTTTATTCATTTTTATGTGGTGCAGAGGATCAAACCCAGTGCCTCACATGTGGCTAGGCAAGCGCTCTCTGCTACTGAGCCACAACCCCAGCCCATCATCCCCAGCCATTTTTTGTATTTAATTTAGATACAGGGTCTCACTGAGTTGCTTAGGGTCTCACTAAATTGCTGAGACTGGCTTTGAACTCACAATCCTCCTGCCTCAGCCTCCCAAGTCCCTGGGATTACAGGGTGTGCACCACTGTGTCCGTTAGTTCTATATTAATATTTTAAGACACAATTTAGACATTGCTTTTAGTACTTTGTAAAGTTAATTTTTTTATTCTATATATTTGCATTCTTTATTCATTGTTTCTTATATTCAGACTTTCTTCAGGAATAGTTTTTCTTACTAATACATATTCTTTAGAAATTCCTTTAAAGAGGTTTTGTTGGTGACAAATTCTGTTTTTGTCAGGAAAAAAAAAATCTTTTCTTTTGGCCTCTTTTTCTATTTTGTGGTGCTAGGGATTGAATCCAGGATCTCACACATGTTGGGTAAATCATGTACCAATGAGCTACATCCCAGCCCTTCTTTTGGCACCATTTTTAAGGAGATAATTTCATTGGACAATTGTTACCCTTCTACACTTTGAAGATACTGTGTCACTTATTCTGGGTTTTACTGTTGCTATTAGGATGTCAAGTGCCAATTGAGTTGTCCTTCTTTTGTGTGCAGTCTACCTCTTCTCTCTGGCTGCTTTTAACATCTTGTTTCTAGTGTTCTGCAGTTTAGATGTAGTTTTCTTTTTAATTATCCTGCTTGGGCTCCATTGGGATTCCTGGATCTTCTGACTGGCATCTTTCATCCATTCTGAAAGACTCTCAGCTCTTCCTTATGGTAATGTTGCCTTTTTTTCTTTCTTTCTTTCTTTTACTTCAATTATATATAAATTAAATCATTCTATTCTATCTTTTTTTTTTTTTGTCTTTTACTATATCTTCGTCTCTCTGGGCTATAATTCCAGCAACTTTTTTTCTTTCTTTTAATTTACAAATTCTCCCTTTAGAAATGTCTAATCTATTGTTCAATCTGTTCACTGACTTTCTAGTTACAATTATTATAGCTTTCGTTTCTGGAAGTATTTGTGTTTTTAAAAATATGCCTATACACATTTGGGAGACTCTTGCTTTTTTACCTTTTCAAATTCCTCTTTTATTTCTTTATACATATTAAACATTACCATTTTATAATTCTACCATTCACCGTCTTAGTTGGTTTTATTGTGTAGTTTGACATTTTTGTGGCTTTTCATGTATTTAGTGATTTGGGGTTGTGAGCTCCTGTTCCTTGGAAATGTTATCTATGGGAATTCATAGTTTGGATTTAAAATGTACTCTTCCAGAAAGAATTTGTATTGGCTTCTGCTTGGGATTTGGGACCTGCCAGCATGGAATCTTTTAAATGAAAATTTCAGCTACAGTTGCTTTGAACCAGAAATTGACTGGACTTAAACCTGAGCATGGGCTTTTGATTAGAGATTCTCAGGGAAAGACTTTTTTTTTTTCTTTTATTCATCCAGAGCCAAGGCTGACAGATACTTATTTTACCCATCTCCCTATGCAAGGCAGCTTTCCCCCTCTAGTTTAGTTTCCTAATTCATTCTATATAATTTATACTCCCCCCCTCCCTTTAGAACTGGGGATTTACCCAGAGGCCTTCTAACACTGAACCACACTCCTGTCCTTTTAATTTTATTTGGAGACAGGGTCTCACCAAGTTGTTCCGGCTAACCTCTAATTTAGGACCTTCCCACCTCAGCCTCCCAAGCTGCTGGGATTATAGGTGTGGAGCTACCACTTCTTGCTCTCTTTCATTTTTAAAAAGATGGGTCTTCAGGGTGCTGGAAGTGTAGCTCAGTGGTAGAGTGCTTGCTTAGCATGTATGAGGCCCTGGTTTTTATTCCTGATACTGGGGGAAACAAAAAGATATACTTGAAGTAGAAAATTGGAAGGCAAACATGCTTTTCCTAATGATATATTTTCTTAATTTGGTAATTATTATTTTCACAATATAGGCCATAATTTGGAGTGTATTAGCTCTTCACTGGTTATTACAGCAGTATCTCCCATAATATGCTTCTCCATTCCTCAAACCTCAGAGGCAAGTGTTTCAATTACTTTAGTTGATTCTTTTGGTTTCTACCTTTTACACTCTGCTTTGATAAATATGCTTATACTGCTTCTTTGATTTATTATTTTCAGGTATTATCTATTTGTCTTCCCACTAGGAGACAAGAGAATTTCTCTTTTCTTCAGCACCCTCCCCTATTCCAGGCATGCTTGCTATTCTCCCATACCCCCAATTTTGGGTGAATTAATAGAATTTATGTTACCATGATTTATGTAACTGCTGGTCGCAGCTGAGCCATGTAGTATACAATGATTCATTTTCCTTTTCAATATAATAATTTGCTTTCCCTAGAGTTAATTATTTTGTTTTTTTTATTTGCTTGATTTTATAGGTACATGCTGCTAATTCAGTCCCAGTTCTCTAGCTGTTGTGTAAATGTCCTCTCACTAGGTATTTAGACATTCTATCAACTTCATCAGGTGCCTTCTTACCTGTCCAGTCTTGACTGAGTACTTGCCAGTTCTGTGGTAGAGCTACTACATGGGGCTCTTTGTCCACCATCATTTTGGGGGTTTGTTTTTGCCTCTTTCAAATTCAAATGTCCTGATTCTTGAATCCCATGTCTTTCTTGTTTTACTTCCTCACTTTTTTTTTTCCTGGTACAGAACACCCATTAGTAGCTTCCTGAGACCCCTGAACATCTGAAAATGTCTTAATTCCACCCTCTCCCTTGATTGATTGCTTGCCTGGTATGAAGGGTAATATGGATTGTCAACTTGATTGGATTAAGACACTTTTGTATATGTTGATGAGAGTGTTTCCAGAAATTATTGAAAATGTGGGACAGCAAACTAAGGAGGACAGACCAACCCCAAATATGGACTGTACAGCCCAATGGGACAGAAGGGCAGAGAAAAAGGGAAATCAACTTGGACACAGGCACCATTTTCTCTCTCTCGGAGGGTGCTTGGACTGACCAGTAACTCGCCAGGGCATTCCCAGGCCTCAGGTCCTAGACTGGGCTGCATCATTGGTCCCTCTTCTGAGCTCTAGCTTCTTGGACTGAACAGCTACTGGCTTATCCAGTTCTTTAGTGTGTAGACAGCCATTATAGAACTCCACGGTTTCTGACCCTGTAAGCCAAACTAATAAATCCCCTTTTATAAGTCAGTCAGTCTGTCTGTCTATCTATCCATCTAATCTCCTGTCTGTCTGTCTATCTATTATCTATCTATCTATCTATCTATCTATCTATCTATCTATCTATCTATCTATCTATCTAATCTCCTGTGTTTCTGTTCCTTTGCAGAACCTGACTAATACAAATGGGTATAGAATTCTGCACTGGAAATCATTTTCCTTTGGAAGATTAAAAGCCCTGGTCCATGTCTTCTGGCTTCCAGCTAGCTTCTAACTTCTAGCTATTGCTGAGAAGTCCAATGCAATTGAGATTTGTTATTATTGTTTGATAGTTTTAGATCTTTTAATACCAAAGGCTAAATGAAGAAGCCCTTTTTTCCACTGTGATACATGGATGATTAAAAAATTTTAAAAATTATATGCTGTATAATTTTCATATATGCTCAAGTTTGGATCAGGAATGTCCCTCAAAGGCCCCTGTGTTGAAGTCTTGGTCTTTGACCTGTGGTGCTATTGGGGGGTGGTGGAAACACTGGGAGATGGGCCCTTGTGGGAGAAAGGTAGGTTATTGGGGGCATGTTCGTAAAGGAGAAAATGGGACCTTGGCACCTTCCTTTCCCTCTGCTTCCTAGCTGCCATGGGGTAAACAGGCCTCTGCTACCATGTACGTCCACTCATGGCATACTGTGTCACCACAGGTTCAAAGCAACAGGGCCAAATGACCATAGACTGAAACCTGTGGAACTATGAATCAAAAGAAACCTTTTCTCCTTTAAGTTGATTATCTCAGGTGTTTTGTCATAGTGGTAGGAAGCTGACCAACATAACAAAAAGTTTACCATCTTAAATATACAGTTCTGTAGCTTTCAGTACATTCACACTGTTGTACAATTACCACCCAAATCTCCATCCATCTTCATATAAGCCAACTAAAACTTTGTACACATTAAACACTAACTCCCCATTATTCTTTATTCCCCAGTCCCTAGAAACCATCATTCTATTTTTCTTTCTTTCTTTTTTTTTTTTTTTTTTTTGGTACTGGGGATTGAACTCAGGGGCACTTGACCACTGAGCCATATCCCCAGCCAGCCCTATTTTGTATTTTATGTAGAGAACAGGGTTCTCACTGAGTTGCTTAGGGCCTCACTAAGTTGCTGAGGCTGGCTCTGAACTCATGATCCTCCTGCTTCTGCCTCCCGAGCTGCTGGGATTACAGATATATACCACTGTGCTCGGCTTCGTTCTACTTTTATGTCTATAAATTTGACTATTCCAGGAACATAATTTAAATGGAATTATGTATGCACTGTTTGTCCTTCTGTGATTTGATTATTTCACTTAGCGGAATGTCTTCAGGGTTTATCCAGGTTATATCATGTGTCAAAATAAATGTGCTTGCCAGGCACAATGGTGCACACCTGTAATCCCTGCAGTTCATGAGGTTGAGACAGGAGGATTGCGAGTTCAAAGCCAGTCTCAGCAACAGCAAGATGCTAAGCAACTCAGTGAGACCCTGTCTCTAAATAAAACATAAAATAGAGCTGGGGATGTGGCTCAGGGGTCGAGTGCCCCTGAGTTCAATCCCCAGTACCAAATCATCATCATCATCACCATCATCACCACCACCATCATCATCATCATCATCATCATCCCTGGTACCAAAAATAAATAAATAATAAATAAATACATAAAATGTGCTCAAGATGACATCACTTCCATTTGTCTTAAGTCCTGGTGTTGTGTGTTTGACAAGCAGCAGCCAGTTGTGATGACAGATGATAGAGCCAAATAACTATCAAATTTGTTGATATTTTTCCATTTATAAACCATCCTTAAAGAGAATCATATACGGGTCACACCATTCTCACATAGTCCAGGAGACCGACCATGCCACCTAGATTCATGTTTTCACCAATAAAGAACTGGTAGTTTTTAAAATTAGCAAGGATGTGCTTGATTTGTTCTGTAGCCCCTGTCTGAAAAGGTTTTACTATCTGGTGATCTCGGTTCTATAAGTTTGCCTTTGATTGATTTCATGTAATCTTTGATGTATTTCTTGTATGTTTCTTTTGTGAAGCTGGTTTCCTGCAAATGATGGTTCATGACAATATCAACATCAGTGATTACCGTGCTATCCATACCTTTGCCCTTGGGTCTTTCAGCTGAGGCATTTCCACCAATCAGCGAGTCATCAATGTTACCCTCGGTCCTACTGACCATCTTGCCCTCCAGCTCCAGGAACAACCTGTCCATGATCTCCTGGATCTTGTAAATGTCGGAGAACATCTCATAATGGCTGATGAGGTCCGGGTAGATAATCATGATGGCGACTGGAGGGCGGCACTAGCTTAGCAGGAGCCTGGAGATCAGAGCTGAGGGCCTGGGATGGTGGGGGTGGCAGGGCAGGGTGGGGGTGGAGGGGGCGTGCAGTGGGAAGAGCTGGTGGAAAAAGTGGATTTTTCTGTTTCTGCAAAAAAAGTCATTGAAATTTTGATAGGGATGGCGTTGAGTCTGTAGATCACTTTGGGTAGTATTGACATCTTTGACAACATTAAGTCTTCCAGTCCATGAACATGGAAAATCTTTTCATTTATTGATGCTTTCTTTAATTTCTTTCAGCAATGTTTTGTAGTTTTAAGTCTTTTGACTCCTTAAGTTTATTCCTTAGGGTTTTTTGTTTTGTTTTGATACTAGGAATTTAATCCAGAGGTGCTTAACCACTGAGCCATATCCCCAATCCTTTTTATTTTTTGAGACAGGGTCTCACTAAATTGCTTAAGGCCTTGCTAAGTTGCTGAGGCTCCTCTTGAACTTGCTAGCCTCTTTCCTCAGCCTCCCAAGTTGCTAGAATTAAAGGCATGTGCCACCATACCCAGCAATGAAATTGATTCCTTAATTTTCAGCTTGTTCACTGTTAGTGTATAAAGAATACAATTGCTTTTGTACATTGATTTTGTATCCTATAATTAGGATTTAAAAAAATTTTTTTTGTTTGTAGATGGATTCAATACCTTTATTTTATTTATTTACTTTTATGTGGTGCTGAGGCTCAAACCCAGTGCCTCATACATGCTAGGCAAGCGCTCTATCACTGAGCCACAACCGCATCCCTGTAATTGGGATTTTTGATTCTCTATATGCAATCTCTCTCTATCCCGCCCTTGGAAGTTTGGAGGAGTTTTTTCTTTGTACTTTTTCGATCTGAGATTTCATGATCATAGACTTGATGTGGGTACTTGTAGCCATTATATTGGATACTAGGTACATCTAAGAGCTTCTTAGATTTTTTTCTCCTGTTTTCAGCCCTATCTTCATCTGTACTTCCAGAGATATCTGCTACTGATAATTCCTGAGATTTCTGAGGGTTTTGTGGTTTATATTAGGTTCCCCTGTCCTCCCCTCCCCCACGTTTACCATTTCTGGTTTAGGATTTAGGCTTCTTGGGTCTATTTAATCAGTTCCCAGCTCTCAAAATTTTGTCTCTTACTCCCTTTGTGTTCTCCTTTTTTCTTATGGTTTATTTGTGCCATTTTAGTTTATTTTAAAGTAGCCATCTTTAGTAACTGAAAAGCAGGTGTGTCTTTTAGATCTGTTAGTTGATTGTCATGTGTATGAAAATTTAATATAAATGTTTAAATTTAATATAAACTTTTATATTATATTATTTAATATAATATTATTATATTAAATAAGAGAAATTTAACAATTTCTCTTACTCAGATAAAGAATTCTTAAATACAACTGAACTGGCCAATTTCCTTCCTTTTTTTTTCTTTTTTGTAGTTGTAGATGGACATAATGACTTTATTTTATTAATTTATTTTTTCTGTGGTGCTGAGGGTCGAACCCAGTGCCTCATGCATGCTAGGCAAGCGCTCTACCACTAAACTACAGCCCCAGCCCCCCAATTTCTTATATGACTTGAGAATGTATATTTTGAGCTGACTTGTCTTGGTGGGCCATTCAAAATCAGAGGTCAGACGTAGGCATTCCATGATCATGGTGCACAATACAAATGAATGCTGCTCGAGTAAAACCTTTCAGCTACTTCCCCCCAGTGATAATATTGTAAATACCTACCATACATGAGACAACTGACATTTTCCCTAATCCATAGCCATGGGATGTTTCAGTTTATCCAGGTCTCTAAGTTTTATTCCTGAACACAAACCACCACAAATGAAATACTTGAACTATGCTGGATTACTTTTCATAGATAAACCTTATACCTATGGATGTATCCGTTGTCCTTATGTAGATACCTAAAGAATGTTTCTTTATTGCCTGAAATGTCTATACTTTTTCCATCCACTGTTATGCAGCATTCCGTTCAAAAAGATCCATGTGGTAAATTTCTCATAGAATTTGGTGTCTGGCAAAGGCTTGTTTCTCCAGGAAAAAAACTTCCTTTTGCTATACAAGGAGAACTATTTAAATAATAATATTTTCTTATTTCCCCTTTTATCTTGGCTATTAGTAATTCAGAGGCACCTGGAGTTATAACTAACTCATCGATTATTTCTTTTGTAATCATTCCTCTCCCCCTTTAATAGTTTCTCATCTTTTGGTCTTCATTTTAATTGTACAGATCCACAATCCCTTGACCACAATTCTAAAATGCAGAAAGATTTAAAAAAGGAATGCTTTTTTAAATTCATGAAGCTTAGGGTGAATATTCATATATCACTACATAATACTAAAACATTTAATTTTTAGGGCACTACCCTGCACCCCTTTAAGGACATTACATAACATGTAGTATGCTCTCTCTAAAGCCTGAAAGATTCTCAATTCCAAATTGTAGCTAACTTGGGATTTCAGACAAGAGATGTGGACATGTGAGTGTTTGAATGTAGGATGATCCTCACATATCTTTTGGAGTGCAAGCATGTGGCATGGAGAAGTTCTCAGAGGGCCATAGTGGATGTGACCTAATACAAGAGGAAGCTAAAGAGAGACCTGCTTATGGTTGCCATTGGTCCCTTCATCCCAATGCCCATCTCCCTAGCCACTGATGACATTACCTGTCTCTTGATCTTCTTGTGTTCGGATTTTTTTGGACAGTTTCAGAGCAGCTTCAAGGTCATAAACTTGAGAGCGGGTGTACTTCAGTTCCCTACGGAGTTCATTAATTTCCTTGATTAAGGAAACATTTTCCTTTAGAAAAGAAGGAACAAGAGTGAATATGTATGAATGAGTGACTGTTGGACACAAGGCATGGGATTGAGGGGGTGGGAATGGACAGTGTTGGTCTGGACCCAGGTTAACTCTCTGGATCTCTCTTGGGGTGTGAGTATATTTGGCTTTCTCATTGTTCAGCCTCTCAAGGTAATAGCTAACTTACTTTCAGGTGAGCTCAGCACTATTCCCATCCATCTGAGCTCTTTTGAACAGCATCAATGTTTTCCTAAGTACTTTTTATACAACTTTAATGTATTTAAGCATCATAATAACCCTATGGCTAGATTCTATTACAATCATACTTTTTTGGGGGGAGTGCAGAGATTGGACCCAGGGTCTCACACACACTAAGCACACTATGTCCAGCCCCTATGATCACAATTTTATAGAAGAGGAACCTCAGGCACAGAGGTTGTGTAACTTAACAAGTGGCTGAGTAAGGATTCTAAGCCTAGTGGTCTGGTTCCAGAGCTCTTAAATACTGAGCTGCCCTTTATTCATTTTTTCCCATTCATTTGTTGAATCTACATTTATGGAGCATCTGCTATGTCCCTCGGAATGCAGACTTCGGAAATAAAGCATGATCCCTGTCCTCAACATCATTCTATTTAGTAACACAGAAAAATAATCTGATAATTAACATCAGCTGTATCCACTGGAAATTCACTTCTCTTGTTTGTGTTTGACAAATATCCATCCATCCCGCCCCCCACATCCACTCATCCATCCATCTCCATCCAATACCTTATAGTGAATACCCATCATGCACCAGCCACTGTGATGATCATGGCATTTTCAAAGTGAGACCTGGCCTCTGCTCTTGGTGGGGGATATGGGCCCATTTTAGCACGGAGCCACCTTGCTAAGGTGGAGGATAGGTCACAGAGGAAAGGCACTTAGTCAAGCCTGAATAGCGAATGGATTGCTAGCAACTGACCCCTGAGCTGAGGCTTAAAGGAGGTTCTCAAGAGAGGGTAAAGGGTGTCCCAGAGAACTGGAATAATAGGAGTCAGGACAGAGAAGTGTGAAACAGTTGACATAGGGGGACGGTAGCAGTTCTATATCACTATGAGATGGAAGAGGGAAGTAGAAGAGAGTGTGAATGAAATTTACTACAGGCCAGCTGCTGGGGTGCTGTGTGCTGGGACCAGATAGTCTCTTCTCCTTTTCCCACACTTCAAGCTTCTACCTTCCATTTCATATTTAGCATAGGGGCCCCAGGTGGCACTAAGGAGGAGGCCCCACGGGTCCAGAGAGACTCACGGCTTTGTTCCTAGGGCCCCTGGCCTCAGAATTCAGCTTGCCTATCATAGAGCCCCACCTAGGACTGTGAATAAATCATCTGAGCATCTTGTTAAATGAAGCTGCTGTTTGGTGGGTCTTGGGTGGGGCCTGAGAGTCTGCATTTTTAACCAGCTCCCAAGGGATGTTGCTGTGGCATGTCTGCAGGCCACACTTTGACTAGCAAAGTCTTGCAGGTCAAATCTACATGAAATGGGCCTTGTCCAGGAATAAACTTGGGGCACAGTCTTAGAAGTGGGGAGTATGGGTCAGGGCTGGGCAGATCTCAGGCACCCTTCTCACTGATTTGTGCTAGATAAGCCCTTCTCTGCTAAGGGTATGGGCCCCCTCAAGCCAGGAAAGAGCTGGGACTGCTGAAGATATCCCAGATTCCTTCCCTCCAGAGACTCTTCCTTTAAAAATAGATCTAGACTTTTAGAAGCTCAATATATCACTTACTTTCAGTTTTTCTCACTAAAAAAGATTCCCTCGTTCTTGGATGAAATGCCCAACCCTCACTGCCAAACCTGTTGTTCCCCAGGCCAGGCTTTGTGTCTATTTTTCTGTGTCAGCAGATTTTCTCCATGCAATGCTTTACCCTTCTAACCAATCCAGGCCTTGGTGATAAATTGCCTACATTTACTTTCCAGATACTGCCCAGTGAAACTCTCTGATAGTCCCCTCCCCTGGAACTTCCCCATACCAACTTTATATCATGACATGATTGATTTAATATATATTTATTGCTAAACCCCTGGATCCTGCCCTTGCATGTAAGAGGTGCTCAAAAAATATTTGTGGGATGGATAAGCAAATCAATATGAATGCACTGCATACCAGGTTGAAATAAGAGAAGATACTTACTAATAAAGAAATTAAGGGGTAAGGGTCAGGTAGAGGAGACTAGAATAGAAGCGAGGGTCTTAAAAAGAACCACAAGGAAGTCACGGGCAAACTTGCTGGCTTGGGAGCTCTCTCTATTCTTGGTTGGTTTTGCTTAGCTTCACTTCTCCTTCATCCAATAAAGCAATAATGGCAATCAGAATGAAGACTAGAAACTCAAAGTACCACTAAAGAAAAAAATTTTGTAGTTGTATATGGATAGCATGCCTTTATTTTGTTTAGTTTTATGTGGTGCTAAGGGTCGAACCCAGTGCCTCACATGTGCTAGGCGAGCACTCTGCCACAGAGCTGCAGTCCCAGCTCCTCAAGATACCATTTTGAGCCCTCTCAGGTTACATCTTTAGTTATTTCCTTTTCTTGGTCATTTCCTTTTATCACAGAATCCTACTGATTTTGTGCTGGAGCTGCACCTTGTATTCACCTTGCTGTGATTATAACTGGCTCTTGGTCCCTCTCTCCTCTAGGACTATTGTGGTCCCACGGGAGCCCTTGCCCTAGTTTCTCCCTCCCCCCTCTACCACCTACACCCTGTGACTGGGATTTCTGGCTCCTGGTATATTTTGGTATGGTTGTTAATGATCCCACTGCCAGTCTTTGACACTTCCATGATCCTTCCTTGCCTAAATGGGCATCTCCAGGGCATGATTCCATCCTCATTAGAGTGTGATTAAGGCCCATGGCTCAATGAAAACTGATTCTCTTGTTTGTTCGTCCCTTTCTTCCTTCCTTCATCCAAAAACCAAGTCATCTATTAACCAGTTGTTCTTTTTTTTTTTTTTTAATGTTTATTTTTTAGTTCTCGGTGGACACAACATCTTTGTTGGTATGTGGTGCTGAGGATTGAACCTGGGCCGCATGCATGCCAGGCGAGTGCTACCGCTTGAGCCACGTCCCCAGCCCCTAACCAGTTGTTCTTGAAACTTGCTGTGCTCTGGTCAATGTGCTGAACAGGGAAGGTTCCTCTAGGCTCTAATGCAGAGAGATGCCATCAGAGTTAGAAGCAGGGCCCCAACCCAGTGTGAGGAAGGTTCTCAGGGGAGACTGAGGTTGGAGAAGAGTATTCCAGGCCTGGAGCCAACAGGGAGCAAGCAGAACACAAACACTAAAAGCTTGCTATTAAGAATAAAAACAAGAATAATCATAATTGCAAGGGTCAATTGGATTCTCACAACATATCAAACATTTTACATAATCACCTTATTTCATCCTTACAACCACCTTATAGAGTAGGCATTATAGGACTTGCTTTGGATGTAGAAATAACACAGAGGATAAATGGTAGCTCCCAAGAGATGTTGCTATGGCTTGTCTGCAGGCCACACTTTGACTAGCAAAGTCTTGCAGGTCAAATCTACATGAAATCTGTTTGAAGATGCCTGTCTGCCTCCAAAGTGCCCTGTTCCTTCCTGACTGCTGCCTTCAGACACTACTCCATCACCACTCATTTACCTCCATTCCAATATCTTGCATAATGTGATGGCTAACGACATCCCCAATGAGTACAGGTTGGGTTCTTTATAAAATGTTTTCAAGGGTGGCCACAGTTCTGAGGAGTCCAAAGATCACACTCAGGTCAACTGTATGTACATTTGGTAGCTTTGTGAATTAAAAATTAACACACCAGGCTTCTGAGCCCTGTGTTCTGATAGCTCCCTGGTCAGGATAGCTTTTATAAACTCCTACAGTTCTCCAGACCCATCTAAGTACTCAGCTGCAGGAAAAATCTGACCTGAGCCTGGGAAATGTGAGAGAGACTAACTTGGCTAGAGGATGCTACGGTCCATATATAATGGAGGTTTCTAAACAAAGGGGCTATACCTAGCTAGGGTGACCAGAACTGCCATAGGCCTTTGGAACAGCCTGATGACCCTGGCTGTTCTTTCAGACACCCTTGATGGGCAGGGCAGGGAAAGAAATGTCTGTAGCACCACCTTCTGGCAGGCTCAGAGTCAACTATCTTTTGAAAAAAAGCAAGCAACAGATGCACTCATTGCTCCAGTAACTTGGAAACCTGGCATCCGGTGGTGTCTTTCTGGAACTCACAGTCGGTGGCATCTCCATCTGTCTAATTGCACAAAATGAACCATCTCAGACTCCTTTTCTGCTCTTCTTTTCACCTATATCCTGTGTTTAAGTCATTTCTATTTGTCATTTCTGCTCTGAAATGCCTTCTGACATCATAACTTGCCCCTTTCTAAGGGGCAAATGCCCTCTCATTTACCTTTAATGCAATAGCAATCTCCTAATGAGTTTCCCTGCCACCTGACTCTTTCTCTACCTGCCTATGGAGTGCCTCCAGTCTGTCCACCATGCCAAAGGAGTCCATCTTTACGAAACAAAGATAACATCCCTGCCAGCTTAAGAAGTCTTTCAGGTCATGGATGTGGTCAGGATGAATCTCATGATCCTGGCATGGTGTGGAAGGCCCTTTTCAACCTGACTGTTGATTACCTACCATTTCAATGGGACCTTTCTCTCTACCCCAACACTTTGCAACAAACTGAGGTCTGTGGACTCATGGGGTCTGCAACCACCTCTGTCCTCCCAAGACCGTCTCCTTTCTTTTTCTCAGGTTATTCTCTCTTCCCCTAGTTGGTCCCTGACTACCCTCTATCTACCGTAAGCTCAGCTCAAATGCCACCTTCCCTCAGAAATCTTCCATGAGTCTCTAAGGCATAACTGCACTCTGCTTCCCCCCATTAGCCCACTGCACTGCGATATACTAAATGGAGAAGAGATTACTTGAACCTGGTCCAAGTTTCCTGGGAGGAGCTTCTTGAGGGTAGGGACACCCTCACATTCATCTTGGAATCTTCCATGTCTAACACAAACCTTGCTGTATACGAGGCTCTCAAATGTGAACTGAATGAATGTGTGTCCTAGATGTTTGTATTCCATAGCAACTCTAATTTCCATATCTGCAAGTATGCTGAGAATGCAGCAGGGAGGCCCCGAGCTCCTATCTGAATATACAAATGAGAAAGTGGCCTCATTTTTTGTTATTTTCTAATGAGTAGCTCTCAAATGCCATGTCCATCCCAGCTTTCCTCAGCCTTTGGGATTAAGATGCCAGGGACCCAGCAGCTGCAGACACAGTTTCAGCAGGCTCCTGACAAACTCTTGCCAAAGGAGCAGGAGCACTTGAACACCAGCTGGGGGTCTGGAATCAGTTGTGCTGTCCCTTCACCCACCCCCAGGAGCAGCTACCCTGGCCCTTGTTATGAGGGGTTTCTAGGCTCTCCCACTTGGTTTCTACCTTGGTTCCTATATGCAGTCTTTGTTAAGAAGAAGGGAAGGGAAATGACATTTTTTGTACACTGATTCTGTCCCAGGCCAGTGCCTTGTACTTTACAAAGGTTATCCTGTTCAGTCCTCATAGTAACCACGGGGGTTAGTGTTTTCCTCTCCATTTTATAGATAAGGAGGGCATCTCCTGGAGAAGTCAAGGAATTTACCCATGTTCTGCTGGCCAAAGAGTGGCAGAAGCAGCATAACTCAGATCTACACAGTGACAGTGCCCATTTGCCTTCCATATCCTGGCTGGGAACATGATTCCAAGCTGAGGTTTGCTTGTATAAACCCTGCCATCTGGCCTGGCCCTGGCCCAGTCCTTCTTCAATTTTAACATCAAATAAGGAAACAATTTTTAGCATCCAGAACAGCGGTTCGAAAGTTTTCCTTTAAAAAAAACCTTCCTAACTTTTTGCAAACAGAATCCTACACAGAGTCCCACTGTGATCAGCAAGGAGCCTCTCTGGTTGAGGGGGAATGAACTCTGAGCCTGCCCACAGGGCCCCTTTCTTGTTCCCTATTGTTATCTGAGTCAATTCTCTGGATCCACAGGACTGCAAAGCACCTAGGCTTACAATGCTGCTTGGGAAGACACTCTTCTGGGGACTGGGCTTATGGGAGGGGCTGGGCTGGATAGGAGCTCTGCTGTATCTCCTTTTCTCCCCATCCCCACCCTGGCTTGGGGGGAACAGGAGAGGAAAAGAGGACACGATGCCTGCCCTGTCAGCCTCGTGTGGACTCCTGCATCCTATGACCAGCCTGTGGTCTTCAGTTCCTTTCTTCTCTCCTTTTAGGACTGACATTTGCTTTGGACATCTTGCTTTAAAGGGACCCAGTCTTCAGAGGACCTCTCCGGCCTGTGTGCCAGTATAGGCAGGGCACTTGAGACTTCAGCTCTGACACCTGCTGACAAATATTCCTCTGTCATTCTGGTCCCACTGCCCAGTTTGCTACATTCTAGGGCCCAGGAATCTCTCAGTGCTCTGGGTACTTAAGGCCCCTTGCAATGGCTCTGTGTGGGGCTGTTGGTGCCAAGGGTCCTGCCTACTGGATCTACTCCCCTTTCTGGGCCTCTGACTGCTTTTGTGGCCCAAAGTTGAGTGAGGGTTTGATGGAGGAGGTGGGGCTGGTTGTAAAATGACCTGAGACCAGCCATGCCTGGGTCTGGCCTGAGTTGCAATGTGCTCTGCCTAGCTATGTGTGCACTACCCAACTTAGGCTTTAGTTTCAATCCAACTGCAACCTGTTCCCATTCCAGCATTTTAATTAGGCTATTAAAGAAATGTAAATATAAGAAGGTATGTGTTTTATAAATGTGATTCTGATGTTCTCTTTTGATATTAATTCACCTTAATTGCCTCAGATGATACTGATACCAAACAGAAATCTGGCAGGAGCCTCCTGACCAGCAGTCCTGACAACATGCTTAGGTGAGGTGGCAGTATTGGGGCCAGGCTCTCTGAGCAGCCCTGTGAAGGATCCTGGAGGTTGGGCATGAAGAATTTATTAAGTCAGAGTGGGGCCAGCTCAGGTGGGTGTGGTTTGCTCTGGACCAAGAGATAAGGGTAGAGACCCGTGGCATCAGCAAAGTGAGAAGAGGTAGGAGAGACAGGCGTGTCCTAGCAGGAGTGAGCATCAGAATAAAAAGTAGCAAAACAAAATAAGATGAAACAAGAGTTGGAAACGGAGGAGAGAAGACAGAGTGACTTAGGAGAGCTAAAATACTGTGGATGAAGGTCCTGAGGGACAGGATGGTGAGAGGAATGAGTCAGGACACAGGTGTGCTTTGGATAGAGATGGGGCAGGAAGAGGAACAGGGATGCTGGTGAACAAGGGGGCACAGAGATGCCTAGGAAGGTTCCTTGAGTGGGCTCTTGGCCATGGTCACAGACAGGGCAAGTTCTGAGTGCACAGAGGACAGCAGCCAAAAGGGAGCTGTAGGGAAAGCTAGTGGGTCCTCTGGATGCCTGGGGAGCCCCGAGGATGGTGGTCTCAGAGGGACTCATCTCGACAGCTTGGCCTCCTGGGGGGCAAGGGTGGGTGCTGGTACCTGCATGATGCGGACATAGTCTGTGCGGTGCAGCTCGCTCTCCTTGAGCACCTTCTTCTTGATCGTGGCCAGGTTCCTTTCCAGGTGCTCCCGCTGGCGGGCGTACTCCTGCTGCAGGTCTGTGTTCAGCCCTGCCATCTCCACCTGATGGAGCCCAGGGGATTCTCAGCAAGGAGGGGAGGCTGCAGAGCACAGGGCAGGGCAGGGCTGCAGGGGAGGCTGCTTACCATGTCTGCTCGCTGCACGTACTTCTCAAACAGACCTCGGACCTTCTCCTTCAGCAGCGGGGGCTCCTGGATATATGCCACACAGTTGTGAAGGTCTGTCTTAAACCATTTGACCACTGCTTCCAAGTCCCGCTCCTGCAATTAAAGACATTTACTTTGGGCACGGTGGGCCACATTCCAGGTAGATGGGCAGAGGCTGCAGACAGAGGCAACGGCACAGAAAGGGACAAGAGACATCTCTTCTGTGACTTACAGCTAACTGCCAGGGGACGCACTAGGCACGGGGACCTACAGGGCCTAGTGGCAGCACTGAAACTTTTGTGCACCTGCCTGGGCCAGGCATCTGAACAGCCTACAAGACCTGGTGCTTGATCCTTGAGAGACCATACACAAGGCTTCTTTTATTGGCTCTGGAATCCTTTCAGGACCATGGGGCTTAAAAGATGAAAGGAGGCTCATGTGTCTACTCATATTCCTCTAGAGCCAAGATAGATGGTAACATCACTCTCTGGCAGGTCCCTGGCCAGGGCTTGCGCAGCTCCCCTTATGAGCTCATCTAGTGCTTACCCCTCCTGACAGTAAGGAGACATGGAAGGGTATGGAGATAACCCCACAGAACTGGGCTGCTTCTTCGGCCTATTTGGACTAGTTCCCCCTCTTCAATCATGTTTCTCTGATACATGTTTTCCCTGACCCTGACCTAGAAAGGGTATTTCCTTTCTTTTCACTCTTCTAGCTCTTTATCCATATTCCATAATTTTCTACCTTGCATTACAATAGGCACATGCCACAAGTCACCCATTAGCCTCTCCAGCCTGTGAAGGGCAGAATCTGAACCAGCTCATATTTGTAGCTCAGCAGCTTCTAGTAAATGTTTGATGTGGAGTAAATGCTTGAGGTGGAGGATGGAAATTCAATCTGATTCAGCAAATGTTACCAGGTGGCTAGTGCTGGGGGTGAAGGTTCAACTATGTCCTGTCCCAGGACCAGAAGACTTAGGATGCACTAACAGCTATGGATGCTGGATGAATTTCTTAACCTCCTAATTATTTGGGCTGATTGTCCTTATTTATAAGATAAAGAGACTGGTGCAGATGATCTCTGAGGTTCTCCTAGCCTCATCAATCTTTTTGTCATAAAAACCCTTAAATACTGACTACAAATGCCCTCCTGAGAATGTTCTTCTCCAGGCCAAACAAGGCAAAAGCTAAGAATGTTCCTCCAGTACTGTCTTCCTACCCGTGATCACTGTTTTGTCGTCTCAGATGAATTCTGAAATCAGGCAGCACTGTGGGCAAATAAAGAACTTAAAATGGGAAGAGTGTTTTAGCGATGGGCAGGCTGTCCCTGAGAAGCCAGCTGCCCACTGCAGGCAGGTGCCAGTTTCCAAGTGCAATCGTGCCAGACTCTGAAAATCCTCACACCTTCTGTTTCTCTTTGCGCATCTCTTGATCGGTGGCTCTTAGTTTCTGCCACAGCTCTGTGATGTTCAATTCCAGTTGCGTGTTCTGTTTATGAAAACGCTCCAGCTCAGCTTCCATCTATAGAGAACAAGGGGAAAACGCGCCAAGAAAAAGAAGGTGAGAGCTCGCAAATATATTTGAGAACTGAAGTCTTCCAGTGTATATGTGCCCCAAGATCAGGGTATTATTTTTCAGTTTCCACCTGTATCCTCTGGAACGAAGCCTTTCTTCTTACTCCCCACCATCCTAAAAGCCCCCACCTCCTTGGCTGATGTGGCAATTCAGGGCCATGGATATCTATGGCTTGATGGGAAGTTTCCCACTTGGCCACCTTCTCTTTCCTTAATTGCTGATCCCTTTCTCAAATTCCTTCTAACTCCATGACTCTCAAGTACCGAAGTCTCAACTGTAACATGAGGCAGGTTCTCCAGGGAAGCATCCTCTTTGCTGCTTGGTGTGGTTGTATGAGTGAACCTCACCCTCAGGGGCCGCAGTCATTCTAAAGCAGAAAGCTTAGTCTAAGCAGAGTTTGAGGGACCGGCATGGCTCAGAGGTATACCCAACCTAAGGCATAAAACTGGAAAGAGGAGGTTAAGTCAAAACCTTCATTCTATTGAAAAGGTCTTAAAAAGTATAACTGAGGGGTATCCCATCTTCAAAGGAAGATCAAGAAACCACTAGGGAGCTTCTGAAAGATTTTCTGTACATTGGTTTATTTTATTAACTAAAGATGTGTCAATGAGGGCTGGGTTATGGCTCAGCGGTAGAGCGCTTGTCTAGCATGTGTGAGGCTCTGGGTTCGATCCTCAGCACCAAATAAAAATAAATAAATAAAATAAAGGTATTGTGTCTAACTACACCTAAAAAAATAAATATTAATAAATAGATGCGTGAATGATAACTGAAACTTCCCATTAGGATGAGATGGGCCGTGTGTGAGCTTGCAATGAACTGAATTCCTGCCAAAGCAAAAGGTGATACTTGATTTGCACCCGAAATTTGGTGGACACTAGGATTCCTGTTACTAGGGATGCTCAGTGGTGGGGAATGCTACAGCTCATTGGATGTTTTTCATGGCTGGATGGAGTAGCCTCCAAGTCTATTCCAGGCCCTTTGCTCAGATTCAAGGCTCTTGTCTCTGTGGGCTACCAGAGGCCCCACAGAGTCACATCCATGTTCTAGACATAAAAAGGGATGCTTTTAGAATTATATTTTCTTTGTTACTGGGAACATTGTATTTTGACAGAATAGCCCTTTGACACAATAACCTGGCATAAAGGTGGCACTCAATACATACCTGAGTGAATGGATGGCAGTGTGAAGGGCAAAGGGAGCCATGTGGGTGGTGCAAGGAGAGGGTGAAATAACCTGCCTCCGGAAGAGGAGTGATAAGATAAGCAGGGAGTGTTAGCAAAGCTATGCAGAGCCACCTTGCACAGGATGACAGCAAGGGTTATTTCGGCACAGCTAGAGAAAGAACGTGCCCATTGGAAAGGTCCACCCAGCTGCTGTGGGATTAGGGATGTAGAACTGATTAAGAGGGAGTCTTGTCTTCCGGAAGCCTCGGGACCAGAGAGATAGGAGAAGTAAGTGGGAAGTGAGGGAGCAATGGGAGAAACAGAGAAGGTGAGCAGGTGGCCTCCAGAAAAGGGATGCTTCAGCTGGCTTTCGTAGGAACAGTAAATATTAGAGAACAAAAAGGAAGAGAGAATTGCAGGCAGAGAGCAGCCTACACACAGGGGACCAGAGGCGTGGCAGCCTGGTGTGGTGTACCTTTCCTAGTGGTTCCAGGTGGCTGCAGGAGGGGGCAGCAGGAGAAGGGGAGGAGGAGGGAGCTGGGAAGGTCACCTGAGCTGGGTCACCCAGAACCCAAAGGTAGAGGATCAAATGGTGAGAAGTTTGGCCTTTATCTGAAAGCTCTGGGGGCTGCCAAGGTTTTGCCAAGAGTGGCATGAGCTGCCTGATTTCTTAGAGGCCCTCATGCAGAGGTTCCGGTGAAAAGAGCAAAACTGGGTCCAGGGAGACCAGCCAGGAGGCTGCTGCTGGGGCCCAGGTGAGAGATGATAGTGTCCTTGACCAGGCAAAATGTAAGAGAGAAAGGGGTTTCTCCAATTTGTAGGGCTCCCAAAAGTCATGCCTGAGTGCCTACCGTCAACTGTGCCTCTCTACTATCTTAAGTCAGCAATGACAAGTTGAGTTAGAGTGGAAGAGAGATAACAGGACAGCATTTTAAAAATCTCTGCTATATTTCCCCCTAAGGCAAACCCTCAAATTACTATTTTATAGGAAAAATTATGAAATATGTGAAATTTGAGTATTTATCTAGACTGCCAGAAGGCTAGCTTAGTAGTTGGAAGAAGCATCCTTTTCCTAGCTCGGCTTCCATCTATAGAGAACAGGACTCCATCTACGTTTCCATGTTATTCATCATACTCAGTAATTCTCAATGTAATGGGGGAGGGAGAGGGTGCATCCCCACCTCCTGCTCCCACAGGATATTTGGCAATGTCTGGAGACATTTTGGGTTGTAACACCCTGGGCAGGGGATACAACTACCTCCAGTGGGGAGAGACTAGGGATGCTGCCAAATGCCCTACAATGCAGAGAACAGCCCCCACAACAGGTAATCAATAGGTTGATGTTGAGAAACCCTTACTAGATGAATAAATTAATAATTGGAAACCCAAACAACAAGGATCCAGAAACCTTTCCCCTAGGAAGGAGAAAGGGGCCCTAGAGTTGACAGTGAAAAGCTGGAAAAGTGTATATGAGGGGTGGTACCTGAACCAAGGAAGGCTATATGTTCATTCAGAGGTCTCAGCTATACACATGAACCAAGGGTTGAGGCCTCCTTCCTGCAGAAGAGGAACTTCACAGGAGATCTGCAGTGGGTGGGCAGAATAAGTCTGATCCCCAGAGGAAAGTTCCAAGGCCAGAGGCCCCTTGAAGGAACCAGACCCAGATATCAGCCCTGGTGACATCTGGCATGGGGAGGAGGTAGGAGGGGCCTTATTAAAATCATTCCCAAGACACAAGCATATACCCTGCTGAGTATCAATGCCATGCTTGGCCCCTGTTACTGCTTGGGAAAGTAATAATCCCCCATGTATGCTGGGATGGAAAGTTAGCTGAGCTTTAGCAAACTGTGATCTTAAATCCAGGTGACAAATATGTCAAATGAGGAGAGAGAATTAGGACAGTGATTTTCAGGGGTCTGTGGCATACTGACCTTCCAGGAGAAAGGGGGCTCCAATCTTTCTCTTATCTTCTTGGGATGCTGCTATAGTGTTCTTCCAGAATTTATATGTTGAAACCTAACCCCCAAGGTAATGGCATTAAGTGATGGGGCCTTTGGCAGGTGATTAGGTCACAAGGGTTTTTGATTCTCTTAATGGACTCGGTGCCCTTATAGAAGAGGCCTGAGGGAGGCTGTCAGCCATCCCCCTTTGCCCTTCTGCTTGAAGGCACAGAGCAGTTGGAACTATGAGATATAGGCCCTTCCAATATGGAATCTGCTGGCCCCTTGTTCTTGAACTTCTCAACTTTACAACTGTGAGCAATTAATTTCTGTTGTTTGTAAGTTACCTGGTCCAAAGTGTTTTGTTACTAGAAGGACTAATCAGTTGCCATTTTTGGGCCCTGAAGTCATTCCAGAATGGTAGGAGGCCGTGAGAAGGCAGCTCTGTAGTCAGGTGAGTTGAGAGAGAACAGCCTACAGCTGCTAGGGACACAGTCACTGCCACAGTCTCTAGATTCCTTTGTGCCCCCATCCCTGGACCAATCCCCACCTAGTTTCTTTACTGAACCTCCTAGAGAAAAGGTGTCTTTTCACTGGGCTGACCAGCACCCGATTCTAGCAGGGTCATCAGTGGTGACATACTTGTACCTATTCTCCTTACTTAGCACAACCAACTAGAAGATGGAGGGGGAAGCAGGATCCTATTTTGTCTAGAGTGGTCAGAGAAGGTTCCCTTGAAGAGGTGACATACAAGCTGAGACCTGAAAGATGCAAAGAAGCCAGTCACGTGACAATTTGGGGTCAGAGCCTTCCAGGCAGAGGGAACAGCCCTGAAGAGATCTTAGGATGGAAAAAGCTTGGCTTGTTGTAGGGTCTGTCAGAAAACTGGTAGATGGAACAGGAAACAGAGGCTGGAGATGAGACTGGAGAGCTAGGGAGACGCCAGGTGGTGCAGGGCTTGTGGGACTTTGGATGTTATATTCAGGGTGGGATAGGACACCATTCATTAGGGCACTTTTGCTCTGACCACTCCCTGGAGACCAGGCTGAAGCCTGGAGTAGAGACCAGATAAGAAATGGTGGAGGCTTGGGTGAGGATAATAGCAGCAGGGAGGAACAACGGATTTGAAATATCTTTTGAAAATTGATTAGATAGATGTTAGTGATGGTTTGGATATCGGCTTAAGAGAAGGGATGAATTAAGAAAGACTTCTAAATTTCTACTTTAAGTAACTGGGTAGATCACAGTACCATTTTCTTTTCTTTGTGCATTTGAGACAAGCACTCTACCAACTGTGCTATATCCCCAGCACCCTCACTGTACCATTTTCTGAGAAAAAAAAAGAAACTGGAGAAAGGGTGAGGTTTTAAAATCAAGAATTTGGAGAGGAAAATGGAAGAAAAATAAAGAATTCAATTTTAGATCAACCACAGACCTCACTGTAAGCTACTTTCTGCCCCCTGAAGGGAGGCTGTGAGGTAGATACATGTCACAAGGGAATGCAATGTGTAGGGGTCCAGGGGACAAAGGGGAACACTTATACCTCACTGAACTCTCAGAAACGCTTGTCCAACTGATCTTGCTTCTAATCTCTCCTCTCTCTACCTTCATCCTGTTTGCTTTACAGAACATATTCTTAACTGTGTCCTTCTTGGCTCAAGAGTCTTTGAGGACTTCTTATTTCTTATCAGATTAAGTCCAAACACCATGCCCTGGCCTGGGCCCCACCGATTCCAGTTGAGAAACATTGAACTGGTGGGTTGAGCCGGGTGATGAGGCCGTTGGCTGAGTATACACTGCCCTCTGGTGGTCGAAGGCCTGGGGCTGGTGTGCTGAGGGTAGGCAGGGCCCCAACTTATCCCAGAGCCCTACAGCAAGCTTAATTCTGAAGCATTTTACTTTCACACCACTGAGCCCTCAGTTGCGCCAGGGCTTTCCTCGTGGCATGTCTGTGGAGTGGAGGCTGCACATACCTAGGGAGCGGAGAGGGACTAGAAAGGAGAGTTTACTTTCATTCCCGAGGCCAACTTGGAGTAGCGAAGGCAGAGAGAGGGTCTGAGAGGCTAGGGTGTCGCAGAGGGCTCTCACCTCCTGAATCTGTTCCTTCATCTCCTTGATCTCATTCTCTCGAGGTTCTATTTGCTTCTTCAGCTCTTTTATTTTGTAGTCAAGCACAAACTTGAACTTCTCTAGTTCTTGATTCTTCTTTTTCAGATCATAAATTCGTTTCTCCTAGGGGTAAGATGAGTGAGAAGTGAGAGATCACAAGGCCCTGGCACGTGGAATCGCTTTAGGGCAAGGAGTATAAATCCTGTGACTCTCCTGATTGAGGAAGCCCAGTCTTCTCTGCTCACTGGGGATACAAAGGCCAACTCTCCCCCACCAGGTCACAGCACTGATTCCTTAGCTTCTGTGCTTGCATATTGGGTTCAAGAGTTCAGAATTTACTTGTGGCCAGGAACCTCACTCACTCACTCACTCACTCACTCACTCACTCATATATAGGTTTCGGGCAGCTGCATCTCCTTCCCACACTGCAGCTCTTCTACAGTGTGACCTTGATGCTTCTGTAGCAGCAGGTACAATCAAAGTTCCTCCCCTTGCATCTGGCTAAACTTAAGACTTACTTGTCATTTAGCAAATATACCTGAAGGGAGGCTGTGTGTCTTTCAAGACTCAGTCAGAAAAGTCACATGGCTTCTACATGAGTCTACCCATTTTATCAAACATTTACTGAATGAACATCTTTTGCCAAGAATTGGAATGCCAAATATGGGTGTGGCATAATCTGTCCCTCAGGAGAAAACAAGAGCTAGGAAGGCAGATGTGGAAACAAACACAACTTCAAGCTGTGATAAGTGCTGTCAAGGAGGGGTGGTCTGTTTTGAGGGTGCTTGGCATACCCTGCTGGAGTATCTGGTGGTGGCTCCCAGGGGAAGTGAGAAGTGGGGGCTGGGGGGCTGGGGAGGAAGGCAAGGAGTTCAAGAGTTCAAAATTTACCTTGTAGTCCAGGGTTGGCAAACTTAGCCAGGGCTAAATTTGGCCTGTTGCCTAATTTTGTCAGGTCTTATGGAACACTGCCAAGTCCATTCATTGGTATTTTCTTTATGGGTGATTTCACACATGATCTTTGGCCTCTTTCTTGTCTGAGAATCTGAAGAGAGCTTTGAGGCTCCCACCCGAAAGCCCAGACCCATACACAAACATTCATACAGAGAAATGGCTTGCAGGTACTATCTCATTCAATCCTTATTAGACCCCTTGATAGGGGTCTAAGAAATGAAGACTTGGAGAAGTTGCCCAAGGTGCAATGCTGGGCCTGACACTGAAGCCCATGTTCACCCACAGGACGATTTCTGGCTAAGACAATAGATGCAGAGTGTGTGGAGAGGAGTGCATGGAGTCTGGATTTGCTCAGAAGGATGATATTAAATTTTGCATGCTGAGATGGTATGGCCCTTAGAATGTGTGTCTGTGTTCTGAGTGCTTTGTGAGAGAGGCATCCCTAAAAGTGGTACAAGCTTCCTGGGGCACCCAGGAGGTACAGGTTCAGCCTCAGGGGAGTCCCTCTCTGACCAGGGGGACCATGTGGGCAATATATTCACAGATAGATACCTGGATCTGGGAGGGCAGGGGCCTTGGAGTCAACTGACTGGGTTCCTGTCCCAAGTCCATCCTGTATACACTGTGTGACCTTGAATACTCAATCTCTTGGAACTCAGCAGCCATTAACACTGCATTGCTCATACCCTGGGGTTGTTGGCAGAACTGAGTGTGCCATGTTGACAGAAATCAGCACAGTGCCAAGTACACCACAGGCACCTTGCTGACCTCTTATTCCCAGAGATCAAGTTAAATACATGTGTTCCAAGAAGCCAGGGGCCCTCTCTTTTCCAAGCCTTGCCCTCATGGCTTGGGTCCCTCTGGACTGTGGCTGGGTAGGACAGGAGATAGTCTTCACCTTGTCTTGAATTGTCTCATCTCTCTCCTGGATCTCTCGTTTGAGGCCTTGAATGTCTTTCTCTAGGGACCTGATGACTGCCTGCAGCTTCTCCTGCTCTCCCTTCAGCATCTCAATGTCGTTGGTTCGCTCTTCGATCTCCTTCTGCAGGCTGCTGAACTGCAGATGCAAATAGCAACAGCAAAGACCCCTGAAATCTTGGAGCTCATCTCCACTCCTTCCAAACCATGAAAAAAGCTCCCCATCACTGACCAACTGTGAGCTGGACCGCCTCTCTTCTGTCAACTGAAAACTCTGAGTGTACAACATTTCTAAACTTTGGGGGGAGTGAGTTTTTGCAGAATTTAAAATGGCTCAGAAATTTCCTAGGCCAAATAGATGATGGAATAATCTGTCTAATAATGCCCAGGTCCATCCCCTGTATGTGAGGATGGCCTCTTTCTGCACAAGAGGCTCCTGATCCTTGCATGGACTCTGGGTCTTCCATGATCACACTGACCTTAAAAAGTTTGAATCAGTGGCCCACCAAGTTCACAGATGCTGGCCCTACCCAATGGGCCATCTTAGTCATGTCCAAGACTGTCCTTAGACTTCCTAGCAGTATGATTTCTAATATGAAGAAACAGGAGCTCACTTTGAACTTGGCTTCTGTAAGGCTAAAGGTTTTGGTGAAACTGTGACAATTCCACAAGGAACTGTGAATTGAATAGCCCTTCACTCAATCACCAGTGAACTAAAAATACTTGCTCTACCTTGTAAACAAAGCTCTTCTACCTGTCTCCTTTTCCCACCTGTGGAGCCTGAACGGGAGCCACCAGAGCCCAGGACACTTCCAGACTGAGAAGACTTTATTTCTATTTCTAATTGATCTTACTTGGAAGTGAAAGCCCAAACAGAGTCTATCAGCCACAGGGGAGCTCAACATCACTGCCAAAAGGAGAGAGGCCAGATGGCTGCCTTTTCAGAGGATGTGGCAAGGTCTGTCTGCCTCCGCAGGAGCACCTGCCAGTGCTCCTTTCCTAACCTTCTCACTGGAGGTGAGGACGTTCAGGTGAGAACTCTGCACAGCACCCAGGGCTTTCTATTCACCTGGCCCAGCTGTTTCTGCAATCCGGCCCTTGCCCATTCCCAAGTCTCTCAGAGAACAGCCTGATACCTTTTTCCTCATAATGCCTGTTTCTCCCTTGAGCCGCAGGTTGGATTCCTTCTCTTCCCGAAGTTTTTTCTCGTACTTGATTTTGATATCTTGGATTTCTCGGTCTTCATCTTCTTCAATCTGCTTCTTGGTCTCTTCAAATTCCCGCAGCTGCTGCCTGACATCCTCCTGGGCCTGGCTCAAAGAGAGAGAGAGGGAGAGAGTGCAATCATGGGAGAAGGGGCTCACGGATGCCTCTGTGCTAAGAATGCCTGGGATGAGACTAGTCGCAGAGCCCTGTCATGGCAAATGGGAGATGAGTGTTATTACAGAAATGGAAACTGAGGCCATTTGTCTCCTGACATGTGCACTTTCTTCCTGTTTCCCATATTTCCATCCAGGTCAGTCCTCGGGCTCCATCACTTCAACCACACATTTAGCAACATCCCCATATCCTGTTTTGCTTCTGGTCTTGACACCAGCACCCAGGCGTCCTGTTTTTCCTTCACGGAACTGTGACAGCTGTAATTTTATATTTTTTACTAAATTACTTACTTTCTCTTCCATTAGATGTAAGTTCCTTGAGGATAGAACCTTTTAGCTCATGCCCACCACTGAATTCCCAGTGTATAGCACATATGGGCACACAGTAGCTACTCAATGAATAGTTGCGAAAATACAACTGCTCTCCTTAAGCCAACCCATCCTGCCTTTTCTCTATGAAAGGGAGGCACAGTGAGATCTTAGTTCCTGAGAGTACCTCTTCCAGAAGGGTGGTTTTCTCTTGCAGCTTGGCCTCATAAAATTCAGTCAGTTCCTCCAGGGCTTGGCTCTTGGTCTCATCATTATCTCGCAGCTGTTTTTCATACTCTTCCTGCATCCTTTGGGATTTGAGTTGTAACTCCTGGTATTTCTCATATTCTAGAAGCAACTTTTGGTTGTTGCAACATTCTGGAGAGAAACAAGAGGGAAGGTATTTAAGATATATGAGAAGACCAGCCTAAGGGGCATGCAGCAACCCTGGGTGCTTTCCTACCCCTTCCATGCAGCCAGAGTAGCGTCTCTGGAACCAAAATTCCATGCCTTCAGCCAACTCCATCCCTCCTGCCCTAGGCAGAAATGTTTCTAGGAAGGTGCAGAGGGATGTTTGAAGGTTCAAGGCCAAGAAGACTAGCCTGAGTATGCAAAATAAGTATTAGTGTCCTATTTTTACAGAACAGTAAGCTGAGGTTTAGTCAGGTTAGGTGTCCCTAGAGCACCCCGCAAGTGAGTAGTGAGTCTGGGACCCAGGCAAGTCTATATCTCCTACTGGCAATGCAGTAGGTGTTTTTGTGTTTTGTTTTGCTTTTTGGGGGGGTACTGGGGATTAAACTGAGGGGCACTAGACCACTGAGCCACATCCCCAGATCTATTTTGTATTTTATTTACAGGCAGGGTCTCATTGAAGTGCTTAGGGCCTCACTAAGTTGCTGAGGCTGGCTTTGAACTTGCAATCCTCCTGCCTCAGCCTCCTGAGCTGCTGGGATTATAGGTGTGCACCACCATGCCCACCCTATAGTAGGTGTTTAACATGGTTTTATGGAAGAAGTAAATACACAGGAGTGAAAACCACCGTGAATTCTGGGGGATGAATGTAGCCTGACCATAGACAGGGCCACATTCCCTGGTACTTCTGCTGTGTCTGGGGGACTCCTGGCATTTTCTCAACCTGTCTCCTTCCAATGCCAAGCAGCCACCCTCAGCCCTCATGGCTTCTGCTTGTAGGCTCACCCAGGTCTTGCAGCTCCCGGTTCTGTTTGTCTAGGAGGTCTTCTATGCGCTCACGGTGACTTATATCCTGCTTTTCTTTTTCTGTTCTTAAAACCTAAACCGTAAAATGACATTTTCTGATTTCTGCACATCTGCTGAAGGCACCACAGGATGAGAAATAGTTTTACAAGTGATACCCTCCTTTGCTCACAAACACACACATTTCTCAAGCCCTTATTGTATTCTATGGAATGACGCATGCGCTATCACTTCCTCCTTATTTGCATTATATTCTGCTCTGAAAGTTCTATACTTTCCCTGTCTATATCCTTGCTAATAAATGGGTTTGTGAGTGATGAGTTTAGTTTCAGATATGTGTCAAGTGAATTTTGGGGTGAAAAAGTAGAGATTCATTCAAATACCCTGTTGCCTGCACCTTACTCTCAATGAACTCCTTGGGATTAGCTGTGAGCTTCTAAAAAGTATCTTCTCTACTGGAGCAGGACAGATCCTCACAGGCTGAGACACTGCCATCCCAGGACTTAACTTTGTGCTAGGCTTATGTGGGGCACCAAAGAAAAATGTTTGTTGACTAACTGAATGGAATTACAAATGAATGAATGAATAAAATCAACAGCCATGGTTTTTCAGACAAACTCTCTGACCCACAGAGATAACATACTAGAACAATTTTTCTTGAGCAAAAGATTGGGGGCTTCGGATGAGAAGATCAGATAAATTTTTGTAGAACAAAAACAAAACTATGTAATTATGTAACCTAGACTATGTAACTTTCTGACAATCTAGAAATCAATATTCTGCTAGTTCTTTCTTTCTATACTTTTTTCTTGCTATCTTTTCATTTTGTTTTAAAGTAAGATTTTCCTGATTACAAAAGTAATGAATTATCTATCACTGCGGAGAATTTGGAAACTATGGAAAGGTATAAAGAGCAAAATATAAAGTATCTATCATCCCAACATCCAGAGATAGTTACACTATTATCTATTTTATTTTACCTATTACCATAGTGATAGAGAATTTTATATTCTTTTTTCTACTTAGTGCCTTACTGTACTCTGATGATTTCTGACATTATCAACAGTGCTTTATGTTCTTTGAGCATAACTTGGGCAATACATGCCAGCCCCATGTTGAGCTGAGTAGAAATTTCTCTGGCTTGTGGCTGTTGGTTCTGTCTCTCAAACAGACCTGGTTTTTGGTTTTCAAGGACTCCATTTCCTGGAGGAACTTGTCTGTAAGCTCCTTAATCTTCTCAGAGTAGTTCATATCCTTTAGTCGAAGTTGATACTCATTCTCCATTTTTAATTCTTCCACACGAGTCTTTAGCTCCAACATAATCTGAGCCTTTGGGAGAAGGGCAGAGAATCAAGAGCTTTCATAATGGGGTGAATCAGAATATTTAAACCTGTGACCTTGACCTGAGTCCTGCAGCTCTGTCTAGTTTCAAACTCAACATGTCTCAGGTAGAGCTTATCATCTTTCCCCACAAGATTCATTCCTCTGTCCCCACAATATGCACTCGTGGGCTCCACTGTGTGCTAACAACTCTCACATCTCCTTCATTCAAATTGGCTCACATGTTACCTGCTCCATAAGGCCCACTTGAACCCCACTATTTAATCCTGCCACCCCCTTCCTATTCCCACCATTTCCTTCATGACCTCCCCTCGGGCCCTCTTACTGTGCTCTACTTTGGGTCACTTCCTTAGATCTTGGCACTTTCTAATATACTATATAATTTACTTATTATTTTGTTTTCTCCCCATTAAAGCTTAAGCTCCAAGAAGGCTGGGATCTTTGCTGGTTTTATTTGCTGATGTTATGGTTTGGAAGTGAGGTGTCCCCCAGTAGCTCACATATGAGACAATACAAGAAGGTTTGGAGGAGAAATGGTTGGGTTATAGCCTTAAACCTAAGCAAGTAGAGGCAGCTGGGGTGTGGCTGGAGGAAATGGTTCACTAGGGGAGTGATTATGGGGTAAATATTTTATCTGGCGAGCGGAGCCCCTCTCTCTCTCTCTCTCTCTCTCTCTCTCTCTCTCTCTCTCTCTCTGCTTCCTGATCATCATGTGAGCTGGTTCCCTCTACCACACTCTTCTATCATGATGTTCAGCCTCACCTGGAGCCCCAACGAATGGAGTCAGCCTTCTATGGACTGAGACCTCTGAAACTGTGAGCCCTCAAATAAACTTTCCTCCTCTATAATTGTTCTGGTTGGGTGATTTAGTCACAGCAGTGAAATTGCTGACTAAAACAACTGATGTACCCCAAGTACCTAGAACAATGCCTAACACACAGTAGATACTCAAAAGATATTTGTTTAATCACAATCCTTGCCCCATGGAACTTACATTCCAAATAAAAATATAATTAAAATGGGATAAGTGCCCAGAGCTGGGTAGTTCTCAGTACTGTTAGTTGTCCATCCTGATGCATTGTATACCCATGCTGGCCTCAGTGCTATTACTTTAACATAGGTCCTAATTCTTCTGCCTGGACAACTCCTGTCTCCACTGTCCTCCCTGATGCCAGAGTTTTCTAAAACTACTCTAAACACATACACCTCTCACTTCCTATGAAGTCAATGTTGATGGCACAGTGGGTGAGGACACAGGAGTTTTATTCTCCCTCACCTTGATGACACCCCATGCATCCCTATCAATCATCTTTACTTGTCTTTCCCCTACTGCCTGGGAGTGACTAGACCACAAGGAATGTGTTATGCTTGGCTCTGCACATGGCTATCATGCTAATGTGGACCTGGCATGTAGGAAACACTGAAATGAAGTATGAACAAAAGTTGCATGTACAAAGTCAGGGAGGTAGGAGCGAGGATGTACAGTCAGGGCCCTCATATGACTTGGTGACAATAGGAGGCAGCAGGAGAGGAGGCTGAGATTGGGCAAGTTTATCAAGGTCCCTGTAGGCCATGTAGGAAATTTATACTTGAGGGCTTCCAAGGGTCTTCAACTAGCTCGATTAAGCTGACTTTGATGTTATAAAGGCCTCTCCAAAGACAATGTGCAGCCTGGACCACTTTAGAGATGGAATGAAGGCAAGGTGATTAGTTGGGGGACAACAGCATGGTCCAAGTGAGAGATGGTTAAGGACTTGCACAGTTATGGAGGAGGGGAGCAGAGAGGCATGGGAAGACTAGAGAGAGATATTTTGGAGAAATGGTGCTAACTGGGTGGGGGGGGTGGAGGTGAGAAGATTGTGCATGAAAACTTTTTCCCCAGGTAGAGTCTCCAGGACCTGAGGATTAGGCTTGGCCTGTCTTGCTTCACTGCTTTCTCCCCAGAGCTCAGCATAGAACCTGCAATGCTGTCAGCACTGATAAATATTCATCAGATGAACAGACGTCTGTCTTGGACTAATGGGATACATTTATAAGTGGGAAAGATTCAGTTTGGATATGTGACATTTGAGGTAACTGCTCATTCCATGTTGCTGTAATCTCTCCAATGCGTGAACCTTGTCAAGATGCTTCCTAACTTATCAGTAGTGGGGCCTTATGAACAGTTTCAGTCTAAAATGTGGCTTAAAAGTCCCTCATGATCTCTCTGATTCTCTCACCACCCTTTCTCTCTGACACACCCTCTATTCTCCAGCCACAGCCACGGGTACCATCTCTCCTAGAGTACCTGACCCTCATCCTCAGCACGTACTCATTCCTCTGTGTGGAACGCCCTTTCCCATTTGTTCTGGAAGGTTGTGTGGGGCTCACTTCTTTTGGGTCAGAGTCCTTCCCCTGTGTTCCCACAGCATCGTTCTTTCATAACATCCACTCTCATTGATTTCTCTATTTTATTTTACCCAGCCCTTCTCTCAGGATATAAGCTGAAGGACTTGCCATGTCTTTTTCTCTGTGTCATATCTCTGTCAATATCACATGGAGAATGAATAAATGAAAAACGTAAAGAGGGGGTAAATCCTGGGCTGACAGAGAGTTACAAAGAATATAAAGGAAAAAAAGAAAGAGCTGGCAATTCTGGGGAATGTGACTTTTAAGAGACAGGTGGAAGAGGGGCCAGTAAGGAAGTAGGGGAGGAGGAATCAGAGAGGTTGACCGGTCATAAACAGAGTGTGGTCATACAGATGTTGAAAGAGAAGGGAGCCAGGAAGGGAGTCTCCCGTTTTCAGCCTAGCAATAGTGCTGTCAAGCATAGCTGTGGGTCAGCCATCAGCTCAGACACCTTCAGGCCTTGGGTTCAGCCTGGTGTCTCCTACTTGGCTTCTTTTTTACACCACGGTTAGAAAACAGAAGAAAACAGAGAGAAGGAAGGGAAAGAGACAGTTGCTTGCCATAAGGAGGCCAGGCTGCCTCTCTCCCTTTCTTTCCCCTTTGTCTTTCTGCAGGAGGTTTGAGGGGGCTCTAGTGGGCATCTCCAGGAAACACTAGAGGCCTATCACCCGGCTCTGTGGCTGCCTTCGCATTGCTGTTCTCACAGTTGTTCTTGTCTCCAGCCCCTATCTGGCTGTGAGCTTCCTGACCACAGGGCCCAGGCCTGTCTTTTCACATGTGCACCCCTAATGCTTAGCTAATGGCAGATATTCAATAGTACTCTTAGATCCTTGATGAGCAGCAATGAATGCATGACTCTCAGATTCTCCATGAACCATCCAGTCAGCTTCTCTTAGGTAGTGCAGCACAGAGCTATGCAATCAAAACTCCAAAACCACATCTTTATGGAATGCTTACTGCATTCACAGGAGGGATGTCCCTTGGGCATAGTGATGAGGAGTGGGCTCTGGATGAAATCTGGATTAGAAAACTGGTCTACACATTGCCAGCACAGTCACTTTGGACACAGCACTCTACCTCTCCAAACCTGTTTCTTGAAATATGGGATCAATAACAGTATCTTTTTCTGAGATGTATTGGGAGATATAAATGAGAAATACTTATAAAGTAGTCAGCACAGTGCCTGCTTCTTTGCAAATGCTGGTTATTTTTATACTTATGGTTTTATTGTCTGGTTAAGAGTTTTAGGAATGTTTCCTACATCCTTCATTTCTTTTATTTTTTTAAAGGAGGTTCTCAGTACTAGCAATGACTATGTTTCACAGAAACAACTGGTATATTTGGTTTGTTGGTATATTTATTGTCTTCCACATGCCTAGCAAGAACTAGAAACTATTGGTCATACAGGAGAATTGGATGCCATGGTTCTGCTCTCAAGGTAGCAAAAGAAAGCAGGATCAGTGGATCAAGGTCAAGATGACCACATGGAGGAAGACAGGCAGTGTGGGGGTATAAAAAGAATCAAGTACCAGTGAGAAGGACAGTCACAGGGTACAGCCAGGCTGAGGAGGACCTCAGATGCTGCTCTGAGGAGCTGGAATGCAGTCTGGTAAGGATTTTCCTCTTCATTGGGCCCAATTCTTACCTTCTCTTCCATGTCTGTTTTAGTCACGAGCACCTCTTCAGCAAAGCCCACCTCCCTTTCCCGCTTGATTCCTCGGCCATCCTTATCGAAGACCTTCCAGGTGAACAGACAGCCATCCTCAGCAGTAGTCAGCAGGTACTGATCATCAAAGGTGAGCAACATCTGCAGGGTAAAAGATCATAGGAAGCTTTTTAGGGCCATAGATGACCAGGGTGACTGTGCAAGGCCTCCATCCATACAACCTGGGAACAGCCTCATAGCAAGGCAGACCTGGTTCTGGGTAAGAATGAGGCAGATGCCCTCACAGACTTCTTTCTGTGAATGAATGAAAAGAAGCAAGGCTATAGCTACATTCCCCGTGGATTTGAACTCTTGAGTGAAATATGACCTAGAATGTATAAAGAATTCTTAAAACTCAATAGTAAAACAACCTAGCAATCCAAAGTGGGCAAAAGATTTGAGGACACTTTGGGGAAGAGGATATATAGATGGCCATGTATGCACATAAAAAGATGTTCAACATTATTAGTCATTAGAGAAATGCAAATTAAGACCATGATGAGATATCACTACACACCTATTAGAACAGCTAGAATAAAAATTGTGATAATCCCATGTGCTGGCAGTGATGTAGAAGAACTGAAACATTGCTGATGGGAATGTAAAATGGTACAGTGACTCTGGATAAGCTTGGCTGCTGCTTAAAAAATTAAATACCCACTTCCCATCAGATTCAGCAATCATACTCCTGGGCATTTGTCCCAGAAAAGTGAAAATGAAAGCCCACACAAAAACCTGCACAAGATTGTTCAGAGCAGCTTTATTTGTAAAAGTCAAACTGGAAAAAAAATCAAAATATCCTATAAAGGATGGATGATTTAACAAATTGTGCTTACTGTGGAATATAACTCAGCAATAAAGCGAATCAACTATGAGTACACAAAGCACCTTGTTAGATCTGAAGAGCACTATGCTGAGTGAAAAACCCACCCTCAGAAGGTCACATAATGTATGATCCATTTATATACAATTCTCAAAATGACAAAATTATAGAAACAGAAAAAAAGAATGGTTGGTAGGAATTAGGCATGGTGGGGAGGGGTAGGCATGACTACAAAAGGGTGGCAAGAAGTGGGTCTAGGTGGGGAAGGAGCAATTCTGCATCTTGACTGTGGTAGGTTATATAAATGACCCATGTGATGAAATGACCAGGCTCACACTCAGGCAGTGGACCAGCGCCAGTTTTCTGGTTTGATATTGTACTAGAGTTACATAAGATGATCACTGGGGTAAACTGGGTGAAGGCTATACTGGCCCTCTGTGCTGTCTTTAAAATTTCCTGTGACCCTGTAATTAATACCTAGTAAAAAATTAAGACAAAAGAGTTAACTATAAAAAATGCCTTCTCATAATTAGCAATGTGCAGAACTTTAAAAATAGTAATACTCTTTTACTTAGGAGTTCTATCTCTGTCTAGGAATTGAGCCTTAAAAAATTGTCAGAGATGCACATATAAATTTGCAGACTAGGATGTTCATTATAGTTCATAATGTAAATGCCTAGTTGAAAGAGAAGAGTTAATAACTTATGGTCCATCATATAATAGGATATACAAACACACACACACACACACACACACACACACACATATATTCTACCATGATGTATATATATGGTCTTTTATTTCTAAAATAGACATGCACTGCTTCTATAATAGAAATTATTTTATTCATAAATAGTATATCTTAAAAGAAGAAGGGGAATATATTACAATAAGTTACTTTGGATCTAAGGCCTAGGCTTAGCACAGGGATATTTCATTTTATAATAAAAATACTTTCTTAATAAGAACAATGCCTACAGGTAAGCCAATATTGAGTTTGGAACATATTAAAAACCTCAGGTATTCATGTCATTCAATCTGAAATGAGAGAGAAGGGAAGGGAGATGATACACATTTTTCCCAGGTCCTATTTTTAGTAAACTACTTTTTTTTTTCTATGAATAACCTTTAATTTGCTTTTGGGTATGCTTTCTTTTTCTTTCTTTTTTCTTTTTTGTGGTGCTGGGGATTGAACCCAGGACCTTGTGCATGGGAGGCAATCACTCCCCTACCAACTGAGCTATATCCCCAGCCCATATTGGGTATGATTTCTTGGAAATCATCTTTCATGTCAGAGAATTATTTTTTATTCACATTTTTATTGTGGCAAAATACATATAACATAAAATTTTACCATCTTAACCATTTTTAGGATTTCAGTTCCCTGTTAATACAAACACTTCTTTGTAACAGTTGTATTAACATTTGTAGTTGCTATGCAGCTATCACCATCACCCAACTCTCTTTTGTCTTGTAAAACCAAAACTCTATACCCATTAAACAAGAATTCCCCACTCCTCCCTCCCCCAGCCCACCACATTCTACATTCTCTTTATGATTTTGACAGCTCTAAGAATCTTACAAAGGTGGAATCACACCATATTTGCCCTTTTGTGATTGACTTACTTCATTTAGCACAGTGTCCTCAAGCTTCCTCCCCCTTGTAGCATACTGAAGAATTCCCCTCCTTTTTTTTTCTTTAATATTTTTTTAGTTGTTGATGGACCATTATTTTATTATTATTTTATTTATTCCTTTATATACTGTGCTGAGAATCGAACCCAATGCTTCACACATGCTAGGCAAATGCTCTATCACTCAGCCGCAACCCCAGCCCTTCCCCTCCTTTTTAAGATTGAATACTATTCCATTGTATGTCTATGCCACATTTGGCTTATCCACTCATTGGCTGATGGAAACTTGGGTTGTTTTCACATTTTAGTTATTGAACATAGACACTACTTCATGAGAAGAAATGGAAGGACAATTTACAAATGTGTGCTCATATTGTTGTCCCCAGCGGTAGCCTTTTGCATCCTTGGGGAGTGGTAGTAACTAGTCTCCTGGTCTATGATTCCTTTTAGTCCAGGACAATCTCTGGAGGAGGGAATATCTGAGAGTCCTTAGCAGTCAACACTCACAGAGCCTGGGAGACGTGATGGTGACTGGTGGCAGTCACCAAATGGCCATTACTGTGCATAATATTATGGTGAACAACCTTGTACATAAATCTTTAGGTGTAGCTCTGATTATTTCCTAGAAGTATTTAAACACAAAGTCAATAGAAGCTTACTGAATGGTTGGTAGGTGAATAAACAAGGAGGAAGAAGGAATAAGGAAAGAGAAGACAATGGAGGCTGAAGGGAGGAAGAAGGTATGTTGGTTAGGGTCTGGAGCTGGACCCCTGAGGAAGGGTCCCTCTCACCTTGGTGATAGGACCAGCATGAGCCTGATACTCATTGAATTCTTTCTGCAAAGGCAGGGGGTACTTCATGGCGCGGATGGTTCCCACTGAGGTGCCCACAAACATCATGCGCCCCGAATGGGAGATGACAATTGCCGTGTAGACGACGTCAAATGCTGACATCTCTCGAAGGACCTGGAACACAGACAGCTCTGTTCAACTGAGAGGATGAGCTATGTTTCCTGTGTCCCGATATCATTCTCTTCCTTCCCTCTAATAGCACTCTTAGAGTCTGTATTAAAATAATGTTTTTTTTTTCCTGTTCCTTATCACATCTTGCATGGTGCCTAGCACATAAAAGGTTCAAACTAGGTATTTCTCAGTTGCTTGACTGATGAATAACCAATGGTAGAAGTTAGGAATGATGCCAATGACTGGAATCTTTGTACAGCACCTCCCCTGTGCCAAGTGCTATTCTACAACCTTCCCATGTTGTAACTCGTTCAGCCTTCAACACAATCTGGAGAGAGCGACCATTAGGCCTATTTTAAAGATGATGAAAAGATGAGTCAAGAGGTGAAAAATAACTTGCCTCAACTCATAAACCTAGTAAGTGCAGTCTGACTGTTATTTCTTCTTTTTTTTCCTTCTTCTTCTCTCTCTCTTTTTTTTGGTACTGGGATTGAACCTAGGGATACTTTACTGCTGAGCTAAATCCCCAATCTTTTAGTTTTAATTTTTTAATTTTGAGAAGGGGTCTTGATAAGTTGTTTAGGTCCTTGCTAAGTTGTTGAGGCTAGCTTCAAACTTGCTATCCTCCTGTCTCAGCCTCCTGAGTTGCTGGGATTATAGGTGTGTGCCACTGACCAGTCTCTCTCTGCTCTTGATGGCCATGCTGTCATGTACCTCAGAGAGAGAACAGGAGGCTGATCATAAATTTATTCAGAAAACATTTATTAATTCCCACTATATGAACATAACTCCATCTCCAGGGAACTCATTCATTTCTTCACTCATTCTCCCACCCATTTATTGAATGTCTATTGCAGGCCATGCAGTGCACTAGCTAGTAGGAATATCAAGAGGAGTGAAATTCCTACCCCGAAGGAGCTTTATTTTAGTACAGTGCTATAGAAGCTGTCACAGAACTAGGACCAAGTTACCTAGGGTACAAAGGAGTCACCATTCACTGAGCTATGTTCCAACCGTGGGGAACCTGCTGCAGTAGCTATGTGCAAACCCCACCACCCCCAGCATCAGCCCTATGAGAAGAGCTGTGGAAAAGCCAGAGAAGCCAGTGATAATCAGCTCTTGCTGGGCTCCTGGAAGACCACCCAGCCACATTTATGTTAAGTCTCTTTCCAGAGCCAAATGTGGTAATTCTAACATCTGAGAGATGAGGGATTTCGAAAGAATACAGAGGCAAGTCCAGGTGACAGCAGCTAACTATACTTGTGCTTTTACTCCAGCTAAGTGCCAACACCAAGGGCCAGAGTGCAGTTTAGAGACATTGCTGACTTCCATTCCTGCAGGGCAGAGGGGAAGTTACAGACAGCAAGCAAAATGGAAATGGAAAAGGGGCCTACAGTTTAACCGCCAGGAAAGGCACTGAGCAGGAAATTCAGGAAGTGACAGTAACTGAGCTGACCCAACAGGAAGAACAGCCAGAGGCTGTCCCATGAGGAAGGGCCCTCTTTGCCAGCACACTGTCTGCTGTAAGCATGGGTGGCTGTCTTTTGTAAATCAACACAATAGCCCAGTGGTAGGGCAGGGGCAGACTCACTGAAGAATCTGCAATCTCCTTGAGGGTCTGGTCTGATCCAACAGCAAAAATAATTCTGCCATCAGGGGAGACAGTAACACAGTTGTAGCTGCAGGACTTGAGCACACACTCTGTCTCTCTCTTTCCTGAAGACAGATTCCATTCATATATAGCACCATCTGTGCCACCAGAAATCAGTTTGCTGTCATCTGCGTTCCAGACAATTGAGCGAATCTGCAGATGATGAAGACACACCCAGGTAAGAGTGTTTGCACACACACCGCAACATGGCCATGGGACGAACTCCTCAGGTGCTCCACTAGACTGAGGCAGGATGGCTCTTCCTAGTAGAGGAAATCACAAAGCATAGCTTCTTGGAAATGTTAACATTCTGTTTTCTAGATGCTTGCAAAATACTGCAGGTAAAACATTCACATTTCTTTTATACTTTATGAATGCAAAGAATGACTCACAATGGTTTCTTAATGCTACAGCCAATTAATTATTGCTACATTTTAAAAACTTTGAAATTTTGAAATTGTGTGTGTGTGTGTGTGTGTGTGTGTATGTGTGTGTTTTCACAGGAAGTTGCAAAAATAGCACAGAGAGAGTGGATTTCCAGGGTGCCAGAATGAGGATCTCAGCTGATCTCCCCAGTGAAATGAGTTAACTGGTCAAAACTGATTGAAACAGTGAAATAATCTTTTAAAGTCTCTGGAAATTCTCCTAAGGGCAGGCGGCAATGGAGAAACATTCATTCAAGAGAATCTACCTGATCTTGGTAAGAACAGTCTGTGGCATCTGAGTCATGACTGGCTCCATTCCCAGCCTCAGCTCCAGAAACGCCACCATTGTGCACTCTGAGCAGGAGCTGCCAAGATGCCGGGACTCCCTTTCCTTACAGCTCCTGATCTTGGGCTATATGGTTCATCCTGGGAAGGTCAGACTGCTGGCATTTCTTATCCCCACCCTAGCCCCATGTTAACAAAAGCTCCGTCTCAGGCAGGCATGGCCAAGAAGATCTGGTTTCCCCACCACCAGTTAGTCCCTACTCATTGGCAGAAGAACTATTCCAATTATAGCAAGCCTAGAATACTGGTGCCCAATTGCTCGTGCCTGTTTGCTCACAGGTGGAGGCTCCTCACCATGAGGAGCAAGCTGAAAAGATCAGGGGTTCCATTTACCCTACGTACACACCACAAGTTCCACTCACAGAGTGGGCATGTCACTCCAGGAAAAGCAAGTCCCTACCCTGGCACTGGTGTGGTAGAACCAGGATTTTGCCCAGGGAAAAGTCAGGCCTTAAGACAAAGAACTCTATAGCTCTATTTGAGGAGACCAATTTTACTTTCTTAAGTCCCTTGGGTGAATTTTTCATTTCATTATTATACTTTTCAACTCCAGAATTTGTTTAACTTTTAAAATAATTTCTGGCTTCTTATTAATATTGCCTATTTGATCAGACTTGTCATCATACCTTACTTTACTTGGGACAGAACCCAGTGAAGTCTGTGCCTATGGGCATGTTTAAAACAATGGAGACCTTGGTGGAGAGTGATTAAGAGGAGGCTGGTAATCATGATATAAGAAAAATCATAGTGCAACCAAGTTTCAATAGAACAAGGGAAAGAGTTGGGAAGAACACTCTGTGGGCTGGAAGGCTGTGGGCATGTGCTAGGCTGCATACCCTCGGCAGCCACTGGAGCAGAGATGGGGAAACGTGAGCACACCCCTGTACTGCTGGAAGACCTGCTAGCCCCTGGAGGAGCCCCAATACACACTGGACAATAAGCTCTGACTCTGGGCATCTCATAGGAAGCAAATCTTAAAAATAAAGCCAAGTGCATCCCTGGCAGCCTGGAAACTGCATATCTGATCTTGCCATACCTTTTTAGGGACAATCAGAGTGGGCACATTACACTACCAATCTCTGCTGAACATGTAGCAAAACCCATAAACTCCCTGAAACTGTGATAGTAGCTCCCAAGTCTCACACAAATCCAATAGTAAAAGGTAAAAATAGTAAAAGGTAAAAAAATAAAATGGTTAAGAGGGTTCATACACAATCCATGATTTATAAGCAGCTTACACCACCTGGAGGCAAACCTTAGGCAGCCAGGTTAAAAACGATAAAAAGAAAAAAAAAATCTAAGCAGGGATATCAGAGGCTTTACACTGCAGGGGAAAAAGACTTCATAGAATTAGTTCAGTCAAGTCACTAAATAAACAACCAACGGCCACCAACAATTTCCTATGGGGAATAAGAATCCATATCTAATTATTAGATATCTAGTATCTAATAATTAAGATAACATGTTATCTAAAATAAAGTCCATAAAAATTATGAAACATACAAAAACCCCAAAATCCCCAACAGATAGTCTGACCAAAAAGAAAAAACAAAAGAAAAAAGTAAGCAGGCAAAAGAAACTGCCTTTGAAGGGGCCCAGAGGGTACACTCGAGACAGTCAGAGACCCCTGTAGACACAAAGGATACATGCATTCCTGAATTTTTAAAAAATTTAATTTAATTTATTCTAATTTGTTATACATGACAGCAGAATGCAATTCAATTCATATTATCCAAATAGACCACAATTTTTCATATCTCCGGTTGTACACAAAGTAGAGTCACACCATTTATGTTTTCATACAGGTACTTAGGGTAACGATGTCCTTCTCGTTCTGCCATCTTTCCTAGCCCCATGCCCCCTCCGTGCCCCTCCTTTCCCTTTGCCCTATCTAAAGTTCATCTGTAAGCCAATCTCAAAAAACCGAATGTCTGATATAAGGATGTACTCCTAGATTTTAACTCATAGCTTGTTAGCTATTGAAAGCATGGGATGCGCTTCCCTGCTCTCCCACTTTCACTCAGGGCTTGTTAGCTGCTAAGAGCATGATCTGTACCTTCCCACCCCCCACTAACTCTCAGTCTTATCAGCCTCCAAAGATCAGGTGTATCATTAAAGCCAGGACAGCCTTGCTATGACTCTCTGAGCACAAACAACATAAAGGATAAAACTGTTGAGGAGTTTTATCCTTTATGGTGAAACAGCATTGAAACCAGGGCCCTGGTTACCTGCCTTGATTTGTGTCCTTTTTCACTCCTACCCATGTGTTCTCTTAACGGTCACACAGCAGCTCATCCTCATCACAAGACAGAGAGGTTCAAACAGGACGTCACATCGATTTGCAAGATGTAATATCTGGTGCCAGGATGATGGGCTAAGGTCCCCTCCCCCTCAAGGTTAAGAGCTTTCCCAGGAAAAGAAAAACACCTTTAAATATGTACCTGAAGCCAATTAATATTCCCATCCTCACATGAATAAACTAGCTCTCTCCCTCTGTCCTGGGAGCTAGCTGGACATTCTTTGGTCAGTGCTGTGTCTCCCTTCTGCTTGAGCAAGAAGTCCCAACAAAGTGTCCTGACCCTGTTAAGTTAGTGTTCCTTTATCTGATCTTTCTGATGGAGACCACAAGACCCCACCTAGCAGACAAAGACTTCAAAGCAGCTAATAAAAATATGTTCAGTGAACTAAAGGAAACCATGCTTAAGTAATTAAAGGAAGGTATGATGACAAGTCTGATCAAATAGGCAATATTAATAAGAAGCCAGAAATTACTTTAAAAGTTAAACAAATTCTGGAGTTGAAAAGTATAATAATGAAATGAAAAATTCACCCAAGGGATTTAAGAATAGATTTGTTTTGTTTTAGTTTCAAGATTCTCACTATGTTGCCCAAGCTGGCCTTAAACTCTCCAACCTTCTGCCTCAGCCTCCCAAATAGCTGGGGTCATAGGTGTGTGCCACCACACCTGGCTTCAATGGTAGATTTGAGCTGGTAAACTTGAAGATAGGTCAATGGAGATTATATAATCTGAAGAACACAGTAAAAAATTCCAAAAAATTAAAAGAGCCTCAGAGAAATGTGGGTGCCAATTAAATGTACTAGCATGTATAACAGGAGTACCAAGAAGAGAGAAAAAAAAAAGAGGCAGAAGATATATATGCATAAATATTTAAGGCTGAAAACATCCCAAATGTATTGAAAAACATTAACCTACACCTCCAAGAAGTGTAATAATCTCCAAGTAAAATAAATGCAAAGAAATCTACATTCAAACACACTCTAGTTAAAATACCAAAAGCCAAAGATAAGAAAATCTTAGAAGCTATAAGAGAAAAACAATTTATCACAAATAAGCAAACTCCAATAAGATTTACACTGGACTTCTTATTAGAAACAAATGAGTACAGAAGACAGTGGGAGACATTTTCAAAGTACTGCCAGTAAAAATCAACCAACCAACCAACCAAACAACACGCCCTTACATCTAGCAAAAATATTTTCTATATTTGAAACATGAAAGGCAAATAAGGATGTTCCCAGATTAAATAAACTGATAAAATTAATTGCTAATAAGTCTGTCTTTCAAGAAATACTGAAGGAAATTTTTTAGACTGAAAGCAGGCCACCCAACACAGCAATCTAAATCCATGCCAAACAAAACAAAACAAGCAATTTCAAAAGTAATCAAGACACCGTGTAATTACATATTGTATTTTCTTTATTCTCTAAGCTCACTGAAAGAGCAATTGCAATGAGAAAGTTCATAAAAAATTCACAAATTTACACTTGCTCTCATTTTTCTCTCAGCTTCTTTAAAAGGCAAAAATCAGGTAATGTAAAGTAATAAATAAACACTGTATTGTTGAATTTGTAAAAAGAAGATGCAATGTGTCTAACAATGATAGAACAATGAGGGCTGTACTGAATGGACCTTTGTAAGAGCAAAGCTTCTATTTTTACTGGAAATAAGTTAGATAGTGTTTGAAGTGTTTTTTTTTTTTTTTTTTTGAAGCTGGTTTTCCATCTTTAGCCTGTTAATATGGGGGATTACATTGACCGATTTCATATACTGAGCTGGGCTCGCAGTCCTAGGTGAAACCCCACTTGGTTTTCCAAATTCATTTTCTTACCCTCTTGATCTTAGGCCTCTTCCTCTTCGGGTCTCACATTTAATCTCCTCAAGGACCTTTTGATTTTATTTTCTAAATAGCTTTTGAATCCACCCATTTCTTCCTAACACAGCTACCACCACCAGGATGCAAGACACTAATATTTATTATGGAACTATTCAGAACAGCCTCCTTATTGTTTCCATCTCTATCTCCTTCAATATATCGTTCATTCTGCAGCCCAGGTAAACTTTTAAAATGCAAATTTGGCCATATCATTCCCTGTCTTGAAAGTCTTCAATGATTTTAAGGAACAAAGAGGATAAATAAGAAAAAATCCTTATAAAACCTACATGATTCCACGCACTGGGGCTCCTGTAAACCTCTCTGGTCTTAGCTCACCTATGATGCTAACGTTCCATCCCCACAGACACTTCAGCTCCTCTGCACTCTCCTGTCTCTGGGTCTTTGGATCTTTAAGTGCAGTGGAGATTCCCACCAGTTGTCTGATCAATTCCTTCCCACTCCTCTATGACTGAGCCTTTGCAAGCCCCTGAACCTACATTATCCCCATCCCTTCATTATTTCCTCTCATAACAACCCCATGTTTATTTTCATTAACTGCAATTTGTCTGTGTATTTTTTTTTAATCATTTCTCTCCCCAAGTAGACAGCGAACACCACAAGGAAAGGAACCACTCCTCCTTGGTTTACCTGGGTCCCACTGACTAGCACAGTGCTCGGCCCTGTGCCCCATTTTCCCAGAGGCCGTGCATTCACTCACCTTCCCAGTGTGTCCTTTCAGGTTGGTGATGTTCTCTAGGCTTGTGGTGGTAAAAACGTGAATCACATTTCCATTGATTGCAGCAAACAGGTGGCCTCCATTGCTAAAGGCGCACTACAGGGAAACAGCAAAAGAGCAAGCAGGAGGTGAGCAGTCGAACCGCACGCTGCCGCCAAGGGCTGCTTCTCTGGAAGAGTTCAGGTGGGAATTATGCTTGGGATGGTGGGGGGAAGGTGCAGTAGATCCGAGACTTGGCTGATATCTTCAGACACTGCACTATTCTGTAGCTGGCACCAGCCAAGATTCACCACTGTCTTGTTTCAAGTCATCCTGGGGGATCCTGATGGGCTGGGCACTGCCTCTTACTGTTGATGAGGACTCTCTGAGATTACTTTTCTTTTTCACGACTTGTTAAGGCTCGATGATCACAGAGCAGACTTATCACAGGTGGGATCCTACAATGTTTTAGATTCAATGAAATATTTTGGCCAGATGTGGTGGCGTACACCTGTAATCTCAGCGGCTCAGGAGGCTGAGGCAGGAGGATTGTGAGTTCAAAGCCAGCCTCAGCAAAAGTGAGGCACTAAACAACTCAGTGAGACCCTGCCTCTTTAAATAAAGTACAAAATAGGGCTGGGGATATGACTCAGTGGTCGAGTGCCGGTGGGTTCAATTCCCAGTACCTCCCCGCACCCCCCAGAAAAAAGAAAAAGAAATGTTTTGGTGGGCATAAGAAAACAGGGATAAACCCATATGCTCACTTTTATGAGCTTGGTGGGAGAAGCATTGGATTTTTTTTAAGCTTTGGTCTCACCTCCCCAGAGTGTTAGTTCATAATTTTTCAACCCTGGATTTCCAAGAAACCAGACCTTCATCTCCAGCAGGTTTTACCTCTCTGCATCCTCTGATAGAATACTCTTTGAAAGAACGTATATCATCAATGAGTAGATTCATAAGGCGTAGTTTATCAGCAAACCCTACTACAACGAAGTGTCCAGATGGGTGAAGGCTGATTGTGTATGCTTCTTCTTGATATTCTTTAAAAAGTTCCAGAGTGCTGTGAAAAAGATCCATGATTGAATTTAAGCCAAATTCCTAAGTTCCCCAAGTCCTCCATTGATGTGACATACATTATTATCACAGTATTAAAGATTTAATTGATTGTTTGCAATTATTGTTTCCTCTGTTTTCTAGACTTTGGTTACTTATGGCACCTAGTATGGCCATTGGGGGAACTGGTCAAGGTGTTGCCTAGTGATGTCAAAAACACACCTCTGTTGGAATTCCAAGAACCATGGGTACTGTGCAACTATTCTTTTTGTTTCTAGTAGTCCCAACAGCTGCATACCAGAACAAAGAAAACACTACAGGTGTAGTCTAGGGCGGGAAGTTCTTAGGGAAGCTGCATCAGAAACCTACAGTTGCTAGGGACTTGGGGGTGACTGGGGCAGTGATGAGGAGAGAGGAGTAAAGTTCACTCTTTTGGATGCTCCAAAGAGTGAACAGCAGACCCAGGGAGAACTGGGGAGACAGTAGAGTTTATGTTAGAAGGTGAGACATTGGTGTGTTATCTTTATGTCCCAAGTGTACAGCACAGTGTCTAGCATGGAAGGCATTTAATAAACTACAAGTAATTTTCTAGTCCATTCAAGAGTAAAAAACAGGTAGGTTGACTGACTTGATTTTTAAAAAGGGCTTTTCCAACTGAAAGCTTCTAAGTAATTAAATGGTAAAACTCTGTAATTAAAACTTTCACATATGTAAATTTAATAGGAATTCTGCAAACTACAGCAGCAAAGCCTTTCATTTCTTACTTTGATTCATAATTCCAGATGCGAACAGATCGATCCAGTGAACAGGTAGCAATGAGGGGTTTGCGGATGCAGGTAGATAGACCGGTGATGGATGCTGAGTGTAATGGGTACATCAGGTACTCGAAATGAGCAGGCTCCCCCTGGAAACCATACAGAATGAGATCCAGAAGGGTAAGCAAAAAATTTGGTTATGTATTTCAGCTCTAATTAGTACCGAGGAACATTAATTAGCCTATATGCACAGAAATCAGGCCACGGAAAATTATTTTAATGTTATGCATATTTTCATATGCTGCATTATTTTAAAATATTATTTTTTAATGGAAATAAACATTTTATTCTATGAGTATCCCAAATTTAATTTAACCATTCCTTTATTGTGGGGACATTTAAGTGGTTTCCAATTTTTGTTAATTAGGAAAAAACATAACACCAAGTTTCTTTCCAAAGAAACTGCACTAACTAGCACCAGCAACAAATGAGAGTAAATGAGTAAGTGATTTCAAATTGAAATGCATCCTATTGCATTGGTCATGAAGGTGTTTCTATGTCTGTCGACCCTCTAGAGGCATTATCCCAGGGACTTCTGCATGAGGAGTGAAGCTGGGAAAGTTAATGAGGTGGACATATTTTACCTCTGTCCACAAGTCAAGACAAAGGCAGAGATGGAAATTCCCTCGAATTTTGGGTTTTTTATATGCACTCACTCCTTCCTTCTCTACCATCTCAGGGAAAGAGGTGCTTTGCTGGATGGTGGGGGTGGCATGAAGTACTTCTATTCATCTCCATCTGTTACCCCCCTTCCTACTCCACCCACAATATCTTGAAGATCCCTGTCTCCACTTACACATTCCCATTAGCTTTTTTTAAAAAAAATATTTTTTAGTTGCCAGTGGATCTTTATTTTATTTACTTATATATGGTGCTGAGAATTGAACCCAGTGCCTCACACATGCTAGGCAAGCACTCTACTGAGCCACAACCCCAGCCCCCTCCCATTAGCTTTTAAATACACTCAAAAATCTTTCTTGCCTTAAAAATAAAAGCAACCCTTTCCTTTCCCCCTATTCTTTGCACCTGTGCCTGCAATAGTTGTTTGACAGGTGAGAAGTCAGACAAATGGGTGTACTGGTTTCCCTCAGAATTCATGACTACAAACCTGTAGGGGTCATTTAGTACTGCTTGGCAATGTTTTCCAAATATGTTTATTTTCTGAATCTCCAACATGACTATTTCATACTATTTATTCTCTCTTTTCAAACTTTCTAACTTTTTCATCCATGTCCATATCTCTTCTGAACACCTCATCTCATATTTCTTCGATATTTTTGTTTTATTTTCTATCTCAAAAGCATAATTAAAATTCATATAACATAAATTTTACTTTGTTTATTTAATCTCCTCCTCCACCTTCAATTTCCTATTTCTTCCTTATCATGGATGGGTTTTACTGATCTTCTTGATTATAGGTATATTTTGTATTTCTATAAATGCATGGTGCTTTAGATCTCATCCTGTATTTTTACTTTTTCCTCTCAATACTATATTTTTAAGGAATCACCTATGTTGTGGCATGTATAATTTATTGCTTCTAATAATGTTTGTATTCTCTAATTTTCTTCTAGTTACTTTATTTCTCCATTACCACTAGGGATGAATACTAGGAGCGTCTTAACTGTCTATTGCTACAAATACAAAGATGAACATCTTTGTACATGTTTAGCCTGTGGGTTGGAATTTCTGGTATGTATTCAGTGGCAGACTATTGGATACCAAGACACATACATTCTCTATTTAGTTTTCTACAAAGAATTATCAGATTGCTCTCTAGAATGGTTGTACCTATTTATATGCCTATCAAGGCACAACAGGATTCCCATTCCTTTTTGTCCTCAGAAGTCTCTGATGACCTTTCTAAGTTTTGATAATATAATGAAGAAAATCCTTGTAAAGAAGGATCTCAGTGTTGTTTTAATTCACATTTTTCTGCTCATAGGCAACAGAAACTGTGAGAACAAGGTGTTTGATTTAATAGACAGTGGTTTCAAGGTAGCAATTATAAACATGTACCAAGAAATAAAAGAAATCACAATTTAAAAAGAAAAAAGTGATGACAATGTTTATTAAATACAGAACATCAGTGGAGGAATAGATGGTATAAAAATAGAAATTCTGGAGTTGAAAAGTATAATAATTGAAATGAAAATTCACTAGAGGGGCTCAAGAGTGAACTGGAACTGGCAGGAGAATTAATAAACATAAATCACTAAAGATAATGCAATTTGAAGAACACAGAAAAAGAATGAAGAAAATCAAGAGAACTTCAGATAAGTGTGGGACCTCATATTAAGCACACCAACATATACATAATAATACTTCTAATCATAGAAGAGAGGAGAGGAAAGAGCCAAAAAATATTTGAATACTGGCTGGAAATTCTTAGAAAAATGCAAACTGAAACCGACTCAAGAAGGACCAGATAATCTAAATAGATTCATAATAGGCAAAGAGATTGAATTAGAAATTTAAAAAAAAACTTCTCACAAAGAAAAGCCCAGGCCTAATGGTTTCATTGGTGACATTTATTTAATGAAGAATCAAGGCTAATTCTTCACAAACTCTTCATAAAGTAAGTGACGCTGGAATATTTCCTAGTTAATTCTAGGAGGCTCTGATACTAAAAACAAAGACATCAGAAGAAAACTAGAGATCAGTATCTCTTATGAATATCAATTCAAAAATCCTCAATAAAATATTATGGTTTGAATCTAACAACATATAAAAAAGATTATATACCATGACCAAATGGATTTTATCCTAGGAATACATGGAAGATTTAACATCTGAAAATCAATTAATATAATATACTATATTAATAGAATAAAAAAACAAACTACATGGTCATCTCAATATACACTCAAAAAAAGTATTTGATAAAATCCAACATCCTTTCAGAGAAAAACACTCAACTAGGAATGGGGGTAGGGAAATTTTGTAGCCTGATATATGATATCTTCCAAAACACTTTGGATAATATCCCACTTAATGGTGAAAAATAGGATACTTTCATCTTAAGATCAGGAACAAGACAAGGGTATCTGTATTCATAACACCTATATAACAGGGTTCTACAGGTTCTAGCCATAGCAATTAGTTAAGAAAAATAAATAAAAGGCATTCAAATTGGAAAAGAAGAATAAAAATTCTGTATTGCAATTGACATGGTCTTGTGTATGGAAAATTCTTAGGAATCCAGTAAAAAACTATTGAAACAAATAAATGAGTTTGATAAGGTTGCAGGATATGAATCAGTATGCAAAAATTAATTGTATTTTTATATTCTTGGAACTAATAGTTAAAAAACACAGCACAACTCTATTTACAATAGCATAAAAAATATTAGCTGGGCATGGTTGTACATGTCTGTAGTCCCAGCTACTTGGGAGGATTAGGTGGAGGACCTTTGAGCCCATGAATTCAAGATCAGTCTGAGCAATGTAGTGAGAAACCCCCATCTAAAAATATATTTAGAAATAAATTTAACTAAAGAAGTGCAAAAGTTACATTCTGAAAGTTATAGAACATTATCAAAATAAATTAAAGATCTAAACAAATGGGTGGGAAAATCCCATGTTAGTGGATTGGTGGGCCTAATATTGGTAAGACAGCAATAAGTGCATTAGGGCTGGGGATGTAGCTCCATGGGAGAGCACTTGCCTAGCATGCATGAGGTCCTGAGCTCAGTCTCCACTATCCCCACCCCCCTACAAACATATAAATGTAATAAGTCCCAAATTGCTCTACAAATTAAATGCTAATCCTATAAGGATGCTAGATCACTTATTTGTAGAAATTAGCAAACTGATTCTAGAATTTATGAGGCATTGCATGGGACTTGGAATACCTATAACAATCTTGAAAAGAGAACAAAGTTAGAAAACTCATGCTTTCTGATTCCAAAACTTACTAATAGGCAACAATAATCAAGACAGTCTGAAGCATGGTACAGGCAGAAAGACAGATAATTAATGGAACAGAGAATAGATAACCTAGAAATAATCTGTGTATCAACTGATTTTTAACAAGGTAACTAAAACCATTCAATGGAGAAAGAATAATTTTTCAAAAAGTGGTGCTGGAACAATTGGACCCCTACTCTATGCCTCTTACATAAATGAACTCAAAATGGATCCGAGACTAAATGAAGAGCTAATACTGTAATACTCTTAAAAGAAATATAGGGGTAAATCTTTATGACCTCAGCTATGACAATGAATTCTTGAATATAACATCAAAAGGACAATCAACAAAATAAAAAATAAATTCAGCCAGGCAGGGTAGCTCATGCTTGTAATTCCAGCAACTTAGGAGGCTGAGGCAGGAAGATTTTAAGTTTGAGGCGAGCCTTACAACTTAGCAAGACTCTGTCTCAAAAAGGGCTGGGGATACAGCTGAGTGGTAGAGCACCTCTGGGTTCAATCCCCAGAATGAGTGAATGAATGAATGAATGAATGAATGAATGAATAGACTTCATCAAAACTGAAAACTTTCATGCATCAAAGAACACTATCAAGAAAGTAAAAGGATAACATACAGAATGGGAGAAAATACCTTCAATTTACACAACTGATAAGAGACTTGTATGTATAATATATAAATAACTCTTACAACTAAATAAATAAAGGACAACAGAATTTAAAAAGTGGGCAAAAGATCTGAATAGACATTTTTCAAAGAAGACATACAAATGGCAAAAAGCACATGAAAAGATGTTTACTATCATAGTGATCAGGAAAATGCCAACCAAAACCATGATGAGACTCCACATATTGTGGGATGGCTATAACCAAAAAGCCAGATAATAACAAGTGTTGACAATGATAAGGAGAAATCAGAACCCTCATATGCTGCTTATGGGTATATAAAATGGTGTAGCATTTTATATACCCATAAGAAAAACATTCTAGAGCAGCTCCTCAAGTGGTTATACACAGAGTTACCATGCCACACAATTCTATTCTTAGGAAGAGAAATGAAACCATATACCCCCACAAAAACTAGTTCAGGCATGTTCACAATTGTAGTATTCATAAATATCCAAAAGATGGAGAAACCTTAATATGCAAAACTGATGCATAAACAAAACATGGTATATTCATACCATGGAATACTATATTTAGCTATAAAAAGGAATGAAGTAGTGATACATGCTACAAAGGGGATGAACCTTCAAAGCACTATGCTTGGGCTGGGGATGTAGCTCAAGTGGTAGCGCGCTCGCCTGGCATGCATGCGGCCCGGGTTCGATCCTCAGCACCACATACAAAAATGTTGTGTCCGCCGATAACTAAAAAATAAATATTAAAAATTCTCTCCCCCTCTCTTTAAAAAAAATAAAACAAAAAAAAGGACTATGCTAAATCAAAGAAGCCAGTCATAAAAGTCCACATATTGTATGATTCCCTTTATATGAAATGTCTGGAATAGGCGAATCTATAAAGACATGAAGTAGATTAGTGGTTGCTTAGGGTTGGGGAGGGTAGGGTAGGAGGATGGAGGGATAATAGCTAAAGAGTGAGGACTTTTATTTGGAGGTGGTGAATATGTTCTAAAATGAACTCTGGCATTGGTGTACAACTCTGTAAATACTCTAAAATCTGTTGTATGATATACATTGAATAGGAAAACTCTATAATGAATTCATTCAATAAAGCTCTTACTAAAAATCCATTACTTAGAAAGGTATGTTAAAAATCTCCAACCACAATTGTAGGTGGTCTATTTTCCTTGTTGTTTTGTCAACTTTCTCTTTATATATTTTGAATCCATGGTGCTAGGTGCATACAGATTTAAAATTATGATAACTTATTAAGTGAACTTTTTATAAGTACAACGTGAGCTTCATTTTTAATGGTACTTTTAATGGTAATGTCTGCAGTGTACTTATATTAGCTTTGTCATTCTAAAATGAAGCAAAAATACAACAAAAACATTTTTATATAAATACTCTTGTGCCCATAAACAAGTATAGCAAATTAATTCCTTGAAGAGCAATTGCTGGTAAAAGGTAGATAGGTAGGATTTACATGTGACAATGCCAATGTGTCCTCTGAAGAGGATACAGCAACAATCACAATCCCACCCTGTGTAGCAGATGCTTCTAAGCTGACATCTTAAGGTTAGTGTTTCTTTTACTCAGTTATGAAGATGGGGTGGGGTGAATGATCCAGTCTCAACTTGTGAAGAATTTGTCCACACGGTGGCCAGTTCCTCCACCACCGCAGGCCCATCTGGAAGGAGGGAGGCCTTGCTGGGAAGACTCACTTTGCTGATCTCTGTCAGGGACATGGTGATGCTGTAGATTTGGTTCTTACTGGTGCTGGCAACCAGGGTTTCCTCCGAGGGACTGAAGCACATGCACAGAATGTCCTGTTTGTCAGACTGACTTGGGTCGCTGCTCTGTGGGTCCACAGGAATCTGCTCAAGACACAAGATGGCTGTTAGTAATGGCCCCACACGTCAGCATGTCCTCAGGCCTGGAGGTCTCTCTCAGATCCGTTGAGCTTACAGACCCCCAGACCAGGATGCTTCCCAGGCTCCTCTTCAGGTGCGGAGAAGGCAGGGCCTGAGCACCTCTGCTTCTGTGGGGCTTCAACCCTGCTCTCCGTTCACCTTTAAGTGACGAGCGGCTGAATGACAAAAAGCACCATGAAAATTGTCAACCCATACATCTCCACTTGAGATTCCCCTTTCAATACGCATTTATCTAAACCTCACTCCTGCCCACCTGTTGGAAGTCCAGGGCATGTGCTACCTGGCACCAGGCATAACAGTGTGCATTTCAGGGCAGCACAGGGCTGTGGCAGCCCTTCCACCATGTGTGGTAGTGACAGGGCAGAGAAAAAAGAAGGGTCACACAGTTTCTGCCAATAGTCTCTGACAGGGTCTACAGTTCTCAGCTAGACAATAAAATCAGATTTCCTTTCCCTGGATGTTCATCTTCTATTGGCAATCAAACTTATTGAAGGGCTGGTCTACACACCTATTTTTTATTTTTATTTATTCCCTTTCATTATGTATGGCAGTGTGTCAGCTTAGAACCAACTTCCTTAACAAGACTCCTAAAGTGCAAGAAGTAAAATACAAAAAAAAAAAAAAATCAATAAATGGGATGGTATCAAGCAACAAAGCTCCTGCACAGCTATTTGTGCTTCCTTACCACAAACTCAATTTTTAATTCCTTAGCATTTGGCTTCCACTGCATCATTCTATCCTCAGGAAGATCAGAAATCTCCTTATCAGAAATCTCCCTGCTCAGTCCTCATTATCTTGGCTTTTCCTGATCTGTGGAGCTGAGGGCAGGACCCACTTCCCTAGGGGGCAGGACACTGGGCTCTCATGCTTGGGCCCCTCTGCTTGGAGTGCCATCTTTCCATGCAGTCCAATCCTTCTTCATGCAGTCAATTCCCTTGCTTTGGCAGGTTAGAGCTGGCTCTAGGAAACCTTCCCTGGCCCGCCTTGGCTGGGTGGGCACTGATATTCCCTAATGTGCCCACAGTCCCTGGGAGTTCCCTCTTGTCACATTTATCACACTGTGAAAAGTACAACAGGTGCCCTCGTACTGGAGACCTTGTCCCACCTCTGCATCCCAGTGCTCACAGCAATGCCTGGCATGTAGTGGGTGTTCAACAAATGGATGGTAGCAGCTTTCTTGTTCTCCTCCAGAGAAGGCGAGTTCTTGCCCCTCTGGCTTCCCGCCCTCTTCCTGGCTTATCTTCTTCACTGAGTTGACCCCCATCTGACACCCTGATTGCATTTGTTTCTTTGCCTGTCCTTTGAGGTCTAACATCATGCTCCTCATGTGATGGCTTCTCACTGTATTTCCAGCCCCAGCCACAGAGCCTGGCACATGGTAAATACTCCAGTATTCATTAAATAAATAAATCGAGAAACATAAGAATGGGTTGCTTTATAGGCAAAGTAAGCTCACACCCCTCCTGCCTTCTCCCCCCTCAGCCCACACCCTCTCCTCACTCTGACCCCCGATTTTCCTCTTTGGCACAAAACCCCAAGCATCCTTCTTCAAAGCCTGGCATCATTTCTGAGGGCTCCTTGCCTCTCTGACCTCCCACCTCCATTCACACTTAACCTTCAGAAAGGTGCTCTCTTTCCCCCCTTCCCTGGTACCTACTACCATCGTCTTAGACCTCACTACCTTTTGACTGCCATAACAAACACCTCTCAACGGATTCCTAATCAGAGCTAAACAGCTACCACTATTCTTGGAGCACCACACACCAAGCACTGCACACACTGATTTTTAGAGACCGTCATTTCATTCTTTCATCAACCATCCTTCTTGGTGTAAGTGTGCTACTTTTCTCAATAAAGAAACATGGATATTGGTAGATCCAGCAATTCATCTCGAGTCACTCAGTCAATAAATGGCAGATCTAAGTCAGAATTCATTCTTTGTATTTTTAGCAGTTTTCAATCCAATGCCTCTAGACTCACCCCCACTGTGTATTACGGGCAGATCAGGGTTTTAATAAGCATGACCTTTCCCACTAGACAGCCTTACAGGGTGCTGCTGAGTTATGCAATTCACACCCCCAGGCTGGCGTTGGAGATCTTTGACCAACCTCAGCTCTCCTCTTACCCTTTCCAGTGCCTTCAGTCCCTCTTGGCTGTGGAACAGGTCTTCCCCACATCCCCTGCTTGTCCCAGGATGCCTCTGCTAAAGCTGTCCTCTTCATCTGAAGTACCTAGTTTGTTTCTTCCTGTCAAATTCTATCCATCTCCTAAGACTCTGCCTCAAAGATTACCATTAAACACCAAGGAGCCTTCTAGATTCTTCCCCAACTCAATATATAATATCTCTCTTTACAATACCTTGTAACATTTATTCCACAAACATTGCTGGCTGCTTATTATGTGGCAAGTAATATGTTTGGTCTTAAACATTAAAACTGATCTAATAATTACTATGAGAACATTAAGGTTCCAAGAAGAAATGTAATTTACTCTACAGTTCTTTCCCAGGATTCAAAACTAGACCTTCCTGCTCCTAAACTCCAATTTTGTCGGCTTTATCCTGTAACCTCCCTCAAGACAGATACCATCTCAAGTCACCATTTCTGTTCAGCCCTCCAACCCCATCCCTCTCCATCAAATGCCCTGTCAGAGCTCTGCTCTGGGAAAACAAATGCCAATAGGACCCTGGTTTGCTTCTTCCTTCCTCTCTTCCTTACCAGGATTTCCCTGCTCTCTCGGTAAAAGTCCTTTTCTTCTATCTTTTCAAACAGCAGAACTCTTCCGGGTCCAGCAGAGCAGGCAAACCCTTTTGAATAGGCAGCAATGGCGAACACCCGGGGCATGACCAGTTGGTTGTGGCTACTGGGCGTCACGATCTGTTCAAAGGAAGGGACTGGGGAACTGACTGGTGGAAATTCGACCAGGCTGGAAAAGGAAAACAGCACATAAAGGGGTCAGACAATCCCATGAGATGAATTCTGCCCAGAAGAAGAAAGAGGGCTGTCCTTGGATGTGGTAGAAGCCACTCAATGATCTCCTTTCCTATTGCCAAACTGCTGTCCTTTGGCCTGGGAATGCCACAAACTCCAACGACAGAAGCCTGGAAAGCTACACATTTATTTGGTAGTTTCACAACCCTCATGGTCATGATAATGATATGATGATTCCCATTTTGTTTAGATAAAAGTGTCTCAGAAGGGTTGAGTTTTCTAAGCCACACAACTGTTGCTGAGATTGGATCCAGGTTTCCATTTTTATTCACTTATTAATCCATTTGTATAATACATATTTATATTTGCTTATAAATATTTATCTGAAGTTATACTGTGTTAATGGCTTTGTGAAATGATGCTAAGAAGGACTGACACAGTCCCTGCTCTCAGAAGCTTACAGTCTAGAGGGATATATACCAAAAAAGGACTGTTAGGGGCAGCTGAGTACAATGACAGAGGAGCTCATCAGCAGATAACAAGGGCTTTCTGAGGACAGGCACAGAGGAGGTGCACCTATCTGAGGGGAGCAGAGGTGGAGAACTCTTAGTTGAGACCTGCAGCACAAACAGGAGCAAGTCAGGTGTGTGCATGTCTGGGGTATGGGGTGAAGTGGGGGATGGAGGGAATTGCATATGGCCCAGTCCACAAGCAAGGGAGTGCCTTGGGCATGTGAAGTAGATCCAGGCAGGAATTGATGCTCCATGTCAGAAAGGGTAAGAATGTCAGGGATGTGTGGGCCGAACAATGTGGTCTGGGCTTTGTGCTAGGAGTCCGGACCCACTGAAAGACCGTACATACAGCACACTGGAGAGGGCACAGGGACTTATTAGGAGACTTCCACATAATCACAACAAAAAGGAGCTATCACTGTCATGGGAAGATGTTGAAAATGGGTGGACTGAAAGTCACTGAGGAAGAAGAATCCACAGGATGCCCTGTGGTTGAGGGCCTGGGCTTTGGGGTTGGTCAGATCTCAGTCTGAATCCTGATCCTGCCACTTACAGTATGGTGATCTTGGGTGTCATTTAACAACTTTAAGCCTATTTCCTGGTCTATAAAATGGCCATGATAATCGTATATACCACACAGGTAGGACTCAAATGGGAATATACAGAATGTGATGAAAACAGTGTCTGACACATTCAATGACACTTTCCAGTATGTATGAGATATGATTATTTTTGGTTATAAGAGAGGTACTCCTTCCTGAACTCCTCTTTGCCCATATTCCTCTTTCAGATTTAGGGACAACATTCCCTAGCACTTCTGTATCACCTCCACTGAATTTTGAGCTCCTAGAGGACCTGCATCCTCAGTACCTAAAAAGATGCCTTGCACATTGCAAGCGCCAAGTGGGCACGTGTAGAATAGTTCAGTAAACCAGGCAGCCAGCCAATAGAACAAATATTTTTGAAAAAACTATAATTTTGAAGACTAGTTATGATAAGGTGTGTATAGAATTATAGAATACTTTCTTTATCTCCCTTTTATTTTGTGGTATTGGGGATTGAACCCAGAGGCTCTCTATCACTGAGTCATACATACCCCGCCCCCAAGCCTTTAAAAAATTTTGTTTTGAGACAGGGTCTTGCTAAGTTGCTGAGGCTGGCCTCAAACTTGGGATCCTCCTGTCTCAGCCTCCTGAGTCCCTTACAGGCTTGTGCCATTTCACCCAGCTTAAAATGTGTATAAAAGAAGTTAGGTATCATAATAAAAAAAATTGTATCTAGAAATGGTTATAATTGGCAGATTTGTGCTTGAATATAGGAAGAAGGAAAATTAACATAGTTTTTAAGGTCGAGGGGTTATGAGTGGATTTTGAAGAATGCCCTCTCTGATTAATGTTCTCAGTACAGTGAGCATGTGGGTATCAGCCCATGGGGCACCGTTACCTCTCTGACTCGTGGACAACCTCCAGGTTCTTTGAGCTCTCGGTGGGCTCCTTGACCATTATGTTGGTTTCCCAGCGCTGGTCTCCAGATTCAAAGAGAAAAAGCTTTCCTGTATCAGTGCCAACAATGACCTTGTCTTCAGCCACCCAGGCATGGGCTAGATAGTTTTGGATATCTCCTCTCTGAAAATTGGTTTGCTTTAGGGTTCCCTCAGCAAAACGCAGAAGCTTAAACATTCCATTTCCAGTGACACAAACCTGAGTGTTATCCTGGGGATTAATGCTCACCTGCAAAAAGTAAGAGAATAATAGCAAAAGATATATAAAAACTAACCTTAATGGAATTATTTCCAACTTTTCAAATTAATACTTATTTCAGGTAGTTCAGAAGCTCCCTTACACATCACTAAGTCAAGGAATTTTATACCATGTTTGATGAGGGCACACATGTGTATCCACGTAGATGTAGGGCCCATGAGTTCCACAAAGAAAATCTTCAAAGGTGAAATGCAGAATGAGCATGTTCCAACAATAATCAAACTCTGTGCCAACAAAATGGAATGAAGCTCAGTGTGAAGAGCGGTGACAGTGATTGGGAGACCAGTGCCTGAGCTTGGGATCCCTGATAACTTCATGGCTGTGGCATGATTGGTGCCTGGGAAAGTTTCTGTGCAAAGGTGCAGGATGCTGGGTTGCTGTGGTAATGCCCTTCATGGGGAGTCTCCATGCTAGAGCTTATCAGCTTCAACCTTGCTCTAAGGCCCACAGCTCCTGGGAATAGAGGAATTCTCTTGCTAAGACAACCACCATGTTTTACCAGCTCTGCTGCTCCTGAACCTGCCGCATAATAGTAACTTTAAACAATGGATTTTCTTGAGAGCTACACAATGCTCCTATAATTGTAGAATGTAACTGAGGAATAAGCTGCATAATGTTGCTAACTCTGTAACTTTCATGAATACAAAGAATAATGCTTGCATAGTCTTTAATCTAATTAATGATGTGTGTGTATGTATGTGTGTGTGTGTATATATATATATGTATATATATATATATATATATATATATATATATATATATATATATATATTAAAGATTGCTGGCGTAATTCTTTAGACCTGCTTCTCCATCAGAGAGTAATGCTCCACCCAATCCCAGGTGTCAATTTCATAATCTGAGTTTGTGAGTCTTATTTCTTCCAATCTCCCATCACCCCTCACTGGAACCTGCTATTTTGGCTGCGCTGGTCACGGCAGCTCAGCTAGAAATGGAGAAATGAGGGCTGGTCAGGTGTGTGCACATGTCTAGGGGGATGGGGTGGAGTGGGAGGATGGAGGGAATTGCCCTGTCCATGGAGGAAAGAAATCACCTATGAGGAGAATCTGCATGGTCTCCCACCAACTGAGTTTCCTTCCCTAGAGGCTCTATCCTAAAATACTCTAATGGGCAGGCAACCTGCTCTCCTCACTAGGCATGGAGCAACTTGCAGGGCTGTGTGTGGCTTCTTCATCTCTGTATTCCCAGCTGGGTTCATAGTGGGTATCCAATAAATGTTCAGGGGATCTACTTGAGAGGGGATGCTCTCTGCACGGAGCAGGGATGCCTCCTCAGGCCTCACTATGGTGAGCCTTTGGTTTGATTCTAAGATCACCAAGCAAACTTCTGATTACTAATTTCGCCTCTAACCTTCTCTGTATTAGGAATGAAATACACTGGATAAATGATGTGAGTTTTCTGGTTGTGATGTCAATCTCCTGTGAGATGAATAATTTAGGCTTGAGATGCTAATTGATTAGCTAGTATCTCTGGACATAAACAGAACTGAGATCTTGTAAAACTGAGTACAGGATCCTAGACTGAACCAAGATAAAACCTAAGAGGCAACGAGCTTCCTATGAGTCTTCTTTATTTTTCTCTCAAAGTATAATCAAGAATTGTTACCCATATAACCACAATTTCACTGAAAGCTTCCTAAAATATACCATTTTGCACTGCATTCTTGAAATCTTCCTGCTGCCTAGGAAAACTGCTGGAAATGACCAAAGGGCTGGGGGAGAGCAAGAAAGTGAGCCTGTTTTAAAAATTCACCTCTGGGCCTAACCTGTAACCAGAAAGCAGTTCTAGGTAGAGGAAAGAAGACAGGAGCTGGAGTCAGGGAAAATCACCTGTGTGATTTTGGATGAATTATTTAATCTCTTGGAGCCTCAGCTCTCTCATCTGTAAAATGGGAATAATAATTTTGCATTCCTTATATAAAATTATATATATATATATATATATATATATATATATTCCTTGTGAGACCAAATATATATATATATATATATATATTCCTTGTGAGACCAAAATTTTTAAATGCATGTAAGAAATATATACTATGGTACAAAACAAGGATTCAATAAAAGACTGCTCTTACTATTCTATGAGCTACATGATACCTGTTATACTAGGAGGTACCTGGTAGACAGGGTTGTTCTGAGTGTCAGTTCTAATAATGGCCATTACTTTCTGCTTTTCCCACAGCCAATAGACAAGGTTTGATTCTGGAGGTGATGTCTGAGTCAATAGATATTTGGAGTCTGGAGAAAAGGCCATGCTGATAAATTTCTGAACTGGAAAGTCAAAAGTATTAAGGACTTTGCGCTTCCGGCACGGGATGGATGACAGCTCATAAATGGTGATGACAGGTTTCTCCTGCACAATCTCGGAGATGGCGAGGTACCGCCGATTGGGGCTGATGGACAAGGCCAACATGCCCTGACTCTTGTCTGAGCCTGCAAACAGAGGGAAAAGGGGATAGTGAGGGTAAGTTGTGCTTTCACCAGTGACACTGCTGACAGAGGAGAAAGGTGCACGAACACCTAGTTATCAGTTCCTGGCCATCCCTCCGTACAACTACTCCTGGGGGGTTATGAAAATGATCAGATGGGCACCTCACTGAGGATGAGGTGGGAGAAGTCAAGGAACCCTTTGTGAAGGAAGAGGAGTTGGGATGGAGGATGAGATATGTGGTGGCAAAAGTTGGAGCAACGTTGTGGAGGTGACAAAGAGTAGAGAGCTGTGGGGGAATTGGTAGCAGCAGGTATTGCTGGAGAAATGTATGTGAGTCAGGATGACCAAAGATGGATCCAGAAGAGAGGAACAGGTCCAATCATAGAAGCTTTAGTGCTCTGAGTGGCCAGCACTCAACACTTTTAAAGGCCGGGATATTAACTCAGCCTCTCTTATATTTAGGTGATCTAGGTGACATTTTAGTTATGAGATGGATGCAGAAGTCTGCTGAAGTGGTTTTATGATAAAGCTTTATGTTTTCTTGAAGATCAAGGGCAGATGCATTCTATCCCCCTTCTCCTGGAATATAGAGGTAATGTCTCAAGATATAGCAGTTTTCTTGCATTCACAAAGTAATGAGCATGAAAATGAAAGCTGTGGTCCTCTAGAAAGCAGACCCTGAGGCAAAGATTAAAATGTAAATCTTTTTTTTCAGGAAATTCAATGAGGGCCACATTGCAATTTTCATGGGCCCTAGACACTTTTGTTTGCATATGTCCCTTCCTCCATAAAATAGTACAAATATATTTATTTTTCTACACCATTTAAAAAACACATGCAATCACACATTTGATGACTGCATTAATATAAAGATGAATATGATTCGGGCTGGATTCACTCTTATATATTCATTATTGTTATATTTACTTTTTCTTATTTTAAAACAAATTTAAAACATGTTCATGGGCCCCTAAAGGTATTGTGAGCCCTAGGCACTGTGCATAGTGGAAAAGTCTTCTGTGGGTGTGGGGACCCGGGCAGGGAGGATGTGTGAAGCAGGAGAAGATGCGCTAGGAAGTGATGGGCTAGGTCCCCGTCTGATGGACTCCATGCTGGGAGGGTCACAGCAAGTTGCCCAGCACATGGAACTTTTCTGGAAGAGCTGCAGGCAATAAGGGAAGCTCAGAGAAGAACCAGGTTTCAGGGTCATTGAGAACTTTGCCGATGATTTTGGACTCCACCTGGGAAGCAATGAAAGCCACTAAAAACTTTTAGGAAAGGTCAGACAGGTGTATAGAAAGAGCCTCTGGCAGCCAGATGGAAGGCAGCCCTGGAAGGGATGAGAGTAGCCAGCAGGTTATTTGTAGAAGCGAGAGGTGAGGGTGCAATACACTATAAGGTGGCAGTAGGGGTGAAAGTAATGGGAGGAGGGGAGATTAGAGAAACGCCAATAGGTAGAACCAGTAGGATTTAGTGACTGCTGGAGTGAGGGAGAAAAATGAGAATGAATTCAGGTGACGGGGACGAGTGGGACCCCTGGGATAGAATTTAGACTGAGGGAGTTAGGGGTGACGGTGAAGACTATGCCCCATGACTCGCTTACACATCCCATTCACATACTTAATATTTATGTGTATTTGCTCCCAGCTTTTTACAATTTTTTTAAGCTTAAACCTTTAATTCATCTTGGACCCATGATGATAAAAAATATGAAGTGAGGATATAAAGTGGTTCCCATTTCTTAAACACCTAGTCAGTTGTCCCAGCACTAATTAATAATGAACGAATATATTAAAGTTATATTTTTACATATATAGCATTGGGGTTCTAGAATATTTACGCTAGGACAACATGACTTTTGTAGTCATATCTTTATCATGAGTTTGAATATCTGGCAGTTTGATCTTTAGGAAATAGCAGGAGAAAAGAAGAAATGAGAATTGGATTTTTGATACAGTGCACAAGGTATATTGTGAGGCATGTGGGTAAAGAGGCCTAAAAGTTAGATATGATTCTAAAGCTCAGGGCAGAGGGTGGGACTAAAAACTCAGATTTGAAATAAAAGGCCTGGTGAGAAGCTAAAGCTGGGAGCATAAGATTGCCTAGAGAAGATGAAGGAAAACTCACTCCTCCTGGGTTCCTTATTTTAGGTGGTCTTCTAGCAATAGCCCTTAGCAGGGGATGGAATCCAGGGACCACCTGGCATTTGCATTGCATTTTCTATATCACGTTCCAGGTACCCAGGACTCTGGAATTCTCTGCCTAAATGGTCCTGAGTCTACCGATAAGACCAGCATTGGCTCTTTCCTAGGTCAGTCTCTACCATCAGAGAAGTCCTAAAGATGTTCAAAGGGTGACTGTTTACAGGATATATGGGCAGCATTTAAGTGTACAGCTGAGAGGACCCACACATATGAAGGAGGTCCTGCTGATATAAAATGGAATTCAGAGCAGAAGAGATGTGGTATAGGTAGGAAGTGTGAGAATATGAGCATAATAACTGAAATGATCATCTCAACGGATATACTAAATTGTAGGCTAGATATGGCTGAAAAGAGATTCAATGAAGCCAAGAGATAAATACCAAGAAAAGAGTTTAAAAACATGGAGGGTTAGAGTTGAGATGGTCTGGAATTCTTGGAGATAACAGAATGAAAAAGGTACTATATTCCAAAGTGACAATTGTTAAAAACTCTCTAGAATCACTGCGAGATGCCTACCCTTGGATCCAAGAATCCCTAGGAAGATTAGAAAGGGAAAATAAAACCTACACATGTAATAAAAACAGACACAGAAAACTTCTTAAAAGCATCCAGAAAAACAGACTGATCATCTATAGATAGAAGACCCAATGGCTAATGGCTTAACCACAACAAGAAAACAGAAGTAAAAAACAATGCAGCAAAAACTGCAATGTGCTGACAAAAATTCTATACCTGGCCAAATTCTCTTTCAAATATGAGGATGAAATTAAAGTAATTTTAAATTAACAAAATCTGGGAGCATCTACCATTAACACATCATCACTAACTGTAGAAGGAAAATGATTGCAACTGGAATATCTGATTTCTAAAGAGTCATGGTGGGGGAAAAAAAGAATCATGGTGGGCAGAATTCACTAAACTTGAGAGCAAATATAAATAAATGTCTATATAAAACAATGACTGATTTAATATTAGAAATCCATATAATCTTATGGAAATATAGAAAGTGCATGCAATAAAATTCAGTATGTGTTCATTGGGGGAAAAGCATAGCAATCTAGAAAATTAAAGGATTTTCCTTAACTTGATAAAAGACATTGACAACTGCCTGCAGTAAACATCCTTCTGTGTAACAAATATTGAAATAATTCCTTTTAAGAGTAGAAGCATGACAAGGATGTTCTCTTTCATTGTCCCTATTCAACTTTGTCAGGAGGTGCTTGCCAGTACAGTGACACAAGAAAAAGAAATAAAACCATCATTTTTTTTTTGTAGATAATATGACACTCTACGTAGAAAACCCCAAAGAATCTACAGATTTGTTATTAGAATTAACAACAGTTGAGCAAATATGTTAGACATAAAAAAGCCAACTATATTTAGTACGGTTTATTCTAACAGAATATTACCTGATGTTTGGTAAATCTGACTTCACTAAAACTAAGAATTTCTGTGCATCAAAAGATAACATGGAGGAGAAAAATTCAAGTTCCAGATTGGAATGATTAGTACATAGACAATACAAAGTATGTCATTAAATCAATAAGGAAGTTACTAAAACAAAACAAAACAAAACAAACAAAAAAAAACCCCTCAAGCCCCATGAAGAACAATAGAAAAATGGATTAAAAAGCTTGAATGAGACATATAACACAAGGGTAAGTAGGAGTAGTCTGTAAATATGTGAAAAGATACTAATTTGCATTAAAAATAGAGAAAGGCAAACTAAAATCACAGTAAGATACCTCTTCTCAAGCATTAGACTAGCAAAAAATGAGAAGTTGAACATGACAAAGGGTTGGTAAAGTTGTGGAAGAATGAGGACCCTTATGCATTGCTGGCACTAAGGGTCCTCATTAATTTCATTCCTGGATGTTTATAGTGGTAACATTTATAGTGGTAACATTTCTAATAGCAAATAGCTGTTATTTCCCCAATGCCCCTCAAGCCTAGGGTGGGTATATAAATATATATTTGAGACATTATATTCAGAGATTGGAATACTTGCTACAATAAAATGAACTCAGTTATATGTATCAAGATGCATGAATCTCAAAAGCATGATGTTGAACAAAAGAAGAAAGTTACAGGCTACATACATTATGATTCCATTTAAATAAAATTGGAAAATAGCAAAAATAAAAATATATTTTGCATAAAGTCACACATGTATGTAATAAATGCTGTATGGAAAATAATTACAAAATTCAAAATGGGGGTGTGTGGGGATGGGAAAGAAGTACTGGAACTGACAATGTTCTATATATTATCTTGGATGGTTCATAGATTTTCATGTAATAGTAATTCTTTATTACATATATAGAGTATATACTTTTATATGCACATATCATAATAAAGCGTTCAACACAATAAAGAGTGGGGAAAAAGAGTGGATTGAATTGTCATAAATATCACTGACAGAATGAATGAGAACAAAAAATGTAATGTCATACAAATATTTTTTTGTGGGTGACTAAGGGTAAAATTTTCTGTCTTCATTGTACCAGGATTTAAAAGGTGTATTGAAGATGGTGTATTTTGGAAAACTTGTGTTTACAACTCCAAAAGGGGGTCTGGTGAGGACAAAGCCAATGACACTGAAGATGCATAAAAAGAGATCTAAAAAATATTGTTTTCCTGAAATTACAATGCAAAAATACTTCAAAATTAATATTAATTTTGTTAAATTTAACTATGGTTCTTTTTTTTTTTTTTTTTTTTTTTTGCTTCTTGGTTTTTTCTTTTTCTTTTCATTGTTGTTGTTCTTTTTTGTGCTGCTGAGGATTGAATCCAGGCCTTGTGCATGTGAGGGAAGCACTCTACCAAATGAACTATATCCCCAGCCCAACCGTATCTTTGATTGCTTTATAATAAATAATGCAAGTTGATTTTTAGTTCTTCTAACTTTATAAAACTGTAATATTCCAGTTGTCATAAACTGTCTTTCCAAACGCGGTTTTGAGATTACAGAGTTCTATTTGGCACGAGCCGTTAATGTATACGTCAGGATGTTAAGGATTTTACCTGGAATGAATTTTTGCCACTTCTGATCCACATTGTACTTCACACAATGATTTCCTGAAGGATATATAATAATCTGTTCATCGAAGAAAAAAATATTGTTGGCCACGTGGGCTCGAAGACCAAAAACATGCAGCCACTGAGCTACGACGGTAGACATGATCCCTTGCCAGAGTTCTGCTAAAGACCAAGCAGCGGGTCAGAGCAGAATAAGTGCATCGCCCCGCCCCACCCAGGACACGCCCCTGGCCCCGCCCCCGAGCCCTCCTCCTCACCTCGGGGCGCCCCCCCAATCTGTCCGGCCCCCTAGGGCTCTTTCTCCCCTTTCCTTTTCTCCCTTGCACGTTCAGCTCCTCCTGACGACCTCAGGGACCTCTCCCACCTTTCGCTTTTTCACTCAGGCTCAGCAGACCACGCACGTATCCAGAGGTGCTACCCCTAGGGATTCCAAGCAGCCCGGGCACTTCCAAACGTCGCAGCAGTTCCTATGGCAACCACAAACCGGAAGTGTGGCTTGTAGCCGGAAGCGGAAGTCCCGATCGAGGAGCTGAGCACGGTCTGTGAGTTGTTGGTGCTGGTGTGGCTTGGGCGCACGTGGAGCTGCGAGTGTGAGTGGGTGCTGAGCGCAGCATCCGCGGCGACGGTCTCCCCCGCCAGTCCGGCGGGCCTCGGGCTACCCTGCGCTTCCCGGTAGGCTCGGGTCGGGCGTGCGACGAGATGGACACTCCCCCGCTCTCGGGCTCGGACTCGGACTCGGATTCTGATGATTCTCTTGTCACGGACAGAGAGGTATGTCAGCAGAGCTCGCCGATCGGGGCGCGGAAAGAGGGGCTCTTACTCCTCTGATACTGACCGCCACTGTGTCTTGCAGTTGCAGGATGCGTTTTCCCGCGGACTCCTGAAGCCAGGCCTCAATGTCGTGCTAGAGGGGCCAAAGAAGACTGTGAATGACGTGGTAAGCGCGGGCGCCGGGCAACTGGTACTCGGAAATGGGATGCGCACCAGGCAGTGTTGTGTTTGGAGACTGATTCTTGTCCCAGGAAGATGCAACCTGCCCAAAGCCTAGAGGGTCGATTTTCTGTCTGGGTATTTGGGTGTAGCACTTTTCTTATTGGGTTTGTGCGTGGGAGAGACAAACTCTTGCTTTTCTTATGAGCTCAGTGTCTGAATTTCCTAGAATGGCCTGAAACAGTGTTTGGCTGAATTCAAGCGGGACCTGGAGTGGGTTGAAAGGCTCGATGTGACCCTGGGTCCGGTGCCAGAAATTAGTGACCCTCAGCCTACACCTCAGAACAAAGACCAGAAAGCTGTTAATCCAGAAGATGATTTCCAGCGGGAAATGAGTTTGTATGTTTATTTTCCACTATGGGAGAAGTTGGGGGTCCTTGTGCTAGAGAATAAGGGAGAGAGGGAAGTAGTGAGACTGCACTCTCTGGATCCCCAGGGAGTTAGCACATGTTTGGGAATGGGAAGACTCTTCCCTAGAGGAGGAAGAGCTAAGGGATTCTCCTTGGTTGAGAGAAGAGCTCTCTGGTCTACTAGTCCTGATTTTAAGTCCAATTTATAGATTATTTTGAAATATTCACTTGTAAAGCTTATGTGTGTGCACATGCAGTTAGTTATTAGAACAAACTTTGTTTATGAGAGGGGGGCTTCCTGACTGTTCTTTGTTTAGTAATTATATAAAAATTCATAATTGACATTAATTTGTGTGTTAATTGGCACCTTTAGAGTGGTCATTCTTTTAAACTGCTAACTTATTTTTAGCAAAACTTCTCTCCTTTAAAATAATGGTGTACAGTGAAATCTTTCTAAGATGCCAAATTAATAAGGTTTCATTCCCACTTTTGTGTGTTTATTCATTTGTTCTTGTTAGTGAAGGTCAGATGTTGAGTGCTTCTCAGCTTGAAAAACTCATGAGAGGCAGTGAGAAGGAATGAAAGCCTTTCTCCCTCATCTCATTTCACATTTTGCCCATAATCTCAGCTACCGCCAGGCCCAGGCTGCTGTGCTTGCAGTATTACCCCGCCTCCATCAGCTCAAAGTCCCTACCAAGAGGCCAACCGATTATTTTGCAGAAATGGCTAAGTCCGATCAACAGATGCAAAAGGTAAGAAATGTTTTTGTCTGGAAAGCCAAGGCTTTGTACTGAAGTATATTCAGCTGGCCTATCTCTTGTAGTGTTTTAGAAAGAACTATAAACCCAATATTGCGGAGCTGGTTGTCAAAGACATTTATTATCTCTTTCAGAGATTTTCTACTTTAGATTTATGGTTGTTACCACCCATTAGATAAATATAAGAATGACTTTTTCCTAATTTAAATAACTAAGGAGAAAGGAAGTAGTATAAAAATGGTCCTAAAGTTAAGATGGCTTTCATATTTCCTAGTTGCCATGACACGGTGTACAGAGAACACAGCACAGTTGTTCTGGTGCTTCTATTGCCAGGAAGCAATGCTATCACTTGTAAATACATTTTCTTCTTGGGCCCTCACTTTTCTGTAAAATGACAGATTAATATGTGGCTCAGATACAATATAATTTAGAGTTAGGTAGCACTTGGTCCTCATTTTAACTTTGAAGGGGGGAGAATTACCAACACTGAAGCAAGGTTATATTTAAATGGATCCCCTGGTATCAAGTTAGATGTTAAGGAACTATTGGTGGTACCCAGAGAAGCTAATCTAGAGACCAGCCCAGACATGTCTCTTGTTTATTTGTAGTGATATCTTATCCTTCAACTGAAATGTGTATGTTTGATGGAAGAGGGTGGGTATTAGATATCTGCTGGAGTTTTTTTTTTTTTTTTTTTTTTTTGTCTGTGTGGCCTGTTAGAGAAGGGCACTGAGGCTGCATGCAGGCTTAACCTTTGTACAGACAGTGGGCATGGGGAGAAATTGGTTTTCTTTCACGGATGACAACTTTTGTGTAATGGAACAAACAGCACACTGGGAGTAGGAAGTCACTTTTAAGCTCTGGCCCCACCACTGATACTTTTGTGTTCTTGGGCAAAGTGCTCAGCCTTTGGGCCTCCTTGTCTTCATATGTGAAACACGGGTCAGAATAGATGATTTATAGGTTCCATGGTATACACTGTTCTCTGTTCTTGTGCACCCTAAGTAGATCTGACAACCTTTTGCATTTTAGATTCGACAGAAGCTGCAGACTAAACAGGCCGCCATGGAGAAGTCTGAAAAAGCTAAACAACTGCGAGCACTTAGGAAATATGGAAAGAAGGTGAGAAAGAAAATGTGTAAGGAATAGAACAAGACCATATTGTATGTGAAATCAGATTGCCAGGGTCTGATTTGGTTCCAGGCCTTGAGGGTGTTTGATCATGTGTTATCTCACAGTGGATTGTGTGCAGTGCCAGGACTAGGGTGGTAAGGGCAGGTGAGCTGACAGCTTCTCTGGGCTTTGATCTTCACATCTGAATAGTAATGGGTTGAGTTCAAATCGGTGGTTTCCATACCTGATCTCTCAGCAAAATTACTAGGTGAAAATTTTTGAAACATTTCCATGCTTCAGAGTTTCTGGGAATCTGTATACTTTCTCCCATGCCCCCCAAAAGCTTCTCAGGTGCTTTTGATATGCATCTTGGACTCACTGACCTTGATTTTCCTGGTCTGAGGAAAAAAAATGGTACACATGTTTTTGACTATGATTATCTGAGTTCTAATGTAAAACAAGATTAGGCTTTCTGTGAAACTGTTCTCTACTTCCTCTTTATTGTATAGTCATGTAAGAAAGATGACAGGTATTATAGTTAAGGTTGTGGGAAGGAATGAGTGAGGAGGATTCACATGGGAGTTAAGGCTTTGTCAGAGTATTTTGGACATAACCCTTGTGATCTGGGCATGGAGCCACTTGGGGTAATTTTCGGATAAATCCTCAGCAGAGGAAGAGGAGACTAACATCCTGTCCTCTGCTAAAGATCAGCTGTGGATTTAGTGTTTCTTTGATCTGGAGGTGGGTGGTTAACATTATCTCAAACATACTGGCAATGGCTTTATTGAAAGCAAAGCTCAGCTCATCTCACTTTCTAATTTGAGGATACCAGTGTGCAGTGGTTTCCAATGTGAGGTGATTTTGCTTCCAGGGAACATTTGTCACTGTATACACACATCTTTTGGTTGTCATATCTTGGAGTGAAGGGTGCTGCTGGCATCCAGTGGGTAAAAGGCAGGGATGTTGTTAAACATTCTGCGATTCACAGGACAGCCCCTGTGCCAAACAAAGAGTTACCCTGTCTAGAATGTCAGTAGTATTGAGATATAGAAGCCCTGCCTTAAAGTATATTATCTCCTTTTGTCTTTAAAGCTTTTTTCTGGGGAGTTTTTTTTTTTTTTTTCTCCCTTCTCTTTTTCTTTTAGTGCTTTCATGTCTAGTAACAGTGGGTTGGATATTTAATCTTTCCAAGTATGATCAATGAGAAAAATTAACTGTAGACCTAAACACGATCTGCAGGATTGTGTGAAGAAGTAAGAGTACAGACAGTGGAGTCAGGCTGCTGGCTTGTGCATCTCTGCTCTGCACATTCTTGCTATGTAACTTGAACAAGTATACCTTCTGTGTTTCAGTTTAATAGATAATAAGAATTTAAAGGTGAACTGAGAATATATAGAGAGCCCTTAGCACATAGATGTAAATGTTAAATGGTAGTGATATTAATCACAGCATGTGGTTGTGTGTTTTCTTATCACATTGAGAGAATGTGGACACTTGGAGTAATGATTTGAAATGGGTGTAACTGTCCTTGTTTCCATATCACAGGTGCAAACGGAGGTTCTTCAGAAGAGGCAGCAGGAGAAAAAGCATATGATGAATGCCATTAAGAAATATCAGAAAGGTCAGTCAAATATCTCTCTGCTAAGGATGAAGGAGAATGGGGATAGAGCATACCTGAGAGGTAATTTGAACATGGAGTGCTTTGAGTCTTCTTGATTGATGGGTAACAGTTGGACCTAAGTTCTGGGAATGGTATGGAGAGCAAGATGTGCTTCTTAAAATCAGTTTGGAAAATAACACCCTTATTTTGAGTTTTAAACCTTTCTTCTTTCTTAAAACATAATGGTGCTGATCAAAGTGCTTCTTCACTCATAGGCTTCTCTGATAAACTGGATTTCCTTGAGGGTGATCAGAAATCCGTCCCACAGGGCACAAAGGCAGCAGCTAAAGCCCAGCAGATGAAGAAAGGGTAAGAGGTTTTTGGTTTGGTTCTGTGCTGTGTAGTGGGTGGGAGGACCTTCACAGGAGTGGCCTCTGAGTTGAGAGAATGTAGCTGCAGATTAGACCCAACAATTATAGCCCCATGTGATGGGTCTTTTTATCTATATCAGCCTTTGAAGATGAAAATAAGGTACTTGGCTTATGTTAAGTGAACGCTGAAGCATCGTGTGGTTTCCCATCGCACAATGTGTTAGTTAAAAGCACACATCTAGGGGTCATATCTGGATTCTGCTGCTCATTAGGAGGGTAGCTTTGAGGAAGTCACTTGTTAATTGCCCATTTACTATAATGAAGAAAGGTGTGAGGTTATAGTACTGTGAATATTAAAGGGGAGAATGTTGGCTATTATTCTTCTTAGTCCACCTTTCTGTATACCTGCATACCAGGCCTGATGGGGGAATGATAATTTCCATAAAATACAAAAAAAACTATGATAGTAGGGAATAGTTTAGAAGCACATTTTAGAAGTTTCTTACATAGCCTGGTCGTGGCTGCCCGGAGAAGGATCCCATCTGAGCCTAGTGTGAGGAATAAGAATTGACCAGGAGAGTAGGAGAGAGAGAGGAAGGAGAAGGAACTCCAGTGAACAGAGGCATAGAGTCATGAGACAGCAGGTTGTGGATGAGGAACAGCCAGCATCTGGCCCCACTGGGAATGCAGTGGGAGGTGAGGAGTGGGGAGGCGGGCTGGGCTGAGCTGAGCTGAGCTGAGCTGTTATTCACTGTAGAGGAGCTTGGGCTTCATCCAGGAGGCAGTGGGGAGACACTCAGAGGCTTTACTGAGAATGATGAGCAGATCATACTCATGTTTGAAAAGATTACAGTGGCATTTGGGTCAGTGATGGACTTGAGGGAAGTGGAGACATGATTAGGTGTCTATTTCAAAAGTCCAAATGCACAGTTAATAATGCTGTACACATGCAGAGGATAGCAAGGAGAAAACATGTTGAAGAAGCATCTAAGAAGTCACATCAGCATGACTTAGTAACTGAAGTGGGTATTAAGAGTGAGTGTAGAGCCGGGCACGGTGGCGCAGGCCTGTAATCCCAGTGGCTTGGGAGGCTGAGGCAGGAGGATTGCGAGTTCAAAGCCAGCCTCAGCAAAAGCAAGGCTCTAAGCAACTCAGTGAGACCCTGTCTCTAAATAAAGTACAAAATAGGGCTGAGAGTGTGGCTCAGTGGTTGAGTTCAATCCCTGGTACCCTAAAAAAAAAAAAAAAAAAGAGTGAGTGTCTGCTGCCTGGGTGCCTGGGCAGATGGTAGGAGCTCTAGCCCCAAGGTGGAGCATTTACATAGGAAGTCTAGGAAGGGAGATGACATGATTTTGAATAGGCTGAATTTAATGACTTTAAAATTTATTACATTTGGATTTTGACTGCATCTTATATCCTTGAAAGGAATAGTAACAACTGAGGGTGGTTTAGCAAGACTAACTTAAAATAAAAAAGCTGTCCAAAGACATATGTCATATACAGATTCTATCCTATGTTTTTTTTTGTCTTCCTGCTCTGGGGGTTAAAACCATAAATAGATGAGGTAATTTATAAAAATGCAGGGCCAAGGATGGAGTTGTGGTGGAGTTGTGCAGAGCTGTACAGAAAGGAACTGGAGAGTATCTTATCATCAGGCCATAAGGTCATCAGGGGTTACAGTGCTGCAGTGACCTGTAGGACCCCCTTTCTCCAGGCCCAGTGCCAAGCGACGATACAAAAACCAGAAGTTTGGTTTTGGTGGAAAGAAGAAAGGCTCCAAGTGGAACACTCGTGAGAGCCATGATGATGTATCCAGCTTCCGGGCCAAGACAGCCCATGCCAAGGGCCCCAAGAGGCCTGGAAAGAAAGGAGCAAATGTAAGTGGTGGGGGTATGCAAATCAGGGTAGGCTCCATCTCCTCTCCCCGTAAACCCACTTTCCTCATCTGCCTCTTCTCACCCTGGGGCAGAAGATCAAGTGCTGTGTTGACCAGATGTGATTTTTTTTCTTTTTTTTGGTGTAGAAGAGACCTGGAAAACGAACGAGAGAGAAGATGAAGAGCAGAACCCGCTGAACAGCCTCTTTATACAAAGAACAAAGCAAAAGGCATGAAGCCTTGGAATTTCAAAGTACATTGGTTTCTTTTTGTTTAAAAAAAAAAAAAATCAATGAAATGTATACTCTTGGACTGAAAGATTTGGAAGTGACTTTGCATATTAAATAATATTCCTATTTATTAATAATTTAGACTTTGAGCCTTTTTATTACTATAGGTGAAGATTTAAACTCTGCCTCTCATTTTCTCTTTCCAGTCCTTCCAAATAATTATATCACAATCACTGGTTGTAAAGGGAGGTGCGTTGTGATCACATTCCTGTTTTGGTTGTTCCTTGGTTATTGATCACCTAGACATTTTTCTCCTGCCTAATTTTCCTTCTGTGTTCTTAGTTCTGTCAGATGCTTTACCATTTTATCCACCTTCTGCTGCAGGTCTTGGCTCCACTACTTCTCAGATCCCACAGTTTCTTAGCTTACACCTCTTTTCATTCTGTATCATTTTCTGGTATCTTCTTAAGAAAAGGAGTATAAGAGGTAAACTTTATCTCCCCATGTTTCTGAATTACTTCTAATTTAGCTGGTAACACTTTTCCCTTAAAGTGTTGAAGATCCTCTTTGGATCTGGCATCTCTTATTCTCACTTCCCTCTGGAAGGTTTTCTTCTCCCTGAAAATATGAAATTTTATGGTAACATGTCTTGCTGTGGGCATATTTTTGTTCTTTGATTAGAGAGTTTAGAACGATTCATATTTTTCCATTCTGCAAAATCCTACTAGGTAACTTCTCAAGTAGATGGCCATTTTTCTTTGTTCTGATTCTGGAATTTGTTAGTCAAATGTTGAACCTTTTCTAATTACTTGTAGGTTTGCATTTTGAGTCTAATTTGAAACATTTCTTTCTTTTTGTGTCATCATTTTATTGAATATTTATTTTAGCTTTCCTTTTGCCCCTGAAGGGTTATTCTCCAATTGATTCTTTTTATATCATTTTACATTTCTATAGTTGGAGTACCTTATCATGTCATAAATTATAGGTCAAGTTTTTTTTAAATTTTTTTGTAGTTGTAGATGGATGGGATGCCTTTGTTTATTTTTATGTGGTGCTGAGGATCAAATCCAATGCCTCACACATGCTAGGCCAGCACTCTGCCACTGAACTATAGCCCCAACCCTGGTTCAAGTTTTTTATAAAAGTTTTCTTTTGTTCCTTCATTCTATTTCCTTAACCCCCACTTGTGCATTTTGCTTTTCCTTTTTCTTTTTTAAAAAAATTCAATTTTACTTTTATGAGTACCATGGTGTTTCAGTACATGTATACATGGTATACTGATCAAACCAGAGCAGTTCATGATTTTAATCTCATTATTATATTGTGTATTTGGAGCCTTCAAAGCCCTTCCTAGTTAATCATAAAATAGGTAAGAGGTTATTGTGAACTGTAGTCACTACCCAGTGCTGTAGAACACTAGAAATTACTTCTCTCTGCTGTGTTTTTGGTACCATTATTTAACTTCCCTCCAATCTTTGCAGCATGTAGTAATCACTGTTTTATATTTATTTTGATTTTTTATTTTGTATTCACATATGAGAGAACATTCTGTATTTGTCTTCTCTCTTTTGCATGTTGAGCAATAGTGTTATAGAAATTAAAAACTTGGACTATTGGGTTTTGTTGCTTACTTCCTATTTGACCTTTGTCATGTTATCTGACAAAATGTACACAATATAGTAACTATGTCTTTGGATTTCTGTCAGTGTTAATATATGTAAAACACCTAGAACATTGTATACCGCATAATTAAGCAATAATCTTGATAATCCACTCCTTCCATGCCCAATAATCCTGTTGTTTCCCTTGTTTAGGGTTATTTTCTTGGTGTGGTTTATTAGTTCATTTTGTTGCTATAGCAAAATAACTGAGGCTGGGTTCTTTATAAAGAATAAAAAGTTTACTCAGTTGGATTTAAAGACTGAAAAGTCCAAGATTGGGCAATGACCTTATCTGTACAACCTATGTGGAGGGCCTCAGCTTGTGGAATCATGGTGAGAAGCGATCACATAACATGACACTAGCCTCAGAAATTCAGGTACTGTTTTGTTCTTTTATAACAACTTAGTTCTGAGAACTCCTCCAGAACTCCCTTGAGAGGGAAATACTCTACCGAATCCCCTTGTACTGGGTCCCACTTCAAAGGGATCACCACCTTTTTATACTGCCAGAATGGGGACCACCCTCTAGCACATAATCATTTGGGGGACAAATCACATCCAAATTAGAGCAGGTAGCTTGCTGTCTGATGAGCCTTGGTTGTCTGGATTTGGGAGATGGTCCAATGTTGACTGGAAGCTATGCAGAAGCTGTATGTAGGTGGGCAGGCCAATTTAGGTGCTGGCCTTTCTTTGGGTGGTAAGCTCTTTTACCTGTCTATACCTGTTAGGAAGTCATACTTTATTTTTATGGAAACTAGAAATATCTGAGAAGTATATTCTTGAGCAGATTTTAAAAATATTTTGTGATACCGTCACTGGTACAAAGAACAGTTCTATTTTCATACAATATTGAGTTTCTAGAGCAAAATTAATTTAGTTTTCATAAGCTAATTTCAGCTAGCAAAATTCTGATCACACAGCTCATGTTTTCAGAAGACAAAAGGGAAAAGGGTTAATGTGGAGTAAATTCAAATAGGGAGCCTCAGAAGCAGGTAGACACTTTGAATTATGTGTGGACCCTGTTAAGAGTCTAAAGAAAGGATACAGTATGCACTGGTAAGACCAAAAGTAAGTTATTAGTGCTAAGTAGTTTTAAAGGGCTTGAAAACTATTTCCCTGCCTTTTGTCTTTCCTTCCTTTTTTCTTTTTTGCCTTTTTAATTTTACAAATGGAATCCCTTGCATTAGTCTCAGAACTGTCCTCTAGAACTCATTGGCACCAGTTCTATATCTTTCCTGCCCTCGGAGTAAAGCATGATCAGGATTCAGGCAATATTATCCCTTTGTATTTCTTACTTTAAAGTACAGTCCCATGCATTGAGAGAGAGCAGTCCCTAATGCTGAGTACAGGCAGTTCTTTTCATGATTTAATATCCATGGATTGCAGTTATCCAGGTGCTGTTTAATATCAGCAGTGTCTCAACAAGACTGCTTTTCATTTACCAAAGTGTATCAACTGAGTAGTGAGTGGCCTAAGGTAGAGACAATCTCTGCTGGCTCTTCAGTCTACAAATCACTACATAAATAACTTATGCACAATAATCAGTGGTTATTCATCATTTCTTTCGAAGTCCATCTGTGATTGGTCACTATGCATCTGTTATTTATTTCATAGACACATGGAGAACAATGTGTATAATTGTGTTTTCTCCTTGTCTCAGCAGTGAACCCACACATATTTTAAAGGAGCAGATGATGGAAAGAGAATTGATCAGCAGAGATGAAGGTGCAGTTGGGCTGGGTTTGTGGCTCAGGTAGAGCGCCCGCCTAGCATGTGTGAGGTGCTGGGTTTGATCCTCAGCACCACATAAAGTGAAATAAAGACATAGTGTCCACTTATGATTAATAAATAAATAAATAAATAAATAATAAGTAAATAAAAATTTTTTAAAAAAGATGAATGTACAGTCAAGAAATAAAAAAATGATCAGGCTTGAAGTGAAATCTGAAAATAACACCACTGCAGTTACCGAAGCAGCAGCTGATACACTAGTGTTGTTCTGCTCTTCTGGAGACTAGATATGCAGCTTGAGAAACTTAGGGAAAGCAATCTACTGATATAAATGGGGAAAGATGAAAAGGGGGAAGGTGTTCCCCAAGAGGTGACACTGGCAAAAGCAACCTTTTTTTTGGCAGGAGTACTGTGGATGGAATTCAGGGGCACTTGACCAGTGAGCCACATCCCCAGCCCTATTTTTCATTTTATTTAGAGATAGAGTCTCACTGAGTTGCTTAGCAACTTGCTTTTTGCCGAGGCTGGCCCAGCCTCTCAAGCTGCTGGGATTACAGGTGTGCTCCACTGTGCCTGGCCAAAAGCAACTCTAGGAGACAACATTTCATTCCATGGAAAGCACAAGTGATAAGATGTTGGGACTTAGAAAGGACTAAGATGATTTGCCAAGGCTTAGAAAACATGCTTGGCTGAGGGGTGGAGTTCAGAACTAGAGCTCAAGTTTAGTGTGTGTGAGGCTCTGGGTTCAGTTCCTTGCAGAGTTCCAGGAAAAAAAAGATGTTGGGTCTTTATCTAAATTGACTCATAAGGAAAAAAGACAAGGCTCCTCTCCTTTTTTAAAAATTCACCATGTTTCTATTTTAAATTTCAGCTTATTTTATATATATATATATATATATATATATATATATCTATATATCTATATCTCACTGTTACTATTTTTTCTTATATTTAATGGTAAGAGTATTTAAACTTTGAAAAATCTTTTAAAGGCCACAGAACAATTTAATTGTTTTCTCCAATGCAGAGAGCCCCATTTTGGGGATTCGTCAAGCCTTTTTGAACCTCAAACACCACTCTGAAACTCCAGCTGAATAGCCTCTTGTAGTTCCACAACATCTGGATCCAAATGGATTTTGGGGGGCATATTCTTTTTTTAAAAAAAATTATTTTTTAGTTGTAGATGGACACAATAACTTTATTTACTTATCTTTATGTCGTGCTGAAGATTGAACCCAGTGCCTCACCTGTATTAGGCAAGTGCTCTACCACTGAGCCACAACCCCAGCTCCTGGTGGGGTGTGTGTGTGTGCATTTTCTTACTACGCCACTAGCCCCATATGATGGCATTATTCTTAAGTTCACAGTGATGACAAGGTGTGCAGGCCCCTTGTAAGTAGGACAAAATCAGCATAGTCTGCAAGGCCCACAAGAAGCTGAGGAAGGCAGCCTGGGCTAGGCCAGCTTCACTTGTCCTGAAGCACACTGAGTTGCCAGGAGGTGGCCTCTGAGGTCAGTGAAGCAACATTTCCACATGCACTTTGCATCCATTGGAGCCAGGCCTCTTTTTAAAGAAAAGAGAAGTGTTAAGTAACATGTGCTCTCTAATTTATTTTCAAGTTGCCCCATTATCTAATGTGGCAATTCCTTTGTTCCCATGGCCTTCCTTTTTCACATCCCTCCTTCCTTGGCAAAGATTCTGTCATTTACCAAACTCTAACTAGCCTGTCCTGAGCTCCTTTCAACCAGACCTGGCTGTATTCATCTGTGCATCATCCAATTTTAGCAAAAATCTTGCTAAGTCAGTTTAACTAGAACTCCCCACCCTTGGGATATCTGATCACCCTTGGCATTTAAGTTCCTTGTTCTCCACCATCTCATAGATGATGTCTGATTTCTCAGGCTGCCTTCATCAAGAATCCTGTTAGGTTAGTTTAGCCACATTCCCTCTGTACCCCTGATGTTTTCTTTGAGTAATTTTCCATCTATTGACCTTACACCTTGATTCTTGGCTTCAAATTCCAACTTGTCCATGCTGTACTCAGAGTTGAATCCAATCTCCCTTATAGCAGAATCCCATTTCGGTGCCTATTCCTATGGCAATAGTAGCCTCCCTTGAAGAAAGTCTTCCTTCTGGTCTTTAAAAGTCACTGAACAATTGATTCATTATGCATATTCAAGAAATGTCTTTGAGGGGCTGGGGATGTGGCTCAAGTGGTAGCGCGCTCGCCTGGCGTTCGTGCGGCCCGGGGTTCGATCCTCAGCACCACATACCAACAAAGATGTTGTGTCTGCCGAGAACTAAAAAAAAAATAAATATTAAAAATTCTCTCTCTCTCTCTCTTTCTCTCCTCTCTCACTCTCTCTTAAAAAAGAAAAAAAGAAATGTCTTTGAATTTTTTCTTTAACGCCTTCTCTTACTCAGTAAAATTTGACTTTCTACCCTTCTTTTTCCCTTTGGTGTCATCTCTTCCAGCCTCTAGCCATATCTTTCCCTTCTGTACTCACCCCTTCTTTGTGTAAGTGGTGGGGGCTCCCACAGGAACCTTCTGCCTGAATCCTGCAATTTCCTGTCTCAGAGGCGACACCCCACATCTGAAGAGGAGCTGGTGCAAATGAGTAGCTCTATTACTGCCCTGCTCAGTGGTTCAACCTGGACTAAAGGAGCTTTGAATTCAAATCTCCATGAAGCAGCCTGTTGCAGAGCCACATGCCACAGGCTAGAGGTGAGTAAGGGAAGACAAGGCCAGGCCCCTGGAGTGGGAGCTGGAGAAGTGCAGGGTGCAGAGAGCTCCTGGGAAGGAAGCACACCCTGGAATCACTCAGTGGATAAAGATACCTGGGGTGAAGCCAAGGAGACAGGAGCAGCATCGGCTGGGTCTGAGGTTGGCCTCTTACCCTCCTTTCTGTTCTTCCTGGTTAGCATCAGAGTAGCCTGCCCATGTGTATTGGGCATGGATGGACCAGGCCTGGTTCTGGGCCCACCAAAACCACCACCTCCTTTGCTATTTATATATTCAAATAAGAGAATTGCTGTAATGTCTCTATTCCATGACTGGGGAACTGAGTTTAACATCATACCTGAGGTCACACACCTGTGAAGCAGAACCCAGGCCACCTGGCTCCCTACTCTGCCCTCTTAGCTACCACCTCTATTGCCATGGTGCTTCCTAGTGTTTATCAAGTGCGGGAGCCACACTCATCAACGCCTCTGTGTCCCCTCCATTTCTTGACTTTGACCCCATCTCTCTGGGTGTTTCTTCCTTGGTCCTGGAGCAGCATGAAGAGTGAGATTCAGAAAGCTGGCAGGAGATGCAGCCCGAGTTAGGCAGGAGTCAGGATTTGGCACCAGCACTTGTGCCTGTGCTTGTCCTTGGAAGCGCCTGTGTTCTATGTCACACCAGCCCCATCCCCTGTTCACTTGTCTATGTCCTCGCAAGTCTGCTTGTTTGTCTCTCATGAAGCTGTGAGGTTCCCATACCCAGCCCCATCATGGTGACTACCACTTGGTAAGAATGCCAACAGTAGTCACAGCTACCATTTCAGGAGCCCATACACCAGATCCTGTCCTGAGCACTTGCAGTATTTTACTTAACCGTCCTAGCAACCCTAGGGAGTAGGCTGAGAGAATGAATGAGTGGCAGAACCAGAGTGTGCACTCAGTATGACCCCAAATCCTCTGCTTGTGCCATCTAAATGTTTGATGTGTGAATGAATGCAATGTTAAGGTCATTAGGAACATTTTTGTTGCTGGACATTTATGAAAATGGCACTATGGTTGAGAGTGTGTCTTGTCATCTTGGTTGGTGAGCTTCCATCCTCAAAGCAGAGGACTGGGAGGCGTAGCCCAAGTTGACAGTACCATAAAAGGTCTCTGTAGCCGTATCCTCCATGTGCTTTATGTCATGGTATTCTCATGCCCCAGGATGTACATCTGTTAAGTTCCTCCATGTTATAGTGCCAAGACATGGGCTTTCTGGTGCCTGTGTGAACCAGAGACAAACAGCGTCATGATTCACATTAGAATACAACTCGGCTACCTGCAGGGCTCTGAAGAGAACAAAAGGGACCTTCTTCCCTTCTTGCCCATTTTTCAAGGGCAGAAAATGCCTAGTGTGTTGTAGAGTCCTAGGATGAGGGAAAATGGAGTTAAGAGGAGCCAGACTTAAACAACTATAGAAATTATCCCTGAATGCATAGTCTTTAGGAAAAGCCAGACTTAAATAAAACAGAACATGCCTTGAGTCTTCATCTATCTGTACAGGGCCTTAGGTCCTGCCTGAGAGCCCTCGCATCTGTCTTTCTTGCCCTCAACTTTACATTAGGGCACATCACAGGTCTTAAGCTCATAGAGCCCCTTCCTCACACCCTGCCCTCACTGGGCCTGTAGTTTGCTCTGTGGTTATAGCCCTAGTTCCACAGAGAAGCCAGGGACAAATGCAGAGCCTCCTGCAGGGGGCAGAGCAGACAGGGGAGGGAGAGGAAGTGGGTCTCTGGGAAAAGGAAATTGTTAAGGGTCTCTCTGGCATCCCAAGAGGGTTACCATGATAGTAAGGTAACCAGGGTCTGGACACGGGAAAGGGTCTTGGAACTCACCAGGGAGATGCTCCAGGCTGAAGCTTGGCTTGCCCTCGCCCTGCCTTCCTTGGGTTCCCAGGTCAGGCTGCTGGGCATTCAGATCCTGGCCATTCTGAACCTCATGGGGAGTAGGGACCACATCCCCAGAATGCACGTCATCAATGGCTCAGTCTGGTTTGGGATGACTGAATTGTGAGCGGGACAAGAGAAGAGGGAACTAGAAGGAAGGGCTGGGAGGAGGAGTAGGGGCCATGATGGAGGAGTAGCAGGAAAGGGGGGCAAGACGAACAGGCTGGGGAGTGGGTGGTCCAGAAGGAAGAGAGGAGGAGCTGGGCATGGAGATATTAAGGTGGGGTAGTAGGAACTGGCACCACTAGCTAGAGGAGGGAACCAGGTAGGGCAGAAGACAGAGAGGGAGGCATTACACTGGGTAGACTGAGGGATGAAAGACTGAGTAGTCAGGGGTGGAAGGCGGGTTGGAGGAGGAGCTGTTGGAGGAACAGAGGGAGGAGGAGGCTGGGGACGAGGGTGCTTCCTTGTCACGTTTCAAACACTGCTAGCTTCTCAGTTTGCCACAGTCAATCAAGGTGAGCAACTGAGCTTGTGCCAGAACTTCGCCAGCAGTTATGCCACACATGAGGGCCCACATCACCCAGGACTGTATCCCCATTGTGATGCTGCAACCTGCCCTTTGGCCAGTGGGTGGGTCTCACCAAGAGGCAGCTGTCCCAGTGCCTTGGCCTAAGAGTGATTTTGGGACATAGGGCCATTTCTGGTGAGATGACTGTCCTCTCCTGACTTCCTGATGACTAGGTTTGAACTCTCTTGCTCCTTCCCAAAGATACCTAACTCCATGTGGATGTTTAAGAAGCCTACTGCATCTTCCTTTTGTCTGAAAGCTCCCTCTCATCTTAATATTCCTAATTTCTCTGATCATCATGCAAATTCTGAGCCCCCTTGGTCCCTCTTCTCTCTTGGACTCTTATCAGTATAATCTGATTTTTCTTGATTCAGCACTACTTTTCTCCTGTATATCACAAAACGTTCCATTGTACTCTTTGCAAGTCCAGCTCCATGATGACTATCTTCTCTATTTCCTTTGCTTCTTCATTGACTGTTCCCTGCAAATCTTGGCTTTAACTTTAACCTTTGATTTCCCATGAGGAGTACATGCTTCCCTTCTATCTCAAGTAGAGACTGCTCCTCCTCTCAAACTCTAAAGGGTGGTCTTTAAGGGTGGAGATTTGGTGTGTAGATTCTCCTTGCTCCTTCCAATTACTTTCAAGCAGGTATTCCTCCATTTCTATTAGAAATCTCTTGTTCCTTAAAGTTTCTGCTATCTACCACCATTTCCGTGACTTGCCTACCTTCCTATGGCCCCTCTCTCTCTCTCTCTCTTTTTAATTATTTACCTTTTAAAATTGGTTTTGTTATGTGGTGCTGAGGATCGAACCAAATGCCTTACCCATGCTAGGCAAGTGTTCCACCACTGAGCTACAACCACAGCCCCTATCTCTTTTTTCTATGAGAACTTTAACATGTCTTGAAGTCTTATTCTTGAGTCCATCATCCTGAGAAAGTTCAATGTCAATGCAGATAACCTGATTTGAGACTCTGGTTTCTCTTTTCCTTGATTTTTTTTTTTAATCTCCAAAGTCTACCACCTACTTCAGCCTCCTATGTTCCTGTCTGATACTTTTCATGATCTAGGAATTACCTCATTTCAGAAGACCCATTTCTAACTGCTACCTCCTGTCCTTAACTGTGTATTGACTCAGTTGTTTCCACCTGACTGGGACCTTTGGATTTTGGTGGCTATCTAGATAAAGCTAAAAGACTACCCAATTTTATGGGTGTACCTTAGTGGTAGTGTGCTCACCTAGCTTGTGTGAGGCCCTGGGTTTGATTCCCAGTCTGCTAACCAAAACTCTACCCATTATCACAGAGAAATGACAAAGTATCTGATTAGAATATGGGTTTAAAAAAATTTCACTCGAGAAATTGAAAACCCTGGACCTACCTCCTTTCTAGTTTTGAGTTAAAATTTCAACTGCAGGGTGTCAAAGCTCAGAGTTAACAAAGTTGGTTCCAGGTTACTGCTACTTCTGATGTGTCAGGAAAATGTAAATTTACTATTCTGTATAAACACTATCATAACCCAGGCCTCTGGACTTGCCACAGGAAAGCCCCACTGAGGATGAACTGACAAACCAAAACTTTAAAGCAAATGAGCAAATAACCATGTGAGGGATTGTCAACAGATACAAGAAAAGCAGACTTACATACACCCCACCAAGAATGCATTATAATTAAAGGCACAAAATAAGAACTTGGAAACCTAGAATCAAAACAAAAGAACAGGAAAAATAATTCTAGAATACAAAATATGGTGACTGAATTAGACTCATTGGAGAAGACAGACTTCAGATTAGACACACTTTCTAATATCAGAAAGAAAAATATGGCCACTGAAAAAATAATAATACCTGTGTGAAAAGGATAAGCTTGACAGTAGAGACTTTGAAGAGAGAAAGATGGTTGGACGTGGTAGTGCACACCTGTAATCCATAGCAAATTGGAAGAACGAGGCAGGAGGATGGTAAGTTTTGAGGCCAGCCTCCACAATTTAGTGAGATCCTGTTTCAAAAATAAAATTTAAAAGGGCTGGGAATGTAGCTTATAGTATAGCAGAACTGGGTTCAATTCCCAGTACCTAAAGAGAGAGAAAAAAGGGAGAAAGATGGATCCATCTGATGGAGTTATAGAGAGATAGCACATAGAGATAAAAAGGAGGAAATTATGAAAGAAAGGTTGAAAGGTATGTATGTAGAATAGAATTTTAAGATCCAACATATGTGTTACTCAGCCTGTTTTTCATGCTGTGTAATTTGTAAATTGCCAAAATTTTGCAAAAAAGAATTTACTTATGTGGCAGCCAAGTATGTAGAGATTGGAAAGCAAGTCTCAAATCTGACTATCTGAGGTTAAGAATTTAGAAGTATTCTTGGCATAAAGAAGCAGAATGGTATAGGACCTGAGGGAAAGTGATTGGAAAGAAGAAGCAAATCAATTCGTAGTCTGCTCATGTGCCATCCTACTTCACAGGTCTTCATGGGACACATGTTCAGAAAGTGGCAGTGTGGGCATCATCTTTTGGTGATAATATCAATAGGTCATCCATCAGACGCTTGTTCTGTCTGGATTGAAGGGGTCAATGGTTTCAATGAGTTTCTGCTAGATAAAGCTTCCTCTAAATTCCTGAAAATCAACCTAGGCACTGTTACCACTGTGATCCTATTTGAGGTATTATTCATAGCAAATCTACTGGGGGGTCCACTACTCTATTGTTCAGCTAAGTGACTTAAAATCAGTCATGAAAGCAAATAACTAGAAACCAGTAAAACCAGACAGTTTATCCTGGCTTCCCCTTTATTTCAGTCCCCCTTGCTTAGTTTATTTCTCATTCTTGAAGGTTCCGGAGCAGCAGCTGATCTGCATTCTTTCTGCTGATCCATGTTGTAGATCTGGGTTAGGGGAACAGAAATGTACAGCACTCATTGGAAAATATCTGTGAGTTCCCTGCCCAGGGTAAAATAATATTAGAAGACAAGGGGGTACCCAGAAGGAGACAAGGTGGATTTTAAACAGTGATTGAAGCATGTAGGTATCACCTGAAGAAGGAGCCAGATGCTGAAGCCTAATATTAAGAGGATCATTATAAACCACATCCAGATCATGGCTTTCCTTATTGTCTGATGAGCCTTGGGTTGTTCATGCTTGAGAAGTGGTAAAATGCTAACGCAAAGCTACACAGAGGCTGTACATATGGTGGGGGTGGATGTTGGGCCTTTCTCTGTTGGAAAGGTGGTAAGCCCCTTTGCCTGTGTTCTCTCTTACCATACCTGTTCAGAAAACATACTTTATTTTTAAGGAAGTTAGAAATGTCTGAGAAGTATATTCTTGAGCAGAAAAAAATTTATTTCCATCTTTTCTGATACCATCACTGGTATAAAGAACAGTTCTGATTTAATATAATACTGAGTTTCTAGAACAAATGAATTTAGTTTTCATAAGCTAATTTTAGCCAACAAAATTCCAATCACACAGGTCATGTTTTCAGAAGACCACAATATTTTACCCTGACCTCTTTTTTTGGGCTCTATGCAATATTAGTCAATGGGGATAATGTAGAGTAATTCAAGTAAGTAGCCTCAGGTGCAGTAGAGACTTTGAATTATGTGTGGAATTATGTATTGAGAGTTTTAAGAAAGGACACAAGTTTGCAGTAGTAAGGCCAAAAGTAAGTTATTAATGATAAGAACTTCTAAAGAACTTGAATACTGTTATCTTTCTCCTGTTCTTCCTTCTTACCTTTCTTCCCTCTTACTTTCTTTTTTATTTTGGATTTTTGGTTTCCAAATGGAATCCCTTTCATTAGTCTAGGAGCTGTACTTCATAACTCATTTGCATCACTTCCTTTACCATTCTGGCCCTCAGAATAAAGCATAATTAAGACACAGGCAGTATTATCTCTCTTTATTGCTTTAAAATACAGTCTCATGCATTGAAAGACAGGTTAGAACCTAGCAGTTCCTGATACAGAGTACAGGCAGTTCTTGGAACTGAGTAATTCCAACATGCATGGATTTCAGTTATCAAGTGCAGTTTTATAACAGCAGTTTTTCAACAAGACTTTGCTTTTCACTTACCAAAATGTTATTGTTTTAGTCAGCTTTATGTTGCTGTGACCAAACTACCCAACAAGAACAATTTAGAGGAGGAAGATTTTATTTGGGGCTCATGGTTTCAGAGGTTCAGTCCATGGTCGGCTACCTCCATCACTCTTAATCACCCTAACCCTCCTGGTTCCAGGGGCTTCTATTCTTGTCTTTTACTCCTGCAGCATGGGGACTTCTGGCAGTGTGCATGTCCCCTAACAAGTTCTGGTGGGAGACTTCCTACTTACCAGTGTTAACTCTTGGTTCCCTGCTCTACAGCCTTGCCTCTTGCATTTTCTTCCCCCTGGATCAAGTTTCTTCTTCTCATCCTTGTTTTATTGCTTTAATGATAGCTTACTGGTGGTGAATTCTCTTTGTTTAAAATTGGTCTTTAATGATGAGCATGTCTTTAAAAATTTTATAATTTAAAATTTTATTTTTAAAATTGTTTTGCTTTTAATTGACATATAATAATTGTCCACATTTTTGGGGTACAGTATGATAATTCAATACATATATACAATGTGTTATGATCAAACCAGGGTAATTAGCATTTACATCTCCATATACACTTATCATTACTTTGTTCTGGGAACCTTCAAAATTCTCTCTTCTAGTTCTTTAAAAATTATATAATAAGTTGTTACAGTGGACAGCCTACATTGCTATAGAACACTAGAACTTAACTGTGTACATTCAATTTTGAATGATTATTTGGCTGAGTATGAAATTCTAGATTAATAGTTATTTCCTCTCAGTGTTTACAAGACACTGTTATTATTAGTCAGGGAAATGCAGATCAGTACTACATTGAGATTCCATCTCATTCCAATCAGAATAGCAATCATCAAGAATACAAATAATAATTAATCATCAAGAATACTACTAATAATAAATCATCAATAATTCAAATAATAAGGATGTGGGGGAAAGGGAACACTTATACACTATTGGTGGGATTATAAATTGTAAGTGTACAATCACTATGGCAATTAATATGGAGGTTCCTCAAAAGACTAGGAATGGAACCACCATATAACCTAGCTATATCACTCCTTGGTATTTGTCCATAAGGATTAAAGTTAGCATACTCTACCCAAGTTTATAGTAATACAGTTCACAGTAGCTTAGTTATGGGACCACTCTAGGTATCCATCAACAGATAAAAGGATACAGAAAAAAATATTATATATACACAGTGGAGTTTTACTTAGCCATAAAGAAGAATTAAAATTATGTTATTTGCAGGAAACTGAGTGGAACTAGAGAATAACAACTGAAATAAGCCTGATTCAGAAAGTCAAGTGTTGTTTATTTTCTCTCATATGTGGAAGCTAGAGAGAAAAGTGGGGAAAAGAGGATCTCACGAAAACAGAAGGGAGACCAGTGGAGTAGTGGAAAGTAATCAGAGGGAGGGAGATTGAGAGGAAAAGAGGAAGTAGTATTGCAGAAGGAAATTGATCAAATTATGTTATATGCCTGTATGTCCTGGAGCAAAAAGAACTGGATGCTATTTATTTTCCATGACATCAGAAATCAGATTGACTGACTGTTCAATAAATCAAGCAAATCAGGCTATGAAATAGAAACACATAGAACAACAAACAATAATACTGAATCTTGAAGTTGATTTAACAAAATATCAACTGAGGTATTTTCCTGACAACTTAAAAAGGGCCAAAGAATAGGAATTTGAATATAGGCCTAGCCATTCTCAGGATGTCGAGTATAGATATACCAAGGATCAATGGATTTATTATAGGGCAAGGTAAAGTCTTGTCCCTGAACATTTAATGGAAGCTCTTATATACCAGAATACCCATGGGGGTGGGTATCCACACTCTAATGGATAAAAGAAATTCAATATATGAACTCACATACAAAGAACTTACCCAAAGGTGACTCAAAGATGCTTGGTGAATGCTGAAAATGGCCCCCCAATAGGTCTCCCACCCATAATAAAAGGACCTTAATCCAGAAGCACTGGAGCCAGGAATCATTGGAAAGTACCTTTGGCTGAAGGCTACTTTGGACAGATAAGATTGATGCAATCTGGCGATGGACCAGTGCTGTTCTCTGCTGTGCAGCTGGGTCTTGGGAATCTCCCCAAGAATCCTAATAGGAGGGGGGGCAACCAACTACTGGGTGGAGGGGCACAGTAGGTCTCGAGTACTCTACCACCCACAATGATGGCCTTCACACGAATCTGGTCAAATACCTGACCCCAGCCAGCTTGTTGTCCATGTCATCAGTCAAAGGGAATATGAGCTGCACTCCTTCCTGCATTGCTGATCTGAATCTCACTGCATTTGATGTTCTCTGTGCCTGTTTCAGTGGGTACATGGCCTTTGTTGTCAAAACTGATGATTAAAACAAAAATCAAGATCCAAAGACAAAATATGCCTAATTCTATATGAATAATGTTTTTTTTCTGGTAAGATGCTAACCCCCTCTTCACTCTGGAATAAGAGATCTTCAACAGTGTGTTTTTATCCAACCATGTCAAAGGAAAAGCCACATTGATGAGCATGTTTCAAAATTTAGAAATTAACTTCCCATATTTTCTGGTTTAAAAAAATGGTAAAATGCTCATTTTTTAGTTTAAATTTACAATACCCAATAAGTAGAAAAACATCTAGAAATTCTAATAATGTATCACTCTAAAATGTTTCTAATGCATTAAGTCAGAGGAATAGAGATAATCATCAAAGTTTCCTAGATTATTTTTTCCAATGAGGACAGTTACTTTGTTTTAATTCTTGTGATGTACAATACCTGATTTGGACATTTATTTTTCCTTGAGAAAGGTGACTGTTTTTCAAAAGAGAGTTATCCTTGCCATCCAAATTTGGCCAGTGATTTATTGATAAGATCCATAGCCTTTAGGTTCATCTGAGAATTTTACATGTCTACGAGAGACTGAGCACAGACCACAGTTCAGCATTATTTCTAGGTCCTGAACTGCTGTGAGAACTTTGTTCTTTAGAATTATACTGAGCTGAGACATTTCTGCTAATCCAGGCCATTCCTCCCTACTCCCTTGTTACCCATAGTCCTCAAGGAATACCAGCCAGGGCTGCTCCCCATCTGCCTTCCTATCCCCTTGGCCCTCTCTGGTGACTCCCAATGACTTGCTACTCTGGGCTTTCCTTAAGCTGCTCTTCCTCACTTTGTGCTCCTCTTTTCCGAAGCAATCTGCAGTCCTCTCAGCCTGCAGCTGAGCTTCTCTCTTCATCTTACTGGTATCCTTAGGGTGCAGTCACAGACTAGCTGTATGGTGTGCACTCTGTGAGGCTGAGCTGGATCTAGGGCTCTAGTGCACCCTTGGATGGCAGCATTGGCTGCTGCAGAAGTACAAAGACGACTCTCTTGGTGCACACAGTGACCAACTAAGGGTCTACTTGATGGTAGCTGGGAACAAGTCATTAACTTCCTGGATCTCATGCCCATCATTTGGTGATTCAGTGGCACCAAGCTTATTTCATTTGCCTGTTCTGTTATCTCCTTAGTTACCTCTGCAGTTTCATTTCTCCTTTTGAGCCCATGTCTGCTCATGACATCTTCATGATTGATTCCCAGGTCATTGGCTCTTGTGTCTGTAGGGACTCCTCTGACTTGTCCCCTAGTTGGCTCCCCACTGGCATTTCCGTCCAAGCTCTAGAGGGGCAGGTGGGACTGCATCCCTCATGCCTCCCAGCCTCTCCTCAGGGACATGCAGCATCCAGAGGTGCAGGAGGCCAGATTCTGGCTCACACTGCCCCACCTTTCCTCACCCTGCAGAGGTGTGTGGCACAGGTGGCAGTGCAGGGGGTGGTGCTGGCTGCAAAGACTGCCAAGATGCTGAGCTGGCAGCAGCCCGAGCTAGGGTGGCTCAGTGGAATGAGGTTTAGGAGCAATGGTTGGTGGTGTGATGGGGAACTGACTTGTCCACTCTTCCTTAGAGGACCTTCAAATGGTCCTATGTGGGAGTCTTTTCCTGACATCTGTTTCATTTTGCAAAGGTGAACCTCCAGATTCAAACCTAGAGTAAAAATGCAGCATATGTGTGGGCAGCATGTGGGTGAGAGACTCAAACTTCACTTTGCAGATTTCCCTTGATAGTTTTCACCCCACACCTCACTCCTGTGTTTTAGGGTCCCTGAGCCCTGTGATTCTCCCATTTTTCCAAAACTACTCCTCCAGTGTGGGAGAGAAGTTATAAACCTGGCTGAACTTGTGTATGGAGGGGATAACCTGCAGACCCTGTGTCAGTGCCCACCTGCAGCTCTCTGGACCACACCTTGCTGTCTGGGTCCTGAGTCTCTTTCCTGAGTCTGTCTTAGGGTAGCCCAGCTCCATGCTTGGGCATCCCATTTGAACAGCATTTGTGGTTGCTTCCTCCTCCACCAGCTTTCCAGGCTCTAAATAGGTCTTTAATTTTCTTGACTCCTAGTATTCCCCCATTCTCTCTGTTGTGGGGCTACCTAACCTTGGGATCCCTTTATTATTGGTGATTGGCAAGGCAGAGGAACTCATTATATGCACTTAGTCTTCAGTCTTTGCCTGGAATTCACACACTAGTGTATATGATAAAGGTTTGACCAGTGGACTTGGGCAGAAATGAGAAAAAGTATGATCCAGGAAAGGATAAATCAGGCTTGGGTTTAAAAGTGTTAAATTTGGTCTAAAGTTAACCCCATACATTTTATGTTTGGTGTAAAGGTTTCTCCACATGCAGAGAGCTGGACTTAACCTGATGTGCAAACACTGTAACCTTTGTAGAAAGTAGCTGAGACTCAGCCAATCAGAAGAGGCCAACTGTTCAAACCAGAATCAATCAAGTGCTAACCCACTGGGCTTTCTCTGTCCTCCAGTTCCCTTTTCTGTATTTACCTCCTTTTTCCCTGGCTATAAAACACCCAGGTGATGGAGCAGAGCATTTTGGACTATTTCTTTTTGGTTTGAATGGGTGCCCTATTTGAGAATTGTCAATAAAGTCACCATTACCTATAAAATAAATTTTTCTGAAATTTTACTTTTTAACAAAAAGAAATATTTATTTTCTGGACAGTATACATTTGGGTATTCAATACAGCCTCAGGCCCCACCACTGGAATCCTGTTGTGATCGTCTCCCAAGTTCCACATAGTCACCTTGGAGAAAGGAAGGTCACTGTAGACCCTGGAGTGGTTCAGCCTGTGGTCATGGCATTCTGAGTGGACTTAGAGGGGAGGCTGCCGGATCTGAAAGATCCCTGTGGGGATAATAAGAGGTCCTGGGATTGAGGCAGGTGCATCTGGTCTGAAATCAGGCCCTTCTTTTCTCGTGTGTGGCCACAGGTGATTTTCCTTGCTCAACCTGCTGTGGAATGGAGACACCAACATTAGTAGCCTGAGTCATGAGTTGAAGAACAATCTGTGCAAGGCTGAGGCCTACCCTGGAGCATTGTCTGTGGATGCTCCCCTCCACTAGAAAGCCAGCCCAGAGTGGGGCATGCAGGATCTATTTTAGGGTAGCCCAGCTCCTAAGTTAGCATCCAGCACAGGCTAGATATGCATACACATCTGTTGAATCAAAGAATGAGTTTGTCAAAAGAGTCACACAAAGAACTGAGTAAAAGTGAGCGCTCTGATCACAAATCTTAAAAAGGCTGCACTGTGCAATTAATGTAAAGGGTGTAATTTCAGCAGCTATTCCCAGGAGACATAAAACTTAAGAGGTGCTCATTATATGTGACCTCACTAGTGTCCCAATATGGAGATTCGGGGTAATCTGCTAGACAGGTTGTGGTTCTACCATGGGCCAGGAAGCCCATGTTGGGGCCAATTGAGTCTCTTCTGCCCTCAAACATGTCACTCTAAAACTCCAGCTGAGGGCGGGGGCTATAGCTCAGTTGGTAGAATGCTTGTCTCGCAGGCACAGGCCCTGGGTTCAATCCCTAGCACCATAATAAAACAAAACCAAAAAACAAAAAAAACTCCAACTAAAAATGTTACTTTGTGGTTCCACAACACCTATATCTAACATTGTTTGTGGTACACTTTCTTCGTCTGCCACTTAAACTGTCACCACCAATGTCCCAAGTTTATAATGATGAGCAGACAGGCATGAAGTTTTTGGAGATTCCTTGCAACATAGACAAAAGCAGTCTCATCTGCAAGACCCAGGAGTCAGAGCAGGGTGGCTGGCCAGCCTCACTTTTCCTTCATCTCACGCATGCTGAGTTTGTCAGAAAGTGTCCTGGAAGGTCATCGATGCAACATTTCCACATGCACTTTGCACCACTGGAGCTAAGCCTTTAAGACAGAGGAGGGATGTTAAGTAACGTGTGCTCTGAAATACTATTCAATTGCCCAATTATTCATCTCGTGATTTCTGTTTTCCCCAACCTCCTCTCACTTGACAAAGATTCTTTCGTTGACCAACGTCTGCTCAGCCAGCCCTCGGCTTGTCCTGGGCTCTTTTCAACTAGACCTGATTAGACTCCCATATTCATCTCCACATTATCCACTTTTACAAAATCCTACTAAGTCAGTTTAACCAGAAAGTCCCACCCTTGGTATCTGATCACTCTAGGCATTTGGTTCCTTGTTTTCCACCACCACACTGATGGTGTGGAATCTCCCTGGCTGCCTTCAACGAGAGTCCTGTTAGGTGGTTCAGCCACATTCCTCCTGGGCCCCTGATGCTTCCTCTTAGTGATTTCTCATCTTTTGACCCCAGAGCTTGAGTCTTAGCCACAAACTCCCACTTGTCCATGCTGTTTTCAGAGTTGAACCCCAAGTTTCTTCTCCTGTGAAAAACCCCATCCTGTGCCCAAACCTACAGCAATGGTTCTCCCCACCTTGACTGGTTCTCCTTCCTTATGTTCTTGGACAATCACTGAATAATTGATTCATTATGCATACTCAACAACTATCTGAAAATTTCTTATTCTTTACCTCCTCCTTTTTGTCCTACAATCCTCCTCCTCATGCTTCTTAAGTACTAGGGATTGAACCCTAAACCAGGGATCCCGTGTGGGACCAATCAAGTCTCTTCTGCCCCCAAACTCTAGCTGTAATTGGAGGGCTTTACCACTGAACTACATCCCCAGCCCTTCTCATTTTTTATTTTGTTGGGACAGGGTCTTGCAAAGTTTCTGAGCCTTAAAATGGAATCCTACTGCCTTGGCTTCCTCAGTCTCTGGGATTACCAGCCTGTGATACTATGCCCAGCCCAGAATAATTTCTTCTTGAGTTCCTCCCTGATTCACCGAAAATTAGACCCCCTACTCTGTTCCTTCTCCTTTGACTGTCCATCTCTTCTCCAGCCTCTAGCCATATCTTTCCCTTCTGTACTCACCCCTTCTTTGTGTAAGTGGTGGAGGCTCCTACAGGAATCTTCTGCCTGAATCCTGAAGTTTCCTGTCTCAGAGGCGACACCCCACATCTGAAGAGGAGCTGGTGCAAATGAGCAGCTCTATTACTGCCCTGCTCAGTGGTTCAACCTGGAATAAAGGAGCTTTGAATTCAAATCTCCATGAAGCAGCCTGTTGCAGAGCCACATGCCTGAGGCTAGAGGTGAGTAAGGGAAGACCAGGCCAGGCCCCTGGAGTGGGAGCTGGAGAAGTGCAGGGTGCAGAGAGCTCCTGGGAAGGAAGCACACCCCGGAATCACTCAGTGGATAAAGATACCTGGGGTGAAGCCAAGGAGAGAGGAGCAGCATCAGCTGGGTCTGAGGTTGGCTTCTTACCCTCCTTTCTGTTCTTCCTGGTTAGCATCAGAGTAGCCTGCCCATGTGTATTGGGCATGGGTGGACCAGGCCTGGTTCTGGGCCCACCAAAACCACCACCTCTTTTGCTACTTATATATCCAAATAAGAGAGTTGCTGTAATGTCTCCATTCCATGACTGGGGAACTAGGTTTAAAAATGATGTATAACTTACCTGAGGTCACACACCTGTGAAGCAGAACCCAGGCCACCTGGCTCCCTACTCTGCCCTCTTAGCTACCACCTCTATTGCCATGGTGCTTCCTAGTGTTTATTAAGTGTGGGAGCCACACTCATCAACACCTCTGCATCCCCTCCATTTCTTGACTTTGACCCCATCTCTCTGGGTGTTTCTTCCTTGGTCCTGGAGCAGCATGAAGAGTGAGATTCAGAAACCTGGCAGGGATGCAGCCCGAGTTAGGCAGGAGTCAGGATTTGGCACCAGCACTTGTGCCTGTGCTTGTCCTTGGAAGCACCTGTGTTCTATGCTGCTGTCACACCAGCCCCATCCCCTGTTCACTTGTCTATGTCCTCGCAAGTCTGCTTGTTTGTCTCTCATGAAGCTGTGAGGTCCCCATACCCAGCCTCATCATGGTGACTACCACATGGTAAGAATGCCAACAGTAGTCACAGCTACCATTTCAGGAGCCCATACACCAGATCCTGTCCTGAGCACTTGCAGTATTTTACTTAACAGTCCTAGCAACCCTAGGGAGTAGGCTGAGAGAGGGTAAATCCCTGAACAAAGTCACCCAATGAATGAGTGGCAGAAGCAGAGTGTGCACTCAGTATGACCCCAGATTCTCTGCTTGTGCCATCAAAATGTCTGATGAGTGAATGAATGCAATGTCAGGGCCACTGGGAACACTTTAGTTGGCTTGACAATTAATATGATAGCATGCGGTTGAGTTTCAGTCTCTGAGCTGGGTGAGTTGGAGTCCAGTTTCTAGCCACATACAGGACTGGGATGCCTGGACCATGTTGAAAGTACCCTGAGAGTTCTCCAGCCATATCTTGTCTGTGCCTTGTGTCATGGTATTCTCAAGAACTTACCATCTGTAGGCTCCTCTATGTTAGAGTGCCAAGACTTTCTGTTGCCTGTGTGAGCTGGAGACAAAGAGCGTCACAGTTCATGTTAGAATGTAATTCTCTGCCCACTTAAGACTGTAAACCAGGCACCCAAGCCCTTACCAAGTGTCTGGCACATGTCTGGAACAATGCTGGGTGCTAGGGAACACAACTGAATGTGATCCTCAAGGACTTCACAGACCCCAATGACACTGTCAGGTACGTGTCCACCAGCCCCATGTGCAACCTGAATTCAATAACTAAAGTTAGACTCCCATCTCCACATCTTATTTTTCCTTTATTCTTGATATACACTCTGGACTTATTTCAGCCTAGCTCATTCCAGCCCAGTGACACTCTGGGGCTAGTTTCTGACTGCTGGGTCTATCCAGGACACTAGGAGTGCCTTTAATATCTATTATTACTTAAGGAAGAAAGAATTTGCTCATGCTTAGAGGCTATCTATTGAGGAATAGTCGGGGGTGGAGAGGCATACTGGCTCTAGCCTGTACCTTCTTACCCAGAGCTCTTAGAGGATGAGTTTCTCTTGAAATCTCTGGGATCCTTCTTTTTTTTTTTAATATTTATTTTATTTAGTTCTCGGCGGACACAACATCTTTGTTGGTATGTGGTGCTGAGGATCGAACCCCGGCCGCACGCATGCGAGGCGAGCACGCTACCGCTTGAGCCACATCCCCAGCCCTGGGATCCTTCTTATTAGGATCAGATGCAGAGACCCAGCTAAGAGGGAAATCAACTTGTAGATCTAATATGAAAGAAGATACCATTTGCCTTAGCAACAAGCTGTATTATCTGAGAATTAGCCTCAGAATGAATGCACATGTCCACATATGTGTAAGTCTGTTTCTGGACTCATTTCTAAGCCAGTTGTCTGATTACCCACCAGTACTACTGCACAATTAACATAGTGATTAAGTTTATCAAGTGTGTATTATGTCCTGATATCTGGTAGGGAGGATGTCTTCTAAAGAGAGTCTTGCTGTTCTTAGTCCTTTGCACTTCTCTACTGGTTATAATGTTTCTCAATTTTCCCCAACACATTGGTTGGGATTTTGATTAAAATTGTATTGGATCTGTATATGACACTGAGGAGCACCAGGGGTCATTTCATACAGTGGTATCATTTCACTCAATGTCATCATGTGGGTAGGATCAGGATCAGTCTTGCCTTGTAGGCTCTTCCACCTCTGTCAATGGAGGGAAGAGTCGGTGACTGAGAGTCTTAATTTGTAGGGTTGTGACGAGAATACATGGGCATCTCCCTCCCCCCCCATGCCCCTCCCTCTTGCAGGAGACATTTCCCAAGGAAAAAAAGTCCCTGGCATGTCATGCTGTGGAAAATGGAGTCTGGGAGGAAACAGAATCAGAAGAGAATAAGCCTTGAGTCCCCAAGTACCTGTTGCAGGGGCCTCATGCCCTGCCTGAGAGCCCTCGCATTTGTCTTCTTGCCCTCATTTTACATTAGGGCACATCACGAGACTTAGGCTCCTAGAGCCCCCTGCTCACTCCCTTCTATGCTCTGTAGTTCAGCCCTAGTTCCACAGAGAAGCCAGGGACAAATGCAGAACCTCCTGCTGGGGGCAGAGAAGACAGGGAGGGAGAGGAAGTGGGTCACTGGGAAAAGGAAATTGTTAAGGGTCTCTCTGGCATCCCAAGAGGGTTACCATGATAGTAAGGTAACCAGGGTCTGGACATGGGAAAGGGTCTTGGAACTCACCAGAGAGATGCTCCAGGCTGAAGCTTGGCTTGCCCTCGCCCTGCCTTCCTTGGGTTCCCAGGTCAGGCTGCCGGGCATTCAGATCCTGGCCATTTTGAACTGCATGGGGAGTAGGGGCGCCATCCCCAGAATGCGAGTCATCAATGGCTCAGTCTGGTTTTGGATGACTGGATTGTGAGCAGGACAAGAGAAGAGGGAACTAGAAGGAAGGGCTGGGAGGAGGAGTAGGGGCCATGACGGAGGAGTAGCAGGAAAGGGGGGCAAGACGAACAGGCTGGCGAGTGGGTGGTCCAGAAGGAAGAGAGGAGGAGCTGGGCATGGAGATATTGAAGGTGGGGTAGTAGGAACTGGCACCACTAGCTAGAGGAGGGAACCAGGTAGGGCAGAAGACAGAGAGGGAGGCGTTGCGCTGGACAGTAGATGGAGGGAAGAAAAATGGAGTAGTCAGGGGAGGAAGGCAGGTTGGAGGAGGAGCTGTTGGAGGAACAGAGGGAGGAGGAGGCTGAGGTCGAGGTGGGGAAATTTGAGGGCGCTTCCTTGTCATCATTTCAAACACTGCTGGCTTCTCAGCTTGTCACAGTCATGGTGAGCAAGTGATCTCATGCCAGAGCTGCTCCAGCAGTTATGCCACACATGAGGGCCCACATCACCCCAGGACTGCATGCCCATTGTGATGCTACCAACCCTGCACTTTGGCCAGTGAGTGGGTCTCACCAAGAGGCAGTGGTCCCAGTGAGCATGGGAAACAACCAAGAGAAGAGATGGAGCTGTGATATTAGTCCCCGTTCTTGAGATAATGTGTAGTTTTGACCCTTGATGTTCAAATATCAATGAAAGTGTAGGACAGAGCTGAGAGCTTGGGGCCTGGCAGAACAGTCCTGAAGCAGGAATTGGGAAAGTAGAAGAAACCCGTGGCCCATAACCTGCCACATTTCCAAAGCCCTTTCACATCATTTATATCACTTCAGAGAAGAGATGTTGTTTTCACTTTACTAATGAGGAGGACACTGAGGACCATGTGCAGGCAGTAGGTGACAAAGAAGTGGGGACTAGAATATGTACCCAAAGGAGGGTCCTGCAGAAGGAAGCATATGATGGCACAGAACTTTGAGGCAGCATGACACCTCAGTATTTTGGAACAGGATGCTGAAGCGGGTGCTTCAGAAAGAAACTTACTAGTTGTAGCTTAACTCTTGGACCCTGTGTTACCTCACCCAACTCTTAACAGGAATCATTAACATAGAGCCAAAGTCAGTGGCATGACTGTCCACTCCTGATTGCCTAATGCTGGCTCCCTGAGATTCCCAACTCTGTCTCCATGACTAAGGAGGCTTCTACACACTTCCATCTCTTTTGCCTGATATAGCAACCATTTCTTAACACTTATGGTTTCTTTGATGATCATAAGACCCTTTTGTTCTGTTTTTGAAATCTTATCACAATAATATTCTGCTTTTTTCTCCCTTGAATAAACACCGTTTTCCTTCTACTCTTGGCAAAACTTTCAGTTTTGCTCTTTAGAAGTCCAGTTATGTGATAGCAAATTTCCCTATTTCATATTCATAATATGAAACCTAAATATATGTGTGTGTGTGTGTGTGTATATGTGTGTGTGTGTGTGTGTGTTCCCTGTTCTCTTGTCCCTGCTCACAATCCAGTCATCCAAAACCAGACTGAGCCATTTGATGACTCTCATTCTGGGGATGATGTCCCTACTCCCCATGCAGTTCAGAATGGCCAGGATCTGGATTCCCAGTAGCCTGACCTGAATATAAATATAAATAAATATATTTACATTTATATATAAATATATTTATTTATATTTAATATATTTTGAAGGAGAGAGAGAATTAAGTAATTGTGGTATTGCTAAAGCAATTTAGGATATGACTAGAATAAATTATCATATTTGCCAATTTTTAGGTGAATGGACTTTGGTGCCCATTTAGATGGAACTAAAAAATTATCTGGGACTAATGGTGTAGCTCAATGATAGAATGTTTGCCTAGTTTTACGAGAATCTTGGCTCAATCCCCAGCACTATAAAAGAAAATAAAATCCCTATCCATTTTCAAGAGAAATAACAAGATATATCATTAGGATATATTTTTAAAAGAGGGTTCATTTGAGAAATTCAAACTCTGAACCTTCCTCTTGCCTTATTTTGGATTTAAATTTAAATTATATGGTGTAGAAACCCATAGCCAACAACTATGGTTGCCGCAGTCTGGCTGCAGCAAAATAACCAGGGGGTGACGAGCAACTTGTGTAGATTGATACAGCAGGAGTGGGAGCAGTTTATTGTAGGACAGGAGGGGTTTATATACATTACACACAGCTTATCTTAATTAACATAAACTAGATACAGCAGTCAACCAATAAGGAATCTCCACACTTAATGGCTTGATGGCGTTACTTCACAAACCACTCCCTCTGCAAAATGCCAGGCGCCATCTTGACTTGTTTACAGACTCTAACATATGGTTGGTTCCAGGTCAATGTTTCCTCCAAGGTTTTAGGAAAATTAGAGCTTATCACTCTGTAGAAATATTATCATAACCCAGGCCCCTAGGACTTCCCCAAGAAAGCCTCAATTAAGATTGGCCCATAAACCAAAATTACAGAGCGCATGATCAAACAATTTGCATAATGAATTGTCAGCAGATAGGAGAAAGAGCAGATTTGTAGGTACTTTACCTTGACTTAAATACAGTTAAAAGCACAAAATAACAACTTGAAATTTTAAACAAAAGAACAAAAAAAGAATTCCAGAATGCAAACTGTGATTATTGAAAAAAGAAATTCTGTGGAAAGTATAAATTACAGATGAGATAATTTTAAATACTAGAACAAAAATATGGACATTGAAATAATAATAACAACAACAAATCACTGTACAGAATAAACTTGATATTAGATGCCATCAAAGAGAGAAAAATAAATCCATCTGTGGGAATTGTATAGAAATAGTGCAAAGAGATAAAAAGCAAATTATGAAAGAAAGGTTGAGAGGTGTGTAGAATAGAATTTTAAAGTCCAGTAAATGGATTACTGAACTAGGCCCATTTTGCATGCTATGCAGTATGCCAATCACCAAAATAACAAGTTTGTAAAAGAGAAAGAGTTTACTCATGAGGCAGTCAAGCACATGGAAGACAGGAGAGCAAGTCTCAAATCTGACTACCTGAGGTTAAGAGTTTGGGAGTACACATGGGATAAAGAAGCAGGTGGTCTAAAGTCTGGCTAAAGGCATCTGGTAGTAAGGAGGAGTGAAGTAATTGGTGGCCTGCACATGTGTAATCCAATTTTGTGGGTCTTCCTAGGACAGATGTTCAGAAAATGGCGGTGTTAGCATCATCTGTTGGTGGAGGTTTTTAACTGTGTGACATCAAATGTCACCCAGTTTACATTTGTGCAGGATCAAGTAATGTGGCTGGTGGCTTCAATCAGTTTGGGCTAGAAAAGGCTATCCCCCAGTTCCTCAAAAACAACTTACTGTGGTGACCACACTTGATAGGTATTATTTAGGGCAAAGTTAGTGGGGGTATGATACTTTATTATTTAGCTACGTGACTGCTAAAGTTAGTGATGAAAGCAAGTAACTAGAAACAACTGAAGCTGGAAGATTTAACCAGGTTTCACTGGGCTTCAGTTCCCACTGTGTGAGTCCAAGCAAAACTTATCTTGATGCTTCCTTCTGGACTATGGTGTAGATCCGGGTTAGAGGAACAGAAATGTACAGAACTCATTGGAAAATATTTGTAGGTTCCCTGCCCAGGGGTGAACTAATATTAGAAGACAAGGGGTACCCAGAAGGAGACAAGTTAGATTTTAAACAATGATTGAAACATGTAAGTATCACCTGAAGAAGGAGCCAGAGGCTGAAGCCTAAAATTAAAAGGATCATTATAAACTATAGGGCAGAGTGCAAATGGAACTGAGGCCCAAATGTAGCCAACTAAAAATAATCTGAAAAGGGCAAATGAGACCAGCTCAATGGGCCAGGGGATGGGACCCCTTCAAGAGGCTTAGCCAACCTTAACGTTTTAGATGTCTCTTAACTCCCCACCTGACTGGCAGTGTTCATCCAATCACAACACGAGGTGTTTACTATGGCACCTACCCCACTCTGTAGCTAGGAGATAATCCATGGCAATTAGATTGTCCAGCACGATTTAGGCTAGGGATTCTACTCTGTCGAGCCCCAATGGTCCAAGAAGTAGAAGGGAGATCCTACTAACCATAGGGGAGATTATTGATCATATGTTCATTCCAGGCAGAGCCAATTCCAGCCAGGATCCTTACATACTTCCAGGTCTGCCTAACCTCCACCATCAACTTCTTCTGTAAATCACATCTTTGAGGATGTTCACAATTACCATCTTCAGAGTCTGGGAAGTTGTTGCAGGATAGTCATCGATGATAGAAAAAGCCTTTTAAAGAGATGGTGATATCGAAGAGAACCTTGTGTCATGAGTTAGAAGAAACTAAAAGGGATAGTTAGGTATCCTAAAAACATTGTCCTCCCATATGTCATGACCCTAGGTATTCATAAGCCTAGGGATGATTTTTGAATTCACAAACAAAAAGGACCAGAGAAGGCAATAATTTGCTAGTTCTGTTGATGAAGTTTAAAGACTCATTGGTTGCAAAAATTTGGTAATTTTTTGAAAGCAGGATCAGTGTTTGGGTTGGACTATAAGGTACTGTTAGTTTCAGAGAATAGGAATATGAACTGTGTGGTCAGTAATCAAAACATAGAGGTTTGAGATATTGGGGATCTATCTAGTTATAATAGGATTTTTATAAATCATTTGTGGACTTAGGAAGTGAATAAAAGATGGCATTACCAAAGCAAAATGTTCTAGTCTGTTTGCCAATCTTTCTTGGAAATGTCCATTTGTCCATAAGGAACTGCATCTTGAGTCTGAATAAAGGATAGGAGTTGTCTGGGGGCTGGGGGTCTGGCCAAAAGCATGGTATGTTTTTATACAAGAGAATGAAGTGGACTTGATAGGCAACATCTAGGGGTGTTTCTTCATAGGTTATAGGAAAGGGGAGAACCAGGGATTGGTGACAGGTATATCAAGCAGAGCATTATCTCATGAGAAGGAATTCACAAATAAAATATGGCAAATCCAACAGTCAGGTTACAGTAGAGATTGGGATAGCTGAAAAATAGTATCCCATTTCCATTCTTTTTTGGTATCAGGTATTGAACTCAGGGATATTTGGCCACCGAGCCACATCCCCAGCCCTATTTTGTATTTTATTTAGAGACAGAGTCTCACTGAGTTGCTTAGCACCTCGCTTTTGCTGGGGCTGGTTTTGAACCTGCAATCCTCCTGCTTCAGTCTCCTGAGCCACTGGGATTACAGGCATGTGCTACTGCACCCAGCTCCCTTTCTGTCTATTAAAGGCAAAGCTCTAAAATGGAAAGTATGGAGAAAAAGGCCAAGGAGAGGAAGAACCATCTCATCATAGAACCTACTAGTTACAGTTACAAAGGGAGTGGTTTAGCCCTTCAGGTAGCACACAGTCAAACATAGAAAATAGAAGATTGAGACAGAATAGAAAAATGGTCCAAAAGTAAAATCAGAACCAGGGAGCCATTCAATATTTATGCGTAGGAGATGATCTTCAAATTGAGGATGGTCTAGGGTTCACTTGCCATTTGGGAGATTCAGTGTCTGGGATATTAGGGCAGCCAAGGATTGGGTGACTTTGGACAGTATGTTCTTACCCAGCATATTTTCTGTTTCCCATGCTGTTCACAGGTAGACAGGACACAGAGGACCTGATGACCTTTGCGGAACCAATTTAACTCAAGAGCGAGGGATCCATGGCCTGACTCCTCTGTTTCACTGTAGCACTTCATAAGGTCCAGTCTAGAAAAGATGGAGCTCATCTTCCAGATGCTTATTTTCAAGCAAGATCTCAGTAGGACCCAGTCTCCAGGACAGAGGCAGAGAATGTCTGTAGGAAACATCAGTTGGCAAGAAGCAAACTTATGTATGGCAGGTGGAGTAGCTCCCAATCATTGTCCATACATGATGGTGTCTCATTTTAATCTGAGTTCTCTACAGGTTTCCATATTCATCTCTAAAACACGGGAAGGTTCTCCCATGGAACATTTCATAGGGGCTTAATTGGAGTTTGTGTCTAGTGGCCACACTCGCTTGAAGCTGTTCAACAGGCTGGATTACTTTCCTGAGAAATTTTAGCAAAGGTCTTTTTAAGTATATAATTCATCTTTTGTTTTGCCAATAGATTGAAGTCTCCATGAAGAATGTAGTTTCCATTGAATTCCTAAGGCCTCAGACAATTCTTGGAGGTATTTTTGTCATGAAGGGTCCTCTATTATTATTCTGAATGAACATGGGTAGCATGAACCTAGGAAATATTTTTTTTGAAATTCTTTAAGAACCTCAGAGGTCTTATCAGAATAGTAATGAAAATGGTTCCATTCAATTAGTAACATTGTCCTCAAATACTGATAAGTACTTGAAAATTCTAGTGACTTGGCATCATAATAAAGTCAATTTGTTAATCACCCCTGGCTCTGGGGCCTCTGGATGGAACTTCTTTTTATGGGTAGCAGACCTGTTCTGGGGTTATTTGTGGATACTCACTATGCATATTTAAATTACCTTTGGAACCATCCTTGGCATGTGAGTGTCTATAATGAATTTGTTTATTCATTGGAGGATGGCATCCCTCCTCAAATGGATACTATAGTGCATGTATGACTTATTACATCCTCCACAGGATGCTCCGAATGAGGATTTTACCTTGTGTGTTATAAATCCAACTATCTTTGGTGTATGTATAATTGACCTCCTGGGAGTGGTCAGAACCATATTTAAATTCCTATACGTAAGCATATGGCATGCAAATGATAGAGACGGGAGATGGGAAGCAAACTCGGGTCAGCAAGCTTTCCTTTATTCTGCAGCGAAGTCAATCATCAGTCCAGCACAGAAGGGCTCATTTTCTAGGTATGGAAATGGTCCCCAGGTTACAGAAGGTTTACAATGAATTAATCATTGGAGACTGCAGACATGCTGTTTGGACAGTCAGGGACCTAGTTGTGCAGGTTAAAATTTTAACCCAGGAAAGCAGTTTAAAAAGTTTGAAAAAGCTCAGAATTCGGTGTTCACTGCTTATCTTTCTTCCTCTGGGACCCATTGTTACCCAGAGCTTCACTATTTGTTTTTCTCCCTCCAGAACTCATGGGCAATGGGAAAGGGTAAAAGTCTAGGTTTTCAGTATTTGCCTCCTCCCTTCAAGACCCATTGTGGTTGGGAAGGGGTAAATATTTGGTTTTGGTGGAGATGCTAGTAAGGATGAACCTGGGAAGGGATGAGGCTTTTCCTTCTCAGCCCTCCATTTTTCCCAGCAGGCTGTCTTGTAGGAATATTATTTTTCATAAACCTTCACTATACATTGACTCTAAGTCATCAAGGGAATGCTGAAGATGTCTCCCCCCACAAATCTATATCAGGATTCAGGGTCATTAAAGGGGATCTAGATATTTTTGTCTTGGAGTCCACCTTTGCAGCCTGATTGTTTAAATACTTCCTTAAGCAGTCCATCTGATTTCTGATACTCTGGAAAATAGGTGATGATCAGTTCTTTTGACTCCAGGACAGCTTCTTAGCACGTTGAATTTTTTTCTTTACAAGCAATTAGCAGTTCCTTCTTTTTCCAAATAGCTCCATGGGCATGGACCACCAAAAAAGCATATTTGGTGTCAGTGAAAATAGTTACTCTCTTGTTCTTACCTAAATGAAGGACCCTTTTCAGAGCTATAAGCTCTGGCAAAGGGTTTCTGGTTCCAGTGTCTTGATGGATTATCAATGTATGCATGTCCATTGTTGCCCTTGGTCCGTACAACCAATCCCATGTGTGAACATCTCAAGGTATGGATTCTCCAATGCAGGTGTGTTAGATCAGAATGGCTGTAATAAACCCTTTCAATTATCTGGGTATGATCATGAACCAATTCTTTAGTATTAGTGGGAAGCAGAGTGGCTGGGTTTAAAGTCATTACTATGTTCAGGGTAACATTAGAATTGTCTGGGAGTATAACTTGATATTTGCCTACTATCCCAGACGTGAGCCGATAGCCACCTTTCATTCTAATTGCCACAAAGTGACAATTGTCAATAGAGGTGGGCTGGCCCAAGATAAACTTATCCACTATTGTAGGAAGTGGCCAGTGGTGTTGATACCCTCAGACACAAGAGCCATTAGTCATTATTTCCACTTGTTTTCAAAATATGCAACAGGTCTTCTCATATTATTTAGAGTTTTGGGTTGAGATCCCAGTGCTGACTCCTTATCTTTCATGTACAAAGAGATCAAAGGACTTTTTAATGCTTAGTAGACCTAGATCACCAGCAGACACTAGGTTGTCCTTAGTGTCTTTGAAGGCCTTACAGAATTTATTAGTTCAGTTGAAAAGTTGATTTTATCCTCCTTTTAGAGCATCAACAAGGGCTTTGGCTATTCATCCAAAGTTGGGCCTCCAGAAGTATGATAGATCCTTGCCATATCCAGGAATCACTGTGATTGCTTCCTGGTAGTAGGCTCCCTAGTTCCTCTTTCCTGCCAAGATAAATTTCTTTGCTCCCAAGACAGCTCAAACCTCAGATATTTACCAAATGGTTGAGAGATATGGCCCTTTTTCATGCAGACCTGGTAACCTTGCTCTGCTAAGAAATTTAGTCAGAAGTGTGTTCTGACTTTATCTTTGCTCTTACTAGCAATTAGGATGTCATCTACATATTGAAGAAGAGCTTCCTCTATCACTTGAGAAAATCAATGTCTAAATTTTTGCTAAAAAGAGTGGGTATTTTTAAAGGCTTGATGAAGGATAATATCATTATTTGAGATTTGGAACCAAAAACTGCATCTTAGAGATGAAGAAGGACAGGAACAGAGAGACAATATAGAATAGAAAAAAGAAAATAGAGTAGCAAAGTCTTTGGCATCAGACTGCTGTTGGGTTAAACACTAATCAGTGCCTGGGAAAGTTTGCAGTAGAGAAAGGATTCTGAAGAATGTGGTAACAAAGGATATGGAGAGGGGAAACCAGCCACTTCCCCCATCTCCGATCCTTAGGTGAGAATGAAAGCAGAGTAAGCTAGGCTGTTCAGAAAAGGAATGTACTGATAAAACACCCAGGGAAATCCACCTGTGCAGTGGGCATGCATCCACCTATCTGACACATTGCAGTGTAGCCCTCCATTGTATCCTGGCCTGCTACCACTGAGGAGTGAGTAATAAAATATTAGAATTCATTGAGCCCTCCAAGTTCTTCCTTTGGGGTCAGTAAACAGTACACTGGAGCATTTACAGCCCTGGGGCTGAACAATTGGCATAGTTCGAAGAATCCCTAAGAGAAATATGTTGAGTTGACTCTGGAATTGGAAAAGGACATGGAGTATACAGGAAAAATTCTGGGTTGGCCCCAAGCACCGATGTGGCTTTAGGTTATGCTATGGTTTAGATGTGAGTTGTCCTACAAAGGCTCATGTGGAGACAATGCAAGAATTTTTAGAGGAGAAATGATTAGGTTATGAAAGGTGTAACCTAATCAGTAGATTAATCCACTAATATAGATTAATTTGGTGGTAACCATAAGCAGGTAAGGTACAGCTGGAAGAAGTAGGTCACTGGGGGTATGCCTTTGGGATGTATATTCTGTCCCTGGTGAGTGGAGCTCTTTCTCTATTTCCTGGTTGCCATGTCCTGAGCTGTTTTCCTCTGCCATGGCCTTCCACCATGATGTTCTGTATCTCCTCAGGCCCATAATTATGGAGTCAGCTGCCTATAAACTGAACCTCTGAAACTAGGAGCCAAAATAAACTTTTCCTCTTCTATGTTGTTCTTGTCAGGACTTTGGGTCACAGCAATGCAATCACTGATTAAAACAGATGGCTTCCCTGTTGGAGGGATGGGGACCACCAGATGAATATAGGGATGCCCTGAAAACACTGAGAGTATCAGAAACCATATCCAAAGTAGCTGTGCGAAGGATAAAGGAAATGAGGCATGCCATGGCAGAGTGATGTGGCCCTTGCTGTGTGCATTAAAGTTAGCCACAGATGGGAATCACTCAGGCTCAGCTCCACAGAGTATAGGAAGAGTTAAAACAAGAGAGAGATGTCTGTTGAGCACAGGTAAGACAGAGAGGATGTGCTGTCTTGGAATTAAGAATTTGTAGATAAATGTCTGCAGTCAAGGCATACTGTTATACTACACTGAGGGGAGAGACATCATGGCCCAGAGCACATATTAGGGTATTGATGACTTGTGAATAATGGACCCTCAGACACAAGGTCGATTCATGGAATCCACTCTTTCTAGTGAGGTGGAAGATGAAGATATAATAGATGCCAGATGGGTAGTGGTCCCAAAGTTAAAGACCCAGCAGGAGTGGCCTGAGGGGCTAGATACAGATCTGATCCCCACTCCAGAGAGATATTTACATATTACTGTGAGAACATAGACCCATGCATAGGTGGTGGAATTGGGAGCAAAGTTCAGGTAGAAAGCAAAAGAAAGTATACCTGCATGGCTGCTTCGTTTGTGGGACACTGGAGTAGACAGATTGTCTTAAATGGCATAGAATTGTCTAAAATGGCTTCAGTAGCTCCTCACCCTGCTTTACATCAGCAGCTTTACACCAGTGCCACTGATGAAAGTGAAGTGTCATTGTTAGCTAGGCTGCTTCTTGCAGCTTGCAACATGTGGCCAAATTCAGGAGATATTCCTATGCTTAGAGGTACGTGGCCCTCTATGGAAGAACTACAGAGCTAATTGTGGTAACTGGGAATGAATCAAAAAGTCTGTTTATGTCCAGACTTTCTCAAGACCAGAGAGTATGATTTTTACTGCCAGGATAAGGGATGCAGTATTACATGTGGACCCTCTGTTCACTTATGGTGCCCTGGTTTTTCACCACTGTGACCAAAAGACCTGACAAGAACAATTTTAGAGGAGGAAAAGTTTATTTGGTGCTTATGGTTCAAAGATCCATAGATGGCTGACCCCATTGCTCTGGGCCTGAGGTGAGGCAGAGCATCATGGTGGAAAGATGTGGAGGAGAAGTGCAGTTCAGAACATGGCAATCAGGAAGGGGAGAGGAGAGAGAGAGAGAGAGAGAGAGAGAGAGAGAGAGAGAGAGAGAGAGAGAGAGAGAGAGAAAGAAAAGAACATACACTTACCAGAGACAAAATATATACCCCAAAGGCATGCCTGGAGTGATATACCTCCTCTAGCCATACCCTACTGGCCTATAGTTATTGCCAAGTTAATTCATTCAAATTGTTTAATATGTTGATTAGGTTAAGACCCTCATAATCTTATCATCTCACCTTCAAACTTGCATTTTCTCACATGTGAGCTTTTGGGGGATACTACATATCCAAACAGTAACACTTGGTATTATTTTTTTTCTTTTTTGTTATAGATGGACACAATATCTTTATTTATCTATCTATCTATCTATCTATCTATCTATCTATCTATCTATCTATTTATACTTCAAACACCCAGTGCCTCATGCTTGCTAGGCAAGTGCTCTACCACTGAGCTACAACCCCAGCCCTGGTATTAGTATTAATCTGGTTAGTAAGACAGCCCATCCAATGAGCAGCACAATTTAGAGGAGACAGAAAGATTACAGCAGAAAACAGGGTCAATGAAACCAGCCCAAACTGGAAGGACCTCTCTGGGTCTCCTGTAGACAGGTGTGGGTGAACTTCTTAACAGCAGGAATAGATGAAAGGAAAATAGATAAACAACCAATTACTACCCTGGTACAGTGGTGGAAGCAATTACCAAAAGACAAGAGGTTTTAATCATTACCTTTCAATATAGAAAAGAAAGAGAAGCAATCAGAAAGGTAGAATGAACTCTGCCTCCAGAAACAGACCAAGACAATCATCTCCTAATAGGAGATGTAATAAAAGCAGAGTCCAAGGCTTCTCCTCAGGAGTCAGAGCCCTTGGGTATGGGACGAGTAGGGGAGAAGTCAAGGTTCTGGGGTCTGCCATGTCTCTGGAGCAGAGGCCACATATAGAAATGGTAGTATTCCATTGTGTATGTATACCACATTTTCTGTATCCATTCATCTATTGGAGGGCCCCTAGGCTGGTGCCATAGTTTAGCTATTGTGAATCGATGTGGCTGTGTCACTGTAGTATATGTCAAATCTACTGTCATGTGTAATTAATAAGGAAAAAAAAAAAGAAATGGTAGTACATTGGTCTTCAAAAAATATCCAGAAAGTAACAGCATTAGTGAACACAGGAACTGAGAGTACATTGATACATACGCTAATCTTGACAAATTCTCATGGAGGTTAACTGCTATTGATGGATATGGAGAAAATACAGTGAGAGTCTGAGCTATAATGTTGACTCTGTGGCTTGCACACCTGCCACCCACCCACTACCTGGTAGCTCCTATTCCTGAATATATAATTAGTGTTGATATCTTGTGGGGTAAATGGTTTCAAATACCCAAAGGAGAGTTCCATTTGCAACGTTAGGAGATTAAGCTTGTGTCAGCTGTAAAGTCAATATTAAGAAGTCACGCTACACAACCCCTCGTTGTTTGGTCTACACCCTGCAGAATGTTGATACTCAATAGTATTGGCTCCCTTGTGGCCATCAAGAGATAACAGAGACCGTGTGTGAACTGGCCAAGGTAAAACATAATTAGCCAAACCTGCAGTCCTTTTAACTCTCCTGTGTGACTCGTAAGAAAGTCAAAGGAACTTCCTGCTTGACAGTGAGTTGCAGGGAATTAAATAAGGTGATCTGCCCACCTTATCCACTGTTCCCAAAATAGCCACCATTCTAGAAGAGTTCAGCCATCACCTGGGAACATACCATCGTGTACTAGATCTTGCTAATGTTTTCTTTAGCATAGATGTACCCGTATGATTCAAGACCCATCTGTCATCACATGGAAAGGCCAACATGGACATTTGTGATGGTTACCTCAAGGATAAATCCATAGCCCCACTGACTATCATTCATGGTAGGGTAGTGCAAGAGACACAGTCCTGACCTCCATGGTGAAAATGTTTCATCGTGTTGATGGCACTCTTCTCACTTCTGAATCTTTCTCAGCACTCACTGAGGCTCCACTCATGCTTTGGACTCAATTACAAGAGCGAAGATCAGCCATAAAGCTGACAAAGTGCAGGCCCTGGCTTATCAGAGAAGTTCTTTGGTGTTTTCTACTCTGGGAAGACAAAGATTATGCCTCAGGCTGTACTAGATAAAGTTCAGGTGTTTCCACTTCGCAACATGGTAAAGCAAATAGGAGAATTTGTGGGGCTACTGGGAGGGCTCCCATCCTTCGTCTGGCTCAGTTATTACAAGCCCTATATCATGTGTGCAGGAGGGGTACAGTATAGGACTAGTTTGATGGCACACTGAGGTATTTGATCAAGCCAAGTGAACAAACAGGCACAAGCCCTTGAGACATTAGGCTTATTGAAACCTGCTGAGCGTACTGTCCATATCACTCTGGGTGGCTTTGGATGGGGCTATGGCATGGATTAAGGGACATAAGACCCCTTTGGATTTTGGTCACAGTAGTGGAAGAGGGCAGAGGAACATTATAGTTTGTTGGAAAAATAATTGTGTGATACTTAAGCTGCTCTTCTTGCCATGGATACCATTCCTAGGGAAGCTGCACTCAAGGTTGTGACCATGTTGAGACAGAGTTTCATGCTCAGAAAGCAAAGTTTATTAGCAGGGAAAGTCTGCCAGGCTGCCCAGTAGAGTGGCGCAGCAGACAGAGATATCTTACTAGGGTTTTTATATTCTTTAACAAAGAATAAGAGCAAGTTGGACATGGCCTTGAGAGCAGTAAGAATTGACCTAGAATTGACCTGAGGTGCAGGTGGTTGGGTAACAACAGAGTCCTGTATTTAGGGACCTTGAAGTGGGACATGGGAACAGGGCATTCCAAGTTTCTTTTTCTTGGCAGCTCAGAAGCCAGGGCCCTGGGCCAAGATATAGTTCCAGAACCAAAATGGACTCATTAATGTTCAGGAATCCCTTTAGTGGCCCTATATATCCAGCCTCTTTTACCACACACTAGTAATTGGGACAGTATAAAGTCACAGCACTCAAGACACCACTGTGCCTTCCAGTGGCTCCATCCATTAGTTGTTCTTTCCTTATGAGCTGCAGCGATGGATGCAGAGACTCAGGTCTTGGCTTAGCCTCCTGCACTGCTCAAGCTCTGAAGCAGACTAAACATGCCATAACCTTGTTAACTGAGGAAACTGCTCAGATAAGAAAGGAGTTTTGCAAAATAGGATGGCACTAGATAAGCTCATAGCTGCCCAAGATAGAGTATGTGCAATCTTGGGGACAGTGTGTGCAGCTGTGTGTGTTGCTGATAATGAACATAATTACTCAACACTTTAACCCAAATGTCTGAACAAATTAATGCCATCTTAATTACCTTAGCATGCTTGCTGGTAGATTCTTGCTCTTTGTACTGCTGTTGTAAGATATAGATGCAATGTGCCTCTGGAGCCCTGTTCCAAACACTTAACAGTATGAGATTGTGAGGAACATTAGAAGCTTCTGAGGCACTGAAGGGGCAGAGTGTGGGGTTAAACACTAATCAGTGCCTAGGAAAGCTTGTGGCGAGACATTTGAGGAAATGGAGAAGTATAATGCCACCCCATGGGTTTTGCAGGCCACAAGCTTTTTATCTTAAGACCTCTGGAAAGTTACTGAAGTACATAAACCTGGAGGTGATGTTCTAAGATTTGTCATTTAAATGGGTCATTCTAGCTGCAGCCTGGGGGACAAATGATCTGGTTAATACATGCAGGCGTAGATCTCTTTCCTTGAATTTTCCTGGAACATGGTGGGACATCTTGATCTTCAGAGTATTTCTTTTGAGATTTAGAAAGTTTTCCTATATCATACTTTTGGATATTACCTTGGATACATTTACTAATTTCTTCTCTAGAAATTCTTTAATATTTGTAAAATGGATTAATGCAATTCATCTTACCTTCTGCAATTATCATAATTTTCTTTCTTTTCTCCTGAATTCTGAGAATATTTCAATTTTTATAAGAGGTCCATTTTTCATGTACTGTTTCCAGTGTCTAATTTTATTTTATTGTATTTAATGCAATTTTCTTACTTTGATTGATTACCTTTTTATCATGGCATGTTTTGTCCTCTTGCTCCTGATTGAAGTTACATCACAGATATTTAAAGATATGTTTTCTTGTGTGTTTTAAAAATAAAGGCTTTCCCTCTGAGTCCTCAGGACATTGTCCGTTTTGAGCTGCTGATATATATTGTAGTGGTGGTCAAGGGAATGATGGAGGGGTGAAGCTGAGTGCTGGTGTTTGTAATGGTGATGGGGTGATGATAATACTGACGATTCTGGTGGAACGGTGAGTTGGAAATAACAATGCAGTAGGAAAAGGATGGTAGTTTGGGAATGATGTTTGATCAAAGGGATGTGAATGCTGCTGAGGAGATGAGGTGGTGATGATGTAATGTATGAAGAAGAGAACAGGGTATTGGTGATGGTGAAAGAGAAGGTACCTTGGATCTGTGCTTAGTAGCTAGTGTGCACACTTGGGATCAACTTAGGAAGAAGTTAAAACAAGTTTCTTCAGGTGCCTCTGAGGGACACTGAGTCACTTCTGCCTTTTAGCTGCTAGTGTTGGCCCAGCTGCCTAATAAGCTAAGTTCTTAATGATGTTCCTTCCATTTTCTTAAGCACTGAACTTAACAAGCCTCCCAGGAATTTTCACTTCAGAGCTACTCAGCTGTGGCTTAATTGGGCCACAGCTGAGAAGGGCTCCAGGGGGGAGAGGGACCCAGGAGTAGCCTCCAGAAACTGGGGAATAAACATGGAGACTCATAGCAGGAGGGGGAAGGAGGAGGAGTGGAGACTTTCAAGACATTTCATTTATCTCAGTTGGGATTAAAAGGGTGCAGCTCTCTGTGTGGTTGGGAGCTCTTCTATTCTCCCAGGAAGCATCAGGCTAGTGAAGAACTTGTGGAGATTCTCAGCAGCTCCAAATCTGGGGCCTACTATTGCACCTGTGAAGCCACACACAGGATCCCAAGACAGGTCTCTGAATTCAGGAGCCATGTGCTGCTGCCTGAGGAGGTTTTGTCCCCCTTGAGCTAGCTTTGACTTGCAAAGCAGACGCTGAAGGTCAGAGCTTTTAGGAGCCTTAAAGTTTGGCTTTGTTAGCTCTTAAGTGACAATTTAAGGATGGGTGATAATCTGGCTGTATCAGAAAACCCTGAAGTTTTTGTTGCCATTCTTTACAACTTTTAAAATTCTTCTCTAACGACACAACTAAGTATTAGTATCCTCTTTATAAACAGCCATAGAGCACAGATAAGTAAAAGTTAACTTTGATCCTTTCTTTAATACCAGTCCCCACATCTCTAAGTGTACTTCCAGATTTCTTAGAAATATGCTTTAATGTTGCATTGATGTTAACATACAGAAATATGATTTTCTTCCATTTTTTTCCTAAGGTGGAGGCAAATAATGACATCATAACAACATAAAAATACATGATACACTATTTTTTTACTGTTAGGTCAAAGTTATATTTACTTTTGATAGATTCTTCCAAAAAGCACTATTCCATTTAAAGTCCAATTAAAATGTAAATGATCTCAACCTTATATCTGAGTTGAAGCCAATTTTTTATAGTCCTTGTTACCATGAAGCCAACATACATGTGGAACTCCTTGGAGGTGATGAGAATTTTATGATTACACAATCAACAGCAATCATGACAAATGACCATCAGACCATCTTGATTATCTCTTTTCATTAGCTTTGGGAAAGAAAAACGAAAGAAAAAGGAAAATATCCTTAATGAAGTGTTCATATGTCCTAAGAAAAAAACTATGATATAACAGTATAACTTGGCCCATTTAATTCCCCATGATTTTTGCTTTCCCTCCCCTCCTATCTGCCCCTGGTTCCTTTCCTCTATTCTACTGATCTCCCTTTGATAATTATGAGGTCCCCTTTCTTTTCCTTTTTCCCCTCTAGCTTTCATAGATCAGAGAAAACATATAACCCTTGTCATTCTGAGTTTGGATCATTTTACTTAACATAATGTTCTCTAATTCCATTCATTTTCCTGCAAAAAATGAATAATTTCATTTCTCTTTATGACTAAACAAAACTCCATAGTGTATATATACCACATTTCTTTATCTTTTCAACCATTGATGGACAGCTACGCTGGTTCCATAGTTTGGCTATTGTGAATTGTGCTGCTATAAACATGGATATTCACATTTTGCTATAGTATGTTGACTTTAATTCTTCAGGATAAATATCAAGGATTGGTATATCTGGGTCATCTGGTGATCCCATGCCTATTCTTTTGAGGAACCTCCATACTGATTTCCATAGTGGTTGTACTAATTTACAATCCCACCAACAATGTACAAATGTTCCTTTTTCTCCACATCCTCTCCAGCATTTATTATTTTTATTCTTGATGACTAGCCATTCTGACTGGTTTGAGATGAAATCTCAGTGTTGTTTTGATTTGTATTGTCCTAATTGCTAATGATGTTGAACATTTTTTCATAATGTTTGGCCATTTGTATTTCATCTTTTGAGAAATGTCTGTTTAATTCATTGGCCCATATATTAATTGGCTTATTTGATTTTTGGTATACATTTTTTGATTTCTTTATATATTCTAGATATTAATCCTCTGTCAGAAAAGTAGCTATGCAAGTATGATTCAACACATGCAAATCAATAATTTAAGTATCATATTTCCTATTTTTCTCTCATTCTGCAGGTTCTCTCTTCAGATTCCTAATTGTTTCCTTTGCTGTGCAGAAGATTTTTAATTCAATGCCATCCCATTTATTAACTCTTGGTATTATTTCCTGAGGTTTAGGGGTCCTATTGAGAAAGTTGTTTCCTGTGCCTATATGCTGGAGCATTAACCCTACATTTTGTTCTAGGAGTTGCATAGTTTCTGTTCTAATTCCCAGGTTTTTGATCCATTTTTTTTAAAGAGAGAGAGAGAGAGAGAGAGAGAGAGAGAGAGAGAGAGAGAGAGAGAGAATTTTTCAATATTTACTTTTTAATTTTCGGTGGACACAACATCTTTATTTTAGTTTTATGTGGTGTTGAGGATCGAACCCAGCACCCCGCACTTCTGCTTGAGTCACATCCCCAGCCCTTTTGATCCATTTTAAGTTGATTTTTGTGCAGGATAAGAGATAAGGGTCTAGTTTCATTTTTCTACATATAGATAACCAGCTTTCCCAGCCCATTTGTTTAAAAGGCTGTCTTTTCTCTAACATATGTTTTTGGCACCTTTGCCAAGGATCAGATAACTATAGATGTGTGAGGCTTATCTGTGTATCTTTTATTCTGAATCACATGTCTATCTTTATGTTAATGCCATGCAGTTTTTGTTACTATAGCTCTGTAGTATAATTTGAAGTCAGGTATTGTGGTGCCTCCAACATTGCTTTTGGCTTAGAATTGCTTTGACTATTCTGGGTATTTTGTTATTTCAAATGAATTTTAAGACTACTTTTTTTTCTAGTTTTGTGAAGAGTGTCATTGCTATTTTGATGGGGACTGCACTGAACCTGCATATTGCTTTTGGTAGTATGGCCATTTAAACAATATTAATTCTGCCTATCCATGAGCCTGGAAGGTCTTTCCAACTTCTTGTGTCTTCTTTAATTTCTTTCTTTAGTGTTCTATATTTTTCATTGCAGAGGTCTTTCACTTGCTTGATTAGATTTGTTCCTAGATATTTTAATTTTTTTGTGTGTCTATTGTGAATGGGATTTTTAAAATTATTTTCTCAGTAGATTCATTGTTGGTATAGAGGAAAGCTATAGGTTTTGACATTGATTTTGTAACCTACTACTTTGTTGAATTTGTTTATTAGCTCTAGCGGTCTTTTGGTGGAGCTATTTGGATAATGTAAGTATAGGATCATATCATTGGCAAACAGTGATAATTTGAATTCTTCCTTTCCTATTTGTATCCATTTTATTTCCTTTTCTTGCCCAATTGCTTTGGCTAGAATTTCTAGTACTATATTAAATAAGAGTGGTGAGAGTGGACATCATTTTCTTGCTTCAGATTTTAAAGGAAATGATTTAAATTTTTCCCCATATACTATGATGTAGGCTTTGGGTTTTATATTTAGCCTTTATGATGTTGAGGTAGGTTCCTTTTATCTCTAGTTTCTTAATCATTTTTATCATGAATGGGTGCTGAATTTCATCATAGTCTTTCTCTGCATCTATTGAGATAAGTAGTTTTTGTCCTTAATTCAATTTGTGTGATGAATTCCATTTATTGATTTGCATGTGTTGAATCATACTTGAATATCTGGGATAAAACCAACTTAGTCATGACATACAATCTTCTTAATATGTTGTTGAATATGATAAAGCTTTTTGCATTTAAGTTCATCAGAGCTATTGTCGATAGTTTTCTTTCCTTGATATGTCTTTATTGAGTTTTGGCATGAGTGTGATACTAGATTTATAGAATGAGCTTGGAAGTGTTCCATTCCTTTCTACTTCATGTAATAATTTGAGGAACATTTGGATTAGTTCTTTAAAGATCTTGTAGAATTCAGCTGAGAATTCTTCTGGTCCTTGGCATTTATCTTTGGTTGGAAGGCTTATTATTACTGCTTCTATCCCATTGTTAGTTATTGGTCTGTTTAGGTTAGTTCTATGTCCTCTTGATTCAATTTTGGCAGGTTATATATGTCTATGAATGTATACATTTCTTCTAGGTGTTCCAATTTTTCGAATATGTTTTAAAAATAGTCTTTAAGGATCCTCTGGATTTCTGTGATATCTGTGGATATTTCTCCTTTTTCTTATCTTTTACTTTATTAATCTGAGCCCCTCCCCCTGTCTCTTGGTGAGTAGGCTTTTCAATCTTGTTTATCTTTTCAAAGAACCAACTCTTTTATTGTTGATTCTTTGTAGTTTTTTTTTTTAATTTTGATTTTATTGATTTCAGCTCTGATCTTAATTATTTCCTTCCTTTTACTGGTTTTGGAATTGGTTTGTTCTTTTTCAAGGGCCTTGAGATGCATCGTTAGGTTATTTATTTGGGAACTTTCTGATTTTCTTACGTAGGCACTAATGACTATAAACACCTTCTAGGTGTCCCAAAGGTTCTGGCATGTATATCACTATTCTTTTTTAATTCTAAGAAGTTTTAAATTTCTCCCTTGATTTCTTCTACCACACGTTCATCATTCGAAAGTGTATTGTTCAATCTCCATGTGTTTATATGGTTTCTGTAGGGCTTTTGGTATGAATTTCTAATTTCATTCCATTATGATCTGATAAGGTGCAACAAATCATATCAATCTTTTTGTTTTGGCCAAGAGTTGTTTTGTGGCCTAAAACATGGTCTGTTTTGGAACAGGTTTCACGAGCTATTGAGAAGAAAGTATATTTAGCCGTTTTTTGGATGAAATGTTGAATAGATGGCTTCTAAGTCCATTTGATTTATATATTTCAGATCCAAAGAGTCCTTACCGAGTTGATGTCTAGATTACCTAATCTATTGATAGAGGTGTTGAAATCATCTGGCAGTATTGTGCTGGGGTCTCTCTGAGGCTTTAATTTGAGTAGTACCTCTTTTATGAAATTAGTTGCACTCATGTTTGGAGCATAAATATTTACTATTATTTTGTCTTTTTGTTGGATTGTTACCTTTACCAGTATGAAGTGACCTTCTTTGTCTCTTCTGATTAATTTTGGTTTGAAGTCTGCTTTGTCAGATATGAGAGTAGCAGCTCCCTCTTGTTTTCAGTCTCCATTCATATGATTTATCAGTTTCCATCCTTTTACTTTCAGCCCGTGGCTGTCTTTGTCTATCAGGTGATTCTCTTGCAAACAACGTAGAGTTGTGTCTTGTTTTTAAATCCGTTCTGACAGGTTATGTCTTTTTTAATTGGAGAGCTGAGACCATTTATATTCAATGTTATCATAGAGAAATGTTTATTAATTCCTGCCATTTTGACTTATTTATAATGTTTAATTTGGTCCTGTTTCTCATTTGCTTATATACTCTTCAAATGAGATTTGTTGATTTGTGAGCTTTGGGGTTTGTTTTTGATTTCTTCTGTGTGGAGTATTTCTTTAAGTAAGTTTTGTAGTACTGGATTATCAGACATGAATTCTTTTAGTTTCTGCTTATTTTGGAAGGTTTTTGTTTCCCCTTTGATTTTGAAGTATATCTTTACCAAATATGGTGAACTTGATTGATGGTTATTTTCTTTCAGGACTTGAAACAAATAATTCCAAGCCCTCCTGGATTTTAGAGTTTGCATTTTGAAATTGGACGTAATTCTGATTGGACTATTTATAAATGTGACCTTATGTTTTTCTCTTGAGGCTTTAAAAATTCTATTTTTGTTCTGCATGTTAGGCATTTTAATTATAATGTATCATGAAGAAGTTCTTTTTTTGATCTTGTCTATTTGTATTCTGAATGCCTCCTGTATCTGGATGTCCATTTCATTCTCAAGTTTTGGAAAATTTTCTGCTGTTTTTTCCTTGAAGAGAGTATCCATGATATTATACTGCATCTGACAACCCTCCTCAAGTCCAGTGATTCTTAAATTTTGCTTCTTAATGTTGTCCCATAGTTCTTGTGTATTCTGATCATGGTTATTTATTTACTTTTCTTTAATAATGTCTAAAGAATGAAATTATGGCATTTACAGGTAAATGGATGGAGTTGGAAAATATCATGCTAAGTGAAGTAAACCAATCCCCAAAAACCAAAGGCCAATGTTTTCTCTGGTAAGTGGATGCCGATCCATAATGTGCAGTGGTGGGTGTGGACAAGGAAAGAATGGAAGAACTTTGGATTGAGCAGAGAGGAGGGAGGAGAGGAAAGGGAGTATGTGGGGGGAAAATATGGTGGAAGGACACAGACATTATTACCCTATATATGTGTGTGATTGCATGAATGCTGTGACTCTACATCATGTACAACTGTTGTGGTATAAACTAATCAATAAGAGTATAAATTATAGGTTATAGATTAGTAAAATATATAATTAAAGATATAAGATTTTGAAAAGTGAGATAAGATAATTATAAAGCAAGAACTGTCATAGACAGGCCTAAGACTCCATTTTGCTGCCATCTATAAAAAACTGTTACAAGAGCTGTTTCTGAGAAACTGAAATCAAAGCTGTTTTCTTATATTGTTTTCTGTATTTTGTACCCCACAAAATGTACTCAACCCATGATAAGGTGGTCTTGGTGACCTAAGATTTTGACGTAGATTCTTGCCCTGCTATCCACCTGCTCGAACTCAGGATACGATTGTCTAACACCTGCTTGGACCCAAGATGTGGTTAACTGAGTTGCAAGGCTGACCACTTTTTTCTAGCTTCTGTGATTGGCTTGCTTTCATGACGCTAAAGAAATCTCCTCCGTTGTGGTTTTTATCTTTAAATTCCCAGGATACAGGGCAGGGGGCTTCTCTTCTCCAACAGAACTTCAGTATTTATGGGTGGGTGACAGTCTCTGGCCAGGTAAATAAAGCTCTCATTGATTAGAATTTGGACTTAGAGTGTTTTCTGAAGCAGGTCCCCATAACACAACCAGAGAAATGAAAAGTTGTGCTTCATTTTTGTAAAAAAAACAAAATAAAATCTAAAAAATCAGTTTAAATTTTACTAATAAACTCTTTTTGTTTCATTAATTTATGCATTTACCTTTGTTATTTCTTCATTTGCTTAGTGCCGCAGTCTGGCTGGGCACAAATCATGAGCCACTGAAGCAGGAACAAACTTTATTTCTGAACTCCACCAGCACACTCCACACATGCTCCCTGGGAATTCTCCCGAACACTACGTGGCTCTTCCAGGAACCAGCAACAGGAAATATCCCTCTAACCAATGGGAACTCTCCGGGAATCCTGCGAGAGCTCAAGCGGAACTCCACCAGAACTCAAAAGTCATCATCTTAATGGCTCGCTAGCGTCACCTCTCAACCACTACTTCTGGCAAAAATGCCATGCATCATCCCTACTTGACTGTGGCCCTCAACAGCTTAGTATTTACTTAATTGCCTTTACATAGATTTCATTAAGTTGAAATTTATATTTTTTTTAAAAAATATTTTCCCTAGTAAATATTTAAGTCTACAAATTTTCCCCTGAATATTTCATTCTACCTGTTTTAATATATAATAATATTTTTATTATTCATTGATGCAATTTGACATTTCCATTTTATTTTCTCTTATATCCAAGAGTAATTTAGGACATTGTTTTTAAATTTCTAAGTACATATTTTGTTTAATTACATTTAATTCCTGATGTCTGAATATTGCATTATACTCAATGAATATGGCCTGTGTTGTGTTTTTCTGGGGAGAATCAAAAGTGTTTTCATCATAGCTTAATATAAGGGTCAAATTTTGGTTAATGACTTCCTGTTGCAACCAAATTTGATTTCATGCAGTTTCTTTTAGTATTTTTTTCCTAGAGGATTTATTTGGGTAGTGAACTTTCCACGTTCCCACAAGGATCTTGAATATTTTCGTTTTAGTCTCACATATACAATAACTTGCACATTATTCAGTGGACATTCATTAAGAGTCCTTCATGTTGAGGAAGTCAGTTCCTAAACTGATGTGTAGGAGTGTTAGGCTTACATTTTCTTCTAGTAGGGGCAGGGTTAGTGGTCTAATACCTAGGTCTTTAATCCACGTTGAGTTGAATTTTGTGTAGGATGAGAGACAGGTGTTAAATATCATTCTACTACATATGGATTTCCAGTTTCCCCAGCACCATTTAAGAGGCTATCTTTTCTCCAATGAATGTTTTTGACACCTTTGTCTAGTATGAGATAATTATATTTATGTGGGTTTGTCTCTGTGTCTTCTATTGTATTCCATTGGTCTTCGTGTCTGTTTTGGTGCTAGTAGCACAATAGTTTTGTTACTATAGCTCTGTAGTATAAATTTTAGGTCTGGTTTTGTGATGCCTCCTGCTTCATTTTTCTCACTAAGGATTGATTTGGCTATTATGGGTCTCTAATCTTTCCAAATAAATTTCATGACTTCTTTTTCTGTTTTGATGAACAACATCATTGGAATTTTAATAGGAATTCTATTAAGTCTATATAACACTTCTGGTAGTATGGCCATTTTGACAATATTGATTCTGCCTGTCCAAGAACATGGGAGATCTTTCCATCTTCTAAGGTCTTCTTCAATTTCTTTCTTTAGTGTTCTATAACTTTATAACTTTCTTTGTAGAAGTCTTTCACCACTTTTGTTCCCAAGTATTTTTTTAGAGGTTATTGTGAATGGATAGTTTTCTTTTTCAGCAGATTCATCATTGGTGTATAGGGAAATTATTGACTTATGGGTGTTAATTTTATATCCAGCTACTTTGTTGAATTCATTTATTAGTTCTAGAAGTTTTCTGGTGGAGTTTTTTGGGTCTTATCAGTGTAAGATCATATCACTGGCAAATAGTTTGAGCTCTTCTAAATGGAATGGTATCAAATTAAAAAACTTCATAGCAAAGGAAACAATCAAGAAGGTGAAGAGAGAGTCAACAATGGGAGAAAATCTTTGCATCTGCATCTCAGATAAGGCATTAATTTCCAGAATGTACAAAGAACTAAAAGTGCTTAACACCAAGAAAAACAAATGACCCAATCAATAAATGGGCAAAACATACAGTCCTCAAAAGAAGAAATATGAATGGTCAACAAATATATGAAAAAATGCTCAATATCACTAGCACTTAGAGAAATGAAAATTAGAACTACACAGAGATTTCACTTCACTCCAGTTAGAATGGCAATTATCAAGAATACAAGTAACAGTAAATGTTGGTGAGGATGTAGGGAAAAGGGGACACTCATACGTTGTTGGTGGGACTGCAAATTGGTGCAAACAACTATTGAAAGCAATATGGAGATTCCTCAAAAAACTAAGAATGGAACCACCATTTGACCCAGTTAAACCACTCCTCCGTATATATCCAAAGGAGTTAAAATCAGCATAATACAGTGACACAGCCACAGCAAAGTTTAAAGCAGCTCAATTCTCAATAGATAAGCTATGGAACCACATAAGTGCCCTTCAACAGATGAATAGATAAAGAAAATGTGGTATGTATACACAATGGAATATTACTCAGCCATAAATAAGAATGACTTTCTGACATTTGCCATTAAATATAAGGATCTGGAGACTATCATGCTAAGTGAAAAAAAAGCCAATTGCCCCAGAAAAACAAATATCTAATGGTCTCTTTGATATGTGGATGCTAACACACAACAAGGGGAGAGGGGAAGAATAGTTCAGTGGATAAGACAAAGGGGAATGAAAGGAAGAGAGAAGGATGGGAATAGGAAAGACAGTGAAATGAATATGACATAACTTTCCTATGTACATATATGAATACACCACAGTGAATTTCAACATTGTGTACATCCACAAGACTGGGATCCTAATTAGAGTAAGATATATTCCATATTTGTACAAATATGTCAAAATAGTCTCTACTGTCATATAGAACTAAAAAGAATGAATAAAAATGTTAAAAAAAGAAAAAAGAAAATGTTGACTTAAAAAAAGCAACCTCATTTTACTCACAAAATCTGGAATCTCCTAACTTGATTTATTTAAAGATAATTTAATATGCTATCAAAACTGTCTGGGGCTACTTTTTTTTCCAAATTCAAAACATAAAGTTCATACACTCTAATTAGATGTTTTTGTCTTGAAGGAATCATTTTTCATCAGAAACTACAATAGATACTATGGATCAAAGTACAATATTCAGAAATGGGATCTTTGAACATTGGGTAAAAATGCTTGTCACAACTGTTCTGTAATAATTAAATTAACTTTAAAAATAGACTTCCTTGTGTAAGCATAGCACTGGAAACTGAATATGAAAATGAAAAACATGAATCTCTTATCCTTTAAGGATTTGCAGCTTCATGGGTAAGAAAGATGATATATAAGGTACTGTGACAGTAGTTAAGAGGAAAGTGACAGTGCATTTAGACGTCTCTTGGCTGAGTGATCTCAAAGTTGGATTTTGAAATTGGATATTAAAGGCTAAGGAGGGGGAGTCCTGGGACACATGCAGAAAAATGTTCTCAGACTTGGAAATATCAAAGAAAAAATATAAATCCACAAATGGTCATGTTGTCCAAAGAAGCTGGAGCAAAAGTATGTGGGTTGAAGTATGAGAAGAAAACAGGGTACATGACTATCAGATAACAGAAAGCTATCAATATCAAGGGGTTTGGATTTTATCCTGCCAGGGTCAGAAGCCCAGTTTTGGAGCCAAGAATTTTGTTCAGATTTTCTAACCCAAATCATAGGTTTCATTACTCTATAATGTGAGATATGTGTCCTTGGTTAGCCAGACCCTGAATGTGACTAGAAGCCTTCCCCAGACATGTCCCTCCCTTCCCTTGCAAACCACTTTTCAAATATAATGGATTCATAATTCTCCCTGGAACATTCTGTTCTCTTTCATGCCGTAGTATGCCCAAGGCTGGCTTGGCTGGGTGATTGCTAAAGCACCTAGTGTGGACTTTCTTGACCTTGGCAACATGGGTACCAGGGGCTTGATGGGCAAGCCAACTGGTACCTAATAAGGAACATCAGAGGGCCAGTACCCAGCACACACGTTGAGCCAGAGAGCTAAACACAGGAGGAAACTGCACAGGCAAGGCTTGGAATCTGGAAGAAGATGGGATCCCAGCAAGAGCAGGTAGGGAACAAGCCATAAACATCACACAGCTCTTGCGTTTCGGGACTGGTGGGCAAGTGGTGTGTGGTTAGGCCAGGCTGTCAGGGCATATGCTTCACTTCGGCAGGAGCTGCTCCTGCTGTATAAAATACTCTTTCTTCATTTCTTCAGGAAGAAAAAGGCCTACACTTCCTTCAGTGTTGCTCCTTGGAAGTCCTTCTAAGACACCATTCTTCCGTCTGGCTTCCTGTGGCTCTCTGCACCGCCTCCATGAATGAATTATTTTTTGCTTCTGTGGCCCTCTTCCCCTTCAGATTGTGAACTTTCCAGGACAAAGTCTTGTCATTTATTTCTCTATTCCCGAGTATCTGGAGAGGGCCTGCGCATAGCGAGTAGGTAGGATTTCTGAGAGACAACAAAATTACAAAGCTAGCTTTCATCATGAGATGTCTGTCAAATCCAGGAGACCTGGAAATACGGCTTCTGTCACTGCATGGAGTGCAGCAAACAGGAGATCACACCGGAGGCTGTCCGGATGGAGAACACAGGCCCTCTCACAGGGAGGGCTCAGGGGATGAGTGGGGACAGACCTGTACACTAGCATGCCTTTTTGTGTGTCCAGAGGGCTAGACCAAAACAAGAAAAATAAAACACAACAAAACAGGTGAAGAATCCAATGGAAGATTCTGATGCAAAGCTTCAACCTCAAACAATGATAGCATTGTATTTTAAGATTAAACTAGGGGCTGGGATGTAGACAAGTAGTAGCATGCTTGTCCGGCATGCATGAAGTCCTGGGCTCAATTCCCCCATCCCCAAAAAAGAGTGGATGAGAAACAAACCTTACCATATAGGCAGCAACACAAGAACTTGCACATTTGTAACATGTCACCAGAAGATAAAGCTATTTCCCCTGAGATTTTTTTATTATTATTATTATTATAAGCTTAGCCTTAGGAGGGTTTGCAGTCCAAACTTTTACTATCTGCACAGTTTGAAATAATAACAAAATAATTTGGTTTAAAGTAATAACAGGTTGGTAGTGACCTGTCTCCCTAGGCAACTGGTTGAAACAGAGGCAAAACCCTCTGGAAGTATTCATCCTTCAATCCTGGGCTCAAAGGATTTCCATGGTTCAGGGTCAAATAAAAAAAACGAGCAACTATACAAGAAATAACACTCTATATGTGAAGAAAAATCAGAAACATGAGATAATAGAAACACAACACAGACTTTGGATACTAGAAATATTAAATGGAAAAGGAAATAGAGGCTTTAAAATACTCATAAGGAATGGGACATTGGGATAAATGACAAAGAAGACTTGTAAAAGAAGTAGAATTTTTGAAAATAAAAACAATCAAAATAAACTCGATAGGTGAATTAGCAACAATTAGATGTAGTTGAAGAAAGATCTGGTAAACCTGAAGATATATTTAATGAACTTCAAATTATGTAGAGGAGCAAAGAGGTAGAAAAGAGAAAAGAGTCAAAATCTAACTCAATAATAAGAGTACAGAAGATAAGAATAAAAATAATGGAAAAGAGGCAATATTTGAAGCTTATGGCTGAGAATATTCAATTAATGTTGAAGATATTATTCTTCAGGTATAAGAATTTCAATGAATCTCAAACAGGATAAAATTAAATTCACATTTATAGGCAATCCAAGCTCTTATAAGCAATCAGAGAGAAAGAGCATATTGCCTATAAATGAGTAGTCAATAAAACTAACTGCTGTCTTCTCAGCACCAAAGCAGAATCCAGCAGAGAAATATCTTTGATGTGATGAAAAATGTTTTCAATCTATGTTTTTAAGTTTTTGCACTGAAGTTTGAATCCTGGCCTTCCTTGTGATGCTAAACATGTATGTGCTCTACCACTGAGTTACATACTCAGCATTCAACTTACAATCCTATATTCTGATAAATCATCTCTCAGGAATGAGAATTTTTGTATTTTATTATTTTGCTCACCATTTACTGAGCTTTCTTATATTTGTAACACTTTTCCCTTGTTCTTCTAGGATCTATTAATTGTAGTAGATATTTTGTTTGACTCCCCAACTCTCAAAAGAACCCTTCCCCATCGAGTGGTGGAAATGAAGACTGAGAAGTTGATCTCAGTTCAAGAAGTGAACCTTAATAGTCTATTTTCATCACTCCTTGTTTTGTGATTTAAACTGAGAAACATTTTATTAAAATGCGATTTTTGTCTAATTACTTTAATTGGTAAAAAAACTGATTTTTGAATACAAAATAATTTTAACTTATAATAAATAAAAATTATATATAACAATTGGATAAAATGTGATGTTTATACACACACACACACACACACTTATAACACTTAAATCAGATTAAACATGTCTATCTCCTCAATTGTATATAGGTTCTTCACGGTTATCTTCAAATATTCTTTCTTTCAGCTTTTTTGAGATATGCAGTAGGTAATTGTTTATAGTGACTCTACTATGTAGTACTACTCCAGAGCCTCTTACTCTTACTCCCACTCCCAATTGTAATTAACACCGATTCATCAACCTTTCCCCATCCTTTCCTCTCTCCTCTCCTCTCCCTGGTTCTGGTAACCACCATTCCATTTTTAACTTCTATGAGGTCAAGTTTTTAGATTCCACATTTGATTGCATTATGTCATGCCTGTCTTTCTGTGCCTGGTCCATTTCACTTAACTGTATAAAATACTCTTTCTTCATTTCTTCAGGAAGAAAAAGGCCTACACTTCCTTCAGTGTTGCTCCTTTGGAAGTCCTTCTAAGACACCATTCCTCCATCTGGCTTCCTGTGGCTCTCTGCACCAGCCTCCATGAATGAATTATTTTGTTTTATTTTTGCTTCTGTGGCCATGTTATATCCATGTTATCACAAATGACAGGATTTCATCCTTATTTTTGGCTGAACAGAATTCTATTTTATATATACACTATATTTTCTTTGTCCATTCATTACTTAATGGATACTTAGGTTATTTCCATTAAGCTATTTAAGTTTTTTGGGTGGTTTTCTATAATTTTTAGGGTTTTTTTCCAGTTCTATGAATAGTCACTGGTATTTTGATAGAGATTGCACTGTATTTGTAGATCACTTTGGGAAGTGTAGACATTTTAATTTAATATTGATTCTTCCAATTCAAGAACATGGATATCTTTCCATTTCTTTGTGTTCTCTTCAACTTCTTTCAATAGTTTTCTTTTTTTCTTTCATTGTGGAAATCTCTCACCTCTTTGCTTTTTATTCTTTGGTATTTTATTTTTGGGGTAGCTCTTGAAAATTGGGTTGCTTTCTTATTTTCCTTTTTAAATAATTCACTATTGGTGTCTAATAGCAATGTTACTGATTTTTTTAGAAAATATTTTTTAGTTGTAGATGGACACAACCTTTATTTTATTTGGTTTTAAATTTTTTTAATATGGTGCCAGGGATTGAACCCAGTGCCTCAGGCATGCTAGGCAAGCACTCTACCCCTGAGCCACAACCCCAGCCCAGATGCTACTGATCTTTATGTGTTGATTTTATATCCTGCAACTTTGCTGAATTGGTTCTAATAATTTTTTGGTGAAGTCTTGGGATTTTCTGTATATAAGATCATATCATTTACAGTGACAGTTTGACTTCTTCCTTTTCAACTTGAATGAAAAAGCTCAATAATTTCTGCTTTTATTTTATTTTATATTTTAAGTTTTCATCTTTAAGGAAATGACTTTAGAAACAATGTACATTTCCAAGACCTTAACACTACGGTTTTCAGAATCACAGTAAGATACACTGAATTACATTCATAATTACTACGAATGCCAACATTTCAAGCAGTAATTTCTGTTATATGGCAAACAAGATTAAGAAAATGACCATCAAACAAAAAAGACCCATAGCTTCAAACAAGGCAAATCCCAGGGTGTCATACAAGAATGGCTGCTGCTTCAGCAAAGGGTTTCTGCCAAGGATAAGGCTTCCAAAGACTGTTCCAATACTAGCACCAGAACCAGCCGCTCTTGCTGTTGCAGCACCTTGCACCAATAAATGTGGCAGCAGTACCAATGTTTCTGCTGATTGCACTGGTTTGAAACTCCCATCGGATTAGCTGACACACACCATTCCAGGGCCCATTAAAAACTGTTGAGTCCTCTCAAGGCCTCTCAGTATTATCTGGTGGAGATAATACTGAGGCAGAAATGCGCCGGGCTGCACCTCTGGATCCAGCACAAATCAGAGCAAGGGTGCAGGTGAGCGTGGCACAGGTGAACACCTTAGACTTCTGGGGCACTATGACTGGAGGATTTGAGTGACAAGCCACAGGGGCTCCTCTTCCACTTCCTCTTTTCCCAGAGGTGGTGGTGGCATCTGTTGAAGGAGCGGGCGGAATTTCTGCTTTTCGAAAAACAACTTCGATCTTCCAATTCACTTTCAGAGTATTGAATTGTTTCTCTGTTCTCTTGAAATTTATTGAGTTTCCTTAAAGTAGCTATTTTGAATTCTCCAGTCAAGACTTTGCAGATATAAGTTGATATATGGTTGGTTTTTGGTGTCTTGTTTGTTAGGTGAGATTATGGTTCCCAGGAAGTTGTTGTTGCTATCTTCCACTTCCTCCTCTTCCTCTTCCTCCTCTTCCTCTTCCTCCTCCTCCTTTGTAGCTATGTAGATAGAGAATCAGAAATACAGAAAGTTTAAGTGATGTGTCCAACATCTAATGATCCCCTAAATCACGCATGCTGACTCCTAATGATGGGTAGAAATATATAACATGACTCAAAAATATTCAACATAATAGTATTAAGATGTTCCCCAAAAGTGCTTGATGCTTGTTGGTGTACAATGTCATGTGCACTTTGAATTTCTAGGTAATTACTGGCAATCTTCATAATCTGCCTATCCTTCGGAAATTCTAAGCTGCTGCCTATTTTCTTTAAAACTGAGGACACTTTGGTTACTTCAGCACTAGATGGCACCGTAATTCCAGGTTTGCCTCATCAGCTGAGGCTGTGTTGCTGTTGTTTCAGCCCTAGTGGGTGCTCCAAGATGAGGTCTGTCCCATATCTGCAGTTGGCATATTGTCCAGGATGAAGTAAAGGAATGTTTAAAGAGAGTAGTTTGTCCCTGCAAGTCTCAACCTGGGGCCAGGTTGGTCCCAGATACTTTTTCCACAGTCACTGGCCTATGGTCAGGCCCTGTGGGAGTCTGCCTGGCTCTGGGCCTTACCATGGAGAGAACAGTCTCAGGCTCCTATACAATGACTTGGTGCCCACCTCCCTTTTCTTTACCCAAGAGGACAATTATTCTCTCCACGTTGCTGCCTAGGGTTGAGGAGAGAATGGTGAGGGCAGTCCTTTGGCCACCAATGCCACAAGACTAGGTCATGCTCGGAACCCACAACCTAATGAAATCAGTGCAGCATGGGGGCAGGACCAAGCCCTTTCTGCTATGATAGACTTGCATTCTTCAACCACTGGAACCTGGTCCAGGTGATTCTGGCTGGAATATAAGCCTGACTGACAGGAGCAGCAGGTACTTGGCACTGGGGCCAATCCAGAGCTCTGTCTGTAGGCAGTGACCTGGGGACCCAGTGTTAGGTTTTATCAGTTCAGCACTGAGTTTCAGAGAAAAGTCCTGTGCTCACTCTTCTTCTCTATTCTCCTGTGGCTGGAGGCTTACTCCTCTCTGCATGAGATAGAGAATGGGTGGTAGAAGCAATCCTTGGGTTGTCTGGGTATAAGCTGGCTCATACCTGTGTCTCACAGCCACAAGGACCTAAAGAGTCGTGGGAGTGTGTACCGGGCCCTCATGTTGGTGGTGAGGAAACACAAGTCTGTGCCACTAGGGTGGCTGATCCCAGGGTAGGTTGAGGAACACTGGCTTGGGGATAGAGGTTGGTGCTGAGTCTCACTGCAGTGTGCTAGCCCTCAACTCCAAGGCAAAATTCTCTGTTCATTTTCCTGCCCTGCTTCCCACAATTGGAGTCTTGCTCCTTGCTGTCTACTTAAGTTTAGAGAAGGGTTTGTAGAAGCAGTCCCTTGGCTGCCTGGTCAAGGAGGATCTGGAGACTTAGGGTGTGGATGCCAGCCTGGAGGCAGGGGACCTGGGTCCCTGTCTAGCATGGAGATTCACGGTGGTGGGTCTGGTAATGGGTTTCAAGTCTAAGGTCTAGACGTTCTTTCCTCCTCTTCTCCGAGTAGGAGGCACCCCTTTCCGTGTTATGCAGCTAGTACTGCAGGAGGGATGATGTGGGCAACTCTCTTCTTCAATCTGTCTTTCCTTATTATTATACTAAAACCAGGCACTTCAACCTCTCACCTGACTCCCTTAGTTCTTTAAAGATAGATTTTTGTGAATAGTTATTCAAAATAAAGTCTCTGTGGGGAGCCCACCATTGGGTGTCTTATTTAACTGCCACCTTGCTCTGAATCCCCTGAACCTTAACAATATCATGCCTTCCAACACACGGACAAAACATCTCTCTCCATTTGTTTAGCTCTTTAATTTCTTTCAACAATGTTTTATAGTTTTCAATATGCAGGTCTTACACTACTTCTGTTAAATTTTTCTAAGATTTTATTCTTTTTGATGCTATAATAAGTGGAACTGTATTATAAATTAAATTTTCAAAATATTCATTGCTGGTATTTAGAAATATAATTGATTTTGGTATATTGGTCTGAAACCTTAATGAACTCATTTGTTGGTTTTAAAATCTGTGTGTGTGTGTGTGTGTGTATGAATATTTCTTGGAATTTTGTACATGGAATGTATTATCAACTTGAGTAGATTTAGTGTTACTTCTTCCTTTGCGATCTGATGCCTTTTATTTATTTTTCTTGCTTAATTGTCAAGGTTAGAGTCTCGAATACAATGTTGAATAGAAGTGGCTAGAGTAGACATGTCTGTGTGGTTCCTTATCTCAGGGGGAAGGCATCTAGTCTTTCATCATTAAGTATGATGTTAGTAGTGGGGTTTTTGTCGATAGATTCCCTTTATCAAGTTGAATAAATTTTCTTCTATACAAGAATTATTGGTTAAAAGTCTTTTTCTTTCAACCGATGAATATGTAATATAGCCTCCTATCACCTTTATGGTTTCTGATGAGAAATCAGCCATTAGTATTATTGAAAAATCCTTGTTTACGATGAGTCGCTTCTCTTTTGCTGCTGTAGAAATCATGTTTTGGCTTTGGACATTTGATTGAGATGTGTCTAGAAGTGAATCTCTTGAGTTTATCCCGTGTGGAGTCTGCTGTTTTCTCAAATTTATAGATTGTTTTTAATCAAATTTGAGAAGTTTTGGCCATTATTTCTTTAAGTATTCTTTTTGCCTTTTTCTCTGCAGCCGTGTTGCAGAGAAAATTTTTTTTCTTAAAAAATTAAGAACCTTGTAAACTTGTAGAGCACCATTATTTGCTTGTTGCTAAACTTGATGGTGCTCTACAAGTTTACAAGGTTCTTAATTTTTTTCTTAATACTTTTTCCTTTTGTTTTCATACTATTTTCAAGTTTATTGGTTCGTTTTTTTTTCTTTGTATGAATCATCTGGTAAATTCCTCTAGTAAGTTTTTCATTTTAGTTATTATACTTTTCAACTGCAGAAATTCTTAGTCCACTCTACCTGTGAACCCCATGCTTCCTGGCCTCAGGTTCAGTCTCCAGACTCAATCTCTCCCACCCCTGCCCTTTTGAATTCCCATCTAGGTGCATTGCTCTCAGGTGGTCCTACAAGCAGCCAGATGAAGGGGAAGGGGTAGAGCCAGTGGGTTTCCACAATCAGTTGTCCTCTGTGTAAGCCTCTCTTTATATTTGATTTTCTGCTGGTCACTTAGGCACACTTTGTCATGCAGTGTGGGTTTGCCGGACCTGTATTTCAGGCCAGACTCAAGTTTGCCAGGAACTGGCTCCCTCAGCAGCTGGCCCCACACCACAGCTGCAAAATTGTTCCTTCCGCTCTGTTCTTCATGCAGCTGGGAGGGATGGAGCTTCTTTCCTGCATCAGGAAATTGTCAGTTAGGCAGGCAGTGTCTTTGATCTCTAAAGTCTCCACACGCAGACAGATGCCTCAGGCTTCCTAAAAATGTGCGTCCCTTTAATTCTGTCATCCCTCAGGTTTTCTCATAGAGGGACCACTCTGGCTGGTGCCTCCAGCTGTGGCAGTGATGGTGGCACCCGGGACTTCTTCCTTCTTTTATTATATCCAACCTCCTGAGTCCCAGATCTCTGTTGAGTGTCTCATATTAAACTCCAGTAAAGCCCTCACTCCTTTTGTGCACCCACCTTGATGAGAAGCTGCCTCTCTACTTTTTTGGCTTCATGCCATGGAACAGCCAGGAAAGTGACCTTCTCTATTCCGCCATCTTGAAAAACCCACTATACATTCTTTAAACATATTTAAAACAGCTTTCTCAGGGATGGTTTCTATTGATTGCCTTTCCCTGCCTGTATGGGCCACACTTTCCTGTATCTCTTCATGAATTATAATTTACTTGTTGAAAAGTGGGACCTTTTAAATAATAGTATGAAGTGACTCTGGGAATAAGATTATTCTTCCTCCCAAGGAGTTATTGTTGCTGATTATTTGGTATTTTTATGAGCTAATTTTATGAGCCCGTACTCTTTGTCATGTGCTATGGGCCACTGACATCTTAGTTGGCTTGATGGCCAGATGATGATTGGATAGAATTGATTTAAACTCTTGAAATCAATAAATTTTCCACTCTGCTGAGGGAATCTGCATTGAGGCACACCTTCTAACATTCATTCGAGTGTTGACTATGCTGCCTTATTTGCCGTTTCCTGACGGCTTCAACACCAGCCCGAGGTGAGAGTTTGGGAACTCCTCAGGTCTTTTCTATGTAGCTCTAGGTAGGTACATAGCCCTATGTATATGTATGGCCTTTTAGAGTCCAAGGAATATGTCAGAATGTTTCAACAATCCTATCTTCTCCATATTTTTATTTTAAGTTTTGTGACCAGTCTAATATTTGTTCCAGTTGTTATCCACCACTGCATGTAGTAATGGAGTTAATTGATTGGTGTTTTTCAACACATGTCCCTGGAGAATAAGTCTTTTGCCCTGGGTGAAATCCAAGTCAAGTCAGACAAAGCTGTGCAAGAGGGGTGTTATAGGAAATCTGTTTGATCAAATGGTGATAACTATCTCTATAATATTTTAATGTTAGTATTAAAGACTAGATATGTAGACTTAGTTAAATCAATTTGGTGCATACAATCAGTTTTCCCATTAATTATTCAACAAAGAATCATAAAACTATATTTTCTGAGTTCTTGCATATTAGAAATGTTTTATATATAGGTATATGTGAGAAAAATGTTGGACTTGATATAATATTGTTCAGGTCACATTTCTTTTTTCCCACTGAACACTTTGGGTAAAAATTGTTCTACTGTCCCATTTTCTACCATTGAATGATATGAAAAACTCTGAGGCTAACCTAATATTTTTCTTTATGGTTATTATTTCTTTGGATTCTCCAAAGGGGATTTTATAATTGAAGCAGAGTATACTTAATGTGATAGGCCTCTTTGGTGGGTCTCCTCCCTACTTTGAGCCCTATAATTTGAACTAGGGGTGCTGTACCACTGAACTACTCCCAAAGTCCATTTTACATTTTATTTTGAGATACAGTCTCACCAAATTGCTGATGCTGGCCTCAAACTTGTGATCCTCCTGCCTCAGCCTCCCAAGTTGCTGGGATTGCATGTGTGAAGCACTGCACCTGACTCTTTGGTGATTTTTCTCTATCACTTTTTACTAGAACAGTATTGTATTGCCTTTGAATATGGTCAAGCTTTATTTTTCTTTTCAAATACTGTGTTAAATTTTGAATATTAATTTCTCTCACATTTACTAAGTTTAGTCTTTAAAGATATAAATCAATTGCATATGTCAGTCTTTGTGTCTCACCTCTACAATTCTTTATAATTCTTTTAAATTCTTTATTCATTTCCCATTTAATCATTTAATTTTTTAAATTCTAATTTTCCTCTATTGATATGTTGGTTTATTTTTATTTATTTATTTACTTTTTGCAATATCTGGCCTTCTTTTCCTTCCCTCCTTTCCTTCCTTCATTTCTTTCTTCTTTTTTAAAATTTTTGTACCAGGTATTGAATCCTGGAGCACTAAACCACTGAGCCACAACCCCAGCCCATTTTTATTTTTCATTTTGAGACAGGTTCTTGCTAAAGTGCTTAGGGCCTTGCTAAGTCACTGAGGCTGGCCTTGAACTTGTGATCCTTCTGTCTCAGCCTCCCGAGCTGTATACCGCCATGCCTGGCCAAGCACTTTGAATTTTATAGCCATGAAATATTATCTTTAAACTATAGCAACTAACTGTGCTGTGTGACACACATAAATCCCTTGAGCATAGAGCCATATATTATTCTTCCAATCTTCAGAGAGCAGACATTCTGGAAAGGCTAATAAAAGATACCTCTCCAAGCCAATATTTATTAATTCACAAATAAAAACTTTGTCTCAGACAGGGTGATCCTGTCCCAAGTTTCATCGGATGGAATCAGGCCTCTGGCCTCTCAGGCATGGCTCTCATATCCTAAGGATGATCAGAAACCAGAGCAGACCCATTCTTCAGTATATGGGCAGATCTATGACTTCCAGGGCTCCATCAGAACTCACATTCCTCTAGTCCTGGATTTCTCAACCTTAGAATCAGTGACCTTGTGGGCTGGGTAACTCACTGTTGCAAAGGGCTGGGTAATTCATTGTTGGGTGTTTAGTCACATCTCCAGTCTCTTTCCACTAGAGACCAGTAATAGAACTCCTCCCTGTACCCCAGTTATGATCTGTCCTCAGTTTCAGGCTTTCTCTTTCCTGGTATCATTATCTCTGGGATCTCCTTTCTAGTTTCACCCACACACCAGTCTCCAGATGGTAATTCTGAAGTTTAGGCTATTTCATTTCCACGTGTTAAATACGCTCAGAATTTCACACTGCCCAGGGCAGAGTTCTAGATTCCTATCATGGTTTAAGGGAGCTTTATAAGCTACCCCTGCTCTGTCTCTGACAGTACCCCTAATTCTCAGATACACACTCAGATCAGTCCACTGAATCATTCACTGTTCCTCCAACACCCTGCGAAATTTCATGTCATCTCTTTTTGCTTTCCTGTGTCCAAGATTGTCATTCCTTCTCATACAGAATATTCTACTCCATACTAGAGTCCCAATGGGAATGTCATTCTCCTAGGAAAACTTTACCTCTTCAGAGCCCCTGCATTTAATGCAGTTTTCATTAAATGGTCTAAAAATTTGTGTTTATTTACAAAGAAAAATTCCCCTTGGCTTTACATTCCATCTTCCTAGCATCAGACCCTGCCCAGAATCCTGGATGACAAAAAGAGGAAGAGTCAAAGACAGATGATGGGTGACCCTCTCTTGGGTGACAGAAGTCATGCAGGCTTGTTGGTCTTGGGTCTGTGGGTAGGCTTGCAAGCTGGGCTCCTCAGAGTCTTCACAGGTCGCCCAGGAATTCCCACCACTATGATGGAAAGTGAGTCTTCAGGAGAGCCTCCGAGACCAAGAAGGTGGCCCTGAAATCTAGGAGAGAATCAAAGACCTAAGATGCGGAGTCCAGAAAAGGCAAAATGGGGCAGAATAATGCACTTGCTACCAGCCAGGCACAGACCTTAAGATATTACACTTAACCTATTTTATATTTACAACATTTTCTCTTTACAACCCAGTGAGTCAGGTTCTGTTTTACTGACAAAAGGTCTGGAGGCCCAGACAGGTTTTTGAAACTTGTCCCAGTTACACTTGGTAATGTGTAAATCAGGAACCCAACCCATGCAGTTTGGTGCTAACCCAGAGAACAGACAGAGCCTGGGAGGGCATGGACAGGAAGAATGGCCCGAGCAGGCCAAGAGGGGCCCTGGGAGTGGTCAGGGTTTGGGCTGTACACAGCTGAGGGTAGTAGGTGTTGGAGTTCCAACTTGTTGTTCAGATCTTGGGGAATTCAAAGGCACAGGAAGCTCATTAGGAAGTTGCTAGAATTGTCCTCCTGGGATCCAGGCTCCCTGGAGCATAGTTTCAAAGGAGAGCCTCTCCACCTCCTGATACTTCCCTCACACAGAGCCCAGCAGCCAGTGAAGAGAAAGGAGAGTAGGGGAAGGGGACCCAAGAGCTGTTTCTCCCCGTTCTACTGCCCTCCTGTCCCTCTCTTTCTGTCAGACTTAGGGTGTGCATTTCTGTCAAGCACCTGGTCTTCAGTTATCAGGAAAGACAAGGCGAAAGAACAGGGACTTTTGTCAGGAAGGCTAAGGTAATTGGCTGTTCCATGTCCCCATCTTAACCAGGTTTGGTCCTGACAAGGGGGTGGCAGATGGGAGATGGGGAGATTAGCGAGACAGCACGGGATAGAAGATAGAAGGTAGAAGTGCATGAGGGGTTCAAAGGGAAGGTAGGGATTTGGGGAACAACCTTGGAACTGAGAGTTTCTCTAAGGATCTCTTATTGAACAGGGGACAGATGCCTCTCACGCATATCTTTGCCATCCAGTGATGTTCTTCATTACAATCACCCAGGACAGCAGGGCTGAATGTGTTCTGTAGCCTGTTCACCTAGCCCCACCTCCCATTCTCTCTGCCTCTTCCCCTTTAAGCATCCATTCTCTTTTCCACATTCTGCCCCATATTCACTGTACTTAACAGGCACAGATCATGTGAAAAAGTTTTTTTTTTTTTATCAAGACTGCCCTTAAAAAAATGCCATTGGGCCAAGTAAGCAGGTGGGCCTGGGAGAGGGTAGTCACAAGTGAGGGGTTACTACAATTCTCCAGGCATCAGGACCAGGGAGAGTTAGAAAATAAAGAGGACAGAGAAGATGGGAGGGTCCTTAACTCTTCCTGATAGACTGGACCTCAGTAGACCTTCTCTCTCTAAGGCTGGGTTAATGCCCATGCATCCCTCACATGTTGTCTTATAGTTTGGCCTCCTATAACAAAAATAGCATAGATGGGGGGGGGTTAGAAAACTGAAATTTATTTCTCACAATTCTGGAGGCTGGAAAGTCTGGGTATGTTCTGGTGAATGAATGCCCTCTTCCCGGTTATGTCCTTACATGTCCTGTGTCTCCTCCTCCTTTATAAGGGCACTGATTCCATCCTTATCCCAATAAAAGCCCCATCTGCATGATCTAAGTGTAACCCCAATTACCTCCCAAAGACCCCACCTACTAACACCATCCTATTGGGGGTTAGGGTCTCCTATGAATTTAGGGAGGGGTGTGCAAACATGCAGTCTATAACAGATATGATTAGTAGATCCAGCATGAACTTCTCAACAGAAACAGAGCTCTTTGCCTCTCAGGAACAGCCCAGAGAAAATCTTCAGCTTGTCATGCTGGTAATATTTATGCCCAATTCTATGCTTGGAGCTTTGTTCAACAAATCTTATCCATGGTTCCTTAACAAAGCCCTTCAGATACTTCTGCAGATGGACCTCAGCATCCTCCCTAACTTAAAATTCTGCAGAGTAAAACATCATCACTTGCTTAAATTTATTCATCACAACATATCTTCCTACAGGCCCAAACCTTCCACATATCCCTCTAAGGCATGGGTCCCAGACATAGTAGAATCTACCATCCAAATGTGTTTGTCCCCCTGGAGGGGAAAGATGTCAATCATCACTCTTTTTCCTGCTGTCATAGCTTTTAGGATAGAGTCCAAAACTTCTATGCCCGCTTTCATAGTTTAGTAAATATTCACTGAGTTCCCACCATGCACTGGGTACAGTGATTGACACTGGAGATATATTAGTGGACAAAACAAAATTTCTGCTTTAATCATCTCATTGGGATAATAATTAGACAAGATAGATAAGTTCTTTTTTTTTTTTAAGAAGTGAGAAGTATAATGAAAAATGAAGCAAGTTAAAGAATCAGTGAAGGACAGCCGTATTTCATAAAGAATGGTAAGAAAAGAGTTCTCTGATGAGATGATAACTGGGCAGAAGATCAGAAGTAAGGGAACAAGCTCAATATGAAGATATCTGGTGAAAGAAGCACAGGTGGAGTATTATGTCGAAGGTTTTTAGGTGAAAGCCTGGGTGGCAGACGATGGAACAGAAAGGTTTACAGTGTGGGTTTTGTGGAGTGAACAGTGGCAACAGCAAAGGAGATGAGACCCAAGAGGTAAATGATATAGTGAAAATCAAGAATTTAGTTTTGCACACAAGTTAGAGGTGACTGTTAAATATCCAGGAAGGGGTTTCAAGGAGGCAGTTGTCAGCATGGAGTTCTGTGTAAGGGAGAAATGTGGAGATGCATGTAAGCACAGACTGTCTGGTTTCAGACTGTAGTTCTTGTTGGATGGTTTTGGATCCTGATTCTGTGTGCACTGCATTTTCTGTCCTCATTTAGGCAAAACAGTTGTTGAAAAGGAAAGAACTCAGAGTTATCCAGTAAACTTGACACAGATCTACTTCCCAATTTTTGACATGATGCTGACTTTCCAGGTATTCTGTCTATGCTCATTCTTACCTTCCTTCCATCAAGGAGGCTCCTCCTCTGATTTGAGTCCAATCCCTCCTCTTCTAGTCTGGAGCTGATTCTCTCCTGATCCATCAAAGCCCACTCCATGATTTAGTCTGTCACTTCCCTGTATTTTCACCCCTCTTGTATAATTGACAATTTCCATCACTGTGTGAGCAAGCTGTCATTCTTATGTCATTAAAATCTACTTCCTTCACCATGTTTCTCCTGACTTATACCTCTTTTCCACCTTGTGCAAATGTCTCAGAAAGCTAGCCAACAATGGCTTGTCCTAATAAACTTTGGAGCTATTCTTTCAAAGTCTCCTTGCTGCTAAAAACAGTGGGTATTTTTTTGGTTCTTGTCTCACTTGATGTCTATAAACATTTGACCACAAAAACCATCCTCTCCTTGGAGACTTTGTCTCTAATCCTTGTGTCAGATGTCATACTTCCTCGGCCCCTTAATACCATTTTCCTCTCTGGAGTCTCTCTTTGAAGCCAGCCCTTAAGTGCTGTGGTTTCACAGTCTTCTGCTTTTAGCTCTCTCCCTTTATACACCCTCTGGGGTGACCTCATCCCCTCAATGGCTTTAGCAGCTGTAGAGTGTCAATGGCATTCACATTCCTACCTCAAAGCTTTTTCTTCAGTTCTAGACACAAGAATCCAACAGACACAAGGAATCCCACAAGCTGCCTGAGCCATGAACTAGACTTATCGTATGATCTTCTCATCTCCTTCCCCAAACTTTCTACTCCCGTGTTGATCATCTCAGTGAATGGCACCATCTCCCATCCATGACCCACACCTGGAATTCATCCTTGACTCCCCTTTCTGTCTCAGCACTCTTTCATCATTTATGCATCCTAAGAAAACTCTTCTCTGATACCTACCTTTCATATCAATAATCACTTTCCACTCTCCGGCTCTCCTGCCTGAAGAACTACAGCATTGGCATTCTCCTCCTCTAATCTAGTTTCTATACTCCAGCCAGAGTGATCGTTCCCAGAGGGACCTGATGTCTATCTAATGCATTATCTCTTCTTCAGTGTAAAATTCACCCTCTTCAGCCTGTTTTGCACTATGTGATGTGCCCTCCGTGGTCTTTCTTGCCTTCTCTCCTGCACCATCTCCCACCTGGCTTAGTTCAAGCTTCATGGCTTCACACACGATGCTCCTCAGCACAGCGTGTCTTTCTTGGCACATTACCTGCATTCAGCATCCACCCATCCTCCAAAGGCCAGTTTGAATTATGCGTCCTGTGGGAGGCCTTCTAGAACCCTTCAAATCGACTTCTAGAATTATCTGACTGCAGCTAGCTGCCTGCAGCAAGAAGGGGAAGCACGGGGTGGGGGGTGCTTCTTTGTCCTTTGTCAGTTTCTCATTCCTGTTACCTGTGGCCTAGTCACTGCCAGGATGTTTTCTGTTCTTCACTGGTGTTTAAAGATAATTACTTTACTTAGGGAATTCTTTTTTATTGGGTGTTTAAGATCCAGTTTGATAATTTTTGTCATTTATTTTGTTTGCATAATATGTTTACATTTAATGTAATTGCTCTTGGAATTAGTTTCATCATCTTACTCCTTGGTTTCTATTTGTCCCAAGTCTTTGTATCTTAATTTCACATTTCTTGTCTTCTTTTAATTAACCAATAATTTTCAATTATCCCCTTTATATTACTTACTATATTTTGAGTTTTGTTATTTTGTATTATTCCTTTGGTTATTATTCTAGAACAGGGGTTGGATTTTTAATTAAAAACAAACAAACAATACAGTAGTGCCCTGCTAACATGGGGATACATTCTGAGAAATGCATCATTAGACAAGTTTGTTATTGTGTGACCATCAGAGAGTGCACTTACACCAACCTATATGGTTTCGTTCAGTTACTTGAAATGGCCTTGTGATGCAATCAAGAAAGGCACAAATCTGGGACGTATGAGGCTACTGCCAGTGTAATACCACACGATGTTTTACATCAACTTTTTATTTACAAGTGGAAGGAGTAAACTCTAAAATATGGTGAAAAAGAATAATATAGAATAGTAAATACCTAACCCAATAGTCATTTATTATCATTATCAAGTATTATGTGCTATGTGTAATTGTATGTGCTATACTTTTATGCACCTGGCAGTGAAGCGGGTTTGTCTATACCAGTGTCACCACAAATAGTTGAGGAATGTATTAATGTATATCAGCTTGATATCACTGGGCAATAGGACTTTTTTAGTTCCATTATAATCTTAGAGGATACTGCCATATATGTTGTCTATTCTTGACTCAATTGTTACATGGTGCATGTCTGTGAGAATGCCACAGTGACTTTGTATAGCTGGCAAAGCCTGAGATATTATCTGGACCTCTACAGAGGAGATATTCTAACACCTCACCTGGAGACTGAACCATGCATCCTATTGCAGGCTCATTTAAATTAGTACTTACCACTTCCTAAACAATGCAGAAATCTTAGAATAGTTTAGGTCCATTTATCCATTTCCCTTCCTACTTGTTGGGCTATTTTGTCATATATTTTACATATAGACACACACACACATGCACACACACACACACACACACACACACTCCGAGATCCGTGAGATAATCTTATTTTTGTTGCTTTAAACAATTGACATTCTACATGTTTACCCACACTGCTTCGTATTTTTCTCATCTTCATTCTTTCTTCATTTTTATGCATCTGTCAAGGATCATTTTCCTTCAGACTGAAGGAGTTCTTTAAAATCCCTTTTACTGTGGGTCTTTTGGTAATCATTTGAGAGCAAACAGTTTTAATTTCTGAAGGATATATTTGTTGACTATAAAGAAAAGTTTGAGTTGGTGGTTTTCTTCCTCCCTCCCTCTATTCTCCACTCCTCTTCCCTTCCTCTCCTTCCCCCTCCTCCCCCCTTTCTCTCCCCTTTCAGCACATCAAAAGTGTCATTCAGTTGTCTTCTGTTTTCTATAGTTTCTGTTGCAAGACTTGAGCCTGTCTCATCGATGTTCATTTAAAGGTGTTTTTTTCCTAAGGCCTCTTTGAAGATAGCATTTTTGGTTTTTCAGCAGCTTTTCTTTGTATTTTTCTTTCCTGGAGCTCAATGGACAGCAGCTCCATTCCATAGGTCTACACCTTTCCTCCATTTGGGAAAACTGTTGAACATTACTTTTTAAGTTATTTTATTGCCTCCACCACCTGGTATCACTCACCTCTGATTCGTGAAAACACAGGATTTTGACCCTTCATGGAATATAATTTATTTCTAAGTAATGGTTATTTTCTTGCTATTCCAAGCTCTAGTAACAGTGTCTCTAAAGTTTCTTGTGTCCCATCAAGCTCTTTGAGTGGCCCAACTGAGACTGATTTGGGGAGGAGTTCCTAGGTGGAGGCATATTTTCCCATTGGGTATGAAATGCATAACAATTGCTATGTTCTTAACCATCCGATTCTTTCCTTAATCTCTTTGAATTTTTTAATAAGTTAAACGAACTATGAAATGCAAGACATTAATTTTGGACCCTCTTTTTTTTCAAATTCTACGTTTCAGTGTAGAATTTGTAACTTGAGATCTCTGAATAAACTAAAATTATATAGTAAAATATTAACATGCCATTTTCTAGCATGTGGAAATTGTTTTAAAAAATTTGGTGCTTGGTTTTGTGGGTTCTATTGTGTATTTATTTTGCTACTTGGGTTTGGCACTCCTATTACAAGAATAGCTGCAGGGTTAGTCTGGAGGCTCCACCTTCATGATGATAGCTCTTGCTCTCTGTTTTTTCTCTACAGCAGAAGGATGCAGGACTCGCTCTGGAGAAACCACAGCTCTGTTACTGAATTCATTCTTCTAGGATTCTCCAGGGACACAAAGATAAATGCTATTCTATTTGGTGTCTTTCTCTTCCTCTACCTCATCACCCTCCTGGGCAATGGGCTCATTATCACTTTGATACGCATGGATTTCCGCCTCCACACACCCATGTACTTTTTCCTCAGTGTCTTATCCATTCTGGACATGGGCTATGTCACCACCACAGTGCCCCAGATGCTGGTGCATCTGGTTTGTGAGAAGAAGACCATCTCTTACATGGGATGTGTGGCCCAGATGTACATCTTCCTGATGCTGGGAATCACTGAGTCTTGGCTTTTTGCCATCATGGCTTATGACAGGTATGTGGCCATTTGCCACCCTCTCAGGTACAAAGTCATCATGAGCCCTTCACTGTGTGGGTCACTGGTGGCCTTCTGTGGATTCTGGGGTGTCAGTTGTGCCCTGATATACACAGTCTCTGCTATGATTCTTCCCTACTGTGGCCCCAATGAGATCAACCACTTCTTCTGTGAAGTCCCTGCTGTTTTGAAGTTGGCCTGTGCAGACACTTCTCTCAATGACCAGGTGGACTTCATCCTGGGATTCATTCTTCTTTTGGTCCCACTCTCCCTCATCATCATGGTCTACATCAACATCTTTGCTGCCATCCTGAAGATCCGCTCAACCCAAGGGCGGCTCAAGGCCTTCTCCACCTGTGCTTCTCACATCACTGTGGTCACCATGTTCTCTATCCCATGTATGGTCATGTATATGAGACCTGGATCTGAGTCCTCCCCAGAAGAGGACAAGAAGCTGGCTCTGTTCTACAATGTCATCTCTGCTTTCCTGAACCCCATCATCTACAGCCTCCGGAACAAAGATGTGAAGAGGGCTTTCCTCAAAGTGTTAGGCCATGACAAAGGGTCAGAATGATGTCCCAGAAGCACGAACACCAAGAACCAAGCCAAAGACAACAGCCTACGTATCTTCTTCATCCAAATTCTTTCTAACATTCAGTGGGCACACGTGATATATTCATGGAAGATATTTGGCGAAATTATGTTTGAGAAGGCTAGGACAGTGGGTGCCTCTCAAACATGAGCCCACCAGATCATAGACTCCATAAAGGCAGGTCCCGTAGTGATCTCTCTTATCATCAGCTTAGACTATCAGGCACAGAATTAGCATCAACATGTGGGTGATTTAATGAATGAAATAAGTTCAAACTGCAGGGCATACAGTGCTTCCAAGACACCCAGATTAGTAACCTGACTACAGGTCAATCAGAAGCATGATAACTCCTGGAGAAAGAACAATTTGAGATAAGTCAGTGGCTATCACAGTAAATACAGTAATACAGGTCATTATTATCTAGTACTATTAGGACAGTATGAACTTAAGGTACACAAACCCTCATGCCATTAAAGAGAAGAGCTCTTTTTTTGGGAAGTGATATTTGTAGGGAGGAGATAATCTAGGGTGAACGTATCACCTCTTCCATAGACTTCATAATGTACTTTCAACTTCATTTAAGTACATTGACATAAAATGAATGATAGAATTTACAATTTATACACAATAAATCCAATATAATTTGTATCCAGTTATATAGTCTGATGAGTCCTGATGCATGTGTATACCTGTGAAACCATCACCACAATCAACATCAAGGTTCCTGACTCTTTGCAATCCCTATGTATTAATAACCTAAAGCCATGTACTTAATTGCCCCAAAGTTTGGTGGATAAAATTGCAAAAATGTATTGTTTTGCAGTTTCTAGGGGTCAAGAATATCAATGAATCTGAGATGGGTTGCTGGATTAGGGAGTCTCACAAGGTTGCTATCAATGTACAAGCCAGGGTTGCAGATTTTCCAAAGCTCATCTGGAGAAGAATCTGCTTTCAATTTTCACAAGATGGTTGTGGCAAGGATTCAACGGGGCCTGTTTAATTATTGACTATTATGCAGAGGATCCATCAGTTCTTTGCCATGTGTGCCTCTTTATAGAGCTGTTCACCAACTGGCAAAAAAAAAGAGTTTTTCTCTTTAATGGCATGAGGGTTTAATGGCTTCAGTGGAACGAACAAGCAAGAGAGAGGTTGTGAGCAGTGTGGAAGTCTGGCCAGTTGGAGTCTAATTTTGAAAGAGTTGTCCATCACTTATGGGCTATTTTTTCATGAGAAGTGAACTTCTAGGTCCAGTCCAAACTCAGTGGGAGGGTGCTGCAATCTGCATGGCCATTAATTCAGAAACCAGCAAGGGGCGACTGGGGGTGGGTGGTTAGAAAAGAAATACTTAGAGAAAACTGAGACCAGGTGCGACATCATCCTCTGGTGGAAGAACAATGACCCAGAGCTAGCTCAGCATGTTTATCATATAGGTTTTATCATCAAAAGAGTTTCTATGAAAGTTCCTTCAAAGAAGGCAAGCTGAAGATCAAAGCACTGGCAAACGATGATGATTATCTACTTATGCTCCTAATTCTCTATCCCCAGCAGCTGGTGAATTTTATAATCAGCTTGTCTGCACCAACAAAAAGTCCTGCTGCAGTTTTGGTGGGCATTGCATGAAAAAGATCCGTTTAGAAAGAATTGAAAACTGGCTTTTATCTGAATCTTCTAGTTCACCAACAAGCTATGTCCTTTCACCTACTTAGTGAAAGGAAAGCGAAGAAGCCGGAGACGGCAAGCGAGAAATTAAAGAAACCAGGCAGAGATACACACAAGAGTTTGTCAGAGCTGACAAATAAAGGCACATCTCTCCATAGATAGCTCAGGGATTAGAGCCAGGAGGGTCCTAATGTGGACGATTAAGGGTGGAGTTAGTACCCCCTTGGGCAGGAAACAGTGCAGGTGGTGAAGGGTTGGGGTTGGTACGAGGGAGTGGTGAGCCTTTCTCAGAAAAGCCCTTGGGCAGGAAAAGCAAAACCTTTCCTTAAAATGGTGGCTGTCACTTAAGATGGCCACCCAGATGCTAAGCAAGGATCTTACACTTAGGTTTATTGATTCTTTTTCATCATGTTTGTTAAGTTTTACCTACATAGTTAAATGAGATAGTGTGGTTTTAATTTTGTTTTCTAATAGTTATTGCTGTTATATAGAAATAAGATTAATCTTTGGGTATTAGCTTTGCATCCTGTGACATTGGTAAACCTATTAATTAGTTCTAAGAGGTTTTTGTTTGTTTAGAACCCTTAGATATTTCTATATAGACAATCATATCATCAGCAAATAGAGGCAGTTTGAGTTCTTCTTTCGAATCTTTTATTTTCTTGCCTTATTGCACTGGTGAGGTCTGACTTCCAATACTGTTTTAAAGAGAAGTGGTGAGAGGAAGCAAGCAGCCTTGACTTTTTCCTAATGGTAGGGGGAAAGTACCTAATCTTTTATCATTATATATAATGTAATATTAGCTGGATGTTTTTGTAGATGTTCTTTACCAAGATGAGAAGGTTCCCTTCTAGACTCAGTTTGCTAAGTTTTGTTTTGTTTAAATCACGAATGAGTGTCAAATTTTGTCAAATGCCTTTTCAGATTCAATTGATATGATCACAACAGTAAAGGAAGATTTTCTTCTTTAGACTATTAACATGATGAATGACTTTGATTTTCAAATATTGGCCCAGCCTTGCATTCCTAGAATAAAGCACACTTGGCTATAGTATTTACTCTTTATTTGGATTTGATCTGTGTCTTAGCTGAGGTCACCATACCATGATAAAATACCACAGACTGGGTTAAACAATAAGAATTTATTTCTCCCAGTTCCAAAAGTTGGGAAGTCCAAGATTGAGGAGCTGATAGATTTGTTTCTTGGTTAGAGCTCTCTTTTTGACTTGTAGACGGCTGCCCTTTTGTCATGTTCTCACATGGCCTTTCCTCTGGTGTGAATTCTGTTGTGAGGGCCCTGTCCTCTTGATTTCATCTATACCTAATTAGTCACCAAAAGCCCCATCTCTAAATATATTTTGGATGACCAGGGCTTCAACATAGGAATGGGGAGCAGGGAATACAATTTTGCCCATAGGTTAAAAAGCTTTTCATCTATTTCATTTTTGGTGAGTACTCTGTTTTTTGAGTAATTTGTTTAATCCTTTAATATCATTTAAATGGGTTTGTAGTGATGGCCCCTCTTTTTTCCTTATATTTGTATTTTGTGTCAGTTTGGCTAAAATGTTGTCAATTTTATGGTGCTTTCAAAGACCTGGTTTTTAGCTTATTGATTTTCTTTATTGCTTTTTTATATTTTACTTTAATTTTGTTTTCATCTTTATTATTTTCTTCCTTATGTTTATTTTTGGGTGTATTTTTATTTTTATTTTTTTTTTAGTTTTTTGATGGGAACTTATATAGCTTGAGGACTTTTCTTTTTTTCTAGTATATGTCATTAGTACTATTAATCTCCTTTTCCAAAGAGGTTAATTCTTTAGCCATAAATTACAGACCTTTATGTGTTATTCTTTCACCTTCTTTCTGTGAAATATTTTTTCATTTCTCTTGAGATTTCCTCTTTGATCCATGGATTATTTAAAAGTGTGGAATTTAATTTCTAATAATTTGGAGAATTTTCTATTATCTTTCTGTTATTGATTAATAGTTTGGTTCTTTGTGGCCAGAGAACTTACCTTGTTTGATTTTACTTATTTTAAAATTTACATTATTTCCCAGGATATGGTGTGTCTTAGCAAATATTAAACTTTTGCTAGGAAAGAGCTACATTTAATTTTCTTTTTTTAGTTGTAGATGGACACAATACCTTTATTTATTTATTTTTTTGTGGTGCTGAGGATTGAACCCTGTGCCTCACACATGTTAGGCAAGCCCTTCACCACTGAGCCACAACTCCAGCCCCAAGAACTATATTTTTTCCATCTTGTTTTTTCTCTTTTTTTTCCTCTGCATGTAAGACTGTTTGATATTATCCTCATCTCTTGATGTTATGTTCATTTTCCACCTTTTTTTCCTTTTAGTGTTTCACAGCATGAGTTCATTGGTTCTTTTCTGTGTCATATTCTTTTTCAGATAAGTTAGTAGAATAAACCATTCAGTTATGATATCATGCTTTTTATGTCTGGTGTTTTCAATTGGACTTTCAAAAATTATTATTCTTAGAGCAGCTTTAAGTTTACAGAAAAATTGCACAGAAAGTGAAATTCTAATACATCCCTTCCCACCATCCCCAATAGTTTTCTCTGTTATTAATAATCTCATATTAATGTGTATTTATTATAATTGATGAAGCAATATTGATACATTATAACCAACTAAGGTCCATAACTGGAGTAGTGTGTGTGTGTGTGTGTGTGTGTTAGGAGAGAAGCATTGACTCAGTAGCCCTCTCCCACCATTATAGATTTTGACATTTGATTTCATGAGTAAAAAGGCATTTACAACCATTAGTGGTGTGATCACAAGCTGTTTCCTGCTTTTTGATTTGCTTTGCATCATGTTGGGAGAATTCACATTACACTTATGAAATAACATTTTCAATGGCCACAAAGTAAGTACACCATTATGGCGTCCATACCATATTTTAAAAAAATCTTTATTTTATTTTTATATGGTGCTGAGGATCAAACCCAGTGCCTCATGCATGCCAGGTGAGCGCGCTACCACTTGAGCCATATCCCCAGCCCCTAAACCGTATTTTAATGACACACTATTATGAAAGTTTTTTCAATTGACTTCACTTTTTCCCTATGAAAAATTTTGTGTTACATTTTTTGTGCTTCTGATATCTATTTCTTAAAATGTCCCCAAAGTAGGGCTGGGGATGTGGCTCAAGTGGTGGCGCGCTCGCCTGGCATGCGTGCGGCCCGGGTTCGATCCTCGGCACCACATACCAACAAAGATGTTGTGTCCGCCGAGAACTAGGAAATAAATATTAAAAATTCTCTCTCTCTCTCTCTCTCCCTCCTCTCTCACACTCTCTTTAAAAAAAAAAATGTCCCCAAAGTAGAATTATTGGATTGAAGGGCATGGACATGTTTAATATTCTTAATTCATAAAACTATTCATCTTCAAAAAGATTAATCTATATTTCCACTAGCAAGTTACAAATGTCCATGTTTCATTGCATTTTGGCCACCTCTGACTTTTATTTAAAGACTCTGGCAATTTCAAAGTGATATATTTCATTGATATTTTAATTTGCATTTTTTGGTGCTTATTGTGGTGGGATTTCCTTATATGTTTATCCACAGTTTGGATTGCTGTTGCCAGTTTTCTGAAGTATTTATATTTTTGTTACTAATTTATGAAAGCTCTTTTGGGGTTAATGATACTAACCATGTATCTGTAAGTATTTTGCAATTATAGCTCCTGTTTTGTCACCTACCTTTAATTTTGCAGTATTACTTATGCAACACTCTGGATCCTGGGATCCCACCTTTGAGATCACTGGGAACCTGTACCCTTGGGATGGATCCTGGCTGTCATAGGGGGCACAAGCATTCATGTTAAAATTTTCAGGTCGTCCCAGCTGATTTTTTTTTGCAAGGGATTGCATAGGCGGAATATATCAGTGAGGAACTAAGGAAGAAGAACTGAGGGGAGGAGCTGCATATTAACTTGTGAGGCACATCTCTAGGGCCTTCTAGGGGTTTGCTGTGTTGGGTACTGGAGTTTCTGTAGCATCTAGTAGAGGGAGAAACCAGGACAGGATAATGATGGGTGACCCTACAGAATGGTGAAGCCTGGAAAGAAAACAATTTGTGTTTGTAAAGATTCTACTAGAAATATGCAGAGTTTGATTGGTGGAGTTTCCTCCAATCGAAAGGGAACAGAACCAAAACTCCCCGTTGAGTTTTCCCTCTCTCCAGACACTGCCTACATTTTGCATCTGAGGGCAGGAAGAGCTCTGCCCATTCTCTCCCCTTCTAATTTCCCTAATTTCTCTCCTCTTTTCTGTGAACAGAGTCCCTTTCCCTTGATATCACCTAAGTTAGGCTGCAATTTTCCAAAATGGACCTTATTAAAACAAGGGGAGAAGGGAAAATTAAGAGGTAAAAAAATTTTTAAAAGCACACACACACACAACAGACACATTGGTTATAAACCAGTGCTTTCCCCAAGATCATTTCAATCAGCCTCATGTACTCTAAGTGGCACACTTCGTAGGTGGGTAGATATAGGTTTGTTTCTTCCTTTGCAGGTCTGTTTCACTCTAAGATTCTCTACTTTGCAGTTTGTGGGTTTCTAGTTTTGCTTTTCCCTCTAGTCCTCTAGTCACTTCCACAGCCCAGGAAGATCATGGCTAATTACTAGTTGATGGTTCATTCCTCAGCAATAAATTCAGTTAATCAACAAATATACTAGAACTAACTTTATTGAAAGATTACTATATGCCAGGCCCTGTACTAAGCACTTTTCATAAATTATCTCATTTCATCATTGCAACTTCCATGTGAGGAAGAATTATAAACCTCAGAAATTAAATGACTGGCAAAAATTTATGAATCTAATAATCAGTAAAAAACAAGGCTCTTATTCTGGTTTGTCTGGCACTGAAATCCAAGCTCTTCACTACTGCATCCTACCATCACACTTGTTTGTCTCAAATAACATCACCATTCATATAGCAGATGGCAGGTACTCTGTATCTCTCCCACTTTGCTTGGGTGAAGAGCTGGCTTGACAGAGCCAGTTCTTCCTCGTCTCATGGAAGAGTCTTGGGGAGTGGGTGATTGTAAGTCTTGCTTTTTTTTTTTTTTTTTTTTTTTTAACTCTCCAGGTCTTTAAAGCCTCACTCTGGAGCCCCGCTCCATCCCATCAATTTGAGGAAAGCCTTCTTCACATCCTTGTTCCTTAGACTGTAGATGACAGGATTGAGGAAGGCTGTGGCAATATTATAGAAAAGAGCCATTTTCTTGCCACTGTTTGATAAGGACCCAGAGCCAGGGCTCATGTACATGAGGATACATGGAATGGCGAACATGGTGACCACAGTGATGTGGGAGGCACAGATGGAGAAGGCCTTGATCCTCCCCTGGGCTGAACGGATCTTCAGGATGGTGGCAAAGATGTTGGCATAGACGATGACAACCAGGGTGAGTGGAACCACAATGACATTGAAGCCTGTGATGAAGTCCACCAAGTCATTGAGGGATGTGTCTGCACAGGCCAGCTTCAGAACAGCAGGAACCTCACAGAAGTAGTGGTCAATTTCATTAGGACCACAGTAGGGCAGGTACATAGCAAAGAAGGTATAGCACAGGCCACCCACCACACCATAGGCTGCACAGACACCCACCAAAAGTAGACACATCCTACGGCTCATGATGACCTTGTATCGGAGAGGGTGGCAGATGGCCACATACCTGTCCACAGACATGATGGAGAAAAGCCAGGACTCCGTAACCCCAAAGAGGAGGAAGATGTACATCTGGGCCACACATCTAGCAAAAGAGATGGTCCTCTTCTTGCTGAGAATATGCACAAGCATCTGGGGCACAGTAGTGGTGGTGTAGCACACGTCCAGCAGGGAGAGGACACTGATGAAAAAGTACATGGGTGTGTGGAGACGCAAGTCCTGGTGGATGAGTGTGATAAGGAGACTGTTGCTCACAAGATCAGCAGGTAGAAAACTAAAAAGAAGGTGAAGAGCAGAGGGTTGGTCCTGGGGTTGGGGGTGAAGCCCAGTAGAATGAATTCTGTCACAGTGGACTGGTTGAGTTCCTGCATTGTGATCTTCCTGTTTTTAAAGAGTTTTTAGGATATGGAATTTATTGAGTGCCTGTGTCAAGAGTATGTAAGGTGGGCTGGGGATGTGGCTCAAGCGGTAGCGCACTTGCCTGGCATGCGTGCGGCCCGGGTTCGATCCTCAGCACCACATACCAACAAAGATGTTGTGTCTGCCGATAACTAAAAAATAAATATTAAAATTCTCTCTCTCTCTCTCTCTCTCTCTCTCTCTCTCTCTCTCTCTCTCTCTCTTAAGAAAAAGAGTACGTAAGGAATTTGCACACCCATTGTTTCATTTACATTTTCTAACAGTATCAGGAAATTTTGGATTGAAACGTGGAAATACCAAAAATAATTCCCAGTTGTAGTTTGAATGATGTTGGGATGAGATTCAGGATTTACTGAGAGTCACACTGATGCAAATGGTATTTCCAGTCAGTCCAGGGTAGCAGCGTAGACCATGTTCCAATCTGGCCCATGGGAATCTGTTTCTCCTTTTCCTGACTCAACTTTATTTTTTTTCTGCTGTTGACTCCATTTTCCTTTTTCTCTTGGGACTATAGAAGTTGCTAAGTCCTATGTGGATGAAGATCAGGATCAGAGTTGGGAATATTAAATTCATTATTTGGATTAATGTTTTTTTTATCATTATTCAGATGAGATTTAAGGACATTGGGCACTAAATTAAATATTAAGTACAATAAAGATTAGAGTTAAAATTTAACATTTAGTTTTCTAAACTGAATCTTCACTGAGTTTCGATGGCATTGATTATGTCAGTCATTCAATAATTTTTTATCAACATGTTCACTATGACATTGTCTTAACAAATATGAAGGTTGTTTTTCTTAAATGTTGGGGCAGGATATTTTATAGTTAAGAGAAGATCTTGGATAAAATGAGTTTGGCTCTATAAACAATTTTTGGAATTACCAATATAAGAATAATCCTAGTGCATACATACAAAGGAGATATAATCTTAAATTAATTATAAAAATAATTAATTGCACAATTAATTGCACAATTAATTGCACAATTAATTATTTTTTTGTCATGCTTTCTTAATTAGAAATACTACAAAAACTTGTCTTTCACACTGTCAGTGTGGTGCCAATAAACTGGTTTTGCTGTGTTGGAGACAATGAACATCAGGAGATTCAAATTTTTTTCCCTGTGGTTGAGTCTACCTTTTAATATTCATTGTTGTTCTGCTTTATGACTCAAAAATATTTGCTTTGTTCCTAACATACTCAAAATTCTAGGGATTGTAGGAAACTCTGCAGGACGAAATCCATAAAATGGTTTTGTGAAAGGGCAATTTTTGCTAAGAGCTGATGATATGTGGCTGGGCAGAATATCTCAAGGTGTCTGTTTTTGACTGGGACCCCTTTTAGTACCCTGGCTTCATAGATTCCTTTTAAATTTCTGTTTTCTGAACTGTCACAGAGACATTTAATATGGCATATATAGAAACTATCTTGACTTTATAAAGAATATCTGGCATAAACCAAAAGCCAACACTATGCTTCATACGAACACTATACAGTTGAGGACATTAAGGAGGACCTGCAGGCCAAATATAACCTTAGACCTGTTTTGTTTGGTTGTTTAGTTTTTAAAAGGGGTGCTTTACCACTGAGCCACATCCCTAGCTCTTTTTATTATTAATTTTTAAATTTTGCAATAGGGTCCTGCTAAATTGCTTAGAATCTCACTAAATTATGAGGCTGGCCTCAAAGTTGTGATTCTCTTGCCTCAGCCTGCTGTATCTCTGGGATTACAGATATGCACAACTGTGCCAGGCTTAACTGCCAAAATTTTACTTATACGTAAAAAAGTAGATCTTCTATAGGAAAGATCAGTGGAGTAGAAGGCAGCTATCAATAGGGAGGGAGAAGAGATAGGAAAAGGGAAGAAAAGCGAATGAATTTAACAAAACCACACTGTTCATACATATATGAATGTATCACTGGGAATTCCACTTTTATGTGTATGTAGAAAGTACCAATTAAAAATAAATAAACGAGTGAAAGAAAGATCAGTAGAGGAAGGGAAATAGGGAAAGGGAAGAGTGGAAGGAACTGGAAATGAAAATGGAATGAATCAAATTTCATGCATGTCTGATTTTTTTCAAAACGAACCCAACTATTATGTATAACTATAATGCTCTAAACAGACAAAAAAGTAAAAGAAAAAAAGAAAAAAACTAAATTAGATCTTCAGGATCATAAATTTGGCCATAATGGGTCCAGGTTTCTATTATTGACAATGGTCAGGAGGCATGTGACTCTCCTTTTTTCATGGAGCATGAACTCTTCCCCTCCCAGTGTGAAGTATTTCTTATCATTCATTAATACTTTTTATAGATTAGATTAGCTTTGCTTTATACATTTACATTGCTTTTTGAGCCCCTGTCCATGTGAACTTGTGGTTCCCATTCTAATGATGAACTATAATTATGGGCTGCTCTATCCATTGTTATATAATATTATTCAGAAAATTTTTTAGCCAAATAAAGAATAGTTATGAGAGAGGAAAATCAGAAATGGAGAAAGACAGTGGTCCTGGAGAAGGCTCTGAGAAGAATGGAATAGAGTGTCCTCCAGCTCTCCACCACAGTGGACCTAGGGAATCAGCCTGTGTAGTTTCATGTTAAATCATTGGTTGGTTAATGCAAACCTGTTTTGCATAGGAGATTACCTGGGAGGAAACAGACCAAGAGTGAAAGCCTAGGTGAGCTGCATGCATATGGAGAAGGTGGATTGGGAAACAGACTGGAAACCCACGTTGGAATGACTCATCCCAGAGCCAGACTAGGCAGTTACAGAGAAGATGGTCATTAGGCGAAAAGACAGGTGGGCCCAGATCCTGTCTTCCTGAGGCTGTTGGACCCCTGAGGCAGAAAAACTAAGGAGAAACCAGGCTCAAGCTTGGGCTGTTGTGGAATTGGACAGTGCAGTGGGGCAGAGAGAACCCTGGATTTGGAGTCAGGATGACCAAGGCCCCAGGAGCAGCTTTGCCATTCCTGCTGTGTGTCCCATGCAAGTTATGTCACCTCTCTGAGCCTTAGTAGCCTCATCTGTACAGGGAATGCCACAAAGTGTTTGGGAGATTGGGGGACCATAAAGAGTCTTGGGTCCATGCCAATAAATAAAGTAGATGCTGGATAAATACTGAAAACACACAAGGGACCTGCTGGTGACTGCACAAGAGGTGGGAACACAAAATGCAGAGATACTTCTTTGCCTTCTAAACCATCATGAGAACCCAGCAAATATGCCAGCTGAAAAGGGGAGGAAGCAGATTGGCCTGGGATGGCCTGCTCTGGGCTCTAGCTGCTCCGACCATCTCTGTGCCCAAGGATCTATCTGCAGGTTTGCTCACAAGAGGTCTCCACCCCAGCTGCGGGACTTACTGTAGAGGAGCCCATGGCCAGACCGAGACTGCCTGCTGCTACCAGTTCACTGCCCTCTTCCCCCAGCCTGCCACCCACCTAGGGCAGGAAGCAACTTTATCATTATTAACAATAAAGGAGGCCAGCCTTCTGAATGTGCATGAAAGGTCTTTACATTTGTCCCAACCAATTGTCAGGGTCACAACACCCATTAAGTCCTGGTAAAAGTCGAGCCTTTGTTCTTTCTAATCTCTAATTTGCTGTGTGACTTTGGGTAAGTCATCTAATGTCCGTGGCCCTTGTGATCTCATCTGTGAAATGAGGAGGTGGATACTCTGCAGTGATGCCTCTTAGATGCACGATGAACACTTTCTATCTATCTATGCCTAGATTTGGGGCCAGGAGATGGTGTTGCAGAGATAGAACCCACAGTCCCACCTCTCCATGGGTGCCTCATACGGACTGTCCTCGGCTTGAGGACACGGGAAGCTGAGCCTGGCAGGAAGTGTGTGTAGTGAGGGGATGCTGTCTTCTAGAACTGGCCACTCCTGAGAACAGAACTGAAAATGCTTGTTGGAGTGAGTGGACCTGTAGCTTTGAGAGACTTAAGTCTTACAATTTCACCGTTATGCATTTTCAAACTTTTTAAAGCCCTGGAACTTTTTTTTGGTCAAAGGCCAAGTTCTACAGAAGCTTTGAAACCATTCCATTCACCTCTACTGGAAACGCAGGATCCCCGGTGACTCCTCTTACTAATTAAATGTTCCTTGAAACTCAATTTGATAATTGCTAGTACAAATTCTCTCACCAAAGCCCAGAGAGGGGAAGACACTGGGCTGAGTCTGCACAGCAAGGGGGTGCCTAATTAGGGGGGTACCAATTGTGTTGTTCCCCATCGCAGACCCCTACAGCACCAAATGCTGCTCTCAGAGGTGAGCCAGGACATGGGACTCAGAGACAAGGAATCTGATGCTACAAACCACATCAGCTCTGAGATATGGGGATCTTTAATAAATAAGAGCTATGATGATGAGAGGACACCCCATTCTTACCTGCAGCATGTGCCTGCAGGCTGGGGGCAGGGGAAGCAGAGAAGATGCAGGTGGCAAGTCCCTGTTCCCCAGGACTCCTTGGCTTTTGATGAATTGGTGTCTTCATCCAGAGCAGTCCATGGGAACTGGGTTTTCTTCTCACTTTCCTTGGTTGGCTTGCTGAATGCCTTGGGGCCAACTGCTTGGCCTCTCTGAGCCTTAAGTTCTGACTCCGTCACAGCTGGGTTTAATGATGATCTGTTGTCAATGAGAAGATAGAAGTGGATTGTGTGGTTGCAAGGTCCTGGCAGAGGGCAAGTCTCTAGCTCCCTGGGTGGCTGGGAATTGGGGTCAGGGGACTATCCTTGGTTACTTGCCAAAATATAATGAAAATCAGAGAAAAGCTGATTTTTTTTTTTTTTACTGGACCTTTTTATTTATCTCCTCCTATCAGATCTCCTCTCCTGCAGCATCTACAAGGAGATGAAAGACTCAAAACAGCTGGTTTGAATTTCTCCCTTTGCCATTTACTGGCCGCAACTCTGAGCAGTGATTGTTCCTTATCTTTAGAAAGAGGAGGTTGAGTGAAATAAGATCCATTTCTAAAGATGCGTGTTTTCTCTCCCCTTCCCTTTCCGCTGGCCCCTTCCCCTATCACACACACACACACACACACACACACACACACACACACACACCTCCCTCCGTGTCAGCACAGAGCTTCAGAGATAAGAACATCCAGAGAACAGATGAAATCTAAAAGCAGAGAGAACGATGGGGAGGGAGGGTGAGAAGGAAGAGAGGGATACACACCAGATGAGCGCAAGGCAGAGAAAGGCACCAAAGGCAGGAAGGGCCCAGATGGAGGGGAGAGAAAGGGACGATGGAGCACAAGGGACAGGAAGAGGAGAGCGGGGCTCAGGAGGAGGAGAACAGTGGGACAGTATTTGTTCCTGCATTGGTGTTAGAAGAGGGACAGAGACATGGAGACCTGATGGATGACTGTCAGAGGGACCAAAAAGGGCAAGGGAACAAGAGGACAGAGAGGAGAGAGGACAGGGAAGAGTGTCCGAGATGCTGAGCAAGCAGGGTGTGAGGTCAGCTGGCTGCAAGGCAGAGACTGAGGGGAGGGGGCAGAAGGGAAGAAGCAGGGGAGGAGGGAGCGGAGGAAGGAGGAAGAGCCCAACAGCAGGGGAATCAGAGACATGAGGGGAAGAGGAGGCATCAGGGATGGTTGGGGCTGGGGGGCAGCTGGGCCACCAGCAAATCCCAGGTCAGAGAGAGTCCAAGAGTGCAAAACAGAGAAGTCAAGAGACAAAGAAAGGCAGAAAGAGTGAGCTCAAGGTGTGGGCGAGAACTTCAGAGTTGGAAGAGGAAGAGAGGGGACAGAAATGCACAGAGAGAGCAAAGAGAATCAGGCAGAGAGATAGACAGAGATGGACAGGAAGAAGCAGACAGAGAGATAACAGTAGGCCCAGAGAAAGGGAGGAGTAGATAAGACTCAGAGAGCAGGAGGCAGAGACAGGCAGCCACATATGCACTCAGATCAACATGGGAAGGGACAGAGATAGAGAGACAGATGGCTGGCCGACAGGAACTGCACATCAGCCCAGATTCTTACCTGGAGCTCCTGGCCAGCAAGACCAGAGCTGGGGCAGCTGACAGCTCCCCTGCAGGACTGGAGACACTGCCGTCCTGAGCTTATAATCCTGCAGGGAAGGGGTGTGGGCAGAGCCCTCTCCAACTCAGGGGCCCACTCCTGAGAAGACCTGGCCCCAGGGCTCCAGCCAGGACAGTTCCTGCAGCCACCACTGGCTCAGGGAGGAAGCACTGGGCTCCTGTGGGGCTTTGCCGCCCAAGGATGTTCAGTCTATACCCTCTTCTGGAGCCCTCGCTGCATAGGGGAGGAGAGAGGAGGCTGGAGCAGGGTTCAGATGCTGAGGGTTATGAGCTGGGCTCACACAGGGCCCCAGGGCATGTCTTTTCTCAGTGACTCCTTCCCTAAGGGGAAAAAATTAGGTCTCTGGGAGGTCCAGGGTGATGAAGGCCATGAAATTGTCCTTTCTCCTTGCCAGGTGATGTCCCTGGGGTGATTTCATCCACGAGGTACTATAGGCAAAGTGTCTAGGCCCTAGACCTTTCTTGGTCTACAGACACATTAGAGACTTGAAGTAAAATTATCACCTCCAAATAGGGATCATGCAAAATAAATATTAGTAAATGTTTAAATGACTATTAAATATAACCTCTCATCAGTTAGTCAACTCTATATGTTATTGAACTCTCACCTAGTTATATAGAAAGTGATATATTAATTGTATTTAATGTGGAACATGGTTAAATTTTAATATGTATCTCATAAAGTATGGTGCCCCTGCAAGTCTTAAGCTATCCAGTGGGCTCTGGGGTCTCAGCCCCTTGAGCGGGTGTTCTGGAATTTCAGGCCACCTGGTGACAAACCTTTCTCTTCCATGTGGAGAAAATAGGAAGAGAGAAGGAGCCAAGATGGTGGCACAGAAGACTCAAGACAGACAGCAGAAAAAACAGACATCTTAAAATTCTCAGAGTGAGGCAGCTGGGAGGATCTCAGGGCCTCCACTTTTGATGTCTTTGGCCAAAGGGGAGGGAGAAGCCCAGGTCTGCCTGGAGAGAAAAAGAAACTTCAGGTTCCATTTTTTTTTCTGAGTGTGAGAAATTCACTGGTTCCCCCAGACAGAAGTGATATTGGAACATCGTTCAGTATGTCACTCAAGGAGCCAGACTGATGCTTGAGAAGGTGTCTGAGGCCATATACAGGCTCTGGGGAGCTGCTGGTTTGAGCTCAGCCAAGGAGCGTTGGCTGTGGGACAGGAGGAACCTCAGGCTGGTTTGCCTTCTCCTGGGTGGTAGGGAGGTAGGAAGCCAGGGATGGGAGCTGTGACCTCACTGGTCTTGTTTTCCCTCTCCTACTCACTTGGTCACCTCTGTGGCCACAATGATGGCTGGACACTCTTCTCAGAGATGGATTCCTTCTTCTATTCCCTCTCTTTTGATCCAGCATTGGAACCCACTACAGTACTGATCAGGCCATGGTGGCCCGTCCTCCAAGGGAGAGGATCTCAGGAATTGGTGGTGTCCACATGCTTTCTCAGAGACCCTCAGGGAGGCCTTTGCCTGCCACATGGGAAGTTCCCACTCCAGGGGTCTCCTAACACCTCTAGAGGGCTGTTTCTTTCCCAGCATTTTCCTAATCCGTCCCGGCTGCTCAATCCCAATCACTCAGGGACTGTAGGTCTATGCTCCATTTCCCTTCTCAAGAAACAGGGCCTAAATTCAGCAACCAGGCTCTTTAGACCATGAGTGTCCACATGGCTGCTACATCTGTCTTTCTGATCTGCCTCCTGACTTTGCTCCTGTCCTTCTCAGGAACCTTTAAGGGTTTCCATCTGTGGAATTCCATCTTAGCTCTTATCTGGCAACCCGAGCCCTTTCTGAGTGGACTCCTGTCCAGCTGTGCAGACGCCAACTCCTCGGCTGTTGTTTAACTCACACGTGCACTCTGCACAGCCAGGACCCCCCTGTAGCTGCCCCGCCTCATGCTGCTCCCTCAGCCTAGGCTGCCCTAGGGTACTTCCTGGACCCCCCACCCCATGCCTCCTAGCCCAGCTCCAGTGCTCCCTCAGCTGTTGAACCTTCCTTTGCAAACTTCAATGGACTTCTATGAGGTCATCTGCTCTCATGCCCTGCACAGTTCCTTTCTGACATTTCATATAATGAGAACTCTGCTTTCATGAGAGCCCTCCAGGATTGCTTATTATGTTTCTCTATGTGCTATGGTTTCACTGACCAGCTGTCCACAGATTCCCATAGATGCCAGTGGTGTGTCAGACATTACTGACCACTGAAGACCAAGGATGAATAAGATCTGGTCTGTCCATGATGGTTTTAGTTCTGGTTAGGGAGATGGAGTTGGATACATGCCGCAGTCTGGCTGGGCACAATTCACTAGCCACTTGTCAAGCAGAAATGAACTTTATTTTTAGAACACCCATTGCACCACACGAGCTCTTCAGGAATTCCCTCAGAGCCCAACTGCCACCACTGGCTTCCAGCGAGCCACTCAACCCCCACTCCTCCCGCTCTTGAGGCCGATTGGCTGGGTTGTGTGGGCGGAGCCAAAAGAGTCCCCCAATGAGCAGCTCCGTGGTCTGAAAGGGCAGGGAAACAGCCCAATGAACATCACTGCAGAGGAGCCAATCAGCTGGAAGTTTGCTGGGGCCACAGTGAGCCAATCAGCTGGAAGTTTGCTGGGGCCGCTTTGGTTGTGGCTCTCAACAGATACGTGTGTACTAAAGGTCTGGGGAAGGACATACACAAGTTTCTTTAGTGTCAAAGAGAATGATCCCATTGATTCTTTTTCTCTTAGCAATATGGAAAGAATTCATAGAAGAGGCAGTATTTAAATTGAGTCTTGAAAGATGAATAGGAATTCGATAGATGAAGAGGACAGAGAAGGTACAGGGAACACAGTATGTAGGAAAAAAAACAGAGGAAGGAAGTAAAATGGCCATGAAGTCCTCCTTCAGACCACATAAGAACAGTGATTGTGTCTTTACCTCAGTGTTGCACAGGGCTTGACATAGAGAGGGCATTGGTCAATAGGATGGAGTGAATCAATGAAGAAATGGTGCATCTGAAGGACAAAAAGAAATATGATGTGAACAGAGCAAGAGAGACATTATAGATGGGGCATGGTGTCCTAGGGAAGACAGAACCCAAAGAGACCAGGTTTGGAATTTCAGGTTTGGACAGCTCAGGGACTCCCAGTTAGATCTCTAGTCCTTGGAGCTGAGCAGGCCCTCCATGGGGCACTGGCTGTTGGCTTGGGTCCATAGCTCATTCCTGACCTTGCAACTTACTCCCCAAGGGCTGCACCCTTCTAAGTCCTGTAAAGGTGGCAAGAATAATTTCCTAGCTGAAGACACAGATAAATGGTTTGACAAAGGATTGTTTTTTTTTCTGATCAATTAATTTAGTACTATAGAAAAACAGCTGCCCCAACTCCTTTCTGGACAAAGGCAGAGTGTGGAAAAAAACAAAATTAGGGAACACTTTGTGTAAGTAACAAAAGATTTTATTCTTCATTTGAATGAATAAAGTTACTCAAATCAGTACTTTTATGGAAAACCAAGGAGAAATATATTGTTCCTGTCCATAAGACAAGGTGGAAACAACAGCAATTCAATATCTATAGTGTGTCCTTGAAATGTGTTTTCTCAATAAACACTCACAATCCTAAACAGGAGTTGCTATCCTTGTTTTATAGAGGAGAAAACTGAAAATTGATGAGCCACAAACTTTGCTAGCTGTTCTGGAAAATATCAAACTCTCAGAGAGGATAAAGAGGGATCAAAGGATGTAAGAACAGGTTGTTTGTGAAGCACATAGTACAGAGGAATGAACACAAGCTTTGGAGTCATACACATTTAAATCTTTTTTTGTAAGTCCACTGCAGGCTGTGGGACAAGTCATTTTTAGCTCTCCATACCTGCCTCATTTATAAAATAAAGGTAATTTAACCTATCAGTGTTGTTGTGAGAATGAGATCATGAATATTAGAGGAAAATGAATGTGTACTTCCTTTAAGAAATCTCATCAAATATTGTGGTTTCACCCAGATATATTAGTCCCTTCTAATCCACAGGAGATATGTTACAAGGCCACCAGTGGATGCCTGACATGGCAGATAGTGCTGAACCCTATACATACCAACAGGTGGGTAGCATATTCAGTGTGGATACACTGGACAAAGTATGATTCACATCCGGGATGGGGCAGAACAGGACAGCAGCATATTTCATCTTGAGATGATGCTTTGACTGCAGCCTTGGGATAGACCTTGAGCCAGAGGATCGAACTCAGTTGTGCCAGGGATCCTGACTCATAGGACTGTGAGATAATAAATGTTTGTTGTTTTAAACCATCACACTGCGTAGAGAAACTTCAGAATATTATCATGAAAGACTAAATTAGCCAAAGCAAAGGGAAAAAAGAATTTAAAGAACAGATGACAGTCAACGTTCTTTTCAACAGCAACAATGGAAATATGCTGAAAGAAAACTACTGACAAGGAATTTTGTACTCAGTGAAATATCATTAAAGAATGAAGTTGGAATAAAGACATTTACAAAGTAACCAAAAATTATAAAAATTTGTCACCAGCAGAATTGCAGGGTGACCAGCACTCTCCCAGGATAGATTTCTGCTCAGAAGGTGTGAGCTGCCTGAGAAATATAAAGTCTGAAATAATTAGCAAAAAATAAGAGGCAGAGCCAGAAATTAGATAAAGAGGAAGTGGAGCATCTGATAGGTCTTCCAGTCCTGATAGAAGCTGGAATTGAACAACTAAAAATTGGCTTCAGTTCTTTATTTAAGGGGAGTTCATCAAAGGCAAGGATAAGGTTTCAGCAGGAGGAGTCTTGCTTCTCCTTGTGGCAGGAGTCTTGCAGTTAACAGGTTGATTGGCATCCTGGCAAGCCACACCCATCTCCAAGAGGCTGTGTGCTTCCAGTTGATCAACAATGAAAATAGGCAGAGGGAAGTATTACACTAAAGGAAAGGCTTAACTTAACCAAGTCAAGTTAAATACCAAAACAAACAAAAATGGCTGGGAATACAAATCATGTCTCAATAGTAACCCTCAATGTTAATGACCTAAACTCACCAATCAAAAGACATAGGCTGGCAGATTGGATTTAAAAAAAAAAGACCCAACAATATGCTGCCACCAGGAGACTCATCTCATAGGAAAAGAACTATACAGACTGAAGGTGAAAGGTTGGGAAAAATCATACCACTCACTTGGACTGCAGAAGAAAGCAAGAGTTTCCATCCTCATATCAAATAAAGTAGACTTCAAGCCAAAGTTAATCAAAAGGGATAAAGAAGGACATTTCATACTGCTTAAGGGAAACATTCATCAACAAGACATAACAATAATAAATTTATATGCCCCAAACAATGGAGCATCTATGTTCACCAAACAAACTCTTCTCAAGTTCAAGAGTCAAATAGACCACAACATAAAAATTCCGGGTGACTTTAACACACCTCTTTCACCACTGGATAGATCATCCAAATAAAAGCTGAACAAAGAAACTATAGAACTCAATAATACAATCAATAAATTAGACTTAACTGACTTATATAGAATACTTCATCCTTCAATGAGAGAAAACACTTTCTTCTCAGCAGCACATGGATCCTTCTCTAAAATAGACCATATATTATGCCACAAAGCAACTCTTAGCAAATATAAAAAAGTAGAGATACTACTCTGCATTCTGTCAAATCATAATGGAATGAAATTAGAAATCAATGATAAAATAAAAAATAAAAGCTATTCCAATACCTGGAGACTAACTAATAGGCTACTGAATGAACAATGATTGCAAAAGACAGCAAGGAGTAGATTTAAAAAATTAGAGGTGAATGAGAACACAGATGCAACATATTGAAATCTCTGGGACACTATGAAGGCAGTGCTAAGAGGAAAGTTCATTGCATGGAGTTTATTTCTTAAAAGAAGAAAAAGTCAACAAATAAATGACTTAACATTACATCTCAAAGCCCTAGAAAAAAAAGAATAAAACAACCCCCAAAGCAGTAGAAGACAGGAAATAATTAAAATCAGAGCTGATATCAATGAAATGGAAACAAAAGAAACAATTGAAAAAATTGACAAAGGAAAAAGTTGGCTCTTTGAAAAAATAAATAAAATTTACAAACCCTTAGCCATGCTAATAAGGAGAAGGAGAGAGAAAACTCAAAATACTAACATACATGATGAAAAAGGAAATATCACAACAGACACTACAGAAGTACAGAAGATAATTAGAAATTATTTTGAAAACTTGTACTCCAAAAAAATAGAAAATATTGAAGGCATTGACAGATTTCTAGAGTCATATGATTTGCCCAAATTGAATCAGGATGATATACACAACTTAAACAGATCAATTTCCAATGACAAAATAGAAGATGCCATCAGAAGTCTATCAACCAAGAAAAGCCCAGGACCAGATGAATACCCGAGTTCTACAAGACCTTTAAATAAGAACTAATACCAATACTCTTCAATTTATTTCAGGAAATAGAAAAAGAGGGAGAACTTCCAAACTCATTCTATGAGGCTAATATCACCCTGATTCCAAAACCAGGCAAAGACACATCAAAAAAAGAAAACTTAAGACCAATATCTCCAATTAACATAGATGCAAAAATTTTCAATAAAATTCTGAAAAATTAAATACAAAAACATATCAAACGATAGTGCACCATGATCAAGTGGGGTTCATCCCAGGGATACAAGGTTGGTTCAACATAAGGAAATCAATAAATGTAATTCATCACATCAATTAAAGATAAGAATGATATGATCATCTCAATCAATGCAGAAAAAACATTCAACAAAGTACAGTACCCCGTTATGCTCAAAACACTAGAAACTAGGGATAATAGGAACATATCTCAACATTGTAAAAGATATCTATGCTAAGCCCCAGGCCAATATCATTCTAAATGAAGAAAATTTGAAAATATTTTCTCTAAAAACTGGAACAAGATAGGGATACCTTCTTTGACCACTTCTATTTAATATAGTTCTTGAAAAACTGGCCAGAGCAATTAGACAGATGAAAGAAATTAAAGGATACAGAGAGGAAAAGAAGAACTCAAATTAGCACTATTTGTCGACTATGGTTTGATACCCAGAAGACCCAAAAAGTTCCCCCAGAAAACTTCTAGAATTAGTAAACGAATTAAGCAAAGTAGCAGGATACAAAATCAACACCCACAAATCAAATGCATTTCTATATATCAGTGTTAAATCCTCTGAAAGGGAAACGAGGAAAACTACCCCATTTAAAATAGCCTCAAAAAAATAATATACTTGGGAATCAACCTAACAAAAGAGGTGAAAGACCTCTACAACAAAAACTACAAAATGCTAAAGAAAGAAATTAAAGAAGACCTTAGAAGATGGAAAGATCTACCTTGTTCTTGTTATTGTCAAAATGACCAAACTACCATACTTCTCAGAAGAGGATATACAATCAATCATATGAAAAAAATGTTCAACATTTCTAGCAATTAGAGAAATGCAAAACAAAACCATTATACAGATTTAATACAATTCCAACCAAAATCCCAGTGGCATTCCTCATAGAAATAGAAAAAGCAGTCATGAAATTCATCTGGAAAAATAAGAGACACCAGAATAGCTAAAGCAGTCTTAGCAGGAAGAGTGAAGCAGGTGGCATCATGATACTAGACCTTAAACTGTACTTCAGAACAATAGTAACAAAAACAGCATGATATTGGCACCAAAATAGACTGGTAGACCAATGGTACAGAATAGAGGACACAAAGACTAACCCACATAATTACAGTTATCTTATATTAGACAAAGATGCCAAAAACATACATTGGAGAAAAGATAGCCTCTTCAACAAATGGCACTGGAAAAACTGGAAATCCATATGCAACAAAATGAAATTAAACCCCTATCTCTCACCATCCACAAAACTCAACTCAAAGTAGATCAAAGACCTAGGAATTAAACCAGAGACCCTGCACCTAATAGAAGAAAAAGTAAGCCCAAATCTCCATCATATCGGATTAGGCCCCTACTTCCTTAATAAGACTCCTATAGTGCAAGATTTAAAAATCAAGATTTAATAAATAGGGTGGATTCAAACTAAAAAGCTTCTTCTCAGCAAAAGAAACAATCTGTGAGGTGAACAGAGAGCCTATAGCTTGGGAGCAAATTTTTACCACTTGCACATCAGATACAGCACTAATCTCTAGGGTATATAAAGAATTCAAAAAGCTAAAACACACACACACACACACAACAAATAACCCAATCAATAAATGGGCCAAGGACCTGAACAGACTCTTCTCAGAAGAGGATATACAATCAATCAACAAATATATGAAAAAAGGTTCATCATCTCTAGCAATTAGAGAAATGCAAATAAATTCCACTCCAGTCAGAATGGCAGCTGAATACTAACAACAATAAATGAATACAAACAATGATAAATGCTGGTGAGGATGTGGGGAAAAAGGCACACTCACACATTGCTGGTGGGACTGTAAATTGGTGCAGCCAATATGGAAAGCAGTATGGAGATTCCTTGGAAAACTGGGAATGGAACCACCATTGGACCCAGCTATCCCACTCCTCAGCTTATATATAAATGTACCAAAGGGAATTTCACTTTTATATACATGTAGCAAGTACCAGTCAAAAATAAATAATTAACAGAGTGAAAGGAAGATCAGTAGAGGAGGGAGAAAAAGGGAGGGGAAGTGGGAATTGAAATCAAATTCCTCGTATGTCTGTCTATGTCAAAAGGAACCAAAATTCTATGTATAATTATAATCCTCTAATTAAAAATCCTAAGGTTCTTCTCTTAGAGGATAATATCATTATCAATATCAATTACAATGAGAGTTTTAGACTTTAAAAGTATGATATGTGTGCTTTTCTATTCTGAAAGAATAGCAATAAGTTGTTTGACTTCTAAAGTGAGGGGAGGAATCAAAGGGTAAATTTTTTAACCAATCCTAATGAAGGCAAGAAATGATATTCAAACATTTGGAATTATAATTTCAAATATACAAGTGATTGCATTGACCAGATTATTGGACTGGCTTATAAAGTTAAAATCCAATTTAAAAATAAATCTAAAACATGACCATCCAGGAAGTTGGGAGTAAATCTGGTAGAAAAAAAGATTTAATTATGTTGGTAACTGATGAAATGGATTTTAAAAGAGAAAAGCATTGTTGGAGATAATGACAGGAATTTCATGATAAAAAGTTCTACTTACATATAATTTATTTGTATGAATTTTACTGGCCTCCAAATATGCAAAGGACAAAGTGAAGAAAGAGCAAATCCATAATCAAGTTTCCTTGGAAAACTTTTCAGAGAGAGCAGCATACTCATGTAATCACCACCAGACCAAGACACAGAACACAACTATGAGCCTGCTTCGTGCCTCCTCCCAGTTTCTCTGAACATTTGCCATTTCAAGGAAAAGGCATTTTGTTCCAGGTTTCCAAGCTGAAATCACTTAGGCAAATTTCCAAATGTACTAAGTGGACTGAGTCAGGATTCCCAGATGCTTTTCAGACTAGAGTCAGAGCAAGAGCTAATTACGAGGAATTGGATGCAGCGATGAGGTTATTTGTTTGATCACTGTTAGTGTAGTGTTTAATGTTTACTTGTTATGGATATATGAAAAAATCCCTTCCTCCTCTTAAACTGTCTCTAATATCAGCCAAGTAGATCTTGTTTTGGTAAATTAAAATGAAACGTTTTTTTAACATGTATCTGATTCTTATTTATTCTTATCTGATTCTGAATTCAGAAACTCAAATTATGTGTCCTTACTTTTTATAGCAGCATTGATATTAGCATGCAATCAATAGATTCTGTTTTCTTTTTAGCCAAGTTATACTTGATTCTATTGATTATTAACCAAGGTCGTATTTTAAAATGAGTATCTTAGGATTGGGCAGAGTGAAGTACTGGACGAATCTCTGTAAGGGTTTCCTAGCAAAGCCAGCCTGATACCTGCCTTTCAGAATCCTGTCCTGCTCTATCACTTCCTGACCAGGAGACCTTAGCAAAGTTAGAGACCTTGATTAAAGAGGAGTTCATCCAAATTTATAGGTACTGCCAGTAAAATATGATAATTTCTTGGTTTTTCCAACCCCCTTGTGGCAAATAATAGTGGATTTTGAAAGTCAAATTTGATCAATTTGCTGGAGATCAAATTCAGGGGCTAGGATGGTGCTCTGAGACCGAGCTACAGTCCAGCCCTAAAAGTCCAATCTGAGATTCCTTATTGAAACTTCCAGACAGAAGTTAATTCCATGACCTTAGAAATGGCTCAATACTGCCTGTCTCTAGATTAAGCAAAGCAAAGCAAAGCAAAGCAAAGAAGCCTCTATGGTTAACATTCTCACCATGCCAATTTAAAAAATGAGGCCAAACAATGTGACCAGCATGTTTTTGTCATCCAGAATAATCTTTGAAGATTATCTAAGGATAATAAAAGTGGGATATTTTCAGGAATAAAAGCACTTAAGACTTGGAAAAGGATTACTTGGTGGTTTCTCAGTACAGTCTGGATGTTGTCTAGATATCCTTGGAGCACTGTCTGTCTTTACAGGCCTGGGTCCCTTTGACTTCCTATGGATGAGGGTATTTTATAGCTCTGCAGTTTTTCTGTTAAATTTCAGAAAACTGAAAGCAATGCAAATGAACCCTGTCCACAGTGCTGCAGATGAGCCCTGCTCATAATAATGCAAATAGAATTTGTTCAGTTGAGCAATATAAATCTCTGTAAATCAAGTTCTGTTTTGATCCAGTGCTGACATTGTACTGGTTCCTTCATGGTGATGAGCTCAGTGAAATCTTTGACATATGTTCACTTCGTAACCATAAAGGAAAAGATGCGTACATTCATCTGTATTAAATGAAGAATCATATTCATCAAAAGTTATTTGTATTTTATTCTATTCTAGTCATCAAAAGAAAGTGAAAAGAATACTCTTCAGCAGCAAAAATAAATCAACATAGATAAATGTCCAGAAACCTCTTGTTGAATAATTGTGATAAGTTATAGAATATGCAGTGAATAATTCAAAGTTTGGGGAAAAAGATAAATTATTTAATAATTTTATGTATATTTCTCTAAAAATATTGATAGAAAAAAATTTAACAATTGAAACCCCAAAACATGGACACTGGAATGTTAACAATGGTTGCCTCCAGGCTTAAGATAAAGGATGATTTTCTTCTTTTTTGTATGTTTCATAAAATTTTAAGAATAAACATGTACTTCTTTTGTAATAAAGAAAACAAGTAATAAGTTCATAGACAATAGTTTCAATGCATGTAATAGACAAAAAAATCTATGTACAAATGCATAACAAACTACAAATCAATAAAAGACAAAATTTATAGCATGTTATTCACTATAAGTGCTTTGCGTGTATTATCTCATTTAATTCTTCTGACCACCTTCTAAGGTATGTACTATTTTCTTCCCACTTACAGATGAGGAAATTGAGATCCAGAGAGGTTGGGTAACTTGCCCATCACCACTGAGTTACTAAAGGATAGATATGGAATTTGACCCTGAAGTCTGATTCTTGAGTCTATCACACTATGCAATACTACTGACAATCTTATGGAAGATGTTAACCTAACTGGCAACCAGGGAGTAAATGAGACAAAGAGCAATGTGACCACTTTTCACCCATAAGAAGGGTAGAAACATTAGAATGTTCATTCAAACAATTTCAAGTGTCAGTGAAGATGAGAGGTGTAGACTGGCATAACTACTTGGAAGAATAACTTAAAACTATCTTGTAAATTTGAGATTTCTTTGTTTCTACAATCTACAAAATTTACTCTACGCATAAATCTTAGAAAAATATTTATATATGGATGGGTTCCCAAAGACTTTTTTTTAAATAGAGAGAGAGAGAGAGAGAGAGAGAGAGAGAGAGAGAGAGAGAGAGAGAATTTTAATATTTATTTTTTAGTTATTGATGGACACAACATCTTTGTTTGTATGTGGTGCTGAGGATCGAACCCCGGCTGCACGCATGCCAGGCTAGTGCGCTACCACTTGAGCCACATCCTCAGTCCTCCCAAAGACTTTTTTTGCAGAATTATTTAAGTAGTGAAAAAGTGGAAATAAATGAATATTGAATGAAAGGGAATTAGATAAATGAGATGTGGTGTATTCATATGCTTATTAAAGGGAATGAACTAGACCTATCATCATCAAATGAGTAGATATCACAAACATGATATTTAGTACTTTTAAGAGTCATACTGATATCAAATTACCATTTAAGAAATTTAAACACATACAAGAACAGCTTAAAAATAGATTGAATACACTTCAGTTTAAATATAGGAGTTGACTTCGGAGTCAGAAATAGTCAAAGGGTAATTTAACTTTATTATTATTATCTAATCCTTTAAAAAAGAAGAAAGAAGGAAGGCTTGGACAAAACATGACAAAACATTATCAAGTGTTTACTTTTGGTTGGAGAAAATAGAGTCTTTGTTATATTATTTTCCATTATCTTTCTCATTCTCTGTATATGTATGTAGATATAGATATGCATGATACATATTTATTTTTCCATTAGAAATACATATATATTATATATATATGTTTTTTCTTAAATAAAAGTGGGATTTAAAACATAAATTTTAAATTGACCAGGTAAGAGTCATTTTCATAAGCTGAGCCCAGATTACACCAATTATTAGCTATATTTTTACATGGGTATGACTAAAATGATTCTAGTCCATATTTTATGGCATCTAGAGCAAAAAGCAATGTTAAATATTGTGTATAAGTTGCTTATCAAACAGTAACACAAGACTGTGTTTCCACATAGTCTTGCTTACTCTTTATGTCCTTTTCATCCCCAATTCCTTTATTTTATTTTATTTTTTTTAAAGAGAGAGTGAGAGAGAGAGAGAGAGAGAGAGAGAGAGAGAGAGAGAGAGAGAATTTTTTAACATTTATTTTTTAGTTCTCAGCGGACACAACATCTTTGTTGGTATGTGGTGCTGAGGATCGAACCCGGGCCGCACGCATGCCAGGCGAGCGCACTACCGCTGAGCCACATCTCCAGCCCCCCCAATTCCTTTATAACAAAGAAAAGTTTGTGTGCATGTTGAACATTTGGCTGTGATCATGTTGAGATGACATAAACTTCCAGAGGTAAGGAGAGAACAATAAAGTAATGGCCATGAACTTTAAGGATACAGTATTTATAAATAGATTATTTGCCTTCAATACTTAGCTGAGTCTTTGATGGTGGCAGCTGTACGCTTTCCAACAATGGGAGGGACCTTCCATTTAGGAGTGGCCACACCTTCTCCTAGTTGCTCACAGCTCTGAGAAGACAGGTTGGTTAGAATGGATGAGTTGGTTTTTTTTGCATTTTTTTTAAAGAGAGAGTGAGAGAGGACAGAGAGAGAGAGAGAGAGAGAGAGAGAGAGAGAGAGAGAGATAATTTTTAATATTTATTTTTTTTAGTTCTCGGCGGACACAACATCTTTGTTGGTATGTGGTGCTGAGGATCGAACCCGGGTCGCACGCATGCCAGGCGAGCGCGCTACAGCTTGAGCCACATCCCCAGCCCATGGATGAGTTTTTAATATACCACATGAATTCCATCCAATCTGCCAGTGACTAGGGATGACTCTGGAATATCCCGGGTCAATGAGCTGTCCCTCTATCTCCAAGTACTTTCAGAAAGGCCCCCTTTACATCCTTGTTCCTGAGGCTGTAGATGATGGGGTTGAAGAAGGCAGAGATGACATTGTAGAATAGGGCCAGCTTCTTGTCCCTCTCTGGGTCATACCAGGAGCCGGGCCTCATGTACATGATCATGGCTGGCCCATAGAACATGGTGACCACAGTGATGTGGGAAGCGCACGTGGAGAAGCACTTGAGCCTTCCCTGGGTTGAGCGGATTCTTAAGATGGAGGCGAAGATACGGACATAGGATGCCAGGATGAGGGAGAGAGGTACCAAAAGTAGGATGAAACCCAAGATGAAGTCCAACCTGTCATTGAGGGATGTGTCTGCACAGGCCAACTTCAGGACAGCAGGGACCTCACAGAAGAAGTGGTTGATCTCGTAGGGGCCACAGTAGGGCAGGCGCATGGTGAAGACCGTGTAGATGAGAGCTCCAGTGACACTAATGGACCAACAGACTGTCACCATCTTGATACAGACGAGACGGCTCATGAGGAGGGAATAGTGAAGGGGGAAGCAAATGGCGACATACCTGTCATAGGCCATAATGGCATAGAGGACACACTCAGCAATGCCCAGGACCAAGAAGATGAACATCTGGGCCACACAAGCACCCCAGGATATGGGCCTCCTTGGACGTACCATATTAACTAACATCTGGGGCACAGTGGTGGTGACGTAGCTCATGTCCACCAGAGAGAGGATACTGAGAAAGAAGTACATGGGTGTGTGGAGGCGTGCGTCTAGGTAGATCAGGGTAACGATGAGTCCATTGCCCAGGAGGGTGATGAGGTAGAGGAGCAGGAAGAAGATGAACAGGGCCGTTCTGACCTGTGACTCACTGGAGAAGCCCAGGAGAAGGAACTCGGACACTGAACTGTGGTTTTCCTTGCCAAGGCGCTGCATGGCGATCTGCCTGTTAAGGAGAGATAAGCAGGTCCCTGTTCTGTCCCTGGTGTTGGGGGAGCAGGGACAGAAAGGACAGAAGCTGAGCCACACATAGCAGCTTTCCTGGATTTGGTCATACCTTTGTTGAGTTGGATGAAATGGGGAGGGAAGCTAGAGCTGGTGAGGCGGCAACCTTAAGTTTCCATGGAGCTAAAGCCACAGAGAGAGACGATAAAAGACAAGCTGGGAGAACAAACTGAATTTTACTACTGAGTTTAGGTTACAGCCAAATACACTTAAAGTACATTAATTTAGAAATTGTGATAATTCGAATATTGACCGACTAGGTTATAGCTGACCTCTCTGAACACATTAAAAAAATCAGGCAAATTAACTCTAGACAAGATTAGTATGGGTATGTTTACTAGCTTAAATGTCTCATGGCATATGCATTTATATATTAATCATTGGTTTGGCAACGTTTTGCTCATCTAATAAAAATGATGGTTTACAACTAAAATAAAATGCTGGGAAGCAGCGAGGAGAGATCTGCAGCCCTGCACTGTCTCAAGTCGTCAGTGGCCCTGGTTCCTGACTGCTACTCCCAGTTCCCCTGAGGCCTGTCTGGGCTTTGTTTCTTGTGACCTTGGGCAAATCCCATCACCTCTGAGCCTCAATCTACCCATTTGTTAAACAAAAATGAAACATCTATGATGCAGGGTTATGGCAAAGCAAACCTGAGATTCTGTAGGTCAAGACATTTTGCAAAATACAAAACATGAGGCAAATAAAAGCAGTTAGTGTAAATGAAATGAATTTGGAAATCAGAAGAGTTAAGGTCTACTCCTAGCTTTGTCCATGATTTTGCTGTGTGATCTTGGGTAACTTAAAATTTCTGAGGTCTTGGAGGACAGGGCTGAAAACATGGTGGTGCAGATCGATTGCCATGGGATGATGGTGGAGGTCTGGAAGATGCAACAGGTGCTTGTGATTGAGTGGGCAAAAGGAGATGGTGTGAGATGTGTGTTCTGAACTTTAAGGAACATCAGTCATTGGATGGAGGAGAAAAGTGTCCCAGGTAAGGAATGTTTGTGAAGATAAGAGGGGACAGAACAGTTCAGAGCCTTGGATACTGAGAGGGCTACTTTCAGGGGTTGAGGAATGGTCCCTGGTGTTGAGATAGTGAGGGCTGAGAATAAGGATATGCCCCACTCTCCTTTCTACCCGTCCACATCCCAGACCTGGACTTTGGCAGAGGCCTCCCACTGGTCTCCTTGTCCACGTACCAGCAGTGGAAGTTTCATCTATTATGCCCTTCTCATGCCTTCTTGATCAAATTCAAGGCCGCTCTCAGTCTGGTTATAACCAGTTCAGTATGATTCTCCAGTAGCTCTGTGAGACTTCGGAGCCACAATGCTAGCAACATGACCACCTGTGGAATCCTAATATGGACAGTCTGGGGATCTCCTCCTGGTGGAGTCACAGATCTTCCAAGCTAACTGGCTTTCTCAGCACCTGCCATGTATGCTCACCACACTTTGCTCTAGCTGTCCCTTTGTGGGGAATGCCTCTTGCATAGCCCACCTGGCCTTTAAACACTGCGCCCTACTGCCTCTAGCAAAGGCACATGTAAAGGAACAACTACATCAAGCTCTCTTACTAGCAAAGCTCCATATTCACATCCACTCTACATTTTCTACTTACCCAAGGTTTCCCTGCTCCTTCCCAGCCTCTGAACTTGTGGTAAAGAAGGGAGAGGATGCCTTATCAGGGTTCCCACTAGAGAGACTTAGAACACACTCTGAGTGCAGAGGAGAGGGGTGTGCTGCTGACAGGGACCTGCACAAGTCTGGAAATCCATGGAAGAGAGCTGGAGCTGGACCCATGCCCAGGAAGAGAAGGTTCTTGTTCCTCCTCCCCAGTGAGTGGGCAAGAGAAGGTTAGGGCCCCTTTGTCCATCCTTGGGGGATGTCCAGGGCAGAAACTTCCCTCCATCCCCTCCCTCAGTCATACCTACAAATGACCCGAGTAGCTTCTTTTGCCTGGGCAGCTTCCTTCACCCCTGTAGCCACAGCAGGCTGTTTTTTCTTAGTTCTGTGCTTCTCAGTGGAAAGCAGCCATCTTCCTCTCCCGGCACAGTGGCTCCATGGGGAAGCTCTGCACCTCTCTTGAGTGTGTTGGGCCTAAAGCAGCCCTGTAGAGACGGGCTCCTGGTTGGTAGACCCAGGAGCCCTCTTTATATCTGAATGGGATGAAGATTGGAAATCTAGCCCCGGGAAAGCCTGGTAGAGTTCTTGTCTGTGCTGGTAAATTCAGCACAGAGCCCCTGGACTGGATGGAAGAAGATACAGCCAGCAAGTCTAATGCCCCTGACATTTCAGACTTGGTCTCTGGAGCTGGTAAGCTGGGCATTCTTTGGAAATTTCCATTTGGGAACTGACATTTCTTCCCACTGAGACCGAGAAGGGAGGGGTCCCTCTGGCTGCATGGCCACATCCCTTTTTGACATGATAATAAGGCAAGTAAGATGCTTTGTTTCCTTCCCAAACACTTTAACATCTACAGACATCTTAACCAAGGTCACACATCTAATAGAAGTTAAAAAAAATAAGGCTTGGATATAGATAATATAAGGGCAACTAATAATGTTATTAGTGTCCTATAACTACCATTTATTGAAGACCTAGTATCCTTAGGTAACCACCCTAAATCACATACTTCATTGTGGTATAAATATATCTTAATACCTACAATTGAACGCCAACTTTTGTTAGATACAGTGGGCACTACACATAATATCATTAATCTTCACAGCAGGTTGGCAGGCCATTTGTTAGATCATGAGGACCAGAGACTTTAAGAATTAAGCGGCTAGTTCACCCGACATAGTAGATACATGGTACAGCCCAAATGTGAACATGGATCTGTCAGATTTCAAATCATCCTACTACAGCATTTCTGTGACTGAGGCACAGTGCTGGTTTTCAGGGTGTGTGGTCAAGCTGTAAAATGTCCAAAGGCTGGTGTAGGAGCCAGAGGTCAAAGGCCAGGGAAGATGTGTAGCCACCTTCTGACCCACTTTGAGGATACCCTCCCCACTGCAATGCTCTGAGTCTGGAAGTCCAAGAGAGAGTGGCAGTTAACTGGCTTGGCCTCATTAACTGCTGCAGGGTAGGGATCACTCGAAAGGAGCTGCCTCGAGGACAGGAGGTAGGGACCAACTGTGAGAGATGGCTCGATCCAACTAGTGAGAACTAATTAATAGATGCATTACTTTACATTAATTTACATTTATTTTGTGGTGAGAACACTAAAAATTGCTCTCAGTGAGATTCAAGCATAAAGTGCATTGTTATTAACTAAAGTCACCAGGTTGTCCAATTGATCTCTGGAGCTTATTCCTCCTATCCTCCTGAAATTTGACCAATGCCTCCCCAGTTCTGGGAGCCCAGCTCCTCCTAACCACCCTCTGCTCTCTGCTTCTGTGAGTTGGTCTTTTTTAGATTCCAACATATAAACAAGGTTATGTGGTGTCTGTCTTTCTGTACCTACCTTACTTTACCCAACATGATGTCTTCCAGGTTCACACATGTTGTTGCAAATGTCAGGATTTCTTTTTTTTTTTTTAAAGGTTGAATAGTATACTTTTTGTATGTAGACCAGATTTTCTTTTTTAAAAAAAAATGGTCGTTTTTAGTTATACATGACAATAGGATTCATTTTGATGTAAATATAAAAGCAAGAAACATAATTTGTTCTACTTCAGTCCCCAGCACTTCCCCTTTCCCTCCCCTCCTCCTCTCTCCTGTTTCCTTCCCTCTACTGAACTTTCTGCTATTATAGTTTTTTTTTTTTTAAATTAGTGTCTTGTGGAGTTACACGATGGTGAGATTCACTGCAGTATCATCATACATGGACACAGGAAAGTTAGGTCAGATTCATTCTATTGTCTTTCCCTCTCCAATTCCTCCTCCCTTTCCTTCATTCCCCTTTGTCTATTCCACTGATCTTTTTCTATTCTTTTTTTTTATACCCTCCTCCCCATTTCTTTTGGATTAGTTTCCATATATGAGATAAACCAACAACATTCAAGGGTTTCCTTTTCATCACAGCCTCACCAACACTTGTCCTTTTGATCATATCCATAGAATTCAAATTATGAAGGGTGTGATAATGCAGGAGGAGTTCAGGTAGGGGGAAGCCCAATTTGGGTACTGGTGCACTTAAAGCCAATGGGAAATACTTTTACCTTGGTAGACGTCACTGTTGAGAATTCAGATCAAATGACATCTTTGTGCAGGAGCAGGTCCTGAGTCACAGAATGGGAACTGAGGGGCAGAATTGGATATGTCCCAGTAACTGGAAGGGTCCTAACAAGATCAATCATCTGAGAGGACAGGATCAGACATTATATGACTTCCTATATTAGGAGGCCATGAGCCTGGTAGCTGTCTGGTATGGGGCAGGACTTACGAGGGTGTATGTGGTGTATTTTGCACAATATACTCATATACTTTCATATGTTTTCTCTCTTAACTGTTTGCTCCTCCATGCATCATTTCCTTCCCTAGATTGGGGTTCTTAAACACCAGAAGACACAGGGCCTCTCTTTATCATATGACACAAAAACAAAAAGACAGTTTGAGGGGTTGAACATTGACTTCACCAATTCCTAGCCATATGACCTTGAGTAAATCATGTTCCCTCCCTGAACTTCATTTTATTCATATTTAGGACACAAAATAATGCTGTGCATGTACAGTGATTAGCACAGGTTCTTCTCTGTAGAAGAGATCAGCCAGCAGTAGATCCTATCTTGACTAGAAGAGGGCAGCTATTAAGAGTCTGTTCCTTTTCCAGTGGGGAGCCAGGACACACATAGTAGGGGCAGGAGCTGGATGCCTGGATCCACAGTGGAAGGCCCTTGTCCTGGACACACAGGTCTCAAGCAAGTGGGAGGAGGCAGTGGCCACTTGATGATCATTTCCTTTGCTCCTAAAAGAGGATGAACCTCTTGAATCTGGCATCCTGGGAATTAATGTCCAAGAGTGGGCTACACACCATGAACTGAAGGGAGCTTAGAAATACGGCCCATGTCGAATGTGCCAGGCAGTGCCAACCGCTTTGTAGTTATTATCTTACTGAATCTGTTAGGTTCAAATTCCAGTCTGGTTTCTATTGGTAGCTCAGGAAATTCACTTGAATTTTCTAAGCTTTAGCTTCCTAAATGTAAAAATTCGACAATATGAAGTTCACATGATTGGAGAATTAAATGAGATTAGATAATTAAACATTTGATAACATGAGTGTAGCATGTACTGAAGAAATGGGAGAACTTATCATCATCGTCACCCTCATCATCATCTTCATCTGCCTGAGGTCACACAGCTAGGAAATGGTCCCAATGGGGCTGGAGCTCAGACTTATATCCCACTGAGACTGGTATCCATTCCAGCAAACTTCTCTGCCTCTCAGCTTAATTCTCTTTACCTAATACTTGCAAGGTGTATTCATCTTTTTAGATATAGTTGGATCTAATTTGTGAAATTTCTGTTAATAATTTTTCTACCATGTTCATAGAAATATGGCTATATGGTTTCTTCTCTTGTAACATATTTTGTTGGTTTTGATGTCAGGATGGTGCTGGTCTCACAGAATGAGTTGACTGTATCCTCTGAAATTTTCTCAAAGAGTTTGTTCAGACTTTGAAATATTTCTTATTTCTTCCTTAAATGATTGCTTGAATTCATGAGTTAACCTACCTGGGTCTAGTTTTCATTGTGAAAAGTTTTAATGGTGAATTCAACTTTAAAAATAGATGTATGACTATTCAGTTTATATAATTTTTCCAATGAACTTTAGTAATTAATGTCTTTCAACAAATCTATCCATTTCATCTAAGTTATTAATGTGTTAGAATAAAATTATTCATAATATTCCATTATTATTCTTTTAATATCTATAGTGATATTCTCATTTATCTATTTATTTATATTCTCAATCTATAATGATATTCTCATTTCTGATCCTGGAACTTTGTATCTTCTACCTTTTTTTTCCTGATTGGTCTGGCAATAGTATTGTCAGTATTATTTATGTTCTCAAAATAAAAACATTGGTTTCTTGTTTGATTTTTCTCTATTGTTTTTGTCAATACCATTTAATTGATTTCCTAATACTTATTATTTTCTTTTTTCTTCTTACTTTGAATTTAACTTGTTCTTTATCTAGTTCTTGAGGTAATAACAGAAACCATTAATATGAGATTTTTCTTCTTTTTTAATATAGGCATTTTAGTTCCACAATTTTTTAACTGTTTTCATTTTCATTGCTTCCAAATATTTTCTAATATTTTTATTTGATTCATAGATTTTTTAGAAGTATGTTTTTAGTTCCAAATAATTGGTAATTTTTTAGATATATTTATGTCAAGGTCTTTTAGTTTTTGAATATCTGAAAAATTAATTGTTTACCTCAATTTTGAAAGACATTTCCTCTGGGTAAAAGATTCTAGTTTGACAGGTGTTTTTCTCCCTTCAGAACTTTAGAGACTCTGCTTCATGGTCTTTTGACAAAATTCTGTTATTACTGATGAGACGTTGGCTGTCCTTGATCCTCTGAGTGTAATACACCTTTTTTTTCTGGCCTTTTAAAGATGATCACAGGTTTTAAGCAATTTGACTGTGATGTGTCTTGTTATAATTTCATATGTATTTTTCATTGAGCCTTAATTGGATCTGTGGGATTATAGTGTTACTCACATTTGGAACATTTTGAGCCATCATTTTTTCAAATACTTTCCTGTTTTCCCTCTATTCCTCTTTGAAGGCTAATTGTGTAACATGTTACTGGGCCAGTTGAAGCTGTGCCACAGCTCACCGAATGCTTGGTTCATTTATAAAGTCTTTTATCTTCCTGGGTTTCATTTTGGTAAGCTTTTGTTGTCACATAACCATATTAATCTTTTCTCCTGCAGTTTCTAATCTAGAGTTAATCTCGGGAATTTCTCATCTAACACATTGGAGTTGTCCTCTGTGTATAGTTTTACAATTGCTTGTGAGTCTTAGACTTGTATTCATTCAGTCTTTCCAGTCTTCTTAAACATATGGGATATAGATAGGATAACTCTTTAACATCCCTGCATACTTTTTCTATTATCTGTATACCTTTAAAAGTCAGTTTTGACCAGTGATCTTTCTCCTTGTCATGGGTTGTAACATCTTGCTTCATCATGTTCCTCGTAATTTTTTATTGTTGGCCAGATATTTGAATCTTGTGGATTCGGCTCTAATGGGGATATTTTTTTTTTTTTGATTCTTACTAAATATACTCGAGTATTTTTTTCTGGAATGCAATCCAGTTACTTGTAAATATTTTGAGCCTTTCGAGTTTTACTTTGGGTTTTCTTAGGTGAGACAAGAGCTGCATTTGGTCTATCCCTGGCTCTGTGTGAATTCTGAGAAATGTGCTCTCCAAGCCTTGGCCTTGTATTTCCCCCTGCACACACTTGTTTCCTTCCCCCTCCATCCTCTGGTTGTTTCCAAACACATGTGCCCATCAGTGCTCAGCTGAAGTCTGGAGTCGACTCCAGCCACCTCAACCGCCCCACTCTATCTCCTCAATGCAGGAGACCACCATCCCCACAGCACAGCTTGCAATTCTTTTAAGCAGTTACCCGGAGAAATCCTAGGGCTCAACTCAATCCTTCTCTCATAGATCCCTATCACTTGCTGCCTCACATTTGTGAATATTATTTCACAAATTTTATAAAGGTTATTATAGGAAGAAGAGTAATTCCAGTTCCTGTAACTTCAACCTGGTGGGGAACAAATTCTGAAACTGGCATCTTTGTATTTTATAACTCTAACTCAATCAGTTTATGTATAGAAGGTCATTTTCATTACTCTTTCATTACAATTTTCATCTTTTAAAAATTACTTAAAATAATCAGCAAGCCAGTAGTGCTTAAACATCCAACTGCCTCATAAATTCCATTTGCACATAAATGAACAGATTTTTATCTATTATTTACTTATGTGACCCAATACCCAAATAAGTTTAACACATTATGATTAACTGACATAACACATAAGTCTTCTATAATTTTAGATAGTTATTTATTTTTAAAAAATATTTATTTTTTAGTTGTAGTTGGACACAGTAGCTTTATTTAACTTATTTATTTGTATGTGGTGCTGAGGATAGAACCCAGGCCCTTGCATGTGCTAGGCAAGCGCTCTACCTCTGAGCCACAACCCCAGCCCCTTAGTGTTCTTTCATCACCTGTAATTTGTTAATTGAAAAAAATAAATGTCCTGTGGAGTTCCCCACATGCTAGGTGATTCTGACTGTATCATGGTCGAATCTTGTTGAACACTGTTGAACATGCTTTTCTACTAGCCTTCTTATTTGTTGTAACTTTATTTGATTTTGACTTTTGTTGAAAAAAGAAAAAAACTCTTTTATTGACCTTCAAGACTTGGCTCAGATGTCCAGGAAAACTGTCTGGGTCATCAGACTGGATAACAGTCCTGTCTTTCTATTCTGACAATACCATGAGTTTGTAATAACAAATTCCTCATTAAATGGAAAGTTTTGACAACTGCAAAAAAAAAAATCTTGCTACATTGCCATGATGTCCAATTTGGCAGGATATCATTTGTAATAGGGAAGAAATGAGATAAAAACTACATATCCAAAAATAGGTGAATGAGTATTTGAAAATGATATTTACAAAGAATATGTAAGTAGATGTTAAATTAATTATCATATAATATTACATCTTTCAAAAGGCAAAATATTTAATCCATTAGAATTTGACTGCAAAAATAAACAGAAAGACCAACTAACAGTGTTTTAGATAAACACGTGTTTTTTTTTTTTCACATAGCAAGAAGTCTTGAGTACACCATTGTGATTCTTTCAGCCTTTTTCCTCAAAGAAAGTGTGCCAAACTCCAGACATTGTATCTGTATTCATGGTGAAAGAAAGAAGGCTTGAAGGATGGTGTTATATCACAATTTGTCTGTTTTGTTAGGAAATTAAGGTTAGTCAACCAACTAGTATCTGTCACAATAAAATCAATTGTAAAATATGATATCAACCAAATAAGAAAAAAAATCCACTATTGTTCAGTCATAGAAAAAAATCAGAGAGGAACATTAAGAAATCATAATGAGGGCTGGGGATGTGGCTCAAGTGGTAGTGTGCTCGCCTGGCATGCTTGGGGTGCTGGGTTCGATCCTCAGCACAACATAAAAATAAAATAAAGATGTTGTGTCCACCGAAAACTAAAAAATAAATATTTAAAAAATTCTCTCTCTCTCTCTCTCTCTCTCTCAAAAGAAAAAAAAAAGAAATCATAATGGAAATTTGCTGTATGGAACTAAAGGGTAATATTTCCACCTTATTGTGTTCCACTTCTGTAACTCAGAAATAGGGACATATTGAGTAGGGGTTATCCCAGGCATAAAGGAGTTCACATTGGAAAACCTCTCCACTGAGGATCAGGATTGTCTATTTCCTGCTTGGTCTTTCCACTTGCAGCTCAGGTGGAGACCTCAGGAGCAACTGGGATTCCTGGAAAGACTGGAATCTGGCTTAGGGCCTTCATTCTGCAGGTGATCCAGCCATCAGAAAAGCTTAGGGCAGACTCTCCCTCCAGGCTAGAGATTGGGTGGTCCTGGCCCATCATCCCACCCCCAAGCAGAGTGCAGTGTAGGCACTGTGTAGTCTGTCAGACCTAGATGGGATCTCAGCTACCTGGAACAGCTGTTTGACCTGGGATAGTTATTTTACCTCTCTGGTCCTCAGTATCCTCCACCTGGCTTGTGCTGGATCATGACACTGGGTGGAGTATTGGTTAGGAGCACAGATTTGGTCATACAAAACTGTTCGCAATCCCAGCTCCACACAGAACACTTAATGCTCCAATTTTTCATTTTTGTGTCTGCAAAATGGAGATAATGATACTGCAAAATTTAAGATATATCAGCTATCTGGCCCATAGTGATTATACAAAAAATTGCAAATATTGGGGCTGGGGCTGTAGCTCAGTTGCATAGCGCTTGCCTAGCCTGTGTGAGGCACTGGGTTTGATCCTTAGCACTGCATAAAAATAAATAAATGAATAAAATATTTTTAGAAAAATTTCAAGTATGATTATGATATAAGGAACACAGTTCCAATTTATAGAGGAAGCAGAAGTTCTGGGAATCCACGTGACTTGTCCTGGTTAGAGTGACCAAGTCTAACTACAGATCCCTGGCTCCTGTGCTGCAGCAGCTTCTTCCCCAGAGGTTGTTCTTGGAAGCCATTAGCTGCTGAGCAGAAGGGCGTGATGATCCCTGTGGCTGTGGGTGGAAGTGTCTGCTGGGGCTGCCGTCTGGCATTGGGGATGTTGGGTGGAAACAAGGATCCAGCTTGGGAATTATGTGCAGGATTAGGACAAGAGGAGAGAAGGAGACCCAGACAACCCCACAGCCCTCCTAGATATAGGTGAGAGCAGATAAGGGCTACTGTATTGTAATGCAGACTGGAGGGGCTGGAAGAGAGGTGTTGGGGTGGGAGGGTGGAGGTCAGAGCTTGGGGAGCAGAGTACTTTAGAGAATTCATCACTGATTTTAGCATACACCGAAGTAAGTGCATGCTCTTACTTCAGTACAAGAAAGGGTTTTTCTGAAGGGCAGAACCACAGTCTCCTAAGCGTCCTTGACCAAGACAGAGAGCCCTGTACCTAGAGGTAGGTGAACAGTGTTGGAGCATCTTTTGCTGGTGAGGCTGCATAGATGCCCTTTTAGGGGCTGACTTTTCAAGATTGTCACTATCCCCAAAGTTTAGTGCATCTCTGGAGTTGTTCAGAGCAGATCTGTGGGGTGGCATTGAGGGTGGAGGGAGGTGAGTGCATCCCAGAGCAGATGAGAGAAAGAGCCAGAACTTGCTGGCTCTAGACTCCTGCCCAGGTCTTGCCACCTCAGACCAGACCCTTCCCAGATACAGAGGCTGTGGGGAGCACTAGAACTGCCTTTCTCAGCTGGAGAGAAGTACTAAGGTTGAGGCACTGGGGCTGCATCTAACTCTGAGGACAGCTTCTGCCTGCAATGCTCAGGGAGGCTGCAGGTTTCAAGCAGCAAGGAAAGATATGCTCCTGCAGGAGGTTGTGTGGAGGTGGCAGCCACTGAGCCAGCTGCTAGAGCCCTGGGGGTCACCGCTTGCTCCCTGGGATCAGATTCCTGACTCCTGGATTCTGTCTTCCAGCTTCCATCCCTTTCTATTCAAGAGGCTCTTTCCTGACTTTGTGGTCCTTTGTGTCTCCTCGTCTGTCCTTCTGCTCATTGACTTGGCCTCTGTGTCTCTATTCTGCCCAGCCTGGGGCTCTGGCCTGGACCCTGGTCCATCCTTGCTGCTCTCAGGTGAGGGTCTTCCCCTCTCTTCCCACTCTGTCTTTTGTCTCCCAGATTCTCCTGATGGTGCCCGGCTGCCACCAGGTCTTCTCTCTAGTATTGCAGGTGTCAAAACTTAAAGAAGGCTGCCCCCACTCACCCTCAAACCCCTGAGCCAGCCCTCTCTCCTCTTCCCAGATGACACTGTGGACTCCCTGGGATATATGGATGTGACTGGAGAGGACTGTGGGGAAGGGCCAGCCCTGGCCCACCTGCCTGTCCTCTGGCTTCCCATTTGGATGCCTCTTCCCTTCATGCAGCTGGCTAAGAAGGAGATGATGGTGTGGAGGGCAGGGGGAAGAAGTGGACGCACAGGCTGGGGTAGGGCAGGGCAGCCTTCAGAACAAGCCTGGCATCCTTCCCTTCCTGCATCTGCTGGGCCTGTCCCAGCTTTACTCATTCTGCTGTGGGGCCACAATTTCTGCTCCTCTTGTCCCTTTTCATTTGCATTCTACTTCTGGAGGAAGCTTCTACTCTGGAGGAGGCAGGGATGAGCCAGTAAGTGAGTGGGTCAGTGGTGAGAGAGGGAGGGTGCCCTGTTTTCAGGGTCAGCCAACCACACTCTTTCCATTGACAGCTGTGACCCTGGGCAAGGCATGACACCTCTTTCCTCACCTGTAAAATGTGCAGAGTAAAATGCCCACCTCCCAGGACTCCTGTTCATCTTGTAGGCATGCTGCTACAGCTTTCCCCGTTTCCTAGGGCAGCAGTTTATGCTGACTGGGGGCGGAGGGAGGGTGTCCACATTCATTGTTAAATCTTCCAACTATTACTCCATTTATGGGGATAAAGAAAATAATTCATGTAAAGCACATGGATGTTATAGTGCCTGGCACATAGAAAACTGTTATTATTAGAATTATTATTTATTGCCTGGGACAGGAGTTGAGAGAGAAAGATCCATGATATTTAGTACCAGCTATCCCAACCCATCCATGGACTTATGGCATGATTTCTTTGGAGGGTCTAGTGACCTCCTGCATAAACGAATTTTTTTCTTGAACTCTGAGGAACAGGAGGGACAATTAAAAAGAGAAAGAAAATATAAACATTCCCTTTTCTCTTGTCCCGGCTTCCCAGAACCTTCTGGAATGTAGATCACTCAGTAAGTATTTATTGGTGTCATGATGTGCCTGGCTCTGTATTCAGTAAGGAAATTACAGAGGAAAACATGACAGCAGAGCCAGGCTGCTCAGTGGGCACGTGTCCAACCTGTAGAATTTTCAGGTGAACCAAGGCTGGCCTTCAGCTAGGACAGAGCCCAAAGAGCTGACCAGATGGCAACCAGGGGGTCTGGGTCCTCATCTCAACTCTTTTCCCAAACCTCTATCCATCACACCAGAAGAAATGGGTCTCTAACTGCAGATCAGTGTCCATGTCTCCTCTCTGAAGACGGCTTCCAGAACTAGTGGGAGGCTTTCCAGGCCAGCCCTGTACTTGCTGAAGATCTCTCTAAAGGACAGAGCCCACCAACCTGCCTGGGAACCTGGAGACCAAAACCAAGTCTGGCTTGAAGGAAGGCCGGGGTGCTGTTCTAACTCTCTTAGCCTTTCACCAGCAGATTCATGAAGGAGCAGCCCCACTAGATTGTTGTTTTAGAAAGAGCATTCTGAAGGCTAGTGCAGAGAACAGGCTGGGCAGAGGTTCAGTGGAAGGACGGAGATAAGAGCCCATGAGAGAGAGACGCTAAGTGTCTAAGCTGACATTGGCAGTGGGATAGTGGAGGGACAGGTGGGTGGAGGAGGCATTCTGGAGGTGGCAACAGTGGACACTGAGGACAGATAGGATGTAGGGGATGAAATAGGAGTTGAGGGGTCTTCCCAAGTTCCTGACTGGTTTGATTGGATTGATCTCACAGATGCCATCAATTACTCTGTGTGTGTGTGTGTGTGAATGTGCACACACATGTGCTTATTTATATGTATGTATACATATATGTAAACTAAATTCAGTACAAGCTTCTATGTGCTCATGATTTTTCTTTCTGACCTAATAATCCAGGACTAAAAGAGATTCTGTAAATTGAGGGCTCTGACTGGTTGTGTTCTAGTGAGCTCTGGTTTTGCTGCACATGGGAAACCCTACTGCAATTGAAGAATGAGTGAGATTCTGTTTCTCCCATACATTCCCTCAGTTTCCCTATCTGTGAGATGGTGATGATGATCCCTATCTTATATTTCTCACTGTCACGATGTGGCTCAGAGAGAATAAATGTCAAGCATGCTGTAAGGCATGACCCACAAGTTGGATTATATATTTTTGGCTCAAAGGCACAAATTCCAGGCTCTTCATGGTAGGTAATGATGTTGCTACTTGTTCTTCCTCACATGGGGTATCTGCTTTCTATGCTTTAGAGTTGGGCAGTTTTTCTCTCAAGTAGTTTGCATACTTTGGGGAGAGTCAAGGAGGGGTGGGGACCCAGGGAGCCTGTTTCTGACTCAAACTCCTGGTCGTGGAACAGGGTCACTTTGTTGGTTTAGAGATAGCAGTCTCATTTTGACCATAGTCAAAATGTCCCCACAGTTCAACCCAACCAGGTTAGACCCTCCTAAACACCAGTCCCTCAAAGAAAATCCTACTCACTGGCTTTGTGTGAAAAATGAGAAATGACAGCACATGTTCCCACTCTAAATTTCAAGGTAAAAAATTCTGACATTCTTGGGATGTTTATTCATAGGAAGAATGTGGTTCGCAAAAATGTGTTTTTTTCTTTTTTACAGCTGAGACCTAGAGAAATCCGCTAATGGCCCAAGTCTCATAGCAGTGAAGTCAGGGCCAAGATTCAAGCAGAACCAGCTGCCTCTCCACCTGCCATGTGGTCTGTGTCTTTAAGACACCTAGCCCAGGTACTACGATCTTTTGTGAAGGTAGAGAAGCTAAGGCCAGCCTACAGAGACAATGTAGATTATAAAGGCTTTTTGGTGAAAAATAAGATTTAATAAAAACAATTGTCTTCCAGCTCCCTGGCAGCTATTGGATAAGATCTGTGACGGTCCCACAAAAGTCCTCAGCACACAAGAGGTTTAGATGGTGTGCAATTCTGTTGGCCAAAGTGAAAAAACTACCTAAGGTATTGAATGTAGGCACAAGGTTCTTATGAAGCCTCACTCGAATGCTTCAGAGAACAAGCTGACTAGAGAACAAGTAGGCTGGAGATCAGATGGAAAAGAGTAACCCCAACACCATCAAGATTGCTCCATTCCCCAAGTACCAGCAATGCAAATGGCATCTCTTTGGAGAGGGGTCCTTTCCTGTTCCCATGAAGAAACTGATTCTCAGGGAATTAAGCTCAGACAGAGCTAAGAGGGAGTAAGAAGCTGAAAGAGTGGAAGGAGGAGAATCAGGGGTAGGCACTGGTGGGGGGTTAATTCACTGCAGGCATCCAGGATGGGGGAGTAACTTCTCAGGATGTTTCTTGTGTACCTTGGATCTGAATCCCAGTCTTATGTAAGGAGAACCATTCAGAAATGCAGGTAGCATTAGCAGAGCATCAACTACATGCTAAACTTTCTATGATTTTTGTGCCAAAATATCCTTCAGTTTTTGCAGCAAACCTGTGACAAAGGGATATTTGTTCTAATTTTGTACTTGTTCAAAGTACAAGTACATCCCCCCCCCCCCCGGCCATCCTTTAGTCTCAAAGGATGGCGGGGGGGGGATGTAAATGACTTGTTCAAGGTTATTTAGCAAATTATACAGCCAGGATTGAGAAATCAGTGTTTTTTCTAATACACTGTGGCCTGAAATGGGGTGAGTGGATAATCAGAGATTCATCATGCCTAATGAAAAACTAAGGGTAAAATTAAATTGGAAAAATTAATCTATGTTTTTGCAATAAGTAAATGGATTCTCTTCCTGTTTTAAGCATCTGAAGTTTGCCAACTTGCATGGGATCTGCACACCAATGCTAAGCTCCAAATACCTGGGTGTATGAAGGAGAACTGGATGCTAAGGGGAATTGGTGATCAGCTTGCCCAATGCTTTCATCTCAGAGCAAAGGAAACTGAGGCTGAGATGGGGGAACTGCTAGTGGTTTTGAGACACCGCTAACCCCAAATAAGAAGCTCTCCTCTTCATAAATCTTCTGGGAGTGGTGAAAAAAGATAAAAGCAGGTAAGGTGGGTTGTCTCTTTGCCCAGGGAGAGCTTAGAGATTATGGTGTCCCATCAGAATTGGACACCAGCCACTACCTAACCCCTTAAGTAACCCCAGCTCTTAGTGTATACCTTGACAAGTCCACTGTCTAAATTGGTGCCTCTCTTTTTCATTGAGAGGTAAAAGACAATGCAAAAGCTCAACCAGTCCTTTGTGAGTGAATTCATTCTTCTGGGCTTCTCCCTGGATCCCAGAACCACACCCCTGCTCTTCTGGATCTTTCTGATGATCTACCTGTTGATTGTTCTGGGCAATGGCTTGATTACCATCCTCATCTGCCTGGATTCCCACCTTCACACTCCCATGTACTTCTTTATTGGCATCCTTTCCATGTTGGACCTGGGCTATACCACCACGACTGTGCCCCAGATGTTGGCACATCTGGCCAGCCAGGAGAAGACCATCTCTTTTTCTAGCTGTGTGGCTCAGATGTACATTTTCTTGGTGTTAGGTGTCACTGAGTCCTGGCTCTTTGCCATGATGTCTATTGACAGGTATGTGGCCATCTGCCATCCACTCCGGTACAAGGTCATCATGAGCCCATGGCTATGTGGGGTAATGGTCATTTTCTGTGGACTCTGGGGGATCATCTCTGCTCTTGTCTACACCATCTTTGCCATGCGCCTGCCCTACTGTGGCCCCAACAAGATTAACCACTTCTTCTGTGAAGTTCCTGCAGTCTTAAAGCTGGCTTGCGCAGATACCTCACTCAATGACCGAGTGGACTTCATCCTTGGTTTTAGTGTCATACTGATCCCACTGTCCCTTATCCTCATCATTTATGTCAACATCTTCATGGCCATCCTGAAGATCCGTTCAGCACAGGGGAGGCTGAAGGCCTTCTCCACTTGTGCCTCTCATATCACTGTGGTCACCATGTTCTGTGTGCCAGCCATGGTCATGTACATGAAGCCTGGCTCTAAGGCCTCCCCAGAAGAGGACAAGAAGCTGGCTCTGTTCTACAATGTCATCTCTGCTTTTCTCAACCCCATCATCTACAGCCTCCGGAACAAGGACGTGAAGAGGGCTTTCCTCAAGGTGACAGGCTGGGCAAGGTCACAGAATGAGTTTGCCTAAAAGGACAGAGAAACACTACTCATAAGTGCATGCTGGCCATGGCCCTAAACAGTTTCTCACATGACTTGGCCGCACCAGTGCTCACTCCTCTTCAGCCTCTAATCACAATTCTGTGCAGGTCCTTGGAGACCACCCACTACTTGGCTGATATAACAGGATCCTGTGAAATATCTTCCAGGCACATCAGGTCTTTCGTCTCCTTTTGTTCCACGGTCTTGGTGTTCAGCAAAGGAGAGATAACCGAGCAATTAGTCTTTAATTAAGATGAAGGGAAAGAGTTTGGGGGTATACCCCACTACTGAATCATGAGAAAGTTTCCCTATCCTCTGGAAACCATAGTCATGGTATTAGGTGAGCTGAATACAGGGGCAGGAGTGTTGTCTTAGAAGATTCCTGGCCCTAGAGGAGAAGTGAGTTTCAGATATGCTGGGTGGAGACAAGTTGGGCTGACTTGAGGCCAGGTGCAATCTGACCCCACTGACCTTCTCAGACTCATCTCAGGTTGGTCTGTCTTCCTCCTTTCACTTCACATGAATTGGACTTCTGTCATTGCCTTTTCTGCATCAATCCTTCCACGTACCCTACGCTCTCTCCTTACCCTAAACCCTCCCCTCCCTCCATGCCACCCCAAAGGATTGTTAATTCCTATTTATCCATCAGGTCTTGGCTTAAACTGAAGTTTCTAAAAGAACACTTTTCTTGAGTCCAAAAGAGTTGAGAGTGAGTTCACCTTCAAAGCATCCTGTACCTCCTCTCACATAATAATAAAGGTGTATGGCTCAACTTCTTAGTTCTCTGCTAGATACCAAGGCGGGAACACTGACAGCCTGATTTACTGCTGTTTGCTCAGGATATAGCACCCTGCTTCCCACAAATTGGTCTTCAACAAATGGGTTGTGGGTGAGGGAATGAACACCACACTTTGACCTGATTTCTAGATTACTAATTTTCTCTTCAATTGTATCTAGTCTGTCATTAAAAACAGTAATAATCAACTCGTACATTGTTGGTGAGACTACAAAGTGGTGCAATAACTTTGGAAGGCAGTAAGGAGATTCCTCAAAAAACTAGGAATGGAACCACCATATGACCCAGCTAGCCCACTCCTCAGTATATATCCAAAGGAATTAATATCATCATACATGTGCATGTGACAAAGCCACATCACTGTTTATCTCTGCTCAATTTCTAATAGCTAAGTTATAGAACCAGCCCAGATGCCTGTCAATGAAATCAAGAAAATGTGGCATATATGCATGATAAAGTTTTACTCAACCATACAAAAAAAAGTGACTTCATGACATTTGCCAGTAAATGAATGGATCTGGAGACTATGATGCTAAGTGAAATAAGCCAATCCAAAAAAACCAAAGACTGAATGTTCCCTCTGATATGTGGATGCTAACACACAACAAGGGGTTGGGGAAGAATAGAAGTTCATTGGATTAAACAAAGGGGAATGAAGGGAAGGGGGAGAGAGGATAGGAATAGGAAAGACAATGGAATGAATCTGACACAGACTTTTTATGTTTGTTTATGAATACACCACATCATGTACAACCACAAGACTGGGATCCTAATTAGAATAAGATAGACTCAGTGTTTTTATAAACATGTTAAAATATACTGTACTGACATGTAATATCTAAAAAAAGAACAAATACATTAAAAAAACATAATACAGACAGAATTTAGAACATTGTGAGAAAATAACTGATGTTTTGAAGTGTTAGGATCCAGAGTAGATAAGGAGGGAATCAAAGGCTACAGGGGAATGGAAGTTGATAGACAAAAAAAAAAAAAAAAAGAAAAAAAAGGAAGTGTTGAGTGTTGGAGGCCCCGTGAAGTGGAAGTAGTTGAGTGAACATGTAGTTAGACAGGAGGCAGTGATCAGAGAATGTCTGAAGGAGTAATTTCAGAAGTGAGATTGTTCCTAAGTAATGAAAAGTGCCAGGTATGGGCATAGATGGCTGAAGTGGACTTCAAAGATGAAGAGATGAAGGAAGGGAGGGGCTGGGTCTTGAATCAGGTCATCCCCTCAGACATTGAAGTCATTCAGGATGATGGACTCAAGATTAAGACCTTGAGACAAGTGTTAAGTTTTCATAGAAAATGAGAGTTTAAATAATAAACTTTAAATAATGATTATTACATGCATCTGGTAAAGCACATTGATGGAGGATTGGGGCACTGATGATGCTAACATCAAAACCACCAGACTTCTGAGTTGACCACAAAATTAAACATGGCCACTCAAAAAACTAGAACCAACAAAGCCTCTAGATCAATAATCAGTTCATGTTTAAAAGCAACACAACAGAGAAACAGGTTTGAGTAAATCTTGAAAATGATTAGTGAACTCCAGACTCTGAAAAATCCAGCTCATTTCCTACATAAAATTAAAGGGGTTGGGAGAAGATTGGAATAAGAGCATAGACTTAATTCTACATCATGTACAACCAGCAGAATGAGAAGTTATACTCCATATATGTATAATGGGTCAAAATACATGCTACTATCATGTATAACTAATAAGAACAAATTTAAAAATATATAAAAAAGAAAATAAACCTATGAGACATAAAGGACAATCTCAATAAATGGAAACATCACTTATTTTTCAATGGTAAAATCCATTATTTTACAGATGTTCATGTTCCTAAATAAATCTAAATAATTAACATTATCAATAAGATTCATATGGAAAAGTAAGTGCATATGAATAGTGGAGAATTTTTTAAAGAAGAAAACTGAGGAAACTTGTCCTACTCACGGTTAAGAATATAGCCTCCGAAGTTAAGAGACCTGGGTTATAACCATTTGACCCACTTATCCCACTCCTCGATATATACCCAAAGGACTTGAAATCAGCATACTACAGTGATACAGCCACATCAATGTTCATAGCAGCTCAATTCAAAATAGCTAAGATATGGAACCAACCAAGATGCCCTTCAACAGATGAATGGATTAAAAATGTAGTTTATATATACACAAGGGAATAATTCTCAGCCATAAAGAAAAATGAAATTATATCATTTGCTGGTAAATGTATGGAACTGGAGACTATCATGCTAAGTGAAATAAGCCAATCCCTAAAAACCAAAGAACCAATGTTCTCTCTGATATGAGGATGCTAACACACAATGAGGGATAGGGAATAGAACTTCATTGGGTTAGACAAAGGGGAATGAAGGAAAGGAGGTATGGGAATAGGAAAGACAGTAGAATGAATTGGATATAACTTTCCTATATTCATATATGAATACATGTAACTTAATGTGGACACATCATGTCCACCACAAGAATAGGATCCTAATTCAAATAAGCTATACTTCATGTATGTCAGAATATGTTCTGTCATGTGTATCTAAAAAGAATTTTAAAAAACTTTAAAAAGTTATGAAACTTCTTTGAATTGTGCTGCTGAAAACATTGATATGGTTGTGTCCCTGTAGTATGATGTTTTAATTCCTTTGGGTATAAACAGAGGTGTGAGATAGATGGGCAAAGTGGTGGTTCCATTCCCAGTTTTCCAAGGAATCTCCATACTGCTTTCTATATTGTTTGTATCAATTTGCAGACCCACCAGCAATGTATAAGTGTGCCTTATTTCCTACCTCCTTGCCAATACTTATTGTTGTTTGTATTCTTGGTGGCTGCCATTCTGACTGGAATGAGATGAAATCTTAGAGTAGTTTTGATTTGCATTTCTCTAATTGCTAGAGATGTTGAATGTTTTTTTATGTTTATTGATTGATTGTATATCCTCTTCTGAGAAGTAACTGTTCTGTTCCTTCGCCCATTTATTGATAGAGTTATTTGTGTGTGTGTGTGTGTTGAAGTTTTTGAGTGCTTTATATAGCTAAATTGTGGAACCAACCCAGATGCCCTTCAGTAGATGAATGGATAGGGAAACTCTGGTATATATACAGAATGGAACATTACTCATCATTAAAAGAGAATAAAATCATGGCATTTGCAAGTAAATGCATGGAGTTGGAGAATATAATGCTAGGTGAAGTAAGCCAGTCCCAAAAAACCAAAGGCCAAATATTTTGATATGAGGATACTGTCTCATAAGGGACAAGGGGATAGGAATGATGGTGGAATGAGTTAGACATCATTACCCTAAGTACATGTATGAAGATACAAATGATGTGAAAATACTTTGTGTACAATAGGTGACTTGAAAAATTTTGCTCTATATATGTAGTATGAAATGACTTGCATTCTGCCATCATATATAACAAATTAGAATAAATAAATAATTTAATAAAAAAGAAAAAAATTGAAATTAAAGAATTTTAAAATTAAAAAAAGTTATGACATTTTTATTAGGGCAAAAAATGTCCATAAAGGCATTCATTAAACCTGTCTTTTGAGTTCCTACCATTTGCCAAGAGTAGGGTCAAGTATGGTACAGAGGAAAAGGCAGATATAAAAGGATCCCATCCCTGTGAAGAATGAAAATACACAATTATTGAAAAAAACAAAGCGTATCCGGGAGATGGGGAGGTAACAGTGTCAGAAAAATGGTGGTGGATACAGAAACTTCTAAAAAGCAAGAGATTTCTAATAGGAAGAGAGGAATTGAAATTAATTGGAAGGAGCAAGTAGAGCCTATACAACACATCCTCACCTTAACTTTAGAGTTAGAGAGGAGGAGCAGTCTCTACTTGAAATACAAAGGAAGCTGACAAAAAACACTTCTCTGATAACCTCTTGTTCATGCAAAGATATAATGATGTGAAAGAGCTTTGGAAGCCCCACGTGGTGTCTGGAATCCCAGGGCTCAGGAAGTTGAGGCAAAGGATTGCAAGTTTAAAGCCAGCCTCAGCAATGGTGAGGCTCTAAGCAACTCAGTGAGACCCTGTCTCTAAATACAAAATAGGGCTGGGGATGTGGCTCAGTGGTTGAGTGCCCCTGAGTTCAAACCCTGGTACACCCCCTGCCCCAACTAAAAAATAAAGAGCTTTGGAAAATGTGGCAAGTTAAATAAACTGGGCCACTGGCCTATTCCACTCTCCCAATTCTTGCTTCAGGACTTTTCTCCAAGGCCACAAGCTCTTAGCTCTGTCCTGCACTTTCATTGATATTTGCACACTGAGCGTCAAAACTGCACATTATCTCAAGAACAGGAACTAATATCACTGCCCCATTTCTTCTCTTGGTTGTTTCCCATGCTCACTCTTAGACCAAGGCACTGGGACCACTGCCCCTTGGTGAGACCCACTCACTGGCCAAAGTGCAGAGTTGGTGGCATCATAATGGGCATGTTGTCCTGGGGTGATGTGGGCCCTCATGTGTGGCATAACTGCTGGAGCAGCTCTGGCATGAGATCACTTGCTCACCATGACTGTGACAAGCTGAGAAGTTAGCAGTGTTTGAAATGATGACAAGGAAGCGCCCTCAAATTTCCCCACCTCGACCCCAGCCTCCTCCTCCCTCTGTTCCTCCAACAGCTCCTCCTCCAACCTGCCTTCCTCCCCTGACTACTCCATTTTTCTTCCCTCCATCTACTGTCCAGCGCAACGCCTCCCTCTCTGTCTTCTGCCCTACCTGGTTCCCTCCTCTAGCTAGTGGTGCCAGTTCCTACTACCCCACCTTCAATATCTCCATGCCCAGCTCCTCCTCTCTTCCTTCTGGACCACCCACTCGCCAGCCTGTTCGTCTTGCCCCCCTTTCCTGCTACTCCTCCATCATGGCCCCTACTCCTCCTCCCAGCCCTTCCTTCTAGTTTCCCTGTTCTCTTTTTTTTTAGCTTCTTTTTTTAAAAATTGATTTTATTCTTTTTAAATACACGACAGAGGAATGCATTACAATTCTTATTACACATATAAAACACAATTTTTCATATCTTTGTATGAAGTATGTTCATTCCAATTCAAGTCTTTATACATGTACTTGGTTTTTTTTGCGTTACAATTTTTATTACACATATATACCATAATTTTTTATATCTCTGTTTGTATATAAAGTAGGTTGACGCCCAACTTGAGTCTTATGTACTTTGGATAATGATGTCCATTACATTCCACCATCCTTGCTAATCCCCTCCCTCCTCCCTTTCCCTCCCTCCCCCCTGTTCTCTTGTCCCGCTCACAATCCAGTCATCCAAAACCAGACTGAGCCATTGATGACTCGCATTCTGGGGATGGCGTCCCTACTCCCCATGAGGTTCAGAATGGCCAGGATCTGAATGCCCAGCAGCCTGACCTGGGGAACCCAAGAAATGCAGGGCGAGGGCAAGCCAAGCTTCAGCCTGGAACATCTCTCTGGTGAGTTCCAAGACCCCTGGCTCAGCCAGCTTAGCGTCTGGGCAGCCTTTGTAGCCAGCACCCTCACCCCTCACCCACCTCCACTGCATTGTCACCTGGGTCATGGACCTCTGCAGGGTGTGCAAAATCTTGTTGGCTATGTGAACAAAAACCTGGCTCCTGTACCCTAAGGTGCTGTATGTCCCTGAGGAGAGGGTGAAAGGCATGAGGGATACAATCCCCACTCCTCCTGGTAGAGCTCACATGGAAATGCCAGAGAAGGGGGAACTATGGAAGTCAGAGGGTCCTTACAGACACAAGAGCCAGTGATGTTGGAATCCATCTTAAATCTGTCATAAGCCAAAATCTGCAGCAGTACCTAAAGAGATACTAGGCAAATGAAAAGAAGTTTGCTGCCACCACAGCACCAAATGCTGAACATAGCTTCTGGAGATGTCATGGCTTATGCCCACCAAGTCAGATCCTTCCCTGGCCACTCTGTGTGCGGAGAGGGCCTTGCCTTTGTACAACTGCAGCAGCCAACGCAGATCACTGGGGAAGGGAGGAGCACAAAACAGAGTCTTCCAAAAGCATGACTTGTGTGACCAGAGTTTCATTAGTTGAAGTTGGTTTACAAAAACTACATTCATTTTATTCTGGAAACTCCGTGTCTTGGGTAACCAGACATGTCCTTATGTCCAATAAGTGCTAGAAGAAAGAAGAAAAATGTGAAAATAATTTTTTCTTCTTAAAAAAAAATATACAGTTCTTAGGGCTGGGGTGTGACTTAGTGGTTAAGCACCCTGGGTTCAATTCCCAGTATCAAAAACAAAATTAAAAGGCATGGGGAAGGGAGCAGCTGAGGAAACAATGAAGGAAACAGAAGAAAACATTCTTTTAAAAATAACAGGCTATAATGAAGAATGAAGAGAAATGATCCGAAAGAACTCTAATTCAGATAGTTTATTACATCTACAGAAGACTAAAATGATGTAAGACAGAACAATTAGAGAAAAAATCATGGGGATAAAATGAAAGAAGTTAGATATTCAATAAAATGATTAGAAAAAAATTAATGTTTCTCCCAAAGTAGGGCCAAAATATGAACTTAGTAGATGTTCATCCGCTGAAAAATTCCAGAATCAGAACAAAGAAAGTGGCATTTCTCCAACAGGAAAGAACTTGAATCCTTCTAAACATCTTAGTTAAAGAGGGAACACAGACCCACACCAAGGCATGTCATCGTGAAGTTTAAGATCTTCAGGAGAAAAAAAAAAATCTTCCAGAGAGAAGAATAAGAATGAAACACACCAGATTCCCCATCAGCAACACAGGAAGCATCAGCACAAAGACCCAGAACCTTCAACAATTTAAGGGGAAAATTGTAGCAACCAAATTGAGGCCATTTCAGAAATGTGTGGAGATGAAAAGTCTACCTCTCATATTCTTTTTCTTAGGAAGACACTAGAAATTGATGCACAATGAAAAGAGGTGTAAACTAAGAAAAGATACTATGGGATCTGGAAAGTAACTGAGCCAACTCAGGTCTAGAAGAGATGAGGTGACTTATTCCATGACAGACCTGAGCTGCAGCAGGAAAATTATAAGACAGATAAAATGGCAAAGCATCTGGACAAAGCCAAGGACACGGAAGGAAAATTAGGCAAGAGAAAAAATGTGTAGTGATCATTAAGCCAAGAGACAACCCACAGAGGAAATCTGATCACAATGTATCTCCCTCGACAGCAATTGATCATGATGTCATTCTTTGGAAGGATTGGGAAGAGGGAGGTATAGGTTAGATCTTTACCTATTATTTTTTTAAAAAGGCAATTTGGATTCCAGGTCTGATTTTTTTTTATATTTATTTGTTTTAATTTGTTTCACTATAGGAGTCGGCGAAAGGGGGTGGAGAAACAACACAGACACAAAAATGAAGGTGCTGAATCCCAATCTTTACTTGTGAAGTTAATCATATATACTTTTCATTTTGGCAGGCTCACAGTATTTTGTGGTTACTAAACAGGAATCATTATTCAAAGAAACAAAATATTACGTAGTTAAAAGTAGATAAGAAGAATGTATCTTGGCTTATGCATAAGCAAACATTTTTACTTTCAGTTTGCATTTTGCTTTGAGCTGTTTCTGCTTAGTTAGCTTTTAATAATAGTTAGAAATGTCCCAGACTATTGGCCTATACTTTGACTATTCTTTCTTGACTTCTGATTAGAATTGGTGCCACCGTTATGGCAAGTGGTTAACTTGAAAAGAGAGGCTACTAATTTTAATCAAACAAGAGCAAGAGCACCAAACCATTGTGCACAGGAACAAGAACAAGTTGCCCAGTACTAAGTACTAATCTGTCTTCTTAACATTAATTCTTCTTCTCTAGATTTTAATTTAATTTCTCAAAAACTTCCTTGACTGTTTTTCCTACAGGGGGTTTTTCATTAAACATTAACAATTTACGTTCCACAGCTGAATCATTGCATTTAGAGCAAACAAATTTATTCTTTAGAAGTAGTTGCATTAATTGGGAAAGTCATGTTTTTTCCTTCATACTTAATGGTCATATGAGAAATCGCAACTATACTTATTAAAGGAATACAAAAACAAACCAGCCCATTCCCAGAAACATACTGAGCTCCTCCAGAGGATGGACGCCTTGTGCCATCCACCTCAGTAGGGCCTTGCCATTGCCTGAGTCAGGGGAGGGGTGCAGCATTTCACTTTGTTCTACATGATAGCAGAATGCATTTCAATTCATCATATACAAATGGAGTGCAACATTTCAATTCTCTGATTGTACACTGTGTAGATATACACCATTCACGCAATCATACATATTCCTAGGGTAATGGTGTCCATCTCATTCCACCATCTTTTATATCCTCATAACCCCTCATAACCCCTCCCCACCCACCCCTTTGCCCATCCAAAGATCCTCCATTCTGCCCCCACCCATCATAGATCAGCATCCATTAATCAGAGAAAACATTCGGCCTTTAGTTTTTTGGGATTGGCTTACTTCACTTAGCGTAATATTCTCCAACTCCATCCATTTACCTGCAAATGCCACAATTTTATTCTCTTTTAATGCTAAATAATATTTCATTATGTATAATAAATGGGAATATTATTTCCTAGGCAAGTTCCTTTCAGTCTTGAATTTTTAACCAAGGGTGTATGTTTCATAGACAACTTCATGGAATTTTTTTACAAAAAGAAATCTTCATTTGCTGACCTTTAGCTCCCACCTTTGTGTCCCATGCAATGAATCCCTGATCTCCCTCAAGAAAATCCATGAGGCTTGGGCTATAGCTCAGTTGGTAGAGTATTTGCCTCACAAGCACAAGGCCCTGGGTTCAATCTCAAGAACTGCTAAAATTAAAAAAAAAAAAAAGCCTTGTGAGAAAATCTTTATCAGAGAAGCCTGTAATGAGAAGCACTTATATCAGCACAACTGCATTTTCAGAAGGAAAGTCTAAGCCTCAAAATAAGACTGTTGTTCAGTAAATTGATTTAAGAAGCAAATCTTGCTCCCACACCATTGGCAAAAGTTAGGTCCAATAGTACCAAATCAATCAAGAAGATTCTAAAGCCCTATGTCTTCAAATTAACTCTAAGGTGCCCTTATTCCCCTACATCTTTACAGGGGTGTCTGACCTTTCTGATATTTCTTAATGGCCTTCATCATATAGTCTTCTGCCACTGCCTCTTCTGAAGACCCTCTGTTTGCACAGGGATAGTCACAGCTATTCCAAACCATTACTCCAAGTGTCCACCTTCTCTCAATAATAATAATATGTTGGGGCTGGGGATGTGGCTCAAGCGGTAGCACACTCGCCTGGCATGCGTGTGGCCAGGGTTCGATCCTCAGCACCACATACAAAGAAAGATGTTGGGTCCGCCGATAACTGAAAAATAAATATTAAAAATTCTCTTTCTCTCAAAAAAAGAAGGGAAAAACTCATTGATGAGTTTATTTTAAAAAATAATAATAACACTGTGTTAAAAAAACAAGCGTGCTGGGCTGAGGCTGGGGCTCAGTGGTAGAGTGCTTGCCTAGCACCTGTGGGGCTCTGGGTTCGATCCTCAGCACCACATAAAAATAAATAAATAAAATACAGGTATTGTGTCCAGCTACAACTAAAATATAAATGTTTTAAAAAGAAAAAAAAACAAGCATGCACACACACATACACACACACACACAACACACACTCTCTCTCTCTCCAACATGTAATTAATATCACTACCATTTAAATTTTACATATGTGCCAAAAATGATCATAAGAGTCCCATGTATAATCTCAGTTCACCTTCATAACAAGTCAGTGAAGTTCAAATTCTTTAATCGACTAAACAGAAACACAGAAAGGTCATGTACTTGTTCAAGTCACATAGCAAAGAGTGTGCAGAGTGGAAATGTACACTCAGCAGCCTAGCTCCACTGTCTGTACTCTTACCCCATCACACAATCCTGCAGGTCTACGTTCGATTTTCCCCACTGGTTATACTTAGGCATATTAAACATCCAAACCACTGTTACTAAGCATGAAAGTACCAAAAAGCAAAAACAATCTCCCTAAAAAACAACAACAAAAAAGTGTTAAGAACAAAAGAAAACAATACTGTAAAATAGCGCTTCTCAGTCTCAACACTGCTGACATTTTGAACAGGGTAATTATTTCTTCCCTTCCTTCCTTCCTTCCTTCCTTCCTTCCTTCCTTCCTTCCTTCCTTCCTTCCTTCCTTCCTTTCTTTCTTTCTTTTTTTTTCCATACTGGGGATTCAACTCAGGGGCACTTGGCCACTGAGCCACATCCCCAGCCCTATTTTGTATTTTATTTAGAAACAGGGTCTCACTGAGTTGCTTAGTGCCTCACTTTGAACTCATGATCCTGCTGCCTCAGTCTCCCCAGCCACTGGGATTACAGGTGTGCACCACCTACCCAGCTTGGTCAGGGTAATTCTTTCTGAGAGCCAGAGAGGCAGGACATGTCCTGTGAATTATAGCAGCAGTCCTGCCCTCTACCTTTGGAAGCTAGTAACACTGGTGCCCTCAGATGTGACCATTGCAAGAGGTCTCCAGACAGTGGCAAATGTTCCCTGAAGGGCAAATTCACTCCACATTGAGAACCACTGCCAGAAGTTTTCCTCTAGAAACTAGTGAGATAGAAAGCTTGAGGGTTTTTTTTTTTTCTGTGCTCAATTAGTTTATATAGGTTCCTAAAAGGTAATGGTGGAATTTTAAATCAGTTGTGTGAAGAAAATCCTTTTCAGCTGGGCATGGTGGCCCATGCCTATAATCCCAGCTATTCAAGAAGCTGAGGAAGGAGGATTGCAAGTCTGAGGCCAGACTCAGCCTAGACCTAATAAGACCTAACTCAAATTTTAAAAGTTAAAAAAAAAAAAGGTTGGGAACATAGCACAGAGGTAGAATGCTCCTGGGTTCAATCTCCAATACCAAAAAACAAAGAGCAGCAACAAAAGCCTTTAAATAAATGGTATTTGGATAATCAGCCTTTTTTTAAAATTTTTTTTAATTTTTTTTAATGTTGGTTGTTCAAAACATTACATAGTTCTTGATATATCATATTTCACATTTTGATTCAAGCAGGTTATGAACTCCCATTTTACCCCGTATACAGCTTGCAGAATCACATCAGTTACACTTCATTGCTTTACATATTGATATACTCATGTCTGTTGTATTCTGCTGCCTTTCCTATCCTCTACTATCCCCCCTCCCCTCCCCTCCCCTCCCCTCTTCTCTCTCTACCCCCACTACTGTAATTCATTCCTCCCCCTTGTACTGTTTTTCCCTTTCCCCTCACTTCCTCTTGTATGTAATTTTGTATAACCCTGAGGGTCTCCTTCCATTTCCATGCAATTTCCCTTCTCTCTCCCTTTCCCTCCCACCTCTCATCCTTGTTTAATGTTGGTCTTCTTCTCGTGCTCTTCTTCCCTAGTCTGTTCTTAGTTACTCTCCTTATATCAAAGGAGACATTTGGCATTTGTTTTTTAGGGCTTGGCTAGCTTCGCTTAGCATAATCTGCTCTAATGCCATCCATTTCCCACCAAATTCTATGATTTTGTCATTTTTTACTGCAGAGTAATACTCCATTGTGTATAAATGCCACATTTTTTTTATCCATTCGTCTATTGAAGGGCATCTAGGTTGATTCCACAGTCTTGCTATTGTGAATTGTGCTGCTATGAACATCGATGTAGCAGTGTCCCTGTAGCATGCTCTTTTTAGGTCTTTAGGGAATAGACCAAGAAGGGGAATGGCTGGGTCAAATGGTGGTTCCATTCCCAGATTTCCAATAAATCTCCATACCGCTTTCCAAATTGGCTGCACCAATTTTCAGTCCCACCAACAATGTACAAGTGTACCCTTTTCCCCACATCCTCGCCAGCACTTATTGTTGTTTGACTTCCTAATGGCTGCCAATCTTACTGGAGTGAGATGGTATCTTAGGGTGGTTTTGATTTGCATTTCTCTGACTGCTAGAGATGGTGAGCATTTTTTCATGTATTTATTGATTGATTGTATGTCCTCCTCTGAGAAGTGTCTATTCAAGTCCTTGGCCCATTTGTTGATTGGGTTATTTGTTATCTTATTGTCTAATTTTCTGAGTTCTTTATATATTCTGGATATTAGGGCTCTATCTGAAGTGTGAGGAGTAAAGATTTGTTCCCATGATGTAGGCTCCCTATTTACCTCTCTTATTGTTTCTTTTGCTGAGAAAAAACTTTTTAGTTTGAGTAAGTCCCATTTGTTGATTCTAGATGTTAACTCTTGTGCTATGGGTGTCCTATTGAGGAATTTGGAGCCCGACCCCACAATATGTAAATCATAGCCAACTTTTTCTTCTATCAGATGCCGTGTCTCTGATTTGATATCAAGCTCCTTGATCCATTTTGAGTTAACTTTTGTGCTTGGCGAGAGAAAGGGATTCAGATTCATTTTGTTGCATATGGATTTCCAGTTTTCCCAGCACCATTTGTTGAAGATGCTATCCTTCCTCCATTGCATGCTTTTAGCCCCTTTATCAAATATAAGAAAGTTGTAGTTTTGTGGGTTGGTTTCTGTGTCCTCTATTCTGTACCATTGGTCCACCCGCCTGTTTTGGTAACAGGACCATGCTGTTTTTGTTACTATTGCTCTGTAGTATAGTTTGAGATCTGGAATCGCTATACCACCTGATTCACACTTCCTGCTTAGTATTGTTTTTGCTATTCTGGGTCTTTTATTCTTCCATATGAATTTCATGATTGCTTTCTCTATTTCTACAAGAAATGCCGTTGGGATTTTGATTGGCATTGCATTAAACCTATAGAAAACTTTTGGTAATATCGCCATTTTGATGATGTTAGTTCTGCCTATCCATGAACAGGGTATGTTTTTCCATCTTCTAAGGTCTTCTTCAATTTCTCTTTTTAGGGTTCTGTAGTTTTCATTGTATAAGTCTTTCACCTCTTTTGTTAGGTTGATTCCCAAGTATTTTATTCTTTTTGAGGATATTGTGAACGGCGTGGTTGTCCTCGTTTCCATTTCAGAGGATTTGTCGCTGATATACAGGAATGCCTTTGATTTATGCATGTTGATTTTATAACCTGCCACTTTGCTGAATTCATTTATTATCTCTAATAGTTTCTTTGTAGACCCTTTTGGGTCTGCTAGGTATAGAATCATGTCATCTGCAAATAGTGATAATTTAAGTTCTTCTTTTCCTATTTTTATGCCTTTAATTTCTTTCGTCTGTCTAATTGCTCTGGCCAGTGTTTCGAGAACTATGTTGAACAGAAGTGGTGAAAGAGGGCATCCCTGTCTTGTTCCAGATCTTAGAGGGAATGCCTTCAATTTTTCTCCATTCAGAATGATGCTAGCCTGAGGCTTAGCATAAATTGCTTTTACAATGTTGAGGTATGTTCCTGTTATCCCTAGTTTTTCAAGAGTTTTGAACATAAAGGGATGCTGTACTTTGTCGAATGCTTTTTCCGCATCTATCGAGATGATCATATGGTTCTTATTTTTAAGACTATTGATGTGGTGAATAACATTTATTGATTTCCGTATATTGAACCAACCTTGCATACCAGGGATGAATCCTACTTGATCATGGTGCACAATTTTTTTGATATGTTTTTGTATCCGATTCGCCAGAATTTTATTGAGGATTTTTGCATCTAGGTTCATTAGAGATATTGGTCTGTAGTTTTCTTTCTTTGAAGTGTCTTTGTCTGGTTTCGGAATCAGGGTGATGTTAGCCTCGTAGAATGAATTTGGTAGTTCTCCCTCTTTTTCTATTTCCTGAAATAGCTTGAAAAGTATTGGTATTAGTTCCTCTTTAAAGGTTTTGTAAAACTCTGCTGTATACCCGTCCGGTCCTGGGCTTTTCTTGGATGGTAATCTTTTGATGGTTTCTTCTATTTCCTCAATTGATATTGGTCTGTTTAGGTTGTCTATATCCTCCTGACTCAATCTGGGCAGATTATATGACTTAAGAAATTTATCGATGCCTTCACTATCTTCTATTTTATTGGAGTATAAGGATTCAAAATAATTTCTAATTATCTTCTGTATTTCTGAAGTGTCTGTTGTGATATTGCCTCTTTCATCCCGTATGCTGGTAATTTGAGTTCTCTCTCTTCTTCTCTTCGTTAGCATGGCTAAGGGTCTGTCAATTTTATTTATTTTTTCAAAGAACCAACTTTTAGTTTTGTCAATTTTTTCAATTGTTTCTTTTGTTTTGATTTCATTAATTTCAGCTCTGATTTTAATTATTTCTTGCCTTCTACTTCTTTTGCTGTTGTTTTGCTCTTCTTTTTCTAGGATTTTGAGATGAAGTATGAGATCATTTATTTGTTGGTTTTTTCTTTTTTTAAGGAATGCACTCCAAGCAATGAATTTTCCTCTTAGAACTGCTTTCAATGTGTCCCATAGATTCTGATATGTTGTGTCTGTGTTTTCATTTAACTCTAAGAATTTTTTAATTTCCTCCTTGATGTCTTCTAAAACCCATTGATCATTCAGTAACCTATTGTTCATTCTCCAAGTGATGCATGATTTTTCCTTCCTTCTTTTATCGTTGATTTTCAGTTTCATTCCATTGTGATCAGATAAGATGCATGGTATTATCTCTACTCCTTTATATTGACTAAGAGTTTCCCTGTGACATAATATATGATCTATTTTTGAGAAGGATCCATGTGCTGCTGAGAAAAAAGTGTAGCTGCTTGATGTTGGGTGGTGTATTCTATATATGTCAATTAAGTCTAGGTTGTTAATTGTATTATTGAGTTCTATAGTTTCCTTATTCAACTTTTGTTTGGAAGATCTGTCCAGTGGTGAGAGAGGTGTGTTAAAGTCTCCCATGATTATTGTATGGTGGTCTATTAGACTCTTGAACTTGAGAAGAGTTTGCTTGATGAACATAGCAGCCCCGTTGTTTGGGGCATATATATTTATGATTGTTATGTCTTGTTGGTGTATGGTTCCCTTGAGCAGTATGTAGTGTCCCTCTTTATCCCTTTTGATTAACTTTGGCTTGAAATCTATTTTATTTGATATGAGTATGGACACTCCTGCTTGTTTCCGCAGTCCATATGAGTGATATGATTTTTCCCAACCTTTCACCTTCAGTCTATGTATATCTTTTCCTATCAAATGCGTCTCCTGCAGGCAGCATATTGTTGGGTCTTGTTTTGTGATCCATTCAACTAGCCTGTGTCTCTTAATTGGTGAGTTTAAGCCATTAACATTTAGGGTTATTATTGAGATATGGTTTGTTCTTCCAGCCATAGTTTGTTTATTAATGCTATTAAACCTGATTTGTTTTCCTCTTTGATTATTTTCCCCCCTTTACTGTCCTACCTCCCACTGTTGGTTTTTATTGTTGTTTTCCATTTCCTCTTCCTGTAGTGTTTTGCCAAGGATTTTTTGAAGAGATGGTTTTCTAGCTGCAAATTCTTTTAACTTTTGTTTGTCGTGGAATGTTTTAATTTCATCTTCCATCCTGAAGCTTAATTTCGCGGGATACACGATTCTTGGTTGGAACCCATTTTCTTTTAGCGTTCGAAATATGTTATTCCAGGATCTTCTAGCTTTTAGAGTCTGTGTTGAGAGATCAGCTGTTATCCTGATTGGTTTACCCCTAAATGTAATCTGCTTCCTTTCTCTTGTAGCTTTTAAAATTCTCTCCTTATTCTGTATGTTGGACATCTTCATTATAATGTGTCTAGGTGTGGATCTCTTATGATTTTGCACATTCGGCGTCCTGTAGGCTTCTAGGATTTGGGATTCTGTCTCATTCTTCAAGTCTGGGAAGTTTTCTTGTATTACTTCACTGAATAGATTGCTTAATCCTTTGGTTTGGAGCTCTGTGCCTTCCTGTATCCCAATGACTCTTAAGTTTGGTCTTTTGATATTATCCCATAGTTCTTGAATGTTCTGCTCATGGCTTCTTAGTGGACTTGCTGAGCTGTCTATGTTCTTTTCAAGTTGAAATACTCTGTCTTCATTGTCTAATGTTCTATCTTCTAAGTGATCCACTCTGCTGGTAGTATTCTCAATTGAGTTTTTAAGTTGGTTTATTGTTTCCTGCATTTCTAGGATTTCTATTTGTTTGTTTTTTATTACCTCTATCTCCCTGTGAAATTGATCTTTTACTTCCTGGATTTGTTTGTCAATGTGATCTTTCATTGTCTGATTTTGCTGTCTCATGTCTTCCTTGAGACTCCAGATCATCTGAAGCATGTATGTCCTGAGCTCTCTATCTGACATTCCATCTGTTGCAGCTATTACCTCTTCTAAAGTTGAGTTGACCTGCATTGCCTGTGGTCCTCTCTTTCCTTGTCGTTTCATACTGCTGGCATTTCTTTCTGCTTGGTGAAATTGTTGTGTCTTTGATATTTTCCCTCTATTTATTTATATTGCTCTTGTATAGTTGAAAAATCACCCTTGCAGGGCAGGTAGTGGCTGTGATCCTCCTCCAATTAGTGTGATCCGTCTACCATGCTGGCAGCCCCTAGGTCTGCTCTGCTGGTCAGTCAAAGGTCCGCCTACCTAGCAGGCGCCAGGGGCACCTGTGTCACTCCGTAGGTTGCTGGGCCTAACCTCCCGATGGGTCGCAGGTTCCCCTAGCTTGCAGGCACTGAGGGAGGGGCCGGTTCCATCCCTCAGCAGGCCGCTGGGCCCGATCTGCCGGTGTTCACAGTCCCGCCTACCTTGCAGACACTGGGGGAGGGGACGGGCCTGCCCCTCAGCCGGCCGCCGGACCTGTCCTAGTGGGTCCGGTCCGCGTTCCCCGCAGCGCGTGTAGCTGCTCTGTCACTTGGCTGGTTGCTGGGCCTGACCCGCCCGCCCGTGGGTTGCAGGTTCGCCTAGCTTGCAGGCACTGGGGGAGGGGACCTAATCAGCCTTTTTGTTTATAAAAAAGAGATCCCTACCTCACACCACAAAAAAAAAAAAAAAAAAAAAAATTCATGAACCAAAGCATGGAAAATATAAGACTATATATGGAATATTTTTATAAATTTAGGATATAGATTACATTCCTTAAAGGACATATACAACTATAAGGAAAAAAATAATAGATTTGCCAACAAAAATGCAAAAAATTTTCAAAAGAAAGATAATATCTATAACAAAGATATGTTACAAAGATGAAATATTTGTAGCTTATATAACATACAAAAGAGAGATAGGTAGGATCAGTATATAAAGATTCAGAATTATATAATATATAAAGGATATATGAAGACAAACAACAATAAGTTTTGGTGAGGATGTTGGGAAAAAGGCACACTCATACATTGCTGGTGGGACTGCAAATTGGTGCAACCAATATGGAAAGCAGTATGGAGATTCCTTGGAAAACTGGGAATGGAACCACCATTGGACCCAGCTATGCCTCTCCTTGGTCTATACCCGAAGGACTTAAAAACAGCATACTACAGGGACACAGCCACATCAATGTTTATAGCAGCACAAGTCACAATAGCTAAACTGTGGAATCAACCTAGATGCCCTTCAGTAGATGAATGGATGAAAAAAATGTGGCATATATACACAATGGAATATTACTCAGCAATAAAAGAGAATAAAATCATGGCATTTGCAGGTAAATGGATGGCCTTGGAGAAGATAATTCTAAGTGAAGTTAGCCAATCCCAAAAAAACAAATGACGAATGTTTTCTTTGATATAAAGTGACTCATAGTGGGGTAGGGAGGGGTGGATCATGGGAGGAATAGATAAACTCTAGATAGGGAAGAGGGGTGGGAGGGGGAGGGAGGGAGCAGGGGATTAGCAAGAATGGTGGAATATGATGAACATCATTATCCAAAGTACATGTATGAAGACATGAATTGGTGTGAACATACTTTATACAGAGATATGCAAAATTGTGCTTTATATGTGTAATAAGAAATGTAATGCATTCTGCTGTCATTTTTTTAAAAAATCAATAAAAAATTTAAAAAATAAAATGTAAAACCAATGAGAAAAATGAAGTAATGCCAACAATGCTGAGGAAAAAATAAATAAATAAAAAATATATTTAGGACATATAAACAATAATTTTAAATGAAAAACTGATAGTAAAAGTAGATCAAAAAGCATTTTCCATTCATATACATATAAAAGTATATGAATAGAAAGACAAAAATAAAAATTAGTATAGCCAATAATTATTTGAGAAGATGTTCAACTTCATTTTAATCAATGAAAATCAAATTCAAGATGTTAATTCACATATCATAGTAGCTAAATATGTCAAGGAGTGATCTTTTTTTCACAATTTTAAAAATTTACAGTCTTTTTTCTTAGCCTATATAAATTGTTCATTAATTATAGTTTGGTTTAATTTTTTAATATATATTTCTCTTTCCAAACTACAGTTACAGAGAAAAGATAATCAAGGTGACCTGATGGTCAGTGATCGATCTTGATTCAGTAATCATAAAATTCTCATCACTTCCAAGGAGTTCCACATGTGTCTTGGCTTCACCCTGTTATGGACTATTAATACTTGGTTTTGATTGAGATGTAGGGTTTGGATCATTGACACTCTTTGGGACTTTAACTGGAATAGTATTTTTTTGTGTGCAGTTAACTGCCCTACCACAGAGCTATACCCTCCCAGAATATTGCTGTTTCTGTAAGTATCTCTTAAAAGTAACTATAACTGCCAGGCACAATGGTGCATGCCTGTAATCCCAGTGGCTCGGGAGGCTGAGGCAGGAGGATTGTATATTTAAAGCCAGCCTCAGCAAAAATGAGGCACTAAGTAACTCAGCAAGACCTTGTCTCTAAATATAATATAAAAAAGAACTGGGGATGTGGCTCAGTGGTTAAGTGCCCCTGGGTTTAATCCCCGGTACCAAAAAAAAAAAAGGAAGAAAGAAAGAAAAGTAAATGTACTTTTGATCTAGTTGCACAAAGTATATAATTTAAATTATTTTTTTGCTGTGTTACAATGTGATTATATGCCTTTTTACCATAGGTAAAAACAGAAGAAAAGCATATTTCTGTATATTCACAAAAATGCAACCTTAAAGCATATTTCTAAAAAGTTTTAGAGTAGACTTAACCTCAGGTTTGGGTACTAGTATCAAAGACAAGATCAAAGGTAACTTTCATTTATCTGTGATGTATGGATGCTTGCTGGTACAGTTAGAGAAAAACTAAAAGGAATTAGAAATAATGACAACGCCAGGAGTTTCTGATACAGCCAGGTTATCACTGGTCCTTGAGCAGCCACTTAAGAACTAGCAGAGACAACCTTTAAGGCTTATAATAGCTCTGCTCTTCAGTGCCCATCTTGCATGTCAAGCCTAGCTCCTCAGGCAGCAGCACAGGGCTTCTGAATTCAGGGATCCTAGGTGTGGCTTGACGGGTGCAATGATAGTACTTAGATCCTGAGCCACTGAGACTCTCCCTCGAACTCTTCTAGATTGACACTTCCCAGGAGGACAGAAGAACTGCCAATCATGCAGAGAGCAGCTCCCTTCTAATCCCAACTGAGCTAAATATAATGTCTTGAAAGTCTCCACTCCTCCTCCTTCCCTCTCCTGCTATGAATCTCCATGTTTATTCCCCAGTTTCTGGAGGCCACTCCTGGGTCCCTCTGCCCCTGGAGCCCTTCCTGGCTGGGGCCTAATTAAGCCACAGTTGAGCAGCTCTGAAGTGAGAATTCCTGGGAGGCTTGTTAAGTTCAGTGCTTAAGAAAATGGAAGGAACATCATTAAGAACTTAGCTTATTAGGCAGCTGGGCCAATACCAGCAGCAAAAAGGTCAAAGAGACTCAGTGTCCCTCAGAGGCACCTGAAGAAATTTGTTTTAACTTTTCCCTAAGTGGATCCCAAGTGTGCACACTAGCTACTAAGCACAAACCCAAGATACCATCACCAATACCCTGTGTCTTCATCATAACCTCATGAATATTATCCCAATCAGTATTACATCACTTTCACCCAATATTATCCTAAATCTATCATCCTTTCTGTATTATCCCTAAAGCAAAGACACCGTGTCCCTGAATGTACCCTTTCTGTTCCTGAAAACCTAGCCAAGTTAAGGGACCAATGAGAGCAAACCTGGGCTGAAAAATCCAGATATGTACTACCCTGAAGGACACCGTCTTCCTTCTTTGCATACTGGGAACTAACTCAAGCCACTTTCTTGTATATGCCAAAACAGATGCTCCTTGAGAGCCCGCATACAAGCAAACTAAGCAAGCTCATGTTGATGGTGTCACTGCTTCAGCAGCCTAAGATATAAAACCCTTCTCTGAGGGCACTGTGGAAAGGATACATGTCTCTCATCATCTGGCTGCTACTGAACAAAACACCGTGAGGGAGAGAGGCACTGCTTGGCAAGGCACTATGAGAGCAGAGGTGCTAACAGCCTGTCACCACTGAACTCTTTTTATAGCAGTCTCTGATCCCTTGGAAGCTTTCCTAATAAATCATATATTTACCATGCTGTTGATGGCACTTTGTTTGACCTGGCTGCAGTGTCTTCCTCTGCCCTGACACAGCTGGGCTGTGGATAAGACTCTTTCCATATTGCTTTGTCATGCTCAATATCATTCCCAACTCATCACCTCACTAACATCATCATCAGTATTATCATCATCCCCATCACCATTACAAACTCCGTCACTCAGTTTCACCCTTCCATCACTCCAAGACCATCGCTACATGTATGTCTGCAGCCCATGAGAGCAGCCCAATATCCTGAAGACTCAGAGGAGAAGTCTTTACTTTAAAACAGAAAAATATTTTAAAATAATTGTTGTGTGATTTTGATCAGTTACAAAAAGACAAAAGCACAGCATGATAGAAGATAATTGATGGAAACAAGGAGAATGCATTAAGTGTAATAAAATTAAGCTGGACACTGGAAACAGTAAATGGAAAGATAGACCTCTCATAAAAATTGAAATATTCCCCAGAATGCAGGGAAAAGATGAAATTATAAAATGTAGGATCAGTTGCTTTGATACATTCTACAAATATTAAAGAATTTCTAGAAAAGAAAACACTAAATGGACCAGAGGCAATATACAAAAGTATGATACAGGAATTTCTGAATCTCAAAAGCAATACTTTGATAATCAAATGTTCCATTTATTCTAGGAAGATTATCAAGTGGGTGTGTGTATATACATATACACATTGTTCTCCATGTTGGAGCTAGAATGATCCATTCAAGTCTTAGGACATTAGTCCTAGGTTTAAATATCTCAAGATTTCAATAAAGTTCTAGCACTCTTAAAATTAAAAACAGAACCCCAGAGTGATTCACAAGTCCCTGCCCTTCTCCCTGATTTTCTGCCTAACTGATCTTTCTATTCCTTGTACATGCTGTACTCCTTCTGACAGTATGGAACTTGGAAGGTGTGGTTCCCTCCCCCAGAGCTCTCAACCCTCCACCATCAATTTCCTCTGGTTATCTCCTACTTTATATCTCATGCATCCCAAGGAATGATCTCTCATATCCTTATGCCTCCACAAGGAAACTTTCCAGACCTCTCCACTCCAGCTAGGCCAAAAGGATGTATCATAAGCTCTTGTGGTACCATGCACTTTTCCACTTGAGTACATCTAACAAATTGGATTTATATTTATTTATATGATTCATTGATTTCTATCTCTCTTCCCTTCAGTTATGATCTCCAGGAGAGTAGGGACAAAGAGCCAAGAAAATTCTCAAGGCATTCTCCAATCAGGCTGGATGCACACTGCACCAGTCTCATCCATCCACAAAGCTCCAGGGGACGTAATCACCATTGCTCACCTCCTCACTGGGCACATGTCCAATGGCATTGTAAGATGGAGGTGTGGAGGAAACCTGGAGCTGCTACAGGACAGCCGGAATCTCTCCACAGTTTGTCTGTCCTGTGTCTTGGAGACCCCTTATTTAACCAGTAAAGAAAAGGGAAGTCCCAGTTCCCTTTCCTCACTAAAAGAGAAAAGAGTCACATTGCCTTCCACTAGGAGATAGACCAAGCCAAATGCTTCTACTTCATTGACCTTCCTCCCACATTTCAAGTCTTTTCATGTAATCCACTAGAACTGTGCTGAAGTGATTTTCTCAGGGCTGGTTTGTGTCTAGAAACTCATTGAAATTCTTTGAAAAAGTGGAGATTTAACTAAACTTTAGAGCTAATAGAAAACATCCCAACTTCATGTTCTGAGAAAATGGAAGATAGTGAATATAAAAAGGGAATCAACCATAATTCCACTTCTTTAAAACCAATAGCATTTTTTTTATTTCATCAAGTACATATTTTGTATAAATTTCCATTCCCTGTACACTAGTCACTTATTTGGTAGACTTTTTTTTTTTGCTTCATTTTATCATATGCATTACCCAAAGTTGCTTCACATTCAATATGTCTATCATCTTTAATGGATGAAAAATAATATGCACATGTTGATAGCATTATAAAAACAATACTGAAATGAGCATCTTTGCAGCTGTTAAATTCTGCATTTTCAGATTACTTCTTTAGGAATTATTACTAAAATTGATGTCCTAGATTATGTTAAATCTGATTTTGCTAGCCAGCATCCATTCCCCATGCTTCTAGTAAGATATTTTCAATAGAAACTTAGAAAAGCCCAGAAATTCCAGCATATTGTTTTGTATGGTTAAAATAAAGAGATGATTAAAGTATGATTTCATGAAGCACATGTTTATGCCATACAAAGAGTTTTTTATTTTATTCACAATGCTTAATGTTGGGGAGGGTGGGTAATAAGAACAAATCTCACAGAGAATACTTCTGATAGATGAGATACATTAACCACATACAGTGGAGGCAGACCTCTGTGGACAATAATGTCTAATTGAAGTTCAAGGTGAACCTGTAAGTGGCTTGTCCAATAAGAATAGAGATCACAGTGACGTGTAAGGACCTTGGATGTAGAGGGCAGTGCCCATGTTGGTGGCTTTGGAGATCTGCCCCAAAGCCTATAGGTATGGTCCTGTCACAGCCAGAACTCTCAATCTTTGGATTGTGGCCAACAGAGGATAGTCCCACCATGGCCTAAGCTCTCAAAGTCCAACTCTTAGGTTTATATGTGTTCTGGAATCCACTAGTTGAGGTCTATAACACATGTGAGGTCTGAAAAAGTGTTATACAACTGTCTCACTGGGCAGGAGTATACTCCAAGTTCTTATCACAGCAAAACATTTATCATTTATGTAGTAAATTATGTAAGTGTTTGCAATCATTTCAAAGCTACATAATACTTACTGGGTAAGTTCTGTCAAATTTTACATGAATAACCATGTCATCAAAGAATAAAAACATTTTGCTCCTTTTTTTTCTAATAGATTTCCTTTTCTTTCTTTTTCTTTTCTTATTGCCCCAGCTCAACTCCCTGGTCCATTGTTCAGTAGAAGTGGTGAGAGCAGATATTCTTTCCTTGTTCTTGATCTCATGATAAAATTGGTCATGTCTTACACCATTAAATTTAATTTTGACCTTAGAGTTTTCATAGTGTTCAAGAATTCTCTAATATTCCTACTGAGCTAAGAGTTTTATCAGGAATGGATGTTGGATTTAGTCAAAGATTTTCTGCATCTATTGAAGTGATCATATGGTTTTTCAGCTTCCTTGTAACGAGAATTACAGTGATTGATTTGTGAATGCCAAATCATTGATATGTTTTTATCTTGTAATATTTTTATCTGGTTTGGATACCAGGGTAATGTTGGGCTCTTAGAATGAGTTGGGAAGAACATACTCTGTAGACTTTAAAAATTTCCAATTTGTCAAGATTTGTTTAATATCCCAGAATATGGACTATGTTGATGATATATTTTGTATGTTCTGGAAAGAAATGTTTATTCTGCTGTTATTGGGTGGACTGTACTATAAATATCAATTAGGTCAAGTTGGTTGATAATGTTGTCAAAGTCTTTATTCCTGTGGATATCCTATTTGCTCAGTTGATTATTGAGAGAGGAGAATGTGTATATCTGACTATAGTTGTGGATTTGTCTGTTTCTCCTTGGAGCTCTCTAGGTTTTTGCTTCATGTATTTTGAAGCCCCTACTCTCCAGGATAGATTTCCCTGAAACCTCCCAAAGTGACCTTAACCCAGCCCACCCATCCCTACCCCAACAATGGAAACTGGAGTTGATCTACAGCCAAGCCTCTGTGTTTGTGGTTGGGGGGACTCCCTGCAACCTGCTGGTCAGACTCCCCACACATCCCCGGGACTCCTTGCTTCTTGTCTCCATGGTACACAGACCTGGAATTGTCTTGGCAACACAGAGCCACGGGAATGGGCAGGCTGGGAAAGACACTCCTTCCCCTCCTTCAGTACGCTTTGAGCTCTGGCCCAGATACAGAAGCAGGTAGCTATAATGACAGGAAAGGTCAAAACTGAATCCATCCCTGTGGAAAGGTGAGCTTGGCAGGACTGTAGGCTTAGGTTTCTACCCTGCCCTGATATTTGGTGGGTAAGATGGAGGAAACCCCTCCAGCTCTTCAAATACTGTGGACCACCTGATTTCTAAGGGACAGTTAGGACTCAGGAATGGAAATGGCATGATCACATTGCTGATGACCACCATCCTTTCAGCAAATTTGCTTGGGGGGTGGGGCAGGAAGGTGACTGTTGGAAGCATGAAGGGTGCAGAACTGGGCGCCTCCCCCTTGTCCCTTCTGTTGTCCAGAGCTTGTTTCTGTGGGGTGAAAGCAGTCAGATAACCTTAGTACAAGGACTTAAAATATTTGTAACATACAGAACTTCATCAGTGAATGCTTATGCAGAATATGTACACAGCTAAAAATCAGCAAGGCAGGCAACCTAGTCAAAGATAATTTAGAGATAAGAATGGGCACTCAGTGGGGGGATCATGGGAAGAACTTCAGACAGGGCAAAGGGGAGGGAGGGGAAGAAACAAAGCATGGGGGTTGGAAGGACGGTGGCATTACATGGACATCATTATCCTAAGTACATGTATAAAAACAAAAATGGTTTGACTCTACCTTGTGTTCAACCAGAGACATGAGAAATTGTGTTCAATTCATATAATATGAATTGAATTATATTCTACAATCATGTATAACTAATTAAAATAAATAAAATTTAAATTTTTTTTAAAGAATGAGCACTCGGTTAAAAAAAAAAGAATACATAATAAATTGGCATTAAATAATGGCCCTGAGACCATCATTCTCTGTATCTGCACAAGCAGCCCAACAGGGACAGACTATCCACACAGCCCTCCTCATGCCTGAGCCTGTTAGAAAGGCTCTTCTCATGGAAAGGCTTTTAAGCGTGGGAACAACAGGGTGAGAGGGAAATCGTGGATTAGCTGTAAAGGTTTCAGTGTGAAGAGCACAGTCGGGGGGTTTGGGTGCTGATTCTGGGTAAGCCTGGGTTCTTTTTCTTGTAGTAATTACTTTTCCCATTTCCTATCTATCTCATGGAGGAGTGGGACTGGATCAGAGTTGGCACCTGGTATTTGACCCATGGATTCAATTTAGATTGTCCAGCACACCCTCCCTCTCTCCATATCTATCTATCTATCTAGCTATCTATCTATCTATCTATCCATCTATCTACTTATCTACCTTCCTGGGCAAATATACCTATAACCACTGATTAGGTTACACCTCTCACGACCTAATCATTTCTCCTCTGAAAATTCTTGCATTGTCTCACACGTGAGCTTCTGGGGGACACGTCATATCTAAACTATAATACCACTTTAAGCCACATGAAGGCTTGGGGCCAAACCAGAATTTCCCCTGTGGACTCCATGTCCTTTTCCAATTCCAGAGTCAATTCATCATATCTCTCTTTGGGATTCTGCCAACTAGGCCAATCGTTCAGCCCCAGGGCTGCACACACCCCAGCATACTGTTTGCTGACCCCAAAGGAAGAGCTTGGAGGACTCAACAGAGAAGTTTTGGACATTTTATTTCTTACTCCTCAGTGGGCGGCCGACCAGGATGCAGTGGAGGGCCACACTGCACCTACAGGCAGGGGAGTGTGTCGGATAGGTTGTGTGCCCACTGCACAGGTGGATTTCTTCAGGTGTATTATCAGGACATTCCTTCACTTGATAACCAAAGTCACTCTACTTTGATTCTCACCTAAAGATTGGAGACAAGGGAAGTGGCCGGCTTCCCTTCTCCATTTCCTTTGTTTCCACATTCTTTAGAATCCTTGTTCTACTGCAAACTTTCCTAGGCACTGATTAGTGTTGAACCCAACAACAGCCTGACGCCAAAGACTTCACTATTTTCTTTTTTCTATTCTATATTGTCTGTCTTCATCTCTAAGATGTGTTCTTTTTTTTTTCTTAATACACATCTAAGTCCCAACTCTTACCAGCTTTTAAATGGAAGGATCTCAAACAGTCCTTCATCAGGGCTTTAAAAATACCCTTATACTAAAATAGAAAATATCAAAGGCATCAAAATTTCTAGAGTCATATGATCTGCTCAAACTAAATCAGGATGATATGCACAAGTTCAATAGTCAATTTCAAGTAATTAAACAGAAGATGCCATCAGAAGCTTACCAACCAAGAAAAGCACAGGACCAGATGGATACACAGCCAAGTTCTACAAGACCTTCAAAGAAGAACTAACACCAACACTCCTCAAATTATTTCATGAAATAGAAAAAGAGAAAATACTTCCAAACTCATTCTATGAGGCCAATGTCACTCTGATTCCAAAACCAGACAAAGACACATCAAAGAGAGAAACTTCAGACCAATAACTCCAATGTACATAGGTGCAAAAATTCTCAATAAAATTCTGAAAAATCAAATACAAAAACATATCAAAAAGATAGTGCACCATGATTAAGTGGGGTTCATCCCAGGGATACAAGGTTGGTTCAACATATGGAAATCAATAAATGTAATTCATCACATCAATAGACTTAAAGATAAGAATCATATGATCATCTCAGTAGATGCAGAAAAAGCATTTGATAAAATACAGCACCCCCTTCATGTTCAAAATGCTAGAAAAACTAGAGATGACAGGAACATATTTCAACATTGTAAAAGCTGTCTATGCTAAGCCATAGGCCAACATCATTCTAAATGGAGAAAAATTGAAAATATTCCCTCTAAAAACTGGAATAAGACAGGGATGCCCTCTTTCTCCGCTGCTATTTAACATAGTTCTTGAAACACTGGCCAGAGCACTTAGATGAAAGAAATTAAAGGAATATGGATAGGAAAAGAAGAATTCAAACTATCACTATTTGCCTACAACATGATTCTATACCTAGAGAATCCAAAAAATTCCACCAGAAAACTTCTAGAACTAAGAGATGAATTCAGCTAAGTAGCAGGATATAAAAATCAACAACCATAAATCAAAGGCATTTCTGTACATCGATGACAAACCCTCTGAAAGAGAAACTAGGAAAATTACACCGTAACAATAGCCTCAAAAAAAAAAAAAACTTGGGGGCTGGGGCTGGGGCTGTAGCTCAGCGGCAGAGCACTTGCCTCTCATGTGTGAGGCCTGGGTTCAATCCTTAACACCACATAAAAATAAAGTAAAGGCATTCTGTTCATCTACAACTACAAAATTTTTACTTTATATACAACCAGAAATATGAAAAATGGTGCCATATACATGTAATAAGAATTGTAATGCATTCTGCTGTCATTTATTTTTTAAAAAAATCAATAAAAAATAAATAAAATGAAATACTTGGGAATCAACCAAATGAAAGAGGTGAAAGACCTCTACAATAAAAACTATAGAACACTAAAGAAAGAAATTAAAAAAGACCTTAGAAGATGGAAATATCTCCCTCCCTTGTTCTTGGATAGGCAGAATTAATATTGTCAAAATGATGACACCACCAAAAGCATTATATAGATTTAATTCAATTCCAATAAAAATCCCAATGACATTCTTCATAAAAATAGAAAAAGCAATCATGAAATTCATCTAGAAAAATAAGAGACCCAGAATAGTCAAAGTAATCCTTAGCAAGAAGAGTGAAGCAGGTGGCATCACTATACCAGACCTTAAACTATACTACAGAGCAATAGTAACAAAAATGGTATTGGCACCAAAATAGACTAGTAGACCAATGGTACAGAATAGAGGACACAGAGACAAACCAACTTAAATACAGTTATCTCATACTAGACAAAGGCAGAAAAACATATTGGAGTAAAGATAGCCTCTTCAACAAATTGTGCTGGGAGAATTGGAAATTCATATGCAGCAAAATGAAATTAAACCCCTATCACTCACCATACACAAAACTTAACTCAAAATGGATCAAGGACCTAGGAATTAGACCAGAGATCCTGCACCTAATAGAGAAAAAAGTAAGCCCAAATCTTCATCACATTGGATTAGTCCCCAACTTCCTTAACAAGACTCCTAAAGCACAAGAAATAAAATCAAGAATTAATAAATGGGATGGACTCAGAATAAAAAGCTTCTTCTCAGCAAAAGAAACAATCAATGAGGTGTAGAGAGAGACTACATTTGGGAACAAATTTTTTGCCACACGCACATCAGATAAAGCACTAATCTCCAGGATATACAAAGAATTCAAAAAACTTAAAACTAAAAAAACCCAAACAACCCAATCAATAAATAGGCTAAGGAGCTGAACAGATTATTTCTCAGAAGATGTACATTTGACCAACAAATATATGAAAATGTTCAATATCTCTAGCAATTAGAGAAATGCAAATCAAAACTACTCTAAGATTTCATTTTATACCAGTCAGAATGGCAGTTAATCAAGAATGCAGACAACAATAAATGTTGGCGAGGATGTGGGGGAAAAAGACACACTCATTCATTGCTGGTGGGACTGCAAATTGGTGCAATCTGGAAAGCAGTATGGAGATTCCTTAGAAAACTTGGAATGAAACCACCATTTATCCAGCTATCCCACTCCTCAGTCTATATCCAAAGGACTTAAAATGAGCATACTATAGTAACACAGCCACATCAATGTTTATAGCAGCTCAATTCACTAAACTGTGGAAGCAACCTAGATGCCCCTCGGTAGATGAATGGATAAAGAAACTGTGGCATATATACATAATGAATATTACTCAGCACTTAAAGAAAATAAAATTATGGCATTTTCAGGTAAATGGATGGAGTTGGAGAATATCATGCTAAGTGAAGTAAGCCAATCTGAAAAAATCAAAGGCTGAATGTTCTCTCTGATAAGTGGATGCTGATCCATAATGGGGGGTGGGGTGGGTATGGGAAAAATGGAGGAAATTTGATGGGGCAAAGAGAATGGAGAATGGGGGTAATAGGAAAGATGCTAGAATGAGAGGACATCATTACCCTAGGTACATGTATGACTGCACATTTGATGCGAGGCTATATCATGTACAACCATAGAAATGTAAAGTTGTGCTGCAATTGTGTACAATGAATCAAAATGCATTCTGCTTTATACATACCTAATTAAAAATTTTTAAAAACACATTTTAATCACCCACCTTATCATTTCTCTTGATGAGAGAGAGGGGTTTTGTTTTCTTTTACAGTGCTGGGGATTGAGCCCAGATTCTCACAAATGCTAGGCAAATACTCTACCACTAAGCTACAACCTTAGTTCTGGATAGTTTTTTAGTTTCATCTAAGTAGGCACCAAAAATCAATGCCCTAAAAGTAGCAAATATAAGAATTTATTCCACACACATGTTAGATGCTACCACAACACTAAAACTTACCTCTCTTTTTTATGTATTTTTAGATGTTATTTTCTAAATATGAAATAGGGAAGTTTGCTAAAGAGTAAAAGTTTGCTAAGAGTAAAAGTTTGCTAAGAGTAAAAGTAGAAGTTTGCTAAGAGTAAAAGTTTGCTAAGAGTAAAAGTAGAAGTTTGCTAAGAGTAAAACTAAAAGTTTTGCAAAGAATGAAAGAAAAACAGTATTTAGTCAAGGGATAAAAAAAAGCAGAATGTTAGAATTCAAGAAAGAATAGGATATGAGGCGACTTATGATTTCATTAATATCAATGAATCCAAAAAAGAATAAGGTTGGTACCTCAGACAAAGGGTGGGAAAGAGGTAGGAACTTCATTGGTCATCAAGATGAAGTTTGAGATCTCCATGAGCTAGTATTAGGCACTTAGGTGTAGACAGTCATATCACCAGCTTTGACTATATTTACTGGTTTATATTAAGAATTTCAAACTAAGGTAAGCCAAGGACCAAGAAATAAGCTACAAAAAGCAAATTTCTGTTGTGAAGCACCCCTTGGGCTTCAAGTCCAGAAGGATGGAGAAGTCATGCTGCTTGTCAGTGTTCTCTGCTCCTGAGGGCTCCGTCCTGCATGACACTTCTTTGGACCCAATTCTCATTGCCCCTACTTTATGGTCTTCAGGGTCCTCTCCTTGGTAAAGTGGAGGTAACCTCACTTCTCGGACTACGACTTGTACATGAAGTGATATAAATGATGTGAAATGGCTTTGGAAATGTGGCAGGTTATGGACCACTGGCTTCTTCTACTTTCCGAATTCCTGCTTCAGGACTTTTCTCCAAGGCCACAAGCTCTTAGCTCTGTCCTACACTTTCATTGATATTTGCACATTGAGCGTCAAAACTGCACATTATCTCAAGAACGGGAACTAATATCACTGCCCCATTTCTTCTCTTGGTTGTTTCCCATGCTCACTCTTAGACCAAGGCACTGGGACCACTGCCTCTTGGTGAGACCCTCTCACTGGCCAAAGTGCAGGGTTGGTAGCATCACAATGGGCATGCAGTCCTGGGGTGATGTGGGCCCTCATGTGTGGCATAACTGCTGGAGCAGCTCTGGCATGAGATCACTTGCTCACCATGACTGTGACAAGCTGAGAAGCCAGCAGTGTTTGAAATGATGACAAGGAAGGGCCCTCAAATTTCCCCACCTCGACCCCAGCCTCCTCCTCCCTCTGTTCCTCCAACAGCTCCTCCTCCAACCTGCCTTCCTCCCCTGACTACTCCATTTTTCTTCCCTCCATCTACTGTCCAGCGCAACGCCTCCCTCTCTGTCTTCTGCCCTACCTGGTTCCCTCCTCTAGCTAGTGGTGCCAGTTCCTACTACCCCACCTTCAATATCTCCATGCCCAGCTCCTCCTCTCTTCCTTCTGGACCACCCACTCGCCAGCCTGTTCGTCTTGCTCCCCTTTCCTGCTACTCCTCCATCATGGCCCCTACTCCTCCTCCCAGCCCTTCCTTCTAGTTCCCTCTTCTCTTGTCCTGCTCACAATCCAGTCATCCAAAACCAGACTGAGCCATTGATGACGTGCATTCTGGGGATGTGGTCCCTACTCCCCATGAGGTTCAGAATGGCCAGGATCTGAATGCCCAGCAGCCTGACCTGGGAACCCAAGGAAGGCAGGGCAAGGGCAAGCCAAGCTTCAGCCTGGAGCATCTCCCTGGTGAGTTCCAAGACCCTTTCCCGTGTCCAGACCCTGGTTACCTTACTATCATGGTAACCCTCTTGGGATGCCAGAGACCCTTTTCCCAGAGACCCACTTCCTCTCCCTCCCTGTCTTCTCTGCCCCCTGCAGGAGGCTCTGCATTTTTGCCTGGCTTCTCTGTGGAACTAGGGCTGAACTACAAGCATAGAAGGGAGTGAGCAAGGGGCTCTAGGAGCCTAAGTCCCTTGATGTGCCCTAACGTAAAGTGAGGGCAAGAAGACAGATGCGAGGGCTCTCAGGCAGGGCATGAGGCTCCTGTAACAGGTACTTGGGGACTCAAGGCTTGTTCTGTTCTGATTCTGTTTCCTCCCAGACTCCATTTTCCTCCTGCTGTGACTCCACAACATGACATGCCAGGGACTTTTTCCCTTGGGAAATGCCTCCTGCAAGAGGGAGGGGCATGGGGGAGAGGGAGAGGCCCATGTATTCTCGTCACAACCCTACAAATTAAGACTCTCAGTCACTGACTCTTCCCTCCATTGACAGAGGTGGAAGAATCTACAAGGCAAGACTGATCCTGATCCTGCGCACATGATGACATTGGGTGAAATGATACCACTGTATGAAATGACCCCTGGTGCTCCTCAGTGTCATATACAGATCCAATACAAATTTAATCAAAATCCCAACCGATATGTTGGGGAAAATTGAGAAACATTATAACCAGTAGAGAAGTGCAAAGGACTAAGAACAGCCAAGACTCTCTTTAGAAGACATCCTCCCTACCAGATATCAGGACATGATGCATCATAATCACTATGACGATTGTGCAGTAGTATTGGTGGGTAATCAGACAACTGGCTTAGAAATGAGTCCAGAAACAGACTCACACAAATGTGGATATGTGCATTCATTCTGAAGCTAATTTCCAGATAATACAGCTTGTTGCTAAGGCAAATGGTATCTTCTTTCATATTAGATCTACAAATTGATTTCCCTCTTAGCTGGGTCTCTGCATCTGATTCCAACTGTGAAGAATCCCAGAGATTTCAATAGAAACCTGTCCTCTAAGAGCTCTGGGTAAGAAGATAGAGTCTAGAGCCAGTATGCTTCTCCACCCCGCCCCCACTATTCCTCAATAGATAGCTTCTTTCTTCCTTAAGTAATAATAGATATTAAAGGCACTCCTAGTGTCCTGGATAGACCCAGCAGTCAGAAACCAGCCCCAGAGTGTCACTGGGCTGGAATGAGCTAGGCTGAAATAAGTCCAGAGTGTACATCAAGAATAAAGGAAAAATAAGAATGTGGAGATGGGAGTTTAATTTGTTATTTAATTCAGGTTGCCACATGGGGCTGGTGGACACGTACCTGACAGTGTCATTGGGGTCTGTGAAGTCCTTGAGGGTCTCATTCAGTTGTGTTCCCTAGCACCCAGCACTGCTCCTGTCACATGCCAGACACTTGGTAAGTGCCGTGGGTGCCTGGTTTGCAGTGAGTCTTAAGCAGGCAGGGAATTAGGTTCTAACACGAATTGTGACGCTCTTTGTCTCCAGCTCACACAGGCAACAGAAAGCCCAAGTCTTGGCGCTCTATCATGGAGGAGCCTACAGATGGTAAATTCTTCAGAATACTACGACACACAGCACAAACAGGATATGGCTGGAGACCTCTCAGGGTACTGTCAAATTGGGCCAGGCATCCCAGTCCTCTGTTTTGAGGCTAGAAACCATGCTCCTACTCACCCAGCTCAGAAACTAAAACTCTCAATCGTATGTAGTATTGTAGGTAAACAGACAACTGGCTTAGAAATGAGCCATCGTCTTAATTGTCAAGCCAACCAAAGTATTCCCAGTGACCCTGACATTGCATTCATTCGCTCATCAGACATTTTGATGGCACAAGCAGAGAGTCTGGGTCATACTGAGTGCACACTCTGGTTCTGCCACTCATTCATTGGGTGACTTTGTTCAGGGATTTACCCTCTCTGAGCCTACTCCCTAGGGTTGCTAGGACTGTTAAGTAAAATACTGCAAGTTCTCAGGACAGGATCTGGTGCATTGGCTCCTGAAATGGTAGCTGTGACTACTGTTGGCATTCTTACCAAGTGGTAGTCACCATGATGGGGCTGGGTATGGGGACCTCACAGCTTCATGAGAGACAAACAAGCAGACTTGCGAGGACATAGACAAGTGAACAGGGGATGGGGCTGGTGTGACAGCAGCATTGAACACAGGTGCTTCCAAGGACAAGCACAGGCACAAGTGCTGGTGCCAAATCCTGACTCCTGCCTAACTCGGGCTACATCCCTGCCAGGTTTCTGAATCTCACTCTTCATGCTGCTCCAGGACCAAGGAAGAAACACCCAGAGAGATGGGGTGAAAGTCAAGAAATGGAGGGGATGCAGAGGTGTTGATGAGTGTGGCTCCCGCACTTGATAAACACTAGGAAGCACCAAGGCAATAGAGGTGGTATCTAAGAGGGCAGAGTAGGGAGCCAGGTGGCCTGAGCTCTGCTTCCCAGGTGTGTGACCTCAGGTATAATGTTACCACGTGATTTTTAAACTCAGTTCCCCAGTCTTGGAACGGAGACATTACAGCACCTCTTATTTGGTTATATAAGTGGTAAAAGAGGTGGTGGTTTTGGTGGACCCAGAACTAGGTCCACCCATGCCCGATACACATGGGCAGGCTACTCTGATGCAAACCAGGAAGATCAGAAAGGAGGGTAAGAGGCCAACCTCAGACCCAGCCGATGCTGCTCCTGTCTCCTTGGCTTCACCCCAGGTATCTTTATCCACTGAGTGATTCCGGGGTGTGCTTCCTTCCCAGGAGCTCTCTGCACCCTGCACTTCTCCAGCTCCCACTCCAGGGGCCTGGCCTTGTCTTCCCTTACTCACCTCTAGCCTCGGGCACGTGGCTCTGCAACAGGCTGCTTCATGGAGATTTGAATTCAAAACTCCTTTAGTCCAGGTTGAACCACTGAGCAGGGCAGTAATACAGCTGCTCATTTGCACCAGCTCCTCTTCAGACATGGGGCATCGCCTCTGAGACAGGAAACTGCAGGATTCAGGCAGAAGGTTCCTGTGGGAGCCCCCACCACTTACACAAAGAAGGGGTGAGTACAGAAGGGAAAGATATGGCTAGGGGCTGGAGAAGAGATGGACAGTCAAAGGATAAGGAACAGAGTGGGGGGGTTAAGTTTTGGTGAATCAGGGAGGAACTCAAGAAGAAATTATTCTGAACTGGGCATAGTGTCACAGGCTGGTAATCCCAGAGACTGAGGAAGCCAAGGCAGTAGGATTCCAAATTCAAGGCTCAGAAACTTCACAAGACCCTGTCCCAACAAAATAAAAAATGAGAAGGGCTGGGGATGTAGTTCAGTGGTAAAGCCCTCCAATTACAGCTAGAGTGTTAGAGTGATGTGTTTGGAGGCAGAAGAGACTTGATTGGTCCCACACGGGATCCCTGGTTTAGGGTTAAATCCCCAGTACAAAAAGAAGCATGAGGCGGATTGTGGGACAAGGAGGAGGAGGTAAAGAATAAGAAATTAGAAAAATGGCCAACATGGCGGCGGGCGCGGAGAGATCAAGTCTCTGACCTCTTCAGCTGTGCAGGCATAGGGAGTCGTAAACAGCCTAAATCTGTTTGCTCAGGATCACTAAGCAATGCTGAGCTGACGTGGATCTGGGGTGATCAATCTGGACCTCTCAGAACACACACTGAGCCCGGATCAGCTGAATTCAAGCTCCCGTTCGCCTGATTCCCGCAGACAAACAGCTGTGACTCAGCACTAATCCATCCGGCTGAAACAACTGGTTGGCCCTTCTGATCCTACGGAGGTAATGGCAACCGAGCCTTCATAGGTGGTGGCCACAGGTTTCAAACGGGGTTTGGGAGAGACAGTAAGGACCCACCCATTGCATTGGTCACCCGGCAAAGGGAAACGAACTGTCGCCATTTGCAAGAGATACCACCATGGCAGAGAACTGACGTCATCAGACTGCGGCGGAGGAGATAACTTCATTGAATCCTGCGGCTACAGGTGTGTAATCCCCTAGCCTTCCCTCTCCACACATCGGGGAAACCTTAAGGGCCCCTCCCAGCTCTCCCGTGAGTGCGGTAGCCAGACCGAGGGAATTAGAGGTGGCGAGGGACCCGCGGCGCGGAACTACCACTCCCACCAGAGCTGACAGCTGAGGTCTCGTGCACCAGCTACCGGGGCGTGGCTACCGGAGGGCAAGTAAAATTTGCTGAGGATTCTCAGCCCTAAGCTCCACAAACTTAGGGTCTGAGGGACAGGCAATCTGGGAGAGTGTGCCCAATCGTCCATGAAAACAGGGCTCCCGGGAGCAGCAGACCTGGCGTGTACCCAGTATTGTGGTGAGCAGCACCCATGAGAGGGGCCTGGCTAGAGGAAAAGTGGGGAAGTGTCTAGACACAAGAGGAGGCCCTAGGCACTCAGGATTGGAGACTTGCCCAGTCTGGGAGGAGGAGCTGCTGCACAGTGATTGGTTCCCGCGTATTGACAGGAGAAACTTGGCCTGGTGGGCACAGCGCCACCTACTGGAAGAGAAGTTAATCAAACTCTAAGACTGCATTTATTAGTGTTTTTTTTTTCTTTTTTCTTTTCTCTTTTTTTTTTTTTTGATTTTGATTTGGGGTTTTCTTTCATTTCATTTTTCTTTCTTGTTTTTTAAATTTTTTTTGTTTTACAATTTAAAAAAATTTTTTTTTCTTCCAATTTTAATTTTAATTTTTGTTTTATTCTTTTTTTTATAAATTTTTTTTTCTTTTTCTCTTTTTATTTCCTATTTTTTTCTTCTTTTGTCTTTTCATTTCTTTTCAATTATCTTATCCCCCTTCCTTGAATTCTACCTGCTTACTCTCATTCTCTTTAGTGACTTCTTCCCTTCCCTTCTAATACCTTTCTTCCCAAGCATCAAATAAATTTATAGGAGTAAACAGTAACTCAGCAGTCAAACAGAACAAGAAGTAACATGAGCAGCTTCAAAAAGCAAGGAAGAAAAGGAGTACAAACAATGCAGGACAGCCTAAATATTCAGGAGGACCTAGAGTCATCGGAAAAATGTTCATATAAAGAACTCAAGGAACACCTTAGACAGATGGAATGGAACCTTAAAGAGGATACGAGACAGCAAATTCAAGCAGCAAAAGAACACATTGAGAATGAGTTACATAAACAGATAAAAGAAGAAGTTAAGCATCTTTATCAGGAGATAGAGATTATAAAAAATAATCAAACAATAATTCTAGAAATGAAGGAAACAATAAACCAAATTACTCCTCAGGGTTATACAAAATGTCATATAAGAGGAAAGGAGGGGTAAGACAAGATAATACAAATGGAAGAAATGATTTACAGTAAAAGGGGTAGAGAGAGAAAAGGGGAGGGGAGGGGAGGGGAGGGGAGGGGGGATAGTAGAGAATAGGACAGACAGCAGAATACATCAGACACTAGAAAGGCAATATGTCAATCAATGGAAGGGTAACTGATGTGATACAGCAATTTGTATATGGGGTAAAAGCGGGAGTTCATAATCCACTTGAATCAAACCGTGTAATATGATGTATTAAGAACTATGTAATGTTATGAACGACCAATAAAAAAAAAAAAAAAAACTCAATTGAGAGTATCACTAACAGAGTGGAGCAAGTAGAAGCCAGAACGTCAGATACTGAAGACAAAATATATCATCTTGAAAAGAGTCTAGCCAACTCAGAAAGGCTGGTAAAAAATCACGAGAAAAACATCCAAGAGTTATGGGATAACATAAAAAAACCAAATTTACGAGTCATCGGGATAGAAGAAGGCACAGAGATTCAAACCAAGGGAATGAGTAACCTGCTGAATGAAATAATTACAGAAAACTTTCCAGAAATAAAAAAGGAAACAGATATACAAATTGAAGATGCATTCAGGACACCGAGCACACAAAATCACAGTAGACCAACGCCAAGACACATTGTTATGAAGATATCCAATATACAGAACAAAGAGAAAATATTAAAAGCTACAAGAGAAAAGAGACAGATTACATTCAGGGGTAAACCAATAAGATTAACAACAGATTTTTCATCACAGACACTGAAAGCAAGAAGGTCATGGAACAATGTATTTCAAACACTGAAAGACAATGGATGCCAACCAAGAATTCTGTATCCAGCAAAATTAAGCTTCAGGTATGACAACGAAATAAAAATCTTTCATGATAAAAAAAAGCTAAAAGAATTTGCAGCCAGAAAACCAGCATTGCAAAGCATTTTGAGCAAAACACTACACGAGGAAGAAATGAAAAACAATAACCAAAACCATCAGAGGGAAGTGGCTCGGTAAAGACAGAGGGTGAGGGGAAAGATAATCATGGAGAAACAAACTAAATTTTTTAAAAAAAGGATAAATAATCAAACATGGATGGAAGTACAAACCATATATCAATAGTAACTCTGAATGTTAATGGCTTAAACTCTCCAATAAAGCGACATAGGCTGGTATCATGGATTAAAAAAACAAATCCAACAATATGCTGCCTCCAGGAGACACATCTGATTGGAAAAGACATACACAGGCTGAAGGTGAAAGGATGGGAAAAAATATACCACGCACACGGTCCTCGTAAGCAAGCAGGGGTGGCCATCCTCATATCGAATAAAATCGACTTCAAGACTAAGTTAATCAAAAGGGATAAAGAAGGACACTATATACTGTTAAAAGGAACCATTCATCAACAAGACATAACAATTATCAATATTTATGCACCAAATAATGGCGCTGCGATATTCATAAAACAAATTCTCCTCAAGTTCAGGAATCAAATAGACGAAAACACAATAATTATGGGTGACTTCAACACACCTCTCTCACCATTGGACAGATTCTCCAAACAAAAGTTGAATAAAGAAACTATAGAACTCAATACCACAATCAATAACCTAGACTTAACTGACATATATAGAATATATCAACCATCATCAAATGGATATACTTTTTTCTCAGCAGCACATGGATCCTTCTCAAAAATAGACCATATATTATGCCATAGGGCAACCCTCAGTAAATATAAAGGGGTGGAGATAATACCATGCATTTTATCTGATCATAATGGAATGAAACTGGAAATCAATGATAAAAGAAGGAAAGAAAAATCCTGCATCACATGGAAAATGAACAATATGTTACTGAATGATCAATGGGTTACAGAAGACATAAAGGAGGAAATCAAAAAATTCTTAGAGATAAATGAAAATACAGACACAACATATCAGAATCTATGGGACACAATGAAAGCAGTTTTAAGAGGAAAATTCATCGCCTGGTGGTCATTCCTCAAAAAAAGAAAAAACCAACAAATAAATGAGCTCACACTTCATCTCAAAGCCCTAGAAAAGGAAGAGCAAAACAACAGCAAATGTAGCAGAAGGAAAGAAATAATTAAAATCAGAGCGGAAATCAATGAAATTGAAACAAAAGAAACTATTGAAAAAATTAACAAAACTAAAAGTTGGTTCTTCGAAAAAATAAATAAGATCGACAGACCTTTAGCCATGCTAACGAAGAGAAGAAGAGAGAAAACTCAAATTACTAACATACGGGATGAAAAAGGCAATATCACAACAGATGCTACAGAAATACAGAAGATAATTAGAAATTATTTTGAAAACCTATATTCCAATAAAATAGAAGATAGTGAAGACATCGATAAATTTCTTAAGTCATATGATTTGCCCAGACTGAGTCAGGAGGATACACACAATTTGAACAGACCAATATCAATGGATGAAATTGAAGAAGCCATCAAAGACTACCAACCAAGAAAAGCCCAGGACCAGATGGGTATACAGCGGAGTTTTACAAAACCTTTAAAGAAGAATTAATACCAATACTTTTCAAGTTATTTCAGGAAATAGAAAAAGAGGGAGCTCTTCCAAATTCATTCTATGAGGCCAACATCACCCTGATTCCAAAACCAGACAAAGACACCTCAAAGAAAGAAAACTACAGACCAATATCTCTAATGAACCTAGATGCAAAAATCCTCAATAAAATTCTGGCAAATCGAATAGAAAAACACATCAAAAAAATTGTGCACCATGATCAAGTAGGATTCATCCCTGGGATGCAAGGATGGTTCAATATACGTAAATCAATAAATATTATTCACCACATCAATAGACTTAAAGATAAGAACCATATGATCGTCTCGATAGACGCAGAGAAAGCATTCGACAAAGTACAGCACCCCTTTATGTTCAAAACATTAGAAAAACTAGGGATAACAGGAACTTACCTTGACATTGTAAAAGCTATCTATGCTAAGCCTCAGGCTAGCATCATTCTGAATGGACAAAAGTTAAAGGCATTCCCTCTAAAATCTGGAACAAGACAGGGATGCCCTCTATCACCACTTCTATTCAATATAGTTCTCGAAACACTGGCCAGAGCAATTAGACAGACAAAGGAAATTAAAGGCATAACAATAGGAAAAGAAGAACTTAAATTATCACTATTTGCAGATGACATGATTCTATACCTAGAAGACCCAAAAGGATCTACAAAGAAACTATTAGAACTAATAAATGAATTCAGCAAAGTGGCAGGATATAAAATCAACACGCACAAATCAAAGGCATTTCTGTATATCAGCGACAAAACTTCTGAAACGGAAATGAGGAAAAACACTCCATTCACAATATCCTCAAAAAAAATAAAATACTTGGGAATCAACCTAACAAAAGAGGTGAAAGATTTATACAATGAAAACTACAGAACCCTAAAGAGAGAAGTAGAAGAAGACCTTAGAAGATGGAAAAATATACCCTGTTCATGGATAGGCAGAACTAACATTATCAAAATGGCGATATTACCAAAAGTTCTCTATAGGTTTAATGCAATGCCAATCAAAATCCCAAAGGCATTTCTTGTAGAAATAGAGAAAGCAATCATGAAATTCATATGGAAAAATAAAAGACCCAGAATAGCAAAAGCAATTCTAAGCAGGAAGTGTGAATCAGGTGGTATAGCGATACCAGATTTCAAACTATATTACAGAGCAATAGTGACCAAAACAGCATGGTACTGGTACCAAAACAGGCGGGTGGACCAATGGTATAGAATAGAGGACACAGAGACTAATCCACAAAGTTACAACTATCTTATATTTGATAAAGGGGCTAAAAGCATGCAATGGAGGAAGGATAGCATCTTCAACAAATGGTGTTGGGAAAACTGGAAATCCATATGCAACAAAATGAAACTGAATCCCTTTCTCTCGCCATGCACAAAAGTTAACTCAAAATGGATCAAGGACCTTGATATCAAATCAGAGACTCTTTGCCTGATAGAAGAAAAAGTTGGCTATGATTTACATATTGTGGGGTCGGGCTCCAAATTCCTTAATAGGACACCCATAGCACAAGAGTTAATAACAAGAATCAATAAATGGGACTTACTTAAACTAAAAAGTTTTTTCTCAGCAAGAGAAACAATAAGAGAGGTAAATAGGGAGCCTACATCCTGGGAACAAATTTTTACTCCTCACACTTCAGATAGAGCCCTAATATCCAGAGTATACAAAGAACTCAAAAAATTAGACAATAAGATAGCAAATAACCCAATCAACAAATGGGCCAAGGACCTGAACAGACACTTCTCAGAGGAGGATATACAATCAATCAACAAGTACATGAAAAAATGCTCACCATCTCTAGCAGTCAGAGAAATGCAAATCAAAACCACCCTAAGATATCATCTCACTCCAGTAAGATTGGCAGCCACTATGAAGTCAAACAACAACAAGTGCTGGCGAGGATGTGGAGAAAAGGGTACTCTTGTACATTGCTGGTGGGACTGCAAATTGGTGCGGCCAATTTGGAAAGCAGTTTGGAGATTCCTGGGAAAGCTGGGAATGGAACCACCATTTGACCCTGCTATTGCCCTTCTCGGACTATTCCCTGAAGACCTTAAAAGAGCATGCTACAGGGATCCTGCCACATCGATGTTCATAGCAGCACAATTCACAATAGCTAGACTGTGGAACCAACCCAGATGCCCTTCAATAGATGAATGGATAAAAAAAATGTGGCATCTATACACAATGGAGTACTATGCAGCAATAAAAAATGACAAAATCATAGAATTTGCAGGAAAATGGATGGCACTAGAGCAGATTATGCTTAGTGAAGCTAGTCAATCCCTAAAAAACAAATACCAAATGTCCTCTTTGATATAATGAGAGCAACTATGAACAGAGCAGGGAGGAAGAGCAGGAAGAAAAGATTAACATTAAACAGAGACATGAGATGGGAGGGAAAGGGAGAGAAAAGGGAAATTGCATGGAAATGAAGGGAGACCCTCATTGCTATACAATATTACATATAAGAGGTTGTGAGGGGAATGGGAAAATTAACAAGGAGAGAAATGAATTACAATAGATGGGGTAGAGAGAGAAGATGGGAGTGGAGGGGAGAGGGGATAGTAGGGGATAGGAAAAGTAGCAGAATACAACAATTACTAATTGGGCATTATGTAAAATTGTGGATGTGTAACCGACGTGATTCTGCAATCTGCATTTGGGGTAAAATTGGGAGTTCATAACCCACTTCAATCTAATGTATGAAATATGATATGTCATGAGCTTTGTAATGTTGTGAACAACCAATAAAAAAAATAATAAAAAAAAAGAATAAGAAATTATTCAGATAGTTGTTGAGTATGCATAATGAATCAATTATTCAGTGATTGTCCAAGAACATAAGGAAGGAGAACCAGTCAAGGTGGGGAGAACCATTGCTGTAGGTTTGGGCACAGGATGGGGTTTTTCACGGGAGAAGAAACTTGGGGTTCAACTGTGAAAACAGCATGGACAAGTGGGAGTTTGTGGCTAAGACTCAAGCTCTGGGGTCAAAAGATGAGAAATCACTAAGAGGAAGCATCAGGGGCCCAGGAGGAATGTGGTTGAACCACCTAACAGGACTCTCGTTGAAAGCAGCCAAGGAGTGGTGGTGGAAAACAAGGAACCAAATGCCAAGGGTGATCAGATATCGAGGGTGGGACTTTCTGGTTAAACTGACTTAATAGGATTTTTGTAAAAGTGGACAATGTGGAGATGAATATGGGAGTCTAATCAGGTCTAGTTGAAAAGTGCCCAGGACAAGCCGAGGGCTGGCTGAGCAGACGTTGGTCAATGAAAGAAGTGAGAGGAGGTTGGGGAAAATAAAAATCACAGAAACAGAAATCTCGACGTTGGATAATTGGGCAATTTAATAGTATTTCAGAGCACACGTTTCTTAACATCCTTCCTCTGTCTTAAAGTCTTGGGTCCCCTGGTGCAAAGTGCGTGTGGAAATGTCGCATCGCTGACCTTCCAGGACACTTTCTGAGAAGCTCAGTGAGCGTGAGATGAAGGACAAGTGAGGCTGGCCAGCCAGGGCCACCCTGCTCTGACTCCTGGGCCTTGCAAGGAGTCTCCAAATACTGCTCATTGTTATAAACTTGGGGACATTGGTGGTGATAGTGTAAGTGGCAGAGGAAGAAAATGTATCATAATGTTAGATCCATATGTTGTGGAACCACAAGGTAAAATTTTTAGCTGGAGTTTTTTGTTTTTGTTTTATTGTAGTCTAGGGATTGAACCCAGGGCCTGTGCCTTTGAGACAAGCACTCTACCAACATATCTATATCCGCAACCCTCAGCTGGAGTTTTAGAGTGACATGTTTGGGGGCAGAAGAGACTTGATTGATCCCAACATGGGCTTCCTGGCCCATGGTAGAACCACAACCTCTCTAGCAGATTACCCCAAATCTCCATATTGGGACATTAGGGAAGTCACATATAATGAACATCTCTTAGTTTTATGTCTCCTGGGAATATCTGCTAAAATTACGTCCCTTAAGTTAATTGCACAGTGCAGGTTTTTAAAGATTTGTGTATCACAGAGCTCACTTTTACTCAGTTCTTTGTGTGGCTCCTTCAACAAACTCATTCTTTCATTCTACAGATGTGTACACATACCTAGTCTGTGTTGATTGTTGACTTAGGACCTGGGCTACCCTAAGGCAGATACTGCATGCCCCCTCTCTGGGCTCCAGTGTAGGCCTCAGCCTTGCACAGATTGTTCTCCTTCAACCTCATGACTCGGGTTGTTGATGTTGGTGTCTCCATTCCACAGCAGGTTGAGCAAAGAAAAGCACCTGTTGTCACAGACAAGAAAAGAGGGATCTGATTTCAGACCAGATGCACCTGCCTCAATCCCAAGACCTCTTGCATCCCCACAGGGGTCTTTCAGATTGAAAGGTTAATAAAATAGGTACTTGTCACTCTGTTTTTCTATATGCTTAACAAAACACTGTTGAAATCTTGTTCCCAGGATGTGCTGTCCCCAACTGTGAACTGTTTGCTAATCTTGTTCCCAGAATGTGCTGTCCCCAACTGCCAAACTGCAGGATGCACTCCCTCACTCGGTTGCAGGCAAACTGCCCACTCGCCCTGACCCATCAATGAACTTCCCTCCCTGCCCTCTCCAAGGAAAATATATAAGCTCTGCTTAAGCTGTTCTCAGGGCTCTCTCTCTTTGCTCTAGTGAGCTCTGAGCCCCAGCATGCTGGTCCCCAAATAAACCCTTTTGCTATTGCATGAAACAGTCTCTTATGGTCTCTTCCTCCGACATTTCGCTGGTCCCTAACAAGATCTGGCAGCCTCCCCTCTAGGTCCACTCAGAATGCCATGACCACAGGCTGAACCACTCCAGGGTCTACAGTGACCTCACTCTCTCCAAGGCTATGATGTGGAACCTGGGAGATGATCACAATAGGATCCCAATGGTGGGGCCTGGTGCTGTATCGAATACCCAAATGTATACTGCCCAGAAAATAAATATTTCTTTTTGTTAAAAAGTAAAATTTCAGCAAAATTTATTTTATAGGTAATGGTGACTTTATTGACAATTCTCAAATAGGGCACCCATTCAGACCAAAAAATAGTCCAAAATGCTCTGCTCCATCACCTGGGTGTTTTTATAGCCAGGGAAAAGGAGGTAAATACAGAAAAGGGAACTGGAGGACAGAGAAAGCCCAGTTGGTTAGCACTTGATTGAATGTGGTTTGAACAGTTGGCCTCTTCTGATTGGCTGACTCTCAGCTACTTTCTACAAAGGTTACAGTGTTTGCACATCAGGTTAAGTCCAGCTCTCTGCATGTGGAGAAAACATTTACACCAAACATAAAATGTATGGGGTTAACTTTAGACAAATTCAACACGTTTAAGCTCAAGCCTGATTTTTTCCCATTCTGAATCACACTTTTCTCATTTCTGCTCAAGTCCACTGGTCAAACCTTTATCATATAGACCAGTGTGTGAATCCCAGGTAAAGACCGCAGACTGAGTACATGTCATGAGCTCTTCTGCCTTCCCAGTCACCAATAATAAAGGGATCCCAAGGTTCGGTATGAAGCCCCACAACAGAGAGACTGGGGGAATATTAGAAGTCAAGAAAACTAAAGATATTGAGCGGAAAACTGGTAGAGAAGGAGGCAACCACAAAAGCAGTCCAAATGGAACACCCAAGCACAGAGACTCAGGAAAGAGGCTCAGGACTCAGGGTGTGGACACTGACACGGGGTCTGCAGGTTATCCCCTCCACACACAAGTGCAGCCAGGTTTATAACTTCTCTCCCACACTGGAGGAGTATTCTTGGAAAAATGAGAGAATCGCAGGGCTCAGGGATCCTAAAACACTGGATTGAGGTGTGGGCTGAAAACTATCAAGAAAAATCTACAAAGTAAAGTTTGAGTCTCTCACCCGTGTGTTGCCCACACATGCTGCAGTTTTACCCTCGGTTTGAAGCTGGAGGTTCATCTTTGAAAAATGAAACAGATGTCAGGAAAAGACTCCCACATAGGACCATTTGAAGGTCCTCTAAGGAAGAGTGGACAAGTCATTTCCCCATCACACCACCAACCATTGCTCCTGAACCTCATCCTACTGAGCCACCCCTGGCTCAGGCTGCTGCCAGCTCAGCATCTGGGCAGTCTTTGCAGCCAGCACCACCCCTGCACTGCCACCTGTGCCACACACCTCTGCAGGGTGAGCAAAGGTGGGGCAGTGTGAGCCAGAATCTGGCCTCCTGCACCCCAAGGCACTGCATGTCCCTGAGGAGAGGCTGGGAGGCATGAGGGATGCAGTCTCACCTGCCCCTCTAGAGCTCAGATGGAAATGCCAGTGAGCAGTAGGGAGCCAACTAGGGGAAAAGTCAGAGGAGTCCCTACAGACACAAGAGCCAATGACCTAGGAATCAATCATGAAGATGTCATGAGCAGACATGGGCTCAAAAGGAGAAATGAAACTGCAGAGGTAACTAAGGAGATAACAGAACAGGCAAATGAAATAAGTTTGGTGCCACTGAACCACCAAATGATGGGCATGAGATCCAGGAAGTTAATGACTTGTTCCCAGCTACCATCAAGTAGACCCTTAGTTGGTCACTGTGTGCACCAAGAGAGTCGTCTTTGTACATCTGCAGCAGCCAATGCTGCCATCCAAGGGTGCACTAGAGCCCTAGATCCAGCTCAGCCTCACAGAATGGACACCATGCAGCAAGTCTGTGACTGCACCCTGAGGATACCAGTAAGATGAAGAGAGAAGCTCAGTCGCAGACTGAGAGGACTGCAGATTGCTTTGGAAAAGAGGAGCACAAAGTGAGGAAGAGCAGCTTAAGGAAAGGCCAGAATGGCAAGTCCTTGGGAGTCACCAGAGAGGGCCAAGGGGATAGGAAGGCAGATGGGGAGCAGCCCTGGTTGGTTTTCCTTGAGGACTATGGGTAACAAGGGAGTGGGAAGGAATGGCCTGGATTAGCAGAAATGAAATTCTGAAGAAATAGAAAGTTCCCACAGCAGAGCAGCACGTAGAAGTAATGCTGAACTACATCCTCATCAGCATTAACTACTATTTGTATTCTTGATGATTGCCATTATAACTAGAGTAAGAAGAAATCTCAGTGTAGTTTCGATTTGCATTTCCCCCATAATAGAATGTTATCTTGTAAATTCTGAGAGTAAATAACTATTAATCCAGAATTTCATACTCAGCCATTTTATCATTTAAAATTGAGTGTGTACAGTAAGTTCTAGTGTTCTACAGCACAGTAGGGTGACTACATTTTTTAACAATTTATTATAAAATTTATAAAGCATTAGAAGAGAGAATTTTGAAGGTTCTCAGCACAAAGTATTGATAAATGTTTATGGAGAAGCAAATGCTAATTACCCTGATTTGATCATAACTCATTGTGTGTGTATATTGAATTATCACACTGTACCCCAGAAATGTGGACAATTATTGTATGCCAATTAAAAGTAAAGCAGTTTTAAAAATAAAATTCTAAATAAAGACATGGTCATTATTAAAGACTAAATGCTAAATAAAGACAGAGAATTCACCATCATGAAGCCATCATTAAAGCATAAACCAAAGAAGAAGAAACTTGATCCCAGGAGGAAGGAAATACAAGCAGCAAGGCTGTAGAGCAGGGAACAAGAGCTAACAAAGGGAAGTAGGAAGCCTCTCCTTGTTAGGGGGCATGCATGCTGCCAGCAGTCTCCATGCTGCAAGAGTGAGAGACAAGAATAGAAGCCCCTGGAACCAGGAAGGGAAGCCCCTTCCTCCTGCAGCGGACCTCTGGTGCTGTCCACTGAGGTGGGTTCACACTGTATTGTGTGAGCTGCTGACAGAGAACTACTTATAAAGTACAGCTGTAGTGTCAGAAAACAAGGCAATGAAAATTGGATTTGGAGCAGAAAAGTAATAAATTAGTGACTGGCATGGCAATGGGCAAAGCCACTGGTAAACATAGGTAAACATAAAAAAGCACTTTTGTGATTAAGATAATAATAACTACTGTAGGAGTAGGGAATATAGTGGTGCACTACAGCAACAGGAAAGAGAAGGGAGTGACTGGAGTTAATTGTAGTTAATTCGAAGGAACTTATAATATATACTTTTAAAATGAAAATCTCTAACAATTTGCTCCTAGTACATTGACTTCTTGGTGAATTGATTTTTTTTTAGTTTATTTCCATGAAACTTAGTTTTTTAAAAAGACTTGCATTTTTTCTAACATAGGTACTTAAACCTATAAATTTTCTTTTAAGCACTGTTTTAGCTGCATCCATAATTTTAATATTATCTTTTATTATCAGTTCAAAATATTTTCTAAGTTCTTTGTGATTTTTTTTTCTTTGATACATGAGTTACTTAGAAATGTGTTGTTTAACTTCTCATATTTAGGGCTTTTCTGCCTATCTTCTTTGGTTGATCTCTATTGTATTTAAATATATTTTTTCTAATATTCCAAGATTTTGAAATTTTCTGGTCAAATATTGGTCTATATTGATGCACTTAAAACAAATGTTAAAATATGATTAATGTACAGAATTTTGTCTATTCTGTCAGTAACTCTGTGATGAGTATTACAATTGCCACTATAATTATGAATTTGCCCAGTTTTCACTTTAATTGTCGGTTTTACCTTGTGTATTAGGCATATGGACATTTGTAACTGTACCTTTAAGACTTGTGAATTTCATCACATGAAAACTTTATCTCACTAATAATATTTTAAATAATATTTGAATGGAACTCAGGGCACAAAAAGGGTGGTACTTAAAAGAGAGTCTAAAAAATAATTTTGAAGAAGACTGAAATATCAATTACATTGTCCATAACCTGCTTCAATTAGTGTTTTTTGAGATTTCCTCCAGTCACTTAGAGAACGAATATCAAGAACTAAGAATGATTGCATTGATGTGAGCTGGTACATACAACATTGGGTGTCTTCAATTGGTGTGAAGCATTGCTTTCTGATGTGGCACCATCTGCCCTAGCTTAAAAGTCTTTAAATGATCTTTGCTCTAATACTGAGCTCTGTGTGTTGCCTCTTACTAAGTTTTGTTTCCTCCTTGATTTCCTGGGTGGTGTTGTGTGGCTGGATCTCTTCAGCTGCAGGAAGGTTTTCCCACACTGTAACCACCCAGAGATGAGTGGTTCCTGTGCGGGGCCACCCATGAGCTATATTAAGCATCCTCCCAGCCTTGAGCCAAGGAGGTGTTGGTCTGGCGTTGCTTGCTGTCTGGGCTGCGCCAAGCAGGTGGCCTCCACCTTCACTCAGCAAAGAAGTCTGCTTTCCCACAGCTCTGGACCTGGCGTTATCCACCAGGGCTATGTCAGCCCACCCCTTGCCTTATTTGGTGAAGAACATTCTATCGAAACTCCTTTGTTAATTTTCCTATGAACAAAAAGGGATTCCAGGTGCACGATCTCTTTGCAGCGTGGAAACGTCCCCTTAAGCCAGAGCGTTCCCACCCTCGGTTTAAAAACTACTCTGTGTTGTGCGATTTTTCGCTGTTTTCTTAGCTTAATGTTGCAACCAGCTCTTTTAAATCAGGTTCGTCTCCTCTGTGCGGGTTGTGGTCCGTGGTCCAGAGGTTCCTTAGTAGACATCATATAAGCCTGGGGACCTGACCTGAAGGATTTTTCTTGGAGAGAAGGACAGAAGGTGTAAATGGCTCTGGATGATAAATTGTTTGAAAGGATAAAGCTGCTCACTCTCTCTCTTTTTTTTTTTTTTTAGTTTTAGGTGGACACAATATCTTAATTTTTTTTTTATTTTTATATGGTGTTGAGAATCGAACCCAGTACCTCATGCACGATACCACTTGAGCCACATCCCCAGCTCCACTGCTCACTCTTATGTAGAGGTATAATTTAAAATTTCTACTGAGCAACTGAAATGAAATCAGAATGGGGGTTCCCATTTAACAGAGGAAGAATGTGTGTGATAGGGAGTGGGGATAAGATGGAAGGAAATTCCAAAACCCTCTGTGGCTAAGCAAAGTTAATTTCAATTCCATTTGACTATTGGAATTTAGTACAGTAAATCTTAGTATAATGTAAGAAAGGATAAGCATACATCTGGTTCTATCTGTTTGACTGGTCTCAACGTTTATGTCTCAGAAGCAACTCAAATGCAACATGTCCTAAAGGAAATTCATCAGCCTTTATTTGAAATCTACACCCTTCATGGGTTTCCCACTTCAATTAATGGCACCACCATCCCCTGTATTGCAAAACATCTAATGCCCCACATCCAGTAGTTACCATTCAACTCCTTTAATTCTTTCCAACTGATATCTGGATAAAAAGCCTAACAATCTCTTGCTTGGACTATTTTAATAGCCTCTAACTGGCCTTACTCCTTCCACTATTATTAGTCAAACTGGCTACCAATTTTTTTTCAAACACTCATAAGATTATTCAGTGGTGTAAATATTTAAGAAACAATCTCCCCAGGGAAAATAAAAATCATTGACTTGCCAATTTTGGGGGTGTAAATATTCCCACCATGGCCAATTTCAAGCTACCAATGTGGTACTATGGAACACGGAGTTGTAAAGAAATGAGCACATTGACTGTCATGAACCACTTTGAACCAGCTCCAAAACGCTCATGAGCCACATCACTCTCTTGAATAATGAATTTCAGAAATTCCTTGATGTCCTCAGTATACAATATAGACTCTTCAGACTGGCCTACAAGATCCTCCATAATCTGGTCCTCATAACTTCTCCAGCTTCATCTCCCATCATTTGCTGACCTCACTCCTACCTAATACCCACCTTTCCCCCCCAAAAGAATTTGTGTTTTAGTTAGTGGGGACAAAGATGAGAAGAGATTTTCCCAAGATTCATAAAAGAGAGCTAGAGGTGGGTAGAAATGGTATAGAAATGGAAAAGACAGGGGCAGCTTTGAAACCTTCTTCAGCCTCAGTGGGATATACTAATACCTGGAGAAATGAGAAATACTACATCACAGGATCAGGATATCTAGCTATGAAGCCTAGCTCTGCTTCTGTGATGTTTCACAATTGTTTCTGGACACCGAGCCTCAGTTTCCTGACCTCTCAAAAAGGCTATTTCTAGTTCTGATGTTTTTTTTTTTTTCCCTATGGAGGACCTAGATAATGTTTAAGTAAGGTCAAGAGAGTTGCTCAAACTAGAGTCCTCCTGTTTGTTTCCTTGCTACACTTGCCTCCAGGTGCCAAAATGGAGGCCTGAGATGAGGACCAAGTTCTACATCCCTCCTAGATCTCTAGTTTCCTCCAAAATATTTGGGTTTCTCTTGGGGCACACAAAGCCCTTCTCTCTCTCATGATTACTCCTTTGTTGTTGAAGGTATTCTTGAGTAATGGAATCCCTCAGGACTGGAATGCTCCTGAGGTGACACTGGAGTCCTCTCTGGCTGCACCCTTAGGGAAGCTTTGGTCTCTGACACCCATGAGCCTCATTACTACACCAACCAGGGTATCTCCCAGGGAGCCTCTGAGATGCAGCATCTTCTGGAGAGTGGCTGAAGTAAAGCCACCTTACAGCCCAGTATATGGATGCTGGAACTTCCTGAGGCAGTTGCAGGACATGGGAATGGAGAAGGGGTATGTACTAGACCTGGAATCAGGGTAGAAGGATAGATAAGGTGCTGGAAGAACAAGACCAGCCACCTGAAAGGCTACTCTCACCAGTTCACAGCCAGCTACAGCTCTGGCTCAATATTGCCTGTGGATGGTGTAGGAACAGCAGAGTCCAATCTTTCTGGATTGTGTCTTTTAATAGCTGTGTGACATCAGGAGAGCATGTCTCTGTCTCTCTCTCTCTCTCTCTCTCTCTCTCTCTCTCAATTCTCTTTTTTCTAAAAGCTCATATTTTTTAAGAAGACATGCTCTGAGGGTGAAATAATATAGAAGTAATAACTCTCTTTTTTTAATACTAACTACACTGCAGTTACAGCATTAAGCAACTTTTTTATTTGTTTTAATTAGTTATATATGACAGTAGAATGCACTTATAAACTTTGATATATCATACATAGATGGAATAATTTCTCATTTTTCTGATTATACATATTGTAGAATCACATTGGTCATACAGACATATACATACATAAAGTAATAATGTCTGTTTCATTCTACTATCTTTCTTAACCTCACATCCCCTGCCTTCCCCTCCTTTCACTTCCCTCTAACTAATCTAAGGTAATGCTATTCTTTTTCTTTTTATTTTTTTGCATTACAATTCTTAATACACACATATACCACAATTTTTGTATCTGTTTGTATATAAAGTGTGTTGTCACCCAATTTAAGTCTTCATACATGTACTTTGTATAATGATGTCCATCACATTCCACCATCCTTGCTAATCCTCTGCCCCCTCCCTTTCCCTCCCACCCCTCTTCCCTATCTAGAATTCATATATTCCTCCCAGGCTCTCCCTCCAAATCCCACTATGAGTCAGCCTCCTTATATTAGAGATAATATTTGATATTTGTGTTTTGGGGATTGACTGACTTCACTTAGCATTATCTTCTCCAATGCCATTCATTTACCTGCAAACAGCATTAAGCAACTTTTTACATATAATATTTCAGTTAATCTTTAAACCCATCCTTTGCAATAAGTCTGTTATTATCAGTGGTTTCCAGAAGAGGATGTAGACACACAGAAATTGGATAACTTACTCAAGGTCACTTCACTAATTCAGGACTAGTTACCCAGGTCTGATTCTAACACCTATTTGGCTAACCTATTATCCTATCTTTGATGTAAAGTAACTGGCTCATGGTTAGTGCTCAGTGAAAATGGGTTATATCCCTGTCCCATCCTTATGTCATCTCAAGTGACATAAAATAAGACTGGAAGAGAAGCTTATCTGAGGAAAGCGAGGGCTGTCCACATGTTCTTGATTTTATTTCTGCTTTCTATGTAAGCTTGACAGGTGGGGTGTGGCTGAAGGAGGTAGATCACTGGGGATGTGACCTTGGACTTTATCTGTCTCTGGTCCCTTCCTCTCTCTTTCTCTGTCTGCTTCCCAGCTGCCATGAACTGATATTTCCTCCTCTATGCCCTTCTGTCATGATATTCTGCCTAACCTCAGGCTCAGAGTAATGGAGTCATCTAACCATGGACTGGTCCTCTGAAACCATAGCCCAAAATAAGCTTTTCTTCCTCTAAGTTGTTCTTGTTAGGTATTTCGGTCACAGTGATGAAAAGCCAACTAACAAAGGTTTAGTGAGATTAATGACTTCCCTTAGTTTGTGCTGTTGGTAAATGGCAAAACTAAGCCCTAACATTTTCTTTGACCTCAGAGTCTTTTTCTGCCTTCCTGATATGTACTACAGACTTGTGAAAGTACCCTGGATTATTTGGAACATGGCGAACAAGCTGCAGTCAGAGATACTTTCCAATAAAGGACCAAATAGTAAATATCGTAGACTTTTGCAGGACACATGGTTTCTGTAAGAAGTTTTCTTTTTGGAGGATAAAAGCAGCCATAATCGTAGATGAATAATTTTCTTTTTTTTTTTCCAAGCCAAACTGTATCCAGCTTTATTAAAGATACTTTTCATAAACAATCATGGTATTTCAGGCAGGACATGGGCAGACAATCGTTAACAGTATACAACAACTTTCAAACTCCCTTCTTGAATGGACTACCAAAATCAGAAAGCCACTATAAAACCCAATGAAGTCTTCATTTGATGCTCTGAATAGGGAAAGTTTAGAGTGAGGGTTGACATTTCACATTTAGCATGTTGTTTAACAACTTTTCACAAGCCGACCCTGACTTTCAGGAAATGAAAGGAAAATGGCAAAAATTATTAATCTGAAGATCCACAATCTAGAAAAGGAACTGCTGCTCTTCTGAGGGACACTATTCTCAATGACGTCACTGGAAAGTCCAGATTGCCCCACACACTGGTAAAACCAACTGTTGGGAATCAGGTCCCAACAGGTTTAGGGGAGTTAAGTCTATGCCAATGGCAGAGAGGGTCAGGAGGACATACAGATGAGTTTGAGTTTTTCCATACCACAAGGCATTTGTGCCAAGGTGGCTATGTGTGCCAACATCAGGGAATCCCTTCCTCTTAGGAACAAAGAGGAAGTCTCTCAAAACTAGAAGGGAAAGGTGTCTTCCCCCACAGCAATCCAGCTTTGGAGACATTCTACTAGTGACATATGCTCCTTCCCCCCCAAAACAACAATGAAGTGTTCTGTGTGCTAACAACATAGCTTAAAAAAAAAAGTAAAACAAAATTCTGCATTTTTATAAAACTTGATAAAAAATAGTATTTCAAACTGTACAGTCACCAGAAGTACACAGTTATCAAAAACGCACACACTTCACTTGGCATCTCCAGCACCTTCAGCTTTCTGTGCCTGGTCTGTTTTGGCATCTCCATTTTCTGCAGGGTTATTCCCATCCTTGCCAGTGTCAGCTTTTCCTTTTTTCCCTTTGGGTACCTTCTCTCCCTTCTTTGCAGGGGCCTTTTTAGGCTTGGGCTCTGGCTTTGGAGGAGCAGGTTTGGCAGACAACCTTGCAGATCTTCTCTGTGGTTCGTCTTTCACCTTGGCTTTATCTCCTTTAGCATCCCCTTCAGCCTTTCTCTTGGGCATGGTGGCGACGGCGGCGGGACGCAGGCGCTGGACGCGGGGATGCAGCGGCTCGCGGCTTTGGTCGGTCCGGGGGTCGTTCTCGCCTCTTCTTCTTCACACTGCTCCGATGAATAATTTTCAACCACATTAAAATGTCTAGCAAGACATATGAAAAGAACTGTATAGAAGTCTGGGGGTCAGGGGTAGTAGGATGCCAGGTAGGTTAGAATCCGATTCCAAAGCTCTAAGGATTTTCAGTTGGGAAAATGTCATCTCAGTTCTGCTTTATGAATAGTCACTCTGGCAGTGTATGGGGTAGATTTGGATGGGAGAGAGATTAGGACAGGAGATATCAGGGAGAAGCTCTTGTTATAGTTTAGCAGAAATATTCTTTTGAGAAGTTCCTCATCTTTGCTCTACCTTGCATCTTGTGATCTAAATACAGCTGCTACTTCACAATTATAATTTCATAGCTTAGTTCTTAGAACACCCTCTCAAAAGAGAAAAGAATAAAAGATTTTAGGCAGAAAAACATAACAAAGATTTAAAACAGGCTTTACAACAGTTCTTTTTGGACCCAGCCCACTCTTTTCTCCAGCTCTCTTTTCTTCTGGGAAGCAGCTTGTATGGGGCGTGTTTAGGAGGTAGGAGAGTAACTCTTCTTGGGTTCCAAGCATAGCCCCAAAGAGAGTTGTATATTTGCAAAAATAAGACAGTAGGAATTTTAAATTACCTTTTTAAACCTCATACTACAGTTGATCAACTTTTTTTATTCCCATTTTCAGATTTCCCTGCTTCCTTTTATTACTGTATGTCTTTTTTTTTTTGACCCTGTTCTATGGTTGAGCACATATCCCCTAAAATTATAGATCCTATGAATCTTGATGTCACTGAGCTTTATAATCTTAGGATGTTTGTGGTAAAAGGGAATTTAAAGTCGTCCAATCTAACCCCCACCCAAACCAGCAATAGTATCCCTGAGTGAGATTGGCTTGTAGCTTGTGTGTGAACACTTGTGAAAGTGGAGAGCTTACTATTTCAGTCTCTTCCCAACAGCAGCATGCTCTGTTATTGGAAAATGTGAATCACCGTAAGTATTTTATAATTTTTTCATAAATTAAGCTAAGGTGCCTCTCCATTCCCTGTAACTTTCACCAATAGTTTCTCATTTTTTCTTCTGGAAACATTCCTTACACATTTCTACCTTTTTCTGCATGGCAACCTTTGAACTATTTGATGAAATCTCTCAAGTTCCTCATAAGTCCCTAAACTAAATTTTGTTAGTAATTTTTCACTATTCTTATGTAGCTTGATTCCACTGGTCTTTTGTTGATAAACCGTCTTCTCTAAACCAAGCTCTAGTTTGTCATTTTTCCTTTTAAATTACAGGTCCAAGTATTGAAAATATTGTTCTGGTCAGCCATTTGACTCTTTGCTTAACTCTGATAAATGTTTCCTTGGTTTTAAGGTGCACCTAATGGTATGTATTGACTTTTCAGCATCTTGGGATAACTATGGAGAATGTATATGAATGGTCAGGACCAGATAGTTTTACCAGGCAATGGTGGCACATACCTATAATCCCAGCAACTTGAGAAGCTGAGGCAGGAGGATCACAAGTTCTAAACCAGCCTGGACAACTTAATGAGACCATGCCTTAAACTTGTAAATAAATAATAAGTGCTGGGAATGTTCCGGGATATTGCTCAGTGATTGTTAAGCAATATAGAGATCCAAGGGAAAGCCCCAGAACAAGGTCAGCATGGTGGCTAGCTCCTCGGGAAGCAAAGCTCAGCACCAAACAGAGCTCCACCATAAGTAATCACCACCCCATCCCTGGCACCCAGCTCAGACTTAACCCATTTATCTAACATTGATAAGTACCTATTGTATATCATACAGTGTTCTAGAATCTTCCTACATTCTTGGGTGGGAAACTGAAACATATATATATATATATATATATATATATATATATATGACAAGATACTATGAAGATAAAACAGGAGATATGGATAAGGAAATTGGGTTGTTTTTATTTTAAATGGGATAGTCAGGAAAGACTTTTTTCCAGTCTTCCCTGAGAAGATGACATTTGAGCAAATAGTTGAAGAAGGAGGGGCATGGATCATAAAGAAATTGGAGAAAGAATTTCCAGCAGTGGGAACAGGAAGTTCAAAAGGTTCTGAAATAGGAGCATGCCTTCAGTGAGGCTGTGTGCTGGAGCAGATAGAGCCACCGGGGAGAGGCAGGAGGTAAGGACAGGTAGGTGATAAGGGACCTTGAGATCCTATCAGGTCTTTGGCTTCTCCTTTGAATGATGCAAGAAGCTCCTTGAAAGTTTTGATGAAGATAATTTATATAAGCTGGGCTACATACTAACAGAATCACTCTAGTAACTGTGCTAAGAAAAGACTGTGCAGGAAGAGAAAAGAAACCATGGACTATTGAGAGGATCTTTCCATATTCCTTGTAAAGGAAGACGATGATTTGGGTCATGGCAATGGTGGAGATGGTGAAATGTGATCTTTTCTGTTTTTTTTTTTTTTTTGGGGGGGGGGCGGGTGGTTGGTACTGAGGATTGAACTCAGGGGTACTCTACCACTGAGCCACATCCCCAGTCCTATGTTATATTTTATTAAGAGTCAGGGTCTGACTGACTGAGTTGCTTAGCACCTTGCTTTTTGGGGAAGCTGGCTTTGAACTCTCGAAACTCCTGCCTCAGCCTCCCAAACCACTGGGATTACAGGTGTGTGCCACCGTGTCTGGCTTGGTATTTATCTCTGAAATAAAACGAACAATATTTGCTGATGTGTTCCATGTGGGTGTGTAAGCAAGAACGAAGTTTGAAAGACTCTGAAATTCTTTTTTTTACTTTAGTCACCTCAATGGATGGAATTGTCATTAGCTGAGCTGAGGAAGACCATGGGAGGAACAAATTTATAGGGGAAGACTGGAAGTTTGATTTTAGTAAATGTTAAGTATAATTTGCTTGTCTGTAGCCCAGCTGTGGCAGGGCAATGGGGTGGGTTGCAGGAAACCCAAAGAAGGCGCCTGGAGATAGCATGGGAGAAATACGATTTACCAGGGAAAACTTACTGGAGATCAGTGACTGCTCCAAGAAGAGTTCAGTAGCAATTGGCTGAACAGACAGCACCTCCATCCAAGGTGCTTCACCAAGCAGTGCCTCCTTTTCCTCAAGGCGTTTTGCCCAGTGGTGGCTGGATGAGTGACACATACTCTTCCCGCTGTGCTCTCAGTTCCATGCCCCTCTCCCACTGAGAGAGGAGTTTTAGACTGAAGAAGCAGTGACATCATCAGCATTATCTTGCTTAGTTTGCTTGTGTGGTCAGCTCCCAAGGAGCAACTGTTTTTGTATATGCAAGAAAGTCGCTTTCTACAGTTGATACTAACTCACTCAAGTGTGCATAGGAGAAAACTAGAGTTTTTTAAGGACATTTCTGGCCCAGGCTTGCTCTCATTTTCCCCTTAAGTTGGCTAGGTTTTGGGGAAACAGAAAGGGAACATTCAGGGAAATGATGTTTTACTGTCTCCTTTTTCTGTAGGAATGACATATTTGCCTATTAGATATTCCTATGGAGACAGATGTCAAGTAGGCAGATGGACTGGTGAATTTAAGAGATCCATGATGAAATTATATTTCAGCTTTATCAGCATATAGCTGGCATCTAAAGCTTAGGCTGTATTCACCATTAGAGTGAGAATTCACATTCAGATGCTGCTAATTCCTGTGCTATTGTATACTGCCTTTAATGTGACCATTATTGTTTTCCTCATCCATCCAAGCCTAAATCCTGTTCATGGATTTATTGTGTATTATTTTAAACTAAATTGACAGGTATTGTTTTTTTCTTTTCTGTCTGATATCTTCACTGTTGCAATCTTGATCCAAGGTTTGGGAATTTTCTGAGATCATTCGAGATTGGGCACATTCAGGGTGGTATAGCCGTAGAGGTTTGGGGATTTTTCTATGAAACAAACCCAACAATTTTCAATGTTATGAAATACATACTTCCAGCCCGGTAAAACTGTGAGTTCACAAGGTTAGCTTTCTCACACAATGTCACTCAAAATAGGTTTGTATTTTATTGGGTGCCTTGCTACTACTAAACCCTTCATGAAATTTCATGGTGTAAGAGACAATTTCTACTTTAACGTGGTAAGAACATGGGACTTAGAGTTTGAATCCGGGCTCTAGCACAGGGTTTTCAACTTTGGATGACTGATTTTATGAAAAGAAAAATAGTGCTGCTGACTTCAGAGGTTTATGGTGATAATAAAATGGGGTCACATTTATTAAAATATTTTACACAGTGCCATTTTATAAATGAATATTTCCACCTTTTGGAGTCTGTAAAAAATGACATATCTGGGTGATAGCATTGTTTTTTTAAAAAATTTTTTTTCTTTTTTTTTTTTTTTTTTTGTACTAAAAGTTTCTTTTTCAGGGCTCATTACATTATCCCATGTCATTTCACAGCATCCTGTCAACTCACAATGGACATTTTTAATGGACATTAATTTTTAATATTAAACAATATAAACTAATATAGTTTAACATTCTATTGCATCAGTCTGATAGTATTCTTGAGTAGCCATTGAGGGATCAGGAAAAGGATAAAGAGAAAAGAAATGGTCAGTAATGTGTTCTGTTATCCAGGCTTCCAACCTAGGGTGGAGGATTGAGTCCAGACCAAAGGATCCATCCCTGCCCACCGCTTGACTTTCTCCTGGAGTAGCCTAGCTATGGAGGATTCCTTACTGGTTCTTAAGGAAAGCTTCCAGACACACAGACACTTCACTCCCAGGTAAATATGTTTCATCTTTTTAAGAACTGCCAGGGACACAGAAGTTTTCTCTGGGTTTCTTGTGTCCCTGTAGCCATTTTTATATTATCGTTATTAGTAGTAGTCATATCGTAGTAGTAATGGTGCTGAAAACTGAAACCCAAGAGTGCTTTACCCCTGAGCTATGTCCCCAATCCTTTCTTTCTTTTTGTTCCAAGAAAGGGTCTTGCTAAATTGCCCAGGCTGACCTCAAATTTGGGATACCTCAACCTCCCTAGTCACTGGGAAGATAGGCATGTGCCACCACACCCAGCTCCTGTGGCCATTTTTACATATCAATTTATTCTTTATGGTTGCATGGAGGGCTGGGGAGGTGGGATGTTCCAGAGAAAAGATTTTCTTTTGTTACAAAAAAAAATTTTTTTTAATTCTTTTTCCTAAAAATTTATGGCTATGGGTTTTCAAAGGTATATTACCAGGGAAGAGAAATGCAAAGAAAAGAAATTGGGTTATTTTGCTTGTTTTACATTTACACTGTCCTTTGTAGCACCTATTTCTCTTGCTATGTAAAAGAATGACTTTAAAAACTACAGGAAGGTCTAGACCTTTTTGGTTTTCTTCAACATATTTTGCCTTTCCCTAACCTCACTATGACTGGTTTATGCTGTGTGTGTGTGTGTGTGTGTGTGTGTGTGTGTGTATTGGGGAGGGGAGCATCTTCCAAATAAGATTTCTGCTTGAAAATTTTTTATCATAGGAACCTTGGAATTTTATCAGAGCTAGTTAACTAGACAAACCAACAAGTGTTTATTAGAATCCCTAGTAAGTATCTGAAGCTATGCGAGGCCAATTGGATACAACATTTCCTGGGTGTGAAAGTGGGGATTTGGGCTTCAGCCCTGTGTCTGTGGATCTCACATAGCATTCTCTGAGACTGCAAAAAAAGTCCGGACTATGTTCTCTTCTTTCATCAGAAGGAGGGCCATGCACAATCAAGGCTCAAGAAATCACAGCTTCGTAACTGAGTTTATCCTCTTGGGCTTCTCCAGAAATCCCAGGACCAATTGGATCCTTTTCTTCCTCTTCTTCTTCCTGTATTTATTCACAGTCTTGGGCAATGGGCTCATTGTTACCCTGATCAGAGTAGATGCACGTCTCCACACACCCATGTACTTCTTCCTCAGTATCCTCTCTCTGCTGGATCTCAGCTATGCCACCACTACAGTGCCCCAGATGTTGGTCCATCTGATAAGCAAAAATAAGACCATTTCTTATGCAGGGTGTGTGGTTCAGATGTACATTTTCCTGACCCTAGGCATCACTGAGACCTGGATTTTTGCAGCAATGGCCTATGACAGATATGTTGCTATATGTCATCCACTCCACTATGGGGTCCAGATGAGCCAAACACTGTGTGTACTCCTAGCAGTCAGCTCTGCCCTTTGTGGACTTATCTGTGCCCTTGTCTACACAGTCTTTGCAATGAATCTTCCCTACTGTGGCCCTAATGAAATCAACCACTTCTTTTGTGAAATTCCTGCTGTTTTGAAGTTAGCCTGTGCGGACACATCCCTCAATGACCAAGTGGACTTCATCTTGGGTTTCATCTTGCTTCTGATCCCACTATCCCTGATCCTGGCCTCATACATTCATATCTTCACTGCTATTCTAAAGATTCGTTCCACCCAAGGGCGGATCAAGGCCTTCTCCACCTGTGCTTCCCACATCACTGTGGTCACCATGTTCTGTGTTCCATGCATGATCATGTATATGAGGCCTGGCTCTGAAGCCTCCCCAGATGATGACAAGAAGTTGGCCTTGTTCTACAATGTCATTTCAGCCTTTCTCAATCCCATTATTTATAGCCTCCGGAACAAAGATGTGAAGAGGGCTTTCTTCAGGTTATTTAGAATGAGTGAGGATGCTCAATAGGCAATGGCCCACGAATGTCTGCAGTGCCTCTGGTCTCTCACAAACACCATCCACAATTTCACTGATGTCATTGTAATGAATAGGACTTTCCAGATGAGGGAGAGATCTAGAAACAAAACCACTTACACATTAATTTGGAAATGTATTCTACTGTCATGTATAGCTAAAAAGAACCAATAAATTAAAAAGAAAGAAAATGGAAACATGAGGAAAGAACTCAGAGAAAAATATATTCATGGATTAAATGTATCATTGACATTCCATGGCTTTGGAAAGGTCACCTAACTTCTCTGTGATTTAATTTCATATTGGTCAAATGTGCTTCATGATATTCATTATGCCTAAATAATAATAGCTAACTCTATTGGGTTTTTTTCTGTATGAGTTACTAAGTATTCTACATGAACTTATTATTTTAATTCTTACAATAACTCTAATGGTAGGTATTATCTCCTTTATTCATATTATTTTTTTAAAAAAAACTGACACAAGAAGATTAAATACATTGCCAAATGTCACCAAGTTAGAAAATAAAACAGTTAATATCAAACCTAGAGAGCACAGTTCCATAACTCAGTCTCTTATCTATTATATTATGCCATACAACTCTGAAATATCCAATACTTTTGAGGCTTATCAGAGATAATGAATGGTATATTATTGAGTAAAGTTGAAAACAATCAGAATTATTATTCTAAGTAACAACTACAGGGTCATATCCTTGAAGTCAAGAGTTATGGTAGGTGCTTTTAGTCTTCCTCACCAGCATTCTGTAGCCTAACCAAACAGCACTGCACAATGCAACAGTAACTTCTCAATAAATGCTTGTTGAGTTATTTTACCTCCACCTTCATCTTTGATCTAAAATTTCCTTTCAGATCTTCTTTACTTTCATTGGCTCCTCTCCTATTTCCATCATCTCTACCCCAACCGTGGCTTCCAGGTGTCCAGACTTGTATTTACAAGGAGAGTATCTTGGTTTCCACAACTGACTTACCTTAAATTTTCTCTGCCACCAGAGAGACCACAGGGATAGCAGGAAGAAGACTGGGTCTCAGTGTTAGCTTAATTTCTCGAGATCTTGGTAAAACCACTATATATGTCTGGAGTTTGGTCCTCTCGTACATAAAATGGAGATAAGGACCACATATGACTGACTGCATCATAGAAGTATTTTGAATTTAAATGGGAACAGGACTTAAATAGTTGTATACATTGCCATGAGAGTCACTGCCTTCAAAACTAAGTGTCTTAGAAAATGTTCATTAAGTTCTGCTTAGGATGCAGCTCAGCAGTAGAAATCCCCTGGGCTCAAGCTGCAGTACTGCAAAAAGAGAGAGAAAACTTGTGAAATGCAGCAAGCAGTGCTTACAAGAAAATTTATAGCCATAAATGTTTATATATTTTTTTAAAAAAATCTCAACTCAGTCACCTTAAGAAAGTAGATATAATATCAATAGTAGTTTTGTTTGTCAACTTCAAATGTTAATATAAGGTTTATTGTGAAGTCAGGAGGTATGGGTTGGATACTTATGGTGGCAATTAACTATATGCAGAGCCATGTCTCACACGTATGTGTATGAGGACACATGCACAAATACACATACCCCAAAATGAGTGGGAAACAATCATAACATCAGCTGCCACATAAACCAAAAAAACTATTTCTACCACTATCAAAGCAAATCAATTTTTATCACTTCGGTTTCAGACAAATATAAAGTTGCTTTGCAAATGGTCACACACAATGAATCTTCTAAATCAGGTACCCTTTGCGTGTTTTTCTGATAAGACTCAATTACTAAAACTGTTAGGGTCCTGCGGAGCGTCTGAGAAAGAGACCACACAAGAGACTGGCTCCATGCAATTGGCAAAAGGGGATTTATTGGGGATCCATTCCAGCGCGCTGGGGCTCCGTGCTTACTCAAGAAGGGAGAGCAGCCCAGAGCCCAGAGCAGAGGTCAAGCCGAGCTTAAGTACACTTTCTGGAGAGGGCGGTGGGCTTTGCATACATCAGAACAAATCATCATGAGGCGCGGGAAAATTGAACAACAACTCTGAGACGTGATTGGCACATTCATTGGCGGGAACAGGTCAGCGGGGGTGATTGGTCACTCCTAAGCGGGATACACATTCAAACTGATTGGTTTAGGTCCTGTGACAAACTGCACAGGGCCCTAGGCTGAATGGCCAGTAGAGCTTTGTCTTAACTATCTCAGGAATCTGGGTGTAACAGAGGAACTTAATAATACCTAATCTTTTACATTTTAATTCAAGCTTTCCAGCTTAGAAACTTTACCCTTTCAAAACATTCCAACTGCTTCTAATTACTTTGAAAGAAGTTTAATTTGTAAACCAAGAATCATCTAAATGTTAAGAAAATCCAAAAGACCAATAAAAACTAAGAGTGTGCTTTGCTCATGAGCCAATTCATCCAGAAGATAAACTTAGGGGAATTTCCAAGTCTAGAGTATTCTTAGCATTCATTCCTTGAGCATTAAAGAAATGCAAGTGCTAAGAATGATGTAAATAAAGACTGGGCACAGAGGCACACACCTATAATCCCAGTGGCTCTGGAGGCTGAGTCAGGAGGATCACAAGTTCAAAGCCAGCCTTGGCAACCTAGCAAGTCCCTAAGTAACTTAGTGAGAACTTGTCTCAAAATAAAAAAATAAAAAATGGTTTGGGGATGTGGCTCAGTGATTGAGCACCCCTGAGTTCAATCCCCAGTACCAAAAAAAAAAAAAAGAGAGAGAGAGAGAGAGAGAGAGAGAGAGAGAAAATGATGCCGAACAGCAAAAAACAAAAAGTCCCCAGGGCCAGGGTTACTGCCTGAAGGTCACAGACTCAAACGATGCAAGCCCTAGGGAAAGAGGAGCTTTGATTTTTTTCTAAAGACAGAAAAATAATCGTCAGTGTTCCTGGGGCCTGTTAAGAAATTGCTCTGGGGCCATTAGAGGGGGCTGAGGATCAGCTGCTGGAACTAAAGGGGCTCTCCTCTAAGCGCACTCAGAGCAGTAAAACCCCACAGCAGGCCACCCAATGTCCCGCCTCTACTGCAGCCAGTCCTGACTTCTAGGTGTTGGCATAGGCTGTTCCACTTGGAAGGCCCCTTCTCCCCTTCCCCGGTGCCTCCCTTTCATTCATTCACTCAGGTCTCTTCTTCAGGAAGTGAAGAGCTACTTCAGCAAAGGTGAAAGTTTTTACTTCCTCATGAACTCTTAACACCACTAAGGAAGCACTCCACTCTGGCCTCAGAAGAGAGTATCCAGCTGGGTGAGGTCTTCAAGGGTACAGCCTGCATCTTGGCCTTGAATTCCTTTAACAAAACAACTGCCAACACTATTCAACTATATTTGCATAAAGCTATTTTAAATGCAAATGGTTTGGACTCTCCTTTCTCCCATTTGTGGTAAAAACAAAAACAAATGCCCTGGGGAACTCAGCAAAAATTGGGAGCAGAAGGAAATTTCTTCACTCTAATAAAGATATCCACCAAAATCTACAGCTAACATCACACATAGTGACAAAAGACTAAGTGCTTTCCCACTAAAATCAGTACAAGACAAGGAAGTTGACCCTCCCTACCCGAATTCAAAGCAGCACTGGAAGTCCTAGCCAGTACAAGAAGGCAAGAAAGGAGAAGAATAGAAAGAAGAAAACTGTCTCCATTTGCTGATAACCTAATTGTCTATGTAAAACTAAAACACAAGCCCACAAGGATTCTACATTAAAAAAAAAAAAATCCTAGAATTAATAAGTGTAGCAATGTTGCATGATTCCAAGAAAATTTATAGAATGCAAGCCAGAGGCAATGGCATACACCTGTAATCCCTGCAACTTGGGAAGCTGAGGCAGGAGGATCACAATTGCTCCACTCTGGGCAATTTAGGGACACACTGTCATGCTGTTGAAAATAAATAAATAAATAAAAGGGATTGGGAATTAGCTTGGTGGTAGTGAGAAACTAATGACTCCATTTTTGAGAAACCAGCCTCTACCTCAGAACAAAGCCTGTCCAAGGAAGGGAGCATGACCCTTGTCCTTGGAAAAACCCACAGAGCACTCCTAGGCACACACCCACCCTGCTGAGTTGTTTGTCTGTAAATAAACAGGAGAGATCTGCTGCGCCAGGTGTCCCTGACTCAGTTAGGCTAGGTGAGGACCCATAGCAACCCCCTAGCAACCTCCAATCAGCATGAGACATAGAAAATGCCTGGGATGCCAGATGATCTCCCCAGTAGTTAATGGTGGTTGATAACATGTTGGGAAACCATGTAGTTTAGCACGTACACCCCTCCTGGCCTAAACCAATCAGTTCAAAGGAATCCCCCTCGTGTACTAACCAATCACCCCTACCCAACTTGTTCCTGTTGTTAAAGATGGCGCCCGGAGAGCTTCTCTTCTGGGAGCTCAGGTCCATGACGCACTGAATGGCTCTCAACCGTCACCTCCAATCCCTGCGAATGGCGCGAACTTTGAATGGCGCACCTCCAATTCCTGAAGTGGCACAAACTCTCGGCCAATGAAGAAGTAACAGCCCACTCGCCTTGCTCCGCCTCATCCTGCTGAGCCCATAAATATCAACACCCTGTTCGTGTTTGCTCTTTTACTCTTACTCTCTCTTACTCTCACTCTCTTACTCTCCCCCTCTCTCTCTTGCTCTCCCCTCTCTCTCTTCCCTCTCCTCTCTCTCTCCCCCTCCTCTCTCTCTCTCTCTCTCTCTCTCTCTCTCTCTCTCTCTCTCTCTCTCTCTCTCTCCTCCCCCCCCTTCTCTTCTGCGACTGGCCACTTTGGTCCTGCTAATAAAATCTTGCACAGGTAAACGGTTGTTTTGGCTTGTTGAGTTTATGGAGCTTTTCCATCGTCCTTTACAATTCCCACCAGTGAATGTGCTAATCAATGTTAAGAGTTATTGTTTGATTTTCTTGTGATATGGAATGATTTGCTGTGTGATGTTGTGATGCATAGAGTATCCTCCCAAAAACCTATAAAATCTCACTGAACAAAAGACCAGGACTCACTCCCTGGGACTGCTGCATCGGGAACGGTTGTGAGTCCAGGCTCGAGCTTGCATTAAAGACTCTTGTGTGCTTGCATCGGATTCAGCTCCTGGAGGTCTGTTGGGGTCCATAAATCTGGCATTACAGTAGAACACCCCTGGGCTCAATCCCTTGTACTGACAAAGGTAAAAGAAAGAAAAACTCGTGGAATATAGCAAAAATAATGTATAGAGGGAAATGTGTAGTTGTAAATGCTTATATTTAAAAAAATAAGGAAAACCTCAACTCAGTCAACTAAACTGAAAGTAAGCGGAAGGAAGGAAATAAAGATTTGAATAGAGATAAAATAGGGAATAGAAAAAATTTTGAGAAAATGAAATAAAGAATTGCTTTCTTTAAAAGATTCTAACTAGACTGATCAAGCGGGGGGGAGGGAAAAGACACAAATTACTAAATTTGGAATAAAAGGACATTCTTACCAAAAAAAAAGAAAAAGAAACAAAGAAGGAAGAAAATACTATAAACAATTGTATGCCAACAAATTAAATAACTTATAAAATATGGGCTTATATCTAGAAAGACATAAACTACTAGGATTAACTCAAAAAGAAACAGAAAATCTACCAAGACCTATTGCAGGTTAATGATTTAATTAGTAATATATTAATTCCTCAAAAGAAACATCCCGGATCATATGGCTTCACTGTTGAATTTTGTCAAACATACAGAGATTCAACACTAAGCTTTTCAAATTCTTTTTAAAAAGAAGAATAAAAAAGATAGGCTTCCCAGTATTCCTTTCATACCAAACAAAGACATCACAAGAGAAGTCAACACAGATTAATCTTTTATACACAGTTATGTTTTAGGTATAAGGTGCCTCCCAAAACACTCATGTGTAAGAAAATGCAAGAAATTAGAGGCAAAATGCTTGGGTTAGGAGACCCTTCACATAATCAGTGAATTGATCTGCTGATAAGGATTAACTGGGTGGTAACTGGAGAAGGTGGGTTCCTTTGAGGTTCATATTTTGCCCATGGGTGAGGAAAATTCTTTCTCACTCTCTTCCTCTACCCCTTCCTGGTTCTATGTCCTGAGCTGCTTTCTTCACCACACTCTTCCACCATGGTGTCCTGCCTTACCAGAGGGCCAGAGCAATGGAGTTGGCCATCTCTGAACTGAGACCTCTGAAACCATGAGCCCCAGCTGATTTGCATAGAGTTGAGACACTTGTAACCCCTGATAATGAAGTCTACATAGCAGGGGATCAAGTTTCTCCAAAACCACAAAAACAAATCACAGTAAGCAAGTAAACTTCAGACTCCCTTCAGAACTGCGAATTTCTTCTTTTGGTTGGATTCACAGGTTCTTGTTTCCCGGGACCTTCATGCTCTTTGTTGGCATAAAGCCATCTTTGGTTGGCTGTGAAGCTGTATCTATGCAACTGGAGGCAACTGTGTAGGTAGAGAGCTTAACAGGAGGACCCCAGGAAGAGGACACGGAGAAGGCTGAGTGGATGGTGGTGAGCCCCTTGTCTGTGATTGAGAACAGCAGTTGTGGTTCACACCTGCACTTTTGTATGACCTCTCATGACCTCTTACTTTCCAAGGTCTGGTTCATGGGTAGAAATGACCATGAGGCTGACTAGCAGACCTTGGCTTTAGCTATAATTTTCAGGTATAGAATTCTCTATCTTGGAGGGTTGCATGTTGTGGTCTCAGATTCTCTTTCCACTAACTTAATGCTTGTTTATCTCGAATACAGGTTGTCCACACAGCAGGTCATTCACCACATATGGATGTAAGTCGCCCAGCTTGCAATATGAATGGCCAGCGCCTCATTATGTGGGTCTGTGTGGAGTTGTCTCCACTTTCTGTATTACTTTAACCTTTGCTCACATATATAACTACCTGCTGCCGATGTATTTCTCTGTTTTAAGGATTGAGAATGGGTTAAAAAGGTCATTTTGTCTTCATTTAATAACAAGCACTACTGAAGAGTGACTGTGCCTAGATGTAGGTTGGCTGTCACACTTTTTAAAAAATTATTATGTGTATTATAGGAGGTAGGATTAGGAAGTTCACTGTTCAGGAATTCTTTACCTCCTGTGCAGAAGAGCAGATAACTAGCACTGCCCTGGCTTTGGTTCCAGGAACCCCCAGCAATAGTGGGGCCCCCAATCTAACATGAGCACAGGTGCTTCATAATGAACATGACTAGCATGCTCAACTGCATAATGTTCTGGCATTGTTTTTTTGAAAGGCATTAATTTATCAAATAAATTGTTTATATTCAAAAAGAAAACAGCCTGCTTCTAGACTGCTTTTTCAAACTCTTCCAGCCCCTGTTCAATGCCAGTTCCCAAATTTTCAATATTTGTTATAGCAACAGCCCCACTGCTCTGATATCAATTTTTATCTTGGTCTGTTGTGTGTTTCTGACAATACCACAGACTGAGTAATTGATAATAAATAAATATTTATTAGCTTTGTGGTTCTGGAGTCTGGGAAATCCAGCATCAGGTGCCAATATCTGGCAAGGACCTTCTTGCAATTGTCTCATAGTAGAAAGAAGAAGCACAAAAAGGATGGGGGGGGGGGCAAAAGGGAGCAAACCAATCCCTTATAAAGAACCTGCTCCCACAATAACGAACACCCCCCATGAAACAGCACCATTATTCCATTCATGAGAGCTGAGCTCTCACGGTGATGGTGGTGATGGCAATTGAACCCAGAGCCAAGCACACATGCCCTAATATTTGATTCTATTGATTTTAAATCAAAGCCTACATCAGAAACTTCCCACATTATGTCACCCAAAGGGCTATCTCCCCATCTATGCTTGGGATTGATTCTGACTGATCACAGTTATGAAGTACTTGTCATATGCCCCGACCTGTTTAAGAAGTAGAAGGGGGTGGCTCAGAAAGCAGTGTGGTGAATCTAATGATGGAAACATACGTTTGTAGGACAAGCAGAAGTTCCACCACCTCACATACACTGGGGAGTCAGGTCAAGCATGCATATCTTACTCTGTTTCATGCCTGATCATACTTAACCCCGTCACTACCCTATTCTGTCAGTGCCCCATTTTGCTCATGAGAAAACTGAGGGGCGTTTGGCATCTTGTCCAGAATTACACCATGAGTAAATGGCAGAGCTAGGATTTGATTCCAAGTCTGCTGTCTGTCCAGGGTTTGGCTCCCATGTAGAATATTTGTCACTAGCTTCATCTTGATCAGGTTCAGGGAGGGATCCCACAGTTGCTTGGGGACCATTCCTTTTCCTGCAGGAAGTCACGGTCTTTGGGGGCCACACTATGCAGGACACAGTGCAAGTTGGTACTCAGCCAAGTGTGGTAGGGAGGGTGGAGTGGGGTACTCTGTGGGGGCTGAGAACAGCCAGGACCCGACCTTGGTCCCCAGCCCATGGGAAACCCCGATTCATTCTTTAGGGCCCATGGAAGGCTTCCCTCACATCCTGCCCAGCCCTGGGCCCCTGCACTCCTCAAGCCATGCACTTACTCCAGTGGATGCTCACATGCTGTTCCCACTGGACTGTCAGGCAGAACACAGAGAGGCCGTGGGGAGCAGGGAGAGTTGGGGGCTGGTGCAGAGACCTTGGTGCCAGGCTGAGGGGCCTAAATGTGTGCTCAGGGCTTTGGGGGCCTACAGTGGGGCCTGGAGGGTCCCAAGGCACAGAGGCTCATTAAGAAGCTGCCTGACTTGTCCTCCCTGAGGATCAGGAGCAGAAGGTTAAAAAGACCCAGCAGGCTCCTGACTCATCCTTCACACACAGCCAGGTAAGGAGGGAGGGGCGGAGGAGGGGGCCTGAGGCACAGAGTCCTCACACCTGGACCAAGCCTTCCTGATGCTCCCACCTGTCCTTGTCCCTGTCTGCCTGACCAGGCACCTGCCTGCCTCTCCCTCCTTCCCATTTGCATCTGGCCCCTCAGACCTGGCATCTGCTCTTGCCCCAACCCTGGACGGCTCTGTTCATGGATTTCCTTCTGTCCCACTGTCTACTTATGGCTCTGACTTTCTCTCCATTTGCTTTTGGGTGTGTTCTGAGGAAGGAAGGAGGAAGGAGGTGAAGACGGTGACTGTGAGCTAAGGCAGTTGGCTCTCCTCTGCATCCCAGCCAGGTTGGGACCTTGGATTGAAGATACAGGACAAGGGGCTGGTAAGCTAGGGAGAGGTCAGGGCAGCTGGTTCCAGGAGTGCAGAAAGGGTGTTGGAGGCTTCAGGAGAGTCGGGGAGCTGGGGGAGATGCTGAAACGGGGAAGAACTAGGACACTCACACTGGAGAAGAGGAGGAGGTAACAAACCAGATATTGCTACCCCAGCATTTTTTTCCCCTGGATGGAAGTCATAAAGGTGCTAGAACCCCCTACCCCACCCACCTTTCACTGCTCTCTCTTTTCCATATTCTCCTCTCCTCATTTTCTCCATTTTGCTTCCTTTTCTGGTCAGTTTGTAGCAGAGACTGGGAGAGGGAGGCCTATTGAGACACTACTGCAATGGCCCAGGCCTTGGGTCCAGGTGAAACAGGCAGGTGAGAGGAGAGAGGATGGCAAAGTCCTCAACTCTTTCAGTTGGAGTGTACCAGAGACCCTCCTGCACCACTGTGTGCAGGTCTGGTCACAATACATCCTTGACATGGGGTTCATTAAGTTTTATTGAGCCTTTCCTGGGATCTAGATGCTCACTACCTTCCAGGATGGTTGACTCTGTCTGCACTGCTTTGAAGTGTTAGTCAACTTATCATCACTATGACAAAACACCAGAGGTAATCAACTTAAAAGTAAGGAAAAGTTTATTTTAGCTCATGGTTTCAGAGGTTTCAGCCCACTGACCCTATAGCTTTGAGCCTGTACTCATGGCAAGAGTTCATGGCACAGGAGAACTTTACAGTTCATGGTGGCCAGGAAGCAAAAGAGAGAAAGAGAAAGGGCCCAGGTTCCAATATTCTCTTCATGGGCACACCCCCCAGTGACCTAACTTTCTCACAAATGGCCCCACTTACACTTCCTGAAGGTTTCACCACCTTCCAATAGCATCATGGGCTGGGGACCAAGCCTTTAACACATGGGCCTCTGGGGATCATTCTAGATTCAAACTATAGCTAATATAAGTCAGTATATTACCACTAATATAAGTTTGACAAATTAAACTGAAATCCTTTTGGGGACCACCGAGAACAAGACTCATCTGTCCTCCACATCAGAGGACTCAATTATGTCTATGCATGACTGGTAAAGAGTTGTCCTCAGCTCAATAATGTCTCTCATTTTTCAGTTCTATAGACACACATTTGCTTTAACACTTTCTCACACAATGTGATTTCCAGACCTTTCTCTGTAGTGTGTCTCAACTTGTCCACATTCTGCGAAAAATATGGCCCAGGGGTTGGGCACAGTGGCACTTGCCTGTAATCCCAGTGGCTCAGGAGGCTGAAGCAGAAGGATCATAAGTTCAAAGCCAGCCTCAGCAACTTATTAAGGCCCTAAGCAACTTCATGAGACTCTGTCTCTAAATAAAATACTGAAAGGGCTGAGGATGTGACTCAATAGTTAAAAGCCCGTGGGTTTAATTCCTGATATATATATATATATATATGGACCTGGAATAACAATATTGTTCTAAATGTGGCCTAGCTGCTGCAGACACAGTTCCAAGCTACCTCCTGTGATCTGCAAGGATTCCTCTCAGTGATGCAGACTCATGTTGACTTTTTGGAATTTTCCTTATGTTGGTCCAGTTTCAGTTGTCAGAAATATCCAACAAACTGCTTCCCCATCTGAATTTGGTACAGTTGGCTTTTTGAGTCGACCCAAAAAACAAGATGTTTTACATTTAGGATGAACATGTTTTTGTTGGTTTCTGGTTCAGCCTTTGTTCTATCCAGTTAACACTGGATATGTGGTTTTCAACCACTGGGTCACTTCCTCACTACCTACACAAGCTATTGTCAAGAAAAACCTATGAGACTGGCCGGTCCAGGGGAATGTCAGCTGTCCCTGTAGCCACCTTGCTCTCACCTCCTCCCCTTCCATTTGGTTCTGTTGGAGCCCCCACTGGTGATTCCATGTTCCTGGTCCTATTGCTAGCTGCTTCCTCAGAGGCCTTCCAGCATCTTTCTCTCTTTTCCTCTGTCTCTTGTTTACCCTCCCAATGTACATACGTTCTGAACTCTTCAAAGTTAAAGAACAACAAAAACAAAAAACTCCATACTTCCTTATGTCCTGGCCTGGGCATCTGCTCACCTCACTCCTTCTCTTTACTGCTCAGTTCACCCCTCAGAACCCACCACAACCTGACATCTGCCTTCATCACAGAGATGCCTCATCTCTGAGCCACTCATAACTTCCAGGTTATTCCATGTTTGACAGTTTTCAGTCCTCTTTGCGTTTGACACCACTGGCACCCAAGCTCCCTGGGTTCCTGCATCAAGCCCTCCTGCCTCCCTGGAGCTCTTCGCAAGCCTGTCTCTTCCTCTGCCCATCTCTCCAGTGTTCCTCTCTGGTGCTCCCAGGTGCCATCTCGGCCCCTCTGCTCTCTCACTGAGAATTCCCATCATTCTCTGTCCTCATTACCCTCCAAATGCTGGTGCAGCGGAGCTTTGATCTTCCACTTGGATCTCCTTCCTGAACTCTCAGGCCACACAGCTCAGCCTCTGACCTCCCGATCCTCAAGCATGTGTTCCAACTCTGTGTGTCTGTAGAGAATTAACTAGCCCTCTGCCTTTTCCTGCCCCACCCCACCTGCCCTTCCTTCACCTCCATCTCATTTCTGTGTTGTTGAATGGTGCTAATGACGATTTATGTTCCCAGTTCTGGACCTCAAGCTCATCTTCCTTCCTCCCTTTCTCACTTTCTTCAGGCCTCAGTTGCCCTGCGCTGTTGGGTCCTCTCCACCCCTCCCTCTACCCTCCCCTCTTCCTGGGTGGAACAGAGCCTTCTGTGTCTTTTTCCTTTACCTCTCCCCTGGTCTTCTTCCAGTGCCTTCTCTTAACTTCCAGCCACACCACATGTTTCTACACCCGAAGCCCAAACAAATTATTTCTCTGCTTGAAACCCACCATCACTCACCACAACCTAAAGGATTAAGTCCGTGCTTCTTAGCAGGATACACAAGACCATTTAGACCCAGTTTCCTTCTTAACTTTAAGCCCATCTTCCAGGAATCCCCTTTCCTAATACCCCTGTGCAGACTTCATCCCTGGGATCCCTGTTTGCACAAAGCTCTCCCTCAGGCCCTTGGCACCTGCTGCTCCCTCTATTTGAGTTCTTGGCTTGGCTAACCCTGCTCACCCTCTAAGATTCACACCAGGTGTTCTGTTCTCCAACACAGCACTCCTCACTTGGTGGCTGTTCATCATCTGCCTGTCTCTTCACTGTGTGCCCTTTGAGAGCAGAGGTTTTTACTTCTCCATCCTTAGTGCTTAGCTCAGAGCCATGACAGACAGCACGCATTTCCCTCCTGGTGCTTAATACATTGGGAATGTTTTGTATATTTATTCCTCTATTTTCCACAACTAGACTGTAAGCTCTTTAGGATTAGGAATATACCCTGTCCTTGTCCTTGTTTATCCTTGTCTTTCCAGCTCCTATACCTGCACTTGATGGGCACTGGCATTATTGAGCTCCCTCTCTGTGGCAGTCACAGTGCTGGTTGCCTCATGAATAACCTACCACTACTCACAGGCTATCTCCCTGGTGGACATCATATCCATTCCACAAGGAAGAACACTGAGGCTCAAGAAGATTAAATTACATGACAAGGTCACAGTAAAAGCATCAGGACTTGCCCTCAAGTATTCCATTCCAAACCCCATTCTTCTCCACCAGAAAATTCCACCTCTTGTGGCTCCATGAACAAGAGAATCACCTTTAAGCTCTAAAGGTATAAACTAAACCCAAACCCAGTCTTTATCCCAGGCTACCTGCCAATCATCAATCTCAAGGGGAGAAAGGGATCCTAAGGGGTTTATTAAAATTGGGAGGGGTATCTCCACCAGGCTGGAGAGCTTGAGATGTCAAAACTGTCTCTTTTTTTTGGTACTGGGAATTGAACCCAGGGCCTTGTGCATCCTGGGCAAGTTCTCTCCAAGTGAACTACATCCCCAGCCTCCAAAGCCATCTTTTTTTTTTAATATCTTTATTTTATTTTTTTAAATGTGGTGCTGAGGATTGAACCCAGTGCCTTATGTACACGAGGCAAGTGCTCAACCAGTGAGCTACAACCCCAGACCTTCCATAGTTATCTTTAAGCAAACAAGACAGCTGTTATTCTGCCTCAAGTCTATTCAAGTTTTTAGAGTCAAGTAGGAAGACCCTTCTCTTTAGAATTAGGTGAGGATAAGAAGAAGCAGAATTGCTGAGTAACCCCATCTAAAATAAAATCTGAGAAAGCTTCCAGGGACTTGAAAGAATCAAGAAATGCAGGCTCAATGTAGGTTATCAAGGAAGCTCTCATGTTTGTGGAGCCACATATCCACACCCACATTTCTGATTCCCCTAGTTTTCTAGAGTGATCAAAAGTTAAGCTGGGCATGGTGGTACATGCCTGTAATACCAGCAGCATGGGAGGCTGAGGTAGGAGAATCTTGAGTTCAAAGCCAGCCTCAGCAACTTAGCAAGGCCCCTATGCAACTCAGTGAGACCCTGCCTCTAAATAAAATACAACAAAAAGGGCTGGGGGTGTGGCTCAGTGGTTAAGCTCCCCTGGCATTCACTCCCCAGTACAAAAAAAAAAGGTTGAAGTCACCAAATAGAAAGAGTTCTAAATATGTATTTGATACAAGGGGAAGAAGAGAGTTTGAAATCTTCACCATCTCACTGTGCAGCCAGGTCTAGGGAGAAGAGCCCCCAAGCAATGCACTATGTGATGGTAGTTCCTGAAGGAGAGAAAGGGAGGTGGCCTTCATGGGTCTGGTGGAATAGAAGGAAATGAGACACTGAGTCTTTCAGTAAAGATTTTGACCAGAGAAGTTAAATGTTGACAATTTCCCTTCCTTCCCCCAAAGTAACCTATCCCAGGTAGACCCCAGTCTCTGAACTGACATTAATCCCAACTAGGACCCAATGGCTACTGACCTTGGCAGCAATGGAATGGCCATGGCACCTGAATATGGCTTCCAAACTGGGCCAGTAGGTCCACTTCTCTTTCTGCAGCTGAAGAATAATGCAGGTGTTTCCCTGGGAGAACCGCAGCTCTGTGTCTGAGTTCATCCTTCTGGGCTTCTCCAGGGATTCCCAAACTAATGTCATCCTCTTCAGTCTCTTCCTCTCCCTCTACCTCTCCACACTCCTGGGCAATGGACTCATTGTCACCTTGATCCACCTGGACTCCCGCCTCCACACACCCATGTACTTCTTCCTCAGTGTCCTTTCCCTGCTGGACATGAGCTATGTCACCACCACTGTGCCCCAGATGTTGGTGCATCTGGTCTGCCACAAGAAGACCATTTCCTATGTTGGGTGTGTGGCCCAGATGTACGTCTTTCTGGTGTTGGGCATCACTGAGGGATGGCTGTTCTCTGTCATGGCCTATGATAGGTATGTGGCCATCTGCTATCCACTCAGGTACAAGGTTATCATGAGCCCTTGGGTGTGTGGGGCAATGGTCATCTTTTGTGGACTGTGGGGTGTCAGCTGTTCCCTAGTCTACACTGTCTTCACCATGCGCCTGCCCTACTGTGGCCCCAATGAGATCAACCACTTCTTCTGTGAGGTGCCTGCTGTTCTGAAGTTGGCCTGTGCAGACACATCCCTCAATGACAGAGTAGATTTCATCCTGGGCTTCATCCTTCTCCTGATACCACTTTCCTTCATTCTGGCTTCATATATCCGTATCATCATTGCAATTCTAAGGATTGGTTCCACCCAAGGGCGGATCAAGGCCTTCTCCACCTGTGCATCCCACATCACTGTGGTCACCATGTTCTGTGGACCTGCCATGTTTATGTACATGAACCCTGGGGCCAATGCTTCCCCAGAGCGGGACAAGAAACTGGCTCTGTTCTACAATGTCATCTCTGCCTTCCTCAACCCCATCATCTATAGCCTCAGAAACAAAGATGTAAAGAGGGCTTTCCTCAAAGTAACAGGCTGGGGCAGGGTTCCTGAGTAAGACCACTGGAACACAGATGGCTACATCCAGGCCTGAAAAGAGGAAGGTCTGTAGCCCTTCACTCTATCCAACAGCATACAGGCAAGAATCATTCACTGGTGATTAAGAAAATTGAGGTGCAGAGGTAGGTACCTGATATGGACCTGCTGAGGCTTCAGATGCTAGGCTATGCACAAACATCAAAGGACACAACTGTAGACAGATTGCCCACTATGACCTGTGACTGATTCTTTTCTGTTTCCCTGGGAGTATCAAAAGGTCTCACATAAATAAAGCATGATTAACATTTGTGAATTGAGTTACAGAGTGAATAAGAAATGGACATTTTAAGTCAAATCAGGATGGCTGGGACAAGATGACTCAGAGGACCCCAGATCAGTAACTTTCTTTCTCAGGAGAAAGCCTAGATCTAAAGATTCATAGTCATAGGAGAAAGGAAAAGTAACCTTAGGAATAGGACTGAGGGGTTGGTCACTGTCCATTCAGCACTGTCTAGGGGAGTATGGGCCCAGGACACAGGCTTCATCCTGTCCCTGGGGAGGTGAGCCACTGCTGTGGGCAAGAGATATTTTGAGGGGTCTCTCGGTACACAGATGAAACATTACCCAAACTATATCAGAGTGTTTAAGAGCCAGACTCTAGGGGCTGGGATATAGCTCAGTTAGTAGAGTGCTTGCCTTTCATGCATAAGGCCCTGGGTTCAATCCCCAGCACCACAAAAAGGAAAAAAAGAGCCAGACTCTTTGGTATCTGTAGAATTGGGATGACCATAACAATAGCAGGCTAACACCTTATAGGATTGCCATGATAGGTAAAGTCCTTACAACAGTGCTTGACACATTGGATGTTCCATATAAACATGGAAACTTTTCTATTCTACTTTCCTTTTGTAACACCACAGTTACCAAGCAGACATCTGAGACCCTTTCAGCCGAAGGTAAATGGCTATTCCACTCTGGGGGAAGAGATAGCTAACATTATAAATAAAAAGAGCTGGCCTTTGTTTATACTTCAGTCTGCTGTGGATTTGGTTAGCTTGGGTCTGTCTCCCAAAAGCTTATGAACTCAGTCAGCAAAACTATAAGAAAACTATGACAGGCCCTCAAGATATAGCATGAAGAGGTTCTGATGACAACCAGCCAGCACCCTGGGAGATATCCTTATTAATATTCCACTTTAAAGCTTTTTTAAAAAAATTATTCATAAGTTTTAGGTGGACACAATATCTTTATTTTACATTTATGTGGTGCTGAGGATCAAACCCAGTGCCTTCTACATGCTAGGCGAGTGCTATACCACTGAGCCACAACCCCAGCCCCCCCAATTTAAAGCTTTTAATAAACCTTTATTCAAATATGAACTGGGTAATCATTGGAGTACTTGAGTCAAGAGGTTGCTGAGAGGATGGTAGCTGGTGGTGGCTTCCCTTCCCAATGTCAAAACCATTCACCCATGGCTTCAGCCCTCAGGGTCCCTTGCACCTTGGACAAGGCACAGTCAAGTTACTCATGGAACCTTAGGAAATTTTACTGACCACACAGTCTATCATTCCCTGAACAGCAGCAACACTCCAGTGAAGATTAACTTGAAAAGAGAAGCTTTCTCAAGGGGCTCTCCCCACCTTTATACAATCCCCTCCAAATTTTACCCTCACATTTTCTATTGCCAGAGGAAAAAAAGAGACAGAAGTTCCTAGCTAATCCTAGTTGGCATTCCCACATCCTTAGGACTAGCCTAGACATTTTCTGCTCCAAACTTGGCTGTGACTTTTCAAAGTTCAGATCACTCAGTGGAACACAAATGACAGGTCATCCAAGGAAATACTGCTGTGGAGAAACTCGGTCAGACTCTGGCTTTGAACACAAAGGAAACTTAAAAACCCTTCGTAGTTCACCTCTTTAAGGTCAGAATTATTGAACCTTTATCAACCGATAGTCTTCAGTCTTCAATGAATGAAGGATGGATCCAATGAAGGTGATAGAGAATCGGTACAAGCAGAGGTCAGTGAAGGTAGTTTGAACTCAGTAAGAAAAGTACTGATGATTGTGTGTGTTGGTGAGAGTTACGATAGTTATTCTTGGTATAAGGTGAATATTTGGCTTTGCATTTCACAGCTAGGTATAGAGCAATTTCTGAACACACTTGAGGAAGTAGTAAGGAAGAGGGCCTCAGGGAGATGCTAGGGGCAGGGAGAGAGAGACAGAGACAGAGACAGAGATAGAGACAGAGAGACAGACAGACAGACCTGGCAGGACCCATGTAGAAATACAGTTTAATTCAACAAGCCCCCAAGTCTTAAGAGAAAGAGTAATGGAAATATCAAAGGGTTGATGTGCTATCCTACTATATCAAGATTAGATCAGGTGGTACACTGGGAAGAGAGGGCAGGACAAAGGTATGAAGTTAAGCCAGAGAACAGATACAGTAAGAGTTGAGGGTGAAAGGGAACTGGGGGAGTTGCTAGAAGAAAGTGAGACACAGGAAATTTAGACTTCAGAGCAGGAAATGTTCTAGATCATTAGGAAAAGGGCCATCCAAGGATGCTGCTCCTGGGGAAAATTCAGATTTGGGCAAAGAGACAAAGGAAACATTCAGTGGAGAAGGTTTGAATGTGCCTTAATTTTAGGAAAGGGATTTCATAGAGAACCTTCAAAAAAAGGAGACCAAGCTCAACTTGTGAAAGAATATATGGGTTGGAGCCCTAGCGAGGACATGCTGGGTGATAATGGTAAGAGATGAGCAGAGGTGACAGTCTGGAGTCCCAGCTCCCTGTTTCTGGCCATAGGACTTTGAATATGACCTCTAATTCCCGTCAGCATTCGTTTTCTCAGTTTCTGGTTTTTCAGTAAAATCCAGATAATGATACTTTAAAACATTAGAGAAACTGCATCCCTTTGGGTCCAATCAGGAGACACAAAGGACCCAGAGGCGAAATAAGGAAAAGGTAACATAAACAAGTAACAACTATGAATGAATGGGACCCAAGGGACAAGAGAGAGGGGCTGAGGAAGGACAGACTTGGGAGGGGTTAGACCTCATTAGAGGAGGTGTGGTTCAAGCACTGAATTGCAGAGGAATTAGCTGGTGAGCCAGGCCCCAGATGACAGGCAAACTAACCAGGGGGCAGGCCATCAGCAAGCAGGGCTAGGGACAAACAGCTGGGTGCTGGCTGCCACAGGGAGCACAAGGTCTTCACAGTGTGTGGGTCTTACAGAAAGAATGACGTCTATGTGGGACACTACACGCTTCAGTCCCCATGGGAGGGCTTGCTGAATGAGTCCACCAAGGAGCAGCACCCAGGCCACTCTGGGACTAGCTGAGGGGCCAGGCAGGTGCCTGGCTTGGGTGGAACTCGGGTTTCCATGTTGAGAGGGTGGCCAAGACCTGAGGGGACAAGGTTGCTGGGCATTCTGAGCCTGTGGCCCAGGCTGGAAATGGACAGAGACTCCCTGGTAATTCATTATCCCTGACTTCCTTTCCTCATGGATCACTCTGCTCATCCCCTCACTAGCTGACCCTCCCACTAACCTGCCTTTCCCCAGTTGTCCCCTGTTTGTCATCTAAACCTTCACGTGCTCTGCTGCTCTCCCCAGGGAAGGGTCCCCATCCACACTCCTGCACTCTCCCCTGTTTCTCCCACTCCCTTTCCAGCCATGGGCTCCTAAAGCCACTCCCACACAGGAGGTTCTCACCCTAAAACTGCACCACTTCTCCAACCAGAATCTCACACTCTCACTGCATTGAGCCCAAAGTACACCATTCCCAGAGGGCTTTTGGGACCTGGCCTCTGCCTGACTCCCAAATTGTCTCTCCTGTCCTGCTCACTGCCAGGACCACAAGAACCTTCCTCCTGTTCCCCAGACCATGCAACTCCTTTCCTAAGGTGAGGCCTCTGAACCTGGCTTACCCTTCACTGAAAGTCCTCCTCCTGCTCCTTCCTTGCCCGACTCCTTCTCACCCACAGGTATCAGCTAAATCTCAACTCCAAGCCCTTACTTGTCTACTCTGGGTGAGTAGGTTTCTGTCCTCCATTTTCTCTACCACAGAAAGCTGTTTGTTTCCTAAAGAATTCTGCAACCTCATTTTCCAGTAACTGACCTTGATTTCTCTATTAAGTTTTTGTTCCACTGGTAGAAATAATATGAATCTTCTTGGGGCAACCCTCTGTTATTAGTCAACTCAGGCTAATAACACCATAACTAGCTGGGCTTAAATAACAGAGGTTTGTTTTCTGGAAGCTGAAAATCTGAGTTCAGAGTGTCAGCCCCGTCAGGTTCTGGTGGGGGCTCTCTTTCTGGACTGTTGATGGCACCGTTCTTACTGTGTTCCCCTGTGACAGGGGGACAGAGAGGAGGGGGAGGAGGGAGGGTGAGAGAGAAAGCATTCTCTGGTGTCTCTTCTTATAAGGACACAGATCCTATCAGATTAGGGATCCACCCTTATGACTTCATTTAACCTTAATTATTTCCTTATTCCAGATCCAGTCCCATGGGGTGTGAGAGCTTCACCATATGAATTTAGGGGGGAGATAGTTCAGTCTCCAGCATCCTCCCTCTCTCCCTGACTCCAAGATCTGGAGAACTTAACAGGTGCTGAGGTCCACAGTGTTGGATGGCTGTGGAATGATGGGGAACTTGGCCCTTTGTGTCTATCAGCCGCGGAGAGAACCTCATTCCACTGAGATCATCAGTTCTCACCAGCCATTGTGGCACCCTCTTGGGTTGCAGAAATAAAATTTCATGACTATAAATCTCTCCATATCTTTCCTTGGGTCTTCAAAGTTCTGGAACTAAGCATGTCTGCCCATTGCTATGTAACTGTTACTTCTCTGTAAGGAAAATATTTCCATCCCTTTGCCATCAGCCTTGATCATGTGACTTGCTTGGGATGTGTGCAGTCATTTCTGAGAAGCTTTAATAGTCATCACATGCTTTGTCCATTATGTCTTCCCCTCTGTCTTGGAATACCATGTTCCACTTTAAGGGCTCCTCCTTATAAGGTGATCTGAGACTGCAGAGAACTGCAGACTATAACTAACATGGAACTGAGCAAGAAATGAATTTTTGCTGTTGTAAACCAGAGATTACTGAGCTGTTTGTTACTGCACTGCAAGGTAGGAAATTAATCAGGACACCCACGTTGGTTTCATGAACATTTGTTCCACTAACCAAGTTCTATACTTGTTCAAATGCACAAAGTGAGTTGCATGTATTATAGATGATCTCTCTTTCTTCAGCATTGGACATTGTATCTCAATCTTCTTCTGGGTCCCAGTTCACGAGGCCACCCTACCATGTCCCATTACCTTAAGAAAAGCCCTCTTAATGTCCTTATTTCTCAGACTGTAGACCATGGGATTGAGCAGGGCTGTGAAGACATTGTAGAGGAGGGAGATTTGCTTGTCTTGCTCTGGAGAGTAGCTGGAGTTGGGCCTCGTGTAGATGTAAGTCACTGGAGCATAGAAGAGTGTGACCACAGTCAGATGGGAGGCACAGGTGGAAAAAGCCTTGCAACGGCCCTGGGTGGTCTTGATCTTGAGAATGGCCAGGGTGATACGAATGTAGGAGGCCAGAATGAGGGAAAGTGGGGTGACCACCACAAAGACACTGATGATCAGATCCACCACATCAATGAGCTGGGTGTCAGTGCAAGCCAAGTTCCGTACAGAGGGCCCTTCACAGAAGTAGTGGTTGATCCTATTAGGCCCACAGTATGGCAGCCTCATAGTGAGGAAGGTATGGACCAGAGAGAAGAGGAAACCACAGGCCCATGTCCCAGCTGCCAACTGTGTGCACAGTCTCCAGTTGAGAATGATGGTATAACACAGAGGATAGCAAATGGCCACATAGCGGTCATAAGCCATGACTACAAAGAAGATGCACTCGGTCAGTCCCAGAGCACAAAACACATACATCTGCAGCCAACAGCCAGCAAAGGAGATGGTCCGAGAGTGAGCCAGAAGATGCACCAACATCTGGGGCATGGTGGTGGTGATGTAGCTCGTATCCAGCACTGAGAGGACACAGAGGAAGAAGTACATGGGAGTGTGGAGATGAGGGTCCAGGCAGATCAGGGCAACGATGAGCCCATTGCCCAGCACTGAGCTCAGGTAGAGGAGAAGGAAGACAAAGAAAAGGACCCTGTTGGACATGGGGTCACTGGAGAAGCCAAGTAGCACAAATTCAGAAACCCAGCTTTGGTTTTTCTCTGGAAGCATCCCCATGGTGGGGCCTATAAGAAAATCACATTGATCGACATGTCATCTAAAGTATGGTAGCTCACAAGAATGCCACCTATAAAAGCAGAAAGTGAAGATTTTTAATTCTGCCCGCGATGCTGTTTCTGAGTAATCAGAACTTCTATTCTTCCCACCCGGCCCCACTACTTACTGTATGTTAGGATCCACATATCAGAGAGAACATCCAGCTTTTGGTTTGGGAGACTAGGATATGTATTCTCAATGCAATATTATTCAACTATGAAGAAGAATGAAATTATGGCATTTGCCAGTAAATGGATGGATATGAAGACTATCATGCTAAGTAAAATAAACTAATTCTTCCTAAAATCTTTAGTCCCTTCAATATGTTCTCTCCTACAGCCTAGAGATAGTAGACCTGCCGCTGTAGTCCTTGCTCTCAGAGCCTCAGTCTCTTCATCTATAAGATGTGGCTAATAACATCTCTCATGGATTTTATCAGGAGTACAGACAAGGTGTATGAAGCAACTAAAGACTTAAAACACTGAATAACACACAAAATGTCACATGCAATCTTCCACTCTCCTTCCCCACCCCTCAGTACACAGTTGGTCACTCATGTCTAACAAACCAGTGGCACCAGTCAGCCCCAGCTCCCAGACTCCATAGAGAGGAAGTTCTGCTGTGCCTTGGAGGACACTGTCAGGGTGTGAGCAAGCAGGCCCCTCCTCCTCACACCCTGCAAACATGCTCCTTGGCCAGCTGGCACAGTGTGAGCTCCAGAATAGTGGGCGCTGGAGGGCACTGGCCTCAAGAGCAGCAGGAAGGTCCTTCTGCTGCTGGCTGGGGTCCGCCTTCCTTATTCAGCTTGAGAGCTGGAGGAGTGGCCTGTGGAAGGGCCAGCAGTGCTCTCCTCACCTGACCTTATTGGTGGACTCCAAGCAGGCACTAGGGCCTCACTTGCCACACCCAGTGGCTGCAGCTTGGCGGCTCCAGCAGCTGCTTTCCTGGCCATACTCTGTTGTCCCACCTGGCAGCCAGGTCTACAAACCAGCCCTGACTCATCCAGCAGCACTGTCCCCACCCCAAGGCTCCTGCTCTGCAAACTCTGCCTGTGTCCACTGGAAGGTCATCTATTCCTGCAAGCGAGTCACACCAATCTGAATCTTCTTGGTTTTTCTCCCCACCCCCACCACCACTTTTTTTGGTCAGGAGCAAGGGAAAGTAGAGAGGTATCTCCTAATTTTTTAAAAAATTTGTTCTTTTTCGATATACATGACTGTATTTCGATATACATGACATATAACCTCTCATTCTTGTGGTTGAACGTGATGTGGAGTTACACTGCGTGTGTCCATATATGGACACTGGAAAGTTATGTCTGATTCATTCCACTGTCTTTCCTATTCCCTTTCCCCCTCCCTTCCCTTCATTCCCCTTTGTCTAATCCAATGAACTTCTATTCTTCCCACCCCGCCCCACCACTTATTGGGTGTTAGGATCCACATAGCATTCAGCTTTTGGTTTGGGGGGACTGTGGTATATATTCTCAATGCAATATTACTCAACTATAAGGAAGAATGAAATTATGGCATTTGCCAGTAAATGGATGGATATGAAGACTATCATGCTAAGTGAAATAAACTAATTCTTCCTAAAATCTTTAGACCCTTCAATATGTTCTCCCCTTCAGCCTAGAGATAGTAGACCTGCCGCCGAGTCCTTGCCTTTGTTCCTTCCTGACTTGTTTCTTTAGGACCCTCTTCTTGGGGATTCATGATGGTTCATGGTGGGCTCTTGCCTAGGCCCCTCCCTCTCCTCTAGTTCTGCCTTCTGCTCCTTTCTCTGATTAGACCTGTTGGGTCAGACTTCCTCCCAGGCTGACTCAGAATCCTAAGGAAGAGATGGCCTTTGTCAAGACACTGAGAGGCTACCAAATCTAAACAGCCCAGGAGACAGTTTGGACAAAGACGACTCCTCCTCCTCCTCCTCCTCCTCCTCCTCCTCCCTCACATTCTGGGTGTAGTTTGGCTTCTGGTTCACCAGGTACATTGTGAGCTGGCTTACCCAAGCCCTGGAGTAGCTCAGCGTATTCCTTAGCCCAACCCTGAGGTCTAGAGGAGTTGCAGTCTGCAGTGTGTATCTGCTGCTATCCCCTTCCCAACTTCTGGTGGCTACTGGGGCTGCCAGCTACAAGACCCACTTTCTAGGCCAAGGGGTGGGCCCCTGAATAAGAGGTGGATGGCCAGAATGGAAACCCATATTGAGGACTCTAGAAGAGAGGAGCCCTTTCTTTACTTTGTATGGCAACCTATAAAAACATGATCCTGGAATGGCCTTCTTTTAAAAAAGTTTTTTTTTTTAATTTTTGATTTATTATTTATTTATTACTATTGTTATTCTTTAATTTATTAGATTTATTAGTCTTATTCTGAAATGGCTTCTGATTATGTTCTTTTCCAGAAGAAAAGCAGAAGAAAGAAGGGAACTGAATAGATTTCCTGGGGCTGTGCTATAACATATTATCACAACATTGGATGGCTTAAACAATAGAAATCATTTTGCTCACATTTCTAGGCTAAGAGTTCAAAATCAAGGTGTTGTCAGGGCTGTGTCCTTTCAGGAGCTTTGAGGGAGCATCTATTCCATGCCTCTCTTCTAGTTTTTGGTGGCTTCAGGAAATCCTTGGCATTCTTGAACTGTCTTCCCCATGGACTCAAAATTCCCTTTTCTTATCAGGATACCAGCCATTGGATTAGGGCCCTTGCTAATCCCAGTTGATATCATTTTAACTTGATTACACTAACAAAGATTTTATTTACAAATAAGGTCTCACTCATCAGTTCTGGGTGGACATGAATTTGGGGACACTATTCAAGCCACTATAGAAGCTACGTGTGGAAAGTAAGACCAAGGGGTGGGAGGAAAGAGGACCTAACTGATGTCTTTTTAGTCATGAACCTATTTGCTCTGAGTGAAACCAGCTTCATCCTGAACTTCCTAGACAGGGAAGCCAAAACATGTCCTTTTTCCCTAAGTTAGTTTGAATTTGGTTTCTGTCCCGTGGAACTAAATCTAAGGTAGCAAATAATATACTGGTGAATGGAAAACCAGAAAGGAGCCTTACAGGGTTTTAACAAAAGTTTCCTAGGAAAACTTCCCAGGAAATTCTCTCTTCCTTCCGCCAAACCATCTGCCAGTCCCAGCACAGGACACTCCATATCAGTACTTTACTGTGCTCCACCAGGGTCTTCCTGGTGGGGATCTTTTCCAGGGAGAGGGTTTGTGACGTGATCTACTTTTCCTTTTGTCTACTTGAGCCCCAATACCTAGGAGTGGTTCTTGCCCTCCAAGAATTTGAGAAAAAATTTGAGCCCGATTTGGGAGCTGCTCTTTGGAAGCATGGGGACATGGGAGGAGTGGACTCAGTTTAATAATGCTGCTCATTTTTTATATTTCTGGTTCTTCACACAGCAGCAGCCATAAGATAAAGGTTTGATAAGTGTTGACGGGCTGAAGGACATAGTGTGTGTTGAGTGACTACCAAAGAAAATGCACCAAAAAACATAAAAAATTAGATCTCAGCCCTTGGGGGCTCTCTGTCTAGGTGGGGAGATAATACACCACCATGACATGATTATCTGTCAGAAAAATAAGATCTGTAGTCCACATGGTGGGGATTCTAGAGGGGAAGAATTGAGGTTCAAAGAAGAGAGATCCCTGGGAGTTGGGTGGCTGTGAAGGGAAGATTTGTGTGTGTGGGGGGGGAATCATTTGAATGGAGTGTGGAAAGACAGGAGTGGGGAGCCCTCCAGGAAGATGTGTGGGCTGGGCAGGTGGAGGTGGGGGATTGTGTTTAGCAATGTGGATATGGATTTGAGGATAGAGGCCAAGATCCTACCTGTACACACTAAAAAAAAAAAAAGCAGAGAAGAATTTTTTCTGTCCTGTCTCCTCGCTGGACTAAGATATGGAGCTCTTGTCCAGGCATGCAAGGATGGGGTTTGTGTGTTGTGGTAGTGCATGTGTGGTCAGTATGTGGTTTAGCGTTACTGTAGTTTGGTTACTGTGTCTGTTCCTTCAGGGACTTCTAGTTGTAGGTGATAGAAATTAGGTATTGTTGGACCTTTTCTTTTTCTCCTGTCTTGATTATGCAGCAAGAGACTATTTCCTCAGTCTAAGGCCTGACTTTAGCATTCTCTGCCCTTGATTCTTCCCTTCCCCCTCCATAAGCCCTGACTCTGCTGCTTCTTTTCTGTAGGTCCGGCTGGGGAGAGAATCAGGGAAGGGAGTGATGTTTCTTGCCCACTTGCTAGCTGAGTTTTTTTGCCTGGCATTATTGGGTTCAGGGAGAGACAGATGGTAAGCTCTCTTCTGCGTCTCTTCCTCCTCTTTCCACCTCCCAGCCTGCTGGAGCCCACTACCTTAGGGATTGCTCTTGGGGGAACTATCCTGGTCGTTGGCAAAGGGTTGGTGCAGAGGCGCCTTTTCCTGAGTGGCCTCCTTGTCCACAGCAGCCTGGATGTTCCTGGCAGCTCGGAGGCCTGACTTGACGGCAGTGTCCATCCAGCCATGGGGCAGGGAGGTATGTTCCCCTGCAAAATGGACACGGCCTTCTGGCTGGAAGAGCTTTTGTGAGTAGTCTACAAATTGGTAGGGTGTGAACTCAGCAAAGGCGCCGATAGTGAGGGGATCCAGAGACCAGTGCTTGACCACGGAAGATGGGCACAGACGCCGCAGCTCCTCCTTGGGTATCTGGTGCACTGCCGCCAGGTCATCCAGGACAATATCCACCACCTGGTCATGCTTCATGGCAGTGAAGAAGAGGGAATCGTCATCCACAGTGTAGGAGGCGAGCAGGACACCTTTGCCGCTGGGGAAGTTGTGGCTGGGGTAGTGGATGTAGCGCGATGGCCGGTCAGTGATGGAGACCCCGCCTCCGATGCCATCCCGTTCCCAGAAGCGCTCATCACAGGCCAAAACCACCTTGGTAGCACTGGTGTAATGCACCGAGCGCAGAGCGTTTGTCTTGTCTGGGGACAGAGGTGGCTGGAAGGCGATGGGGCGCGTGGCCTTGGCAGAGGCTGAGATGATGATGTAGTCAGCAGTGAGGTTGCGCAGCTCCGAGGTGGGCCCACCTTTGCGATACAAAACCCGGACCTCAGGCCCATCCCTCACTACCATCTCCACCTTGGATCCCAAATGGATGGTGCCAGGTTTTAGGCTGGTGCTGAGGGCTCTGGGAAGCTGGTCAAATCCCCCGGTGATCTCATAAAAGCTGCAGGGGAGAAGGGAGGGGAGAGTGATGGGGGGAGGCGCCCAGAGGCCCAAGTGCCTCCTTGTCTCCAGTGTTCCTGGTACAAAAAAAGAGGGAACTAGCTCCCCGCACCCTGTGCAGAACACTTCACCTACAGCCCTTAGTTAATATGCAGCACTTTGTCATGAAGGGGTTGTTACTTAATTTGACAATTTGGAAAACTGACACCCTAAAGTGACTTTCCCACCATCACATAGGCAATCTAGGGCTGAATCTGGGGTAGTGGATGTAGCGTGATGTAATATCTAACAGATATTCAGTTACCCTGAAATTCTACTTTGCAGGTAGAATCTGACTTCAGCCCTTGCCTAAGCTGTGTGAACTTGGATAAGTTCCCTAGTCTGAGCATCTTCACCTGTAGAGTGGCTCTGAATAATGCCATCTACTTTATAGGGGATATTAAGGATTAGATGTGACAGTTCTTGGAAAGTGCTTGGCAGAGTGTCTGGCACATGTAAATACCCAATAAATCAGTGTTGGGGAGGGGGAGGACTCTCATCCTGGCCCCAGATCCACCTTACTCATCACTTTTGGAGAAGATGTTAGCATTCCTCAGGGACTCCAGGAGGGACTTATAGTATCCAGCGTTCTCATTCATCACATCTCCAATCATCTGCACTGCTCCTCCACTCAGCATCCCTTTCTTCACCAGGTAAGCCTGTGGGGAGGTACAGAAGATGGAAATGTGGGGTGGAGGGCCCAGAGTGTAGATCCAGCAGGCATCTGGACCCAGACCAGTGTGGGAATGGACTCCAGCAAGAGGAAGCCTTTGGCAGTGGGAAGAGAGCATCCTGGTTGGCAGATGGCAAGCCAGGAGGCTAGGCTGAGCACAGAGTCCACCGTCCCATCTCCATCCTGGAACTTCTTTGCCACTCTCACCTTGGTGGAGTAAGAATCGTAGAAGGACATCAGGTGGCTGCAGTTGAACATTTTCAGACTTTGTTTGAGCTGCAGAAGGGGAAGAGAGAGATACCACCATCAAGTTGGGCCTCCGGGATATCAGGCTGCTGGGGACAAGGATGTCTGGGGACTAGGGCTGGTGCCTCTGCATTCCTTTAAGTTAAAGGCAGAAGTTCTGGGTTCTCTGGATGTCGCTTGAAAAAAGTGGGGACAAGGAGGTGGAGGGGTGGTAGTTCCGGGAACTCCTGCCTGTTACTCTTTCTCCAAGCATCTCCCCTTCATTTAAAGACCTTTTGGAGACTAAAATTTAAGGCAGAGAACTTCACTATGATCCAGAAGGACTGATTCATTACCAAAGACTGGCTAATCTAGGATTCCCTTTCCTCCCGCTTCCACTGATCAAGTAATGGGCCATTGGACTACCCAAGGACAGAGGGAAAAAATGAGGTTGGAGTGGGGTTGGGAGTGATACGTTCTTAGCAGGTGTTAGAAGGAAGGTGGATCCATCACAAGAGCACCAGGTAGGAGTTGGATGACCTGAGTCCATCCATTAACTTGCCAAGTAGCCTTAGGCGAGCCCTCTTCCTTCCCAACCCTAGCTGGGATAAGGCAGTTGGCACCTTGATAATGGACTGGTGGAAGAGATTCATGGCACTCTTGCCCTTCTCTGTGGGGTTCGTGGAATAGCCCAGGATCTCTGGGTTGGCCTTGACCTCCCAACTGCGATGTCGTTGTCCATTGATGAGGTACCAGGTATTGCCATCATATTGGATGAACTTGTTCAGCTTCAGGCCAAGCTTCTTGACGTAGGTGTGGATTAGCCTGGAGCAGAGACAGTAATAAATTGACCCCCATCCTTGTTCTCGCTGACCCCACAATAGAAACCACTTCCAGGAAAACCAGTTTCTTCTTGCAGCCAGGGAGCCCAGACTAACTGGTTTCTCAACTCTATTCTCTGTTTTTTCTTGCTGTGGGCATTATTTTTTTTTATTCTGTTTTGTCCTATGGGATAAAGGAGATGGGAAGTTCACCCATCACTGAATTAGGGCCCTTAAGTAATTCCCAGTTTATGAGACACAAAGGTGGAGATGAGGCCTTTTGTTTCAGGCAGTATTTGGAATTGTTTGCCTTTTCTAAGTAGTGTGAGGCCACATCTAATGACTCCTGGTTTGGGCTGTTACAGAGAGTTTTTTGCTTTGGTAGTTTAGAGAGAAACTGGGTTTTAATTTACATTAAAGGCAAAAAATAAGTCATATTTATGGAAGCATATGGGATACCAGGCCGCAGATCATTTTGTTTTGGAAACCTCAAGAGTCAAATATAGTTTAAGGACTCAAGCATCTGTTTTTATGCCAGGGCCAGGTACCTCCTTGATTTTGATGAGGAGCTGTGTTGCTTCTCTTAGGAGAAACTTGGGTGAGTCACTTAATATTTCAGAGCCCAGATTCTTGATATGTAAATGGAAATCATAAGAGTTTCAACTTATAGGGTTGTAAGTATCAAATAATGTAAATATAATGCTTAGCACAGGGCTTGACACAAAGTAAGTGCTTAACAAATGGTAGGTATTGCTAATAACTGATATAATTTCACAGCTTAATGTGATATGATTGTCATTTAAGAAACTTCCCATATTAAAGCATATAGTTTGATGAGTTAAGGGTAACTATTCTAACTGTGGGATCTTCCACTTTCTGTGTGACCCTGGGCTCTGAGCCTTGGTCTTCTCTGTTAAGTGGGAGACAAGCATTAATCCTGACTTACAGAGTTGAATTACATGACACAGTGAATCTGAAAGGGCTTTGACATGATAGCAGCAGGGCCCCTCCCACCTCTCCTTTATCTCTCCTACTTGTCCTTTGTTCCAATTCTCTCCTAGGACTTACCTGTGGGATTTTGGGATGCGCATGGGTCCCAGGTCAAAGTACCAGCCCTCCTCCTTGTTCCTGAATGTGACCACTCGGCCCCCAACATGGTCACTGGCCTCCAGGATGGTTACCTAGGATCCAGAGAAACTACGTCATTCCCAGATACGTGTCTCCCTTCTACCCACCCCCTATTCCCACTTCTACAATGCCACACGCTCTGGCCTGGAATCCCCATCATCAATCTTCAAACGTGCATGGCAACCTCACTGGGCATTTCTTCCCGAACGGTCCTGAGAGATGTGAAACTAAAGAGCTCCTGGTGAGCAGGGACAGGGCACTTCTTGGCCTTTGCCTGTCAGCATAGCTCTTGGCTTTTGTTTCCATAGGAATGCAAATGAAAGTTAGCCGATGATTAAATGTTAAGGGTTCCAGAGGCCCAGCAGGTTATGTACGTGCCCTTGTTCAAGACCTCCTCACCTGATGGCCAGCATCCTGCAGGGTCTTGGCTGCTGTCAGGCCGGACATGCCAGCTCCCACTACTACTATGCGCTTGGGCAGGGGGGAGGTGCGGAGTCCCTCCTGAGCCGTGACAAGGAAGGACTCATAATTCGGGTCCTGGAAGCACTTGGCCAAGTCCTCATAGTAGGCAAGGCAGCTGGAGGTAGCCAGCAGGAGTGCCAACACCAGAATACCTGGGGGAAGAGAGAGCCATCAATGCGTGTGGCCTTGCTGGGGCCCAGGCTCTGTGGGTCCTGCCTGCCTTGCCCAGGAGGAGCCTGGCTGCATGAGTGAATGCAGAGAGGTCAGGGCCGGGCAGTGTCTGGTGGGTATGTGGCCACAGATCAGTGATTTGTGACTGTGTCTGTGTAGGGATGGTGTATGTGTGAACTTTAATGGTGTTGGTTGTAAAGTTAATGTGTAATTGTGAATGTACTCCTTCTACTAGTTCTAGGTTTTTTGGGGGGGGTGGGGAGAGGCAGGTGAGGACCCCCTTAGTCTAATCTTTGTACTGGTGGGTAACCAAAGTTCCCAGAAGGAAGGGGATCTCTAAAGAAGGGTAGGAGACCCAGCTGGCTTTCAGCACAGACCCTTCTCCATGAAGAGAACATTCCACTGGGACAACTCAGAAAAGAGGGGACAGATGACCAAGCCCAGAGGAAAGAACCTCTAAGCTCCCTCCCCTCTTTCTATCCCCCAGACCTACTCAACCTCCCTAGTCCATTCCCCACCCCTGACAGGTTTCCCCATCTCCCTGAGGTATTGCCATTTCTGTCTCAGTCCCCATGTCCTTCCCTTAAATGAACCCAATCCCCAAACTCATTCTCCAGATCCATTTTCATTCAATTGACTTACTTTCAACACCTCGACCCAGCCCCAGCCCCCAGCTGAGCTTCTATTCCTGTCTCGGTCCCCAATCTCCTTGCCCCTTCATAGCCCTTTACTCTAACTTCTCCTCAGACCCTCATCAAAGCTCCTGGACCCCTCCCCTGATCCAGTTCCTCTCCCCATCTCAGTGTCCGGCACCCCTTCCCCAGGCCTTTCTCTCTACCCCCCAGAGGAGGGACCCCACTCACCACTCATGGTGGCCATGGCCCTGCAGCTCGGCTGAATCCTGAGCAGCTCTCTCTCTCCTTATGAGGAACCAGCTCCAGTCCAGCAGTACTTGGCCCTTGTCCCACCAGCATGTCCTTGTCCCTATTGGCTGGGCCAAGCAGGGAAGTCCTGCCCTGAAGCCTGGATTGTCAGGTGAGATGACCATGGTGATGGAGCCCAGCCTCAGCCTCATCTTCTGCATTCCTGCATTCCTCCTGACCAGCCTCTGTCCTAGGGAAAGCTCCTTCTCTCAGCTCAGACCCTTGCTAGGGTGCCAATGGGGAAGAGAGAGGCCATCCCAAAGGTGCTGTGATCACCTCCCACCAAGGGTTGAAGGCTGGGCTAGGCATCCAGCATCTGGGCTCCCAGTGGAGAACATGCCTCTTTCCACCGCCGTTCCACGGTGGTGCCTTCTGCTCTGCTGTGGGTTTGTCCAGGGTGGGATTCCAGCCAGGAGCTCCTGTGGAAGGACCATGACCTCCTTGCCCCTCTCAGGGGCTCCCTGGCAGGTAGGACAGAGGTCTCTGTTCTGGCCCACTTATACTGGAGAGTGGTTTTTGCCCCTTCTTCTGCGTCGTCCAGGTCTTCCTTAAGTACAGATGAGCTTCTCTGGCACTGAAACTTCTCCCCCTAATTATGATTATGGTGCCAAGTCTTCCTTTGGTTCTCTGTGCATAGTGCAGGTGGTAGCAGGTTGACCGGCAAAACAAGATGGCAGAAAGCATGCACCAAGTCAGCTGCATGGGACTGGGCAGAGGCCAGGACGGGGAGCAGGTAGGGGCACTCAGGAGCAAGGGCCCAGGACTTGGATCCTGGTGTCAGGAGGGGCACAGAGGAAAGGACATTAGCTGGAATTCGACAGGACTGGATTCAGATCCTGCTTTGTCCCATTGTTTCTGTGGGCTTTGGGACAAAGCGTTTATGTCCATACCTCCCTGAGCCTGGGTTTCCTATGTGTAACACGAGGCCAGTAATAGCTTTTCCCTAGGGTATTCTAAGGATGACCTGAGATGACGTGCCTGAAGAGTCTAACACAGCATTTTGCTCTTGGTAGTTACCTAAGCTGGTTCCCTTCTTTCTTGTTTGGTTTGAGACCAGGCTGCATGAAGCCATCATATCTTTGAAATGGAGGTGATGTCTCCACCACAGGGCTTCTGGGAGGATGCAGTGGGATAATACATGAGACCTACCGTATGAACTGCAGGGCTTTGGACAGAGGTTGGGTTCTTTCTCCCTCTTTCTCTTTTGCTGCTTCCTTTTATCTTTTTTTTTTTTCTTTCTTTCTTTTTTAGACAGGGTCTCACTAAGTTGCTGAGGCTAGCCTTGAACTTGTGATCCTCCTGCCTCAGGCTCCAAGTTCCTGGAATTATAGGTGTGTGTTACTGCACCCAACTTCCTTTTACTTTTGTAATGGCTTTATTGAGATACAATTAACTCACCCATTTAAAGGGCAAAACTCAACATTTTTAGTGTATTTACCGAGTTGTGCCATCATTACCACAGTCAATTTTAGAATATTTTCATCATGCCAAAAAGAAATATGAGAGCCAGGTGGTATGGTGGTGCCTGCCTGCTTTATTTAGGTTTGATCCATTCTGAAGTAATTTGTATCTGATATGTGGTAGAGGCCCAATTTCATTTTTCTGCATGTAGATATCAATGTCCCGGCAACATTTATTGAAAGGACCTCCTTTCCCCCCATTGAAGGTCATCAGTGAGTTGATGGAATTTGAGGGTTTAAGTCTGGACTGTCAATTTTAGACTGTTAAATTGCATGCTAATCCTTATGCCAGTACCACTCTGTTTTGGTTACTATAGTTTTTTTTAGTAGGTTTTGAAACTGGGAAGCATATTTCCTCCAACTTCTTCTTCCAAATTGTTTTGCCTATTCTGGGACCTTTGAACTTCCTCATGAATTTTAGGATCAGTTTGTCAATTTCTGCAAAAATATCAGGATTGTGGCAGATTTGCATTGGATCAATTTAGGGTGAATTGACATCTTGACAATATCAAGTCTCACTGAACCTTCCTGGACCTCTCTCTTAATTTCCTCATCGATTCTTTGGGGAGATGAATCCCTCTCTGAAGTAGATTACATAGTCAGAGCTGAAATAAGGGTCAGTGACAGTGTTGTGAAATAAAAGCTTAAGACTCCATCCTGGAGGGAGCCAAGGTAGGAGACAATTCTGATTGGTATTGTTCAGCAATTTCAATGGCGTAAATATACTCATCAAGGTCAATATTAAGCAAGAAACATGATGTCATGCACTAGGATTGAGAGTGCACAGTAGCACATCATTAAGCAACCTCTAGAACACAGAGGGCAGTAAAATGTAGTCAAAAAAATTAGGATGTGAAAACTTTTGAATGTTTATTACCTTTGCTTTTAATGAAATTTATTTAATTATGGTTAATAATTTAGCTTTTATAAATGGCTGTGTTTGGAAGGATGTGACTCTACTTTGTGTATAACCAGAAATATGAAAATTTGTTCTCTATATGTGTAATATGAATTATAATGCATTCTATTGTTATATATAATAAATTAAAATTTTAAAAAAAATTTAAGTGGCTGTTAACAATCAGCTCACAATATACCTAAACTTTTTTTTTAAGAGAGAGTGAGAGAGGAGAGAGAGAGAGAGAGAGAGAGAATTTTTAATATTTATTTTTTAGTTCTCGGCGGACACAACATCTTTGTTTGTATGCTGTGCTGGGGATCAAACCTGGGCTGCACGCATGCCAGGCGAGCGCGCTACCGCTTGAGCCACATCCCCAGCCCTACCTAAACTTTTTAACAATCGGCTCTGGTGACCTGTAGCTGACTAGGAAGGATTTCAGAGTCCAATCTTCTCCTTTTGAATGGCTGGGAGACCAAAGCCCAGACAGAAGGTAGGAACAGTCACTCACAATCATGACTTGGGCCAGGAATTTTTACAAAATCTCATTTAATTCTCCCAGCAACTTTAGAAGGGAAGAGGTTGGTTGGTGTATTAGCATTTTTCAGAGGAGACAACTGAGGCAGAAATAACAGCAAGATTAAGAGAACAAATACTAGAATTTGGTAGACCAAATTCTGGTTCTGTACCTGTAATATGTTAGCTGTTGGGCATCTCCCTCAATCCATTGGGCCTCCACATTCTTCTGTGTGTCATGGGGTTGACACTGCTTACTTTCTGATACTGTTTACCAGGACCTTCAAGATCTGGTATAGAGTAGGTACCATAGTTAACTCTTTTTTTTTTTTAAGAGAGAGTGAGAGAGAGAGAGAGTGAGAGAGAGAGAGATGGAGAGAGAATTTTTAATATATATATATATATATATATATATATATATATATATATATATATTTTTTTTTTTTTTTTTTTTTTTTTTAGTTCTCGGCGGATACAACATCTTTGTATGTGGTGCTGAGGATCGAACCCGGGCCGCACGCATGCCAGGCGAGCGCGCTACCGCTTGAGCCACATCCCCAGCCCCAGTTAACTCTTTTTTTTTTTTAAAGTAGAAATCATTTATTTTATTTTGTATTTGTTCTAATTAGTTATACATGACAGTAGAATGCATTTTGACACGTCAAACATAAAGATGTATAACTTCTCATTCTTCTGGTTGAACAATGATGTAGAATCACACTGGTCATGTAATCATATACCCACATAGAGTAATAATGTCCAATTCATTCTATTATCCTTCCTACCCTAATACCTCCTCCCCTCCCTTCACTCTTCTCTGTCTAGTCCAAAGTACCTCTGTTCTTCCCTAGTCACCCCTACCCCTATTGTGAATTAGCATCCACATATCAGAGAAAACATTTGGCCTCTGGTATTTGGGGATTGGCTTATTTTGCTTAGCATGATATTCTCCAGCTCCATCCATTTACTGGCTAATGCCATAATTTGATTTCTCTTTAAGGCTGAGTAATATTCCATTGTGTATCTACTCCACATTTTCTTTATCCATTTATCAGTTGAAGACCACCTGGGTTGGTTCCATAGTTTAGCAGTTGTGAATTGAGCTACTATAAACATTGATGTGGCTGCATCATTGCAGTATGCTGTTTTTAAGCCCTTTGGGTATAAACTGAGGAGTGGGAGGGCTGGGTCAAATGGTGGTTCCATTCCAAGTTTTCTGAGGTATCTTCATACTGCTTTCCATAGTGGTTGCACAAATTTGCAGTCCCACCAGCAATGTATGAGTGTACTTTTCCCCCCATATCCTTGCCAACACTTATTATTGCTTGTATTCTTGATAATTGCCATACTGACTGGAGTGAGATGAAATCTTAGAGTAGTTTTGATTTGCATTTCTCTAATTGCTAGAGATGATGAACATTTTTCATATGTTTGTTTATTGATTATATTTCTTCTCCTGTGAAGTGTCTGTTCAGTTCCTTAGCCCATTTATTGATTGGGTTATTTTGTTTTGTTTTGGTGTTAAGTTTTTTGAGTTGTTTATATATCCTAGAGATTAGTGCTCTATCTGAGGTGCATGTGGTAAAGATTTTTTCCCATTCTGTAGGCTCTCTCATCATGTCATTGATTGCATCCTTTGCTGAGAAGCTTTTCAGTTTGAATCTATCTCATTTATTGATTCTTGATTTTATTTCTTGCACTTTAGGGGTCTTGTTAAGGAAGTCAGGTCCTAAGCCAACATGATGAGGATTCGAGCCTACTTTTTCTTGTATTAGGTGCATGATCTCTCTTCTAGTGTCTGTCTTTGATCCATTTTGAGCTGATTTAGGTGTAGGGTGAAAGGTAGAGGTTTAATTTCATTTTTTTTCTTAGATTTATTACTTTTTTTTTAAAGAGAGAGAGAGAGAATTTTTTTAATATTTATTTTTTAGTTCTCGGCGGACACAACATCTTTGTTTGTATGTGGTGCTGAGGATCGAACCCAGGCCGCACGCATGCCAGGCGAGCGCGCTACCGCTTGAGCCACATCCCCAGCCCTTAATTTCATTTTGCTATATATGGATTTCCAGTTTTTCCAACACCATTTTTTTTGAATAGGCTAACTTTTCTCCAATGTATGTTTTTGGCACCTTTATCTAATATGAGATAACTGTATTTATGTGGGTTTGTCTCTGTGTCTTCTATTTTTGTATCATTGGTCTACATGTCTATTATGATACCAATACCATGTCATTTTTGTTACTGTTGCTCTGTAGTATCATTTAAGGTCTGGTATTGTGAAGCCTCCTGCTTCATTCTTCCTGCTGAGGATTCCTTTGTCTATTCCTGGGTCTCTTATTTTTCCAAATGAATTTCATGATGCTTTTTCCAGTTTTATGAAGAATTTCATTGGGACTTTAATAGGAATTACATTAAATCTGTACAACAGTTTTGGTAGTATGGCCATTTTGACTGTTAATTCTTCCTATCCAAGAGCATAGGAGGTCTTTTCATTTTCTAAGATCTTCTACAATTTCTTTATTTATTCGGTAGTTTTTATAGTAGAGGTTTTTCATCTCTTTTGTTAGATTGATTCCCAGGTGTTTTTTTTCTAGGCTATTGTGAACAGTATGGTTTTCCTAATTTCTCTTACAGCAGATTCCTCGCTTATGAATAGAAATGCATTTTATTTATGATGTTGATTTTACATCCTTCTACTTCACTGAATTTATTTATTAGTTCTAGAAGTTTTCTGGTGCAATTTTTGGGTATTCTAAATATATAATCATGTCATTCTCGAACAGTGGTAGTTTGAGTTCTTCTTTTCCTATTCATATCCTTTAAATTTCTTTTGTCTGTCTGATTGCTCTAGCTAGAGTTTCAAGGACTATGTTGAATAGAGGTGGTGAAAGAGCGCATTCCTGTCTTCTTCCAGTTTTTAGGGGGAATGCTTTCAATTTTTCTCTATTTAGAATGATGTTGGCCTTGGGTTTAGCAAAGATAGCTTTTACAGTTTGAGGTATGTTCCTACTATCCCTAGTTTTTCTAGTGTTTTGAACATGAAGAGGTGCTGTATTTTGTCAAATGCGTTTTCTACATCTATTGTGATGATCATATGATTCTTGTCTTTAAGTCTATTAATGTGATATATTATGTTTATTGATTTCTGTATGTTGAACCAACCTTGCATCCCTGGGATGAACCCCACTTGATCATGGTGCACTAGCTTTTTAATATGTTTTTGTATGCAATTTTCCAGGATTTTATTGAGCATTTTTGCATCTATGCTCATCAGGGATATTAGTCTGATTTTCTTTCCTTGATGTTTCTTTGTCTGGTTTTGATTATCAGAGTGATGCTAGTCTCATAGAATGAGTTTGGAAAGGTTCCCTCCTTTTCTATTTCATGGGATAATTTGAGGTGATTGGTGTTAATTCTTCATTGAAGGTCTTGTAGAACTTGGCTGAGAATCCATCTGGTCCTGGGCTTTTCTTGATTGGTAGACTTTTGATGGTATCTTCTATTTCATTGTTTGAAACTGTTCTGTTTAAAGTGTGTTTGTCCTCCTGATCCAGTTTGAGTCTCTAGAAATTTGTCTATGTCTTCAATATTTTCTGTTTTATTGGAGTATAAATTTTCAAAATAGTTTCTGATTATCTTCTGTATTTCAGTAGTGTCTGTTGTGACATTTTCTTTTTATCATTAATTTTAGCAATTAAGGGTTTATCAACTTTATTTATTTTTTAAAGAACCAACTTTTTGTTTTGCATTTTTTAAAATTTTTCTTTTGTTGCAATTCACTGATCTTAGCTCTGATTTTAATTATTTCATTTCTTCTAGAGCTTTTGGTATTGATTTGTTCTCTTTTCTCTAGAGCTTAGAGATGTAATGTTAGGTCATTTATTTGTTGACTTTCTATTCTTTTAATAAATGAGGTCAATGCAATTAACTGTCCTCTTAGCACTGCCTTCATAGCATCCCTGAGATTATGATATATGTATTGGTTTTCATATTTACCTCTAAATATTTTTTATTTCATCCCTGATTTATCGTGCTATCCATTCATCATTCAATAGTGTATTATTTAGTCTTTAGGTGTTAGAGTAGCTTCTATTTTTATTTTATCATTGATTTCTAATTTCATGCCATTATGATCTGATAGAATGCAGGGTAATATCTCTATTTTTTTGTATTTGCTGAGACTTGCTCTGTGGCATAAGATATTGCTGATATTAGAGAAGGATCCCTGTGCTGCTGAGAAGAAAGTGTATTCACTCACTGATGGATGTAATATTTTATGTATGTCTGTTAAGTCTAAGTTACTGATTGTATCATTTAGTTCTATAGTTTCTTTGTTTTGTTTTTGTTTGGAAGATCTATCCAGTAGTGACAGAAATGTGTTAAAATCACCCAGTATTAATGTGTTGAGGTCTATGTGATTCTTGAAATTGAGAAGGGTTTGTTTGCTATACATAGATGTTCCATTGCTTGGAGCATAAATATTTACAATTGTTATATCTTGCTGATTTATAATTCCCTTAAGCAGTGTGAAATGTCTTCCTTTTGCCTTCTGATTAACTTTGGCTTGAAGTCCACTCTGTCTGATATGAGGATGGAAACTTGTCTATGACATCTGTGTGAGTGATGTGTTTTTTCTCCCATCCTTTCAGATGCTCAAATCTTATTTATCATCACAGAGGTTGGGAAGCTTATCCATGGTATTGGGTTGCTAGAGAAAGAAGGAGGACATTGATTTGCCCAAGGTAGCTAAGGAAGGAAGAGAGATGTGACTCAAATATGGTTTAATTGACAAGTCTGGGCTCAGGGGTTTGGACAGTAAAAGAAGAATCAGAATGAAGATTTCAGTTCTTGACATGTCTATCAAGCTGCTCACATCTCTAAAAAGCCTGAAAAGAAAAGAGGTCACTACCTCTCCTCCTAGAGGTTGCTTCCTCTGGCTCTGTACCCAAGGGACTCTTCCTGGTAAGGTTCTTGTTGACAGCATTCATGGAATTCCGTCTTGGCATCTGCCCTTAGGGACAGGGATGGCCCTTCCCCAGTTCTCCCAGAGGAGCCAGCTGAGGAGGCCAAACCATAAAATCTCAACAGCTTGTCCCACTGGGAAGGGCCTTGGATAACTAAGCTTCATCTGCACCCCAGAACCCGTCCAGGAAAGTTTTTCAGGAGCCAGAGTTGGCCTGGCTAGGTACAGAGATCTGCACCATGGAGAGAAGGTGTGCGGCCCCAGACCTCTCACAAACCTGGGGATTTTCGGGAGACTCAGCTACCTGGAATCTTGGCTCCCTGGATTTAGTCGCCCAGGGGCCTTCCTGTTTAGTGTCTTCCTCTTCAGAGCAAAGGGCAGCATCTCAGTGATATATTTCTGTGGATTCATGAGGGGTGAGATGGTCTCTGGGCCTGGGGTTGTGGGTGGGATCCCAGGCACCTGTGGGGCTGGAGGTCAGAAGCAGCTGGGCCACCCACCCATCCCCAGGCCCTCTCTGTGCCTCCACCCAGCTCTCCTCTAGCCCCTGCCCCATTGCACTGTGTTCTTTCCTCACCACCTCACATCTCAATCCCCTTTTATTCATTTCTCTTTCCTAGTTCCTCTTTTCTTCTTTACTCATTTAATACATTTTTACTAATAGTTTCTCTGTGTCAAGCCGTGTTTAGATATTAGAAACAGGGAAATGAGTCTCAAGGATTTTTGAGTAAGACTGAGAGACTTAGCCATGCCAGGACCGTGATGGCCCATTCATTCCCTCTGCCTTTCAATACAACATCATGGATTCCCATGGTCAAGGACGGGGGCAGCTGGAGGAAACTTGATTATGAGAAATAATTCATGCCTTCCACTTCAGCCCTTTGTCCTAGAACATTTCTGGTCCTGTCTTGTACGGTGACCTTACCTTCCTCTTCTGAATTCCACAAGGCCACAATTCTATGGTACCCCATGAAAAACCTTAATAAGCTCAAATTGAAGTGCAGATGGGAGATATTCACATGATTCACCTCTCCCATCTACCAGCCTGTTTGCTGGAAGTAGGTTAAGGATTTAAGAGTAGCTCTGAAGTCAGATGGACTCCATTCAAATCTCAGGTCTACCAAACCAGCTGGTAATCTGGAGCAAACCACTTGTTCTCTCTATGCCTTAGTTTTTTTTTTCACCTATAAAATGTAGGTAAAATACTTTTCTCAACAAGTTCTTGCGAAGTTGAGCTAAAGTTAGTGTAAAATGCCAGGCACAAGTAAACTGCTCATGAACTTTAGCTGTCATTATTATTGAAAAGGAGATTGTGACTCCACCCCCATATCCATCTTTATTACAGCTATTCCATCTCAGTTATCTGGGAATTCAGTTAACAGGAAGTGAAAAAAGTTTGCCAAGTGGATAAGTTTCAAAATTGATATCAGAACCCTCTAGGATTCTTATGACTATAACTTGTGGGTAGGCAAGAAATTGAGGCTGTATCTAGTCTGGGTTTGGGAGTAAGAGGAGGACAGGTCAGGGAAGGCTTCTTGGATGTGGGAACAGGATCAGACTTGCCACAGAGTGTTCGTGGGTGACAGGGCTGTGGGTGGTGATCCTCCTGCATGCTGAGGATGTCTGCAGGGGTCTGAAGGTGGGAGAGGAATACAGATATGCAGGATACCAGGAGGACTTGCCTGGAGATTTGTGACTGTGTGGAAGGAGATGATATGGGAGGAGATAGTCAGGTGCTGCAGCTGAAGAAGTCTTCAGACAGTGGTTATTTAGGATTTTTTTTTCCTGCACTGGGGATTGAACTCAGGGCCTCTACCACTGAGCTACATCCCCAGACCCATTTTTTTTTAATTTATATTTTGAATCAGGATCTTCCTAAATTGCCCAGGTGACTGTAAACTTGTGATCCTCCTGCCTCAGCCTCCTGAGCCTCTGGGATGACAGGTGTGCACCACTGCACCCGGCACCCGAGGCATTTCACTGCAGCCAATCTGGTGCATGTGTAATAGGGTCACACGGTGTCTTGTCTGTAATTCTCGGCTGAGTCTTTTTAACCTTTGCTCTTAATTAAAGGTTATTTTGATAGTCTCACTTCAGAACTGTCTTTGAAAATCTCTTGCCCATTATTCCATTAGGTAGTGTGTTTTCTTGTTGAATAGTAGGAGTTCTTCATACTGAACATACATCTTTAGATGTGTGCTTCCCTTTAATACATCCCGGTTTCTTACTTTTCTCTCTATGGCTAGAACATTTTTCTGTTCTGTTTAAGAAATCTTTGCTTATGCCAAAAGGATAAAGATATTTTCCTGTGTTTGATTCTAAAAGTTTGCATTATCTCTTAAGCCTATAGTGTGTCTAGAATTGACTTTTGTGTGTCGTGTGAGGTAGGATAAACAGACTCTTTTTACCTGTATGAATCTCTACACGGTCCAGCAACATTTATGGAAAAGACCATCTTTTTCCTCACTGCATTGTAGGATCCACCTTGTCATATATCAGGTGAGTGTGTGTGCGCACAGGTCTGTTTGGGAGTTTGTTTCGCTACACTGATCTATTTATTTATTCTTGTACCTACTTGTGTTTGCTTAATTATCATAGCTTTCTAGTAACCCTTATATCTAGTAACCCCTTCAACTTTGCCTTTTTCTTCTTCTTCTTCTTCAAGATTCTTCAAACTTTTTAGATGAATTTTATGACCAGGGTGTCAATTTCTGCGAAAACCCCAAACAATAGGTCTGGGATTTTGACTGCAATGACAGTGAATCTGTAAGTCACCTTGCATCCTTGCGTTCAAGCCCTGCACACAGCATATCCCTCCACTTACTTAGGTCTTCAATCATTTCTTTAAATAGTGTTCTTCTACATATAGATTATTTTTCTACTAGATTTATTTCTATTATTTTATTTCAAAATATTATCATACATTATTATTGTTTGTGTGCACTTGTGCATTAGTTTGGATTCTTTTGGATTTTGTTACCTACCCAATCATGTAGCCTGCTGATATTGACAGCTTTATTTATTTCTTTCCAATCACTTGACCTTTTATTTCTTTGGATTGACTTATTTCACTGGCTAAGACCACCAGGACAATGGCAGAGAGCTGGTAACAGGAAATGTGGTTTCGCTCCCAATGTCAGGGGGTAATTTGTCAATATTTTGCCATTAGGGATGACATTGCTGTAGTTTTTTTTTTTCTTCTTCTTTTATTGGAGATAACTGTTATCACCTTAAGAAGTGTTTCTAGTTGGTTAAGAGGTTTGTTTCTGATCACAAGTGATTGTTGAATTTTCTCAGTTGCTTTTTCTGCCTATCTATTGAGATATTATAATTTTCTCCTTTTTATATTTATATGGTGAATTATATTATATGATTATTGAGTGCTAAATCAACTTTAAAGTCATGTAAGAAACCCAATTTGATTGTGATGTATCCTTTTTATGTATTGCAGAAATTACCTTGCTAATACTTTGTATAGTAGCCCTGCAACAATGCTCATGAGAGAGATTGGTCTGTAAGTTTTCTTTCTTGTAATGTCCTTGTTATTTTCTGATATCAAGCTTGCACTTGTCTCATAGAATGAGCTATTTTTACTTTTTTAAATGTTTTTTTGGGGGGGGGGCTGGGGATGTGGCTCAAGCGGTAGCGTTTGCCTGGCATGCATATGGCCCGGGTTCAATCCTCAGCACCACATACAAACAAAGATGTGTCCGCCAAAAACTAAAAAATAAATATTAAAAAAAAATTCTCTCTCTCTCTCTCTCTCTCTCTCTCTCTCTCTCTCTCTCTCTCTTTCTCTCTCTCTTTAAAAAAATGTTTTTTGAGGGAAAGTTTGTTGTGAGTAGCATTTTTTTCTTCTCTTAAATATTGGACAAATTCACCATTTAAACTACCTGGGAATTTTGTTTTTAGAAAAGTTTTATTTATTTATTTTTCCATATTTTTATTAGTGCATGATAATTATATAGAATAGTGGAATTCACTGTTACATATTCACACATTCACAAATATAACAGTACAATCAGGTCAATATTGTTCCCCAGTATCTTCCCTTTTCTTTCCCTCCTCCCTTGACCTGTTTCCTGTCTAGAAAAATTTAAAATTAAATTATAGAGTCAATTTTTTCAAAGACATTGGACTTTTCTGACTTTTATTCATTTTGGGTCGGTTTTGATAATTTGTGTTTTTAAAAGACATTTGTCTACTTTATTTAACTTGTCAAACTTACAGAAAAATGTTTAGTAATGATTTGAATGATCTTTAAATGACTCTATAGGAATGTTTCCTGTTTCATTCTTGGTGTTGGAAATGTGTGTTTTATTTCTTTTTCTTCATGAGTTTTGCTAAAGACTTATTAACTCATTGTTTCAAAGAGTCAACTTTTGGTTTTGCTGAGTGTTCTCTACTGCAAGTTTGCTATTTCATTTTCTGCTTTAATCTTCATTATTTCCTTTATTAATTTCTTTTTGGACTTGATTTAAAGTTCTACTTTCTGGCTTTTTGAAGTGGATTAATTTTTAGCCTTTCTTCTATTGTAACATCTGCACTTAGGGCTATGAATTTCCCTAAGCACCAATAATGTATTATTTTCATCATAATTTAGTTCAATGTATACTAATTTCATATTTATCTTTCTTTGCCCCAGACATTATTTAGAAGTATATTGCTAATTAAAGGAATTAGGTACATACATATTATATTTATTTTAATAGTGATTTCTAGCTAATTTCATTGCCTTCAGAGAATATGATCCAAGGGATTTCCATGCTTTGTATTTTTTAGAGTTTATGTTTATGATGCATATGATCAAATTTGGCAAATGTTCCATGAAGTTAACATTTCTTTTAGTTGATATTTTCATGGTATATTTTCTTTCCCTCTGTTCTCCTAGTGTATTTTTGTCCTTATATGGCATAAATGTTCCTCCTAGTGTGCATGAGGCCCTGAGTTTGTTCCCCAGCACTGGAAAGAAAAAAAAAAAGTGGTTACTGTAAGGAATATGTAGGTTTTTTTTTTTTTAACTTACTCTAAACATATGTCTTAATTAAAATACTTAGTCAATTTGCATTTAAATTAATTACATACATTTTTGGTACCAAAAAATTGAACCCAGGGGTGCTTAACCACTGAGCCATATTCCCAGCCCTTCTGCAACCTGTATACTCAGAAAAATGAGAAATTATATCCCATCTGATTCAAATGTATGATATGTCAAGATCATTGTACTGTCATGTAACTAAGTAAAACAAAAAGTGGTTTTTTTTTTGTTGTAGTTGGACACAATACCTATATTTTATTTATTTGTTTGTTTATTTGTTTATTTATTTATTTTGCTACCAAGGATTGAACTCAGGGGCACTCAACCACTGAGTCACATCCCCAGCCCTATTTTGTATTTTATTTAGAGACAGAGTCTTACTGAGTTGCTGAGTGCCTCACCATTGCTGAGCCTGGCTTTGAATTTGGGATCCTCCTGCTTCAGCTTCCATATTATTTACTTATTTTTATGTGGTGCTGAGGATCAAATCCAGTGCCTAATCCATACCTGACAAGCACTCTATCACTGAGCTACAACCCCAACCCCCTTTTGTTTGTTTATTTTGAGACAGGGTCCAGCTAAATTGTTCAGAGCCTCATTAAATTGCTGAGGTTAGCTTTGTACTTGCAATCCTCCTGCCTTAGCCTCCTGAGTGGTTGAGATTACAGGCATTTGCCACCATGCCTGGCCTTACATACTTTCTTAAGTCATATTTAACAGCTCTCCATTTTCTGCTTAAATGTTTTACCTCTCTATACCTCTCTATCTCAAGTTACTATTGTTTGGATTAAAGACTTTTTTTTTTTTTTTTTTTTTTTTTTTGGTGGTGCTAGGGATTGAACCCAGGGCCTTGTGAATGCTAGGCAAGGCACTCTACCAACTGAGCTATATCCAGCCCCTAAAGACATTTTTATCAATCCATTTTTAAAAACTATAGCTTATTAGTGAGATACCCATTATTTATTCTCTAATGATTTCTCTACATATTAAACATGAATCTTTGACTTTTCACAGTCTACAAACATGATTAGTTTTACCACTTTTCCAATTATGCTAATATTTAGACCACTCTAACTCCATTACTCACTAACGTTCTTGTATTGTTGTTATCATTCCTTTAATTTTTCTGTTTTAAGTCTTGTAAGACCTCATGATTGTGTTATGTTCATTAATAACTTATATTTATCCATTGATTTGCCTTTTCCTTGAGGTTCTTTCCTTGCATTTCTGTTTCTTCATTTTCTTTCTGCCTAAATAACTCCCTCTAACTTATCTAAGTTTTGTCTGAAAAAGTTTTTATTTTACATTTAAAATATTTTTAACTTTAAAAACTTTTCATTTCAAAACAATTTTGAACTTATAAAAAAGTTGAAAGAAAAACACAAAGAAATCCTGTGTACTCCACGCTTGCATTTATTAATTTTAAACATTTGATCACATACACTTCATGTTTCTTTCTCTGTATATAAATATATTGTTTTGTTATAATTTTAGAATCATTTAAAAGTAATATGTAAATATCATGTTCCTTTACCCCTTAGGACTTCAGCAACTATTTCCCAAGAATAAGGATATTCTCTTATATAAGAGTTATCAAACCTAGGAAATTTATCCTTTAAATGATACTTTAATATCATCTAATGTAAATCCAAGGGATTTCCCAGCCTTATCAGTTGTCATAATAATGTAATTTATAGCAGTCCTCCTCCTCAGGATTATACATTTCATTATTTTCTTCATTCTCTTTGCATCTATTATAGATTATCAGCATTTACATATTACTTTTAAATGATTTCTTTGTTATTTCTTTTTAAGTTACAAAAAGAAAATTATTTTTTTCTCTAAATGCTATTTTTCACTATTGATATTTTTCAGTATATCCCTCGTACCAAAAAAAAAAAAAAGCAATTTTTATATTGGAATGTTCCTCAATCTGGGTTTTTTGATATTTCTTCATGATTAGATTCAGGTTTAATAATAATGTATAGGTGGTTAATTTTTAGGATTTTACATCTGGAGATGTCTATTGTGTCTATATGCTCTTCATTGGTGATTGAGATGTTATCCAGTTTCCCAACTGTGTAGCTATTTTTTTTAATTTTTGTAACTAATAAATACTTCGTAGATAGGTAACTTGCAACTATATAAATATTCTGTTCCTTATTAAATGTGTTTCCTGTAGATTCAGCATCTCTGTTGGTCAGTAGAGACAGAACACACCAGTAATTTGAACCATGAAAATTCAGTAAAACAAATTGTCAACTAGTAAAAGCTGGATACTGAAAGGGATAAAAGAGAACCCTGAGAATGCAGAACTAGCAAGTGGAAAAAAAATTTAAATAAATGAAAACAGCTGTTATCTCTAGGCTGAAGGAGAGTACGTATGGAAGGAAATAAAGATTTAGAAGGGATTAGTTTGTTTCACGTAGCATAATAGTCTCCATATGCATCCATACTGGTAAATGCCATAATTTCATTCTTCCTTATAGTTGAGTAATATTGCATTGAGAATATATACCACAGTCCCCCAAAACCAAAAGCTGAATGCTATGTGGATCCTAACACCCAATAAGTGGTGGGGTGGGGTGGGAAGAATAGAAGTTCATTGGATTAGACAAAGGGGAATGAAGGGAAGGGAGGGGGAAAGGGAATAGGAAAGACAGTGGAATGAATCAGACATAACTTTCCAGTGTCCATATATGGACACACGCAGTGTAACTCCACATCACGTTCAACCACAAGAATGAGAGGTTATATGTCATGTATATCGAAATACAGTCATGTATATCGAAAAAGAACAAATTTTTTAAAAAATCAAGAGATACCTCTCTACTTTCCCTTGCTCCTGACCAAAAAAAAGTGGTGGGGGGGGAGAAAAACCAAGAAGATTCAGATTGGTGTGACTCGCTCGCAGGAATAGATGACCTTCCAGTGGACACAGGCAGAGTTTGCAGAGCAGGAGCCCCGGGGTGGGGACAGTGCTGCTGGGTGAGTCAGGGCTGGTTTGTAGACCTGGCTGCCAGGTGGGACAACAGAGTATGGCCAGGAAAGCAGCTGCTGGAGCCGCCAAGCTGCAGCCACTGGGTGGGGCAAGTGAGGCCCTAGTGCCTGCTTGGAGTCCACCAATAAGGTCAGGTGAGGAGAGCACTGCTGGCCCTTCCACAGGCCACTCCTCCAGCTCTCAAGCTGAATAAGGAAGGCGGACCCCAGCCAGCAGCAGAAGGACCTTCCTGCTGCTCTTGAGGCCAGTGCCCTCCAGCGCCCACTATTCTGGAGCTCACACTGTGCCAGCTGGCCAAGGAGCATGTTTGCAGGGTGTGAGGAGGAGGGGCCTGCTTGCTCACACCCTGACAGTGTCCTCCAAGGCACAGCACAACTTCCTGTCTATGGAGTCGGGGAGCTGGGGCTGACCTGGGGCCAACTGGTTTGTTAGACATGAGTGACCAACTGTGTACTGAGGGGTGGGGAATGATGGTTTAAGAGCTCATATGAACATTTTGTGTCTTATTCAGTGTTTCTTTTTTTAATATTTTATTTTATTTATTTTTTCGTTGTAAATGGACACAACATCTTTATTTTATTTTTATGTGGTGCTGAGGATCAAACCCAGGGTCTCGAACGTGCTAGGCGAGCAATCTACCACTGAGCCACAACCCCAGCCCTTATTCAGTACTTTAAGTCTTCATTAGTTGCTTCATATACATTGTCTCTACTCCTGATAAAATCCATGCAGATGTTTATTAGCCACATCTTATAGATGAAGAGACTGAGGCTCTGAGAGGTTAAGTAACTTGTCCAAGATTACCCAGAAACAGCATCACGGGCAGGATTAAAACCTTCGCTGTCTGCTTTTACAGGTGGCATGCTACCATACTTTAGATGACATGTCGATGAATGTGATTTTCTTATAGGCCCCACCATGGGGATGCTTCCAGAGAAAAACCAAAGCTGGGTTTCTGAATTTGTGCTACTTGGCTTCTCCAGTGACCCCATGTCCAACAGGGTCCTTTTCTTTGTCTTCCTTCTCCTCTACCTGAGCTCAGTGCTGGGCAATGGGCTCATTGTTGCCCTGATCTGCCTGGACCCTCATCTCCACACTCCCATGTACTTCTTCCTCTGTGTCCTCTCGGTGCTGGATACGAGCTACATCACCACCACCATGCCCCAGATGTTGGTGCATCTTCTGGCTCACTCTCGGACCATCTCCTTTGCTGGCTGTTGGCTGCAGATGTATGTGTTTTGTGCTCTGGGACTGACCGAGTGCATCTTCTTTGTAGTCATGGCTTATGACCGCTATGTGGCCATTTGCTATCCTCTGCGTTATACCATCATTCTCAACTGGAGACTGTGCACACAGTTGGCAGCTGGGACATGGGCCTGTGGTTTCCTCTTTTCTCTGGTCCATACCTTCCTCACTATGAGGCTGCCATACTGTGGACCTAATAGGATCAACCACTACTTCTGTGAAGGGCCCTCCGTACGGAACTTGGCTTGCACTGACACCCAGCTCATTGACGTGGTGGATCTGATCATCAGTGTCTTTGTGGTGGTCACCCCACTTTCCCTCATTCTGGCCTCCTACATTCATATCACCCTGGCCATTCTCAAGATCAAGACCACCCAGGGCCGCTGCAAGGCTTTTTCCACCTGTGCCTCCCACCTGACTGTGGTCACACTCTTCTATGCTCCAGTGACTTACATCTACACGAGGCCCAACTCCAGCTACTCTCCAGAGCAAGACAAGCAAATCTCCCTCCTCTACAATGTCTTCACAGCCCTGCTCAATCCCATGGTCTACAGTCTGAGAAATAAGGACATTAAGAGGGCTTTTCTTAAGGTAATGGGACGTGGTAGGGTGGCCTCGTGAACTGGGACCCAGGAGAAGGTTGGGATAGAATGTCTAATGCTGAAGAAAGAGAGATCATCTATAATACCTGCAACCCACTTTGTGCATTTGAATAAGTATAGAACTTGGTTAGTGGAACAAATGTTCATGAAACCAACGTGGGTGTCTTGATTAATTTCCTACCTTGCAGTGCAGTAACAAACAGCTCAGTAATCTCTGGTTTACAACAGCAAACATTCATTTCTTGCTCATGTTCCATGTTAGTTGTAGGTTGACTGCAGTTCTCTGCAGTCTCAGATCACCTCATAAGGAGGAGCCCTTAAAGTAGAACATGGTATTCCAAGACAGAGGGGAAGACATAATGGACAAAGCATGTGATGACTATTAAAGCTTCTCAGAGGGGCTGGGGATGTGGCTCAAGCGGTAGCGCCCTCGCCTGGCATGCGTGCGGCCCGGGTTCGATCCTCAGCACCACATACAAACAAAGATGTTGTGTCCGCCGAGAACTAAAAAATAAATATTAAAAATTCCCTCTCTCTCTCTCTCCTCTCTCACTCTCTTTAAAAAAAAATAATAAAAAAATAAAGCTTCTCAGAAATGACTGTACACATCCCAAGCAAGTCATGTGATCAAGGCTGATGGCAAAGGGATGGAAGTATTTTCCCTACAGAGAAGTAACAAAGTTACATGGCAATGGGCAGACATGCTTAGTTCCAGAACTCTGAAGACCCACAGAAAGATATGGAGAGATTTATAGTCATGAAATTTTATTTCTGCAACCCAAGAAGATGCCACAATGGCTGGTGAGAACTGATGATCTCAGTGGAATGAGGTTCTCTCCGCGGCTGATAGACACAAAGGGCCAGGATCCCCATCATTCCACAGCCATCCAACACTGTGGACCTCAGCACCTGTTAAGTTCTCCAGATCTTGGAGTCAGGGAGAGAGGGAGGATGCTGGAGACTGAACTGTCTCCCCCTAAATTCATATGGTGAAGCTCTCACACCCCATGGGACTGGATCTGGAATAAGGAAATAATTAAGGTTAAATGAACTCATAAGGATGGATCCCTAATCTGATAGGATCTGTGTCCTTATAAGAAGAGACACCAGAGAATGCTTTCTCTCTCACTCTCCCTCCTCCCCCTCCTCTCTGTCCCCCTGTCACAGGGGAACACAGTAAGAATGGGGCCATCAACAGTCCAGAAAGAGAGCCCCCACCAGAACCTGACGGGGCTGACACTCTGAACTCAGATTTTCAGCTTCCAGAAAACAAACCTCTGTTATTTAAGCCCAGCTAGTTATGGTGTTATTAGCCTGAGTTGACTAATAACAGAGGGTTGCCCCAAGAAGATTCATTATTTCTACTAGTGGAACAAAAACTTAAGAGAAATCTAGGTCAGTTACTGGAAAATGAGGTTGCAGAATTCTTTAGGAAACAAACAGCTTTCTGTGGTAGAGAAAATGGAGGACAGAAACCTACTCACCCAGAGTAGACAAGTAAGGGCTTGGAGTTGAGATTTAGCTGATGCTTGTGGGTGAGAAGGAGTCGGTCAAGGAAGGAGCAGGAGGAGGACTTTCAGTGAAGGGTAAGCCAGGTTCAGAGGCCCCACCTTAGGAAAGGAGTTGCATGGTCTGGGGAACAGGAGGAAGGTTCTTGTGGTCCTGGCAGTGAGCAGGACAGGAGAGACAATTTGGGAGTCAGGCAGAGGCCAGGTCCCAAAAGCCCTCTGGGAATGGTGTACTTTGGGCTCAATGCAGTGAGAGTGTGAGATTCTGGTTGGAGAAGTGGTGCAGTTTTAGGGTGAGAACCTCCTGTGTGGGAGTGGCTTTAGGAGCCCATGGCTGGAAAGGGAGTGGGAGAAACAGGGGAGAGTGCAGGAGTGTGGATGGGGACCCTTCCCTCAGAGAGCAGCAGAGCACGTGAAGGTTTAGATGACAAACTGGGGACAACTGGGGAAAGGCGGGCAAGTGGGAGGGTCAGCTAGTGAGGGGATGAGCAGAGTGATCCATGAGGAAAGGAAGTCAGGGATAATGAATCACCAGGGAGTCTCTGTCCATTTCCAGCCTGGGCCACAGGCTCAGAATGCCCAGCAACCTTGTCCCCTCAGGTCTTGGCCACCCTCTCAACATGGAAACCCGAGTTCCACCCCAGCCAGGCACCTGCCTGGCCCCTCAGTTAGTCCCAGAGTGGCCTGCGTGCTGCTCCTTGGTGGACTCATTCAGCAAGCCCTCCCATGGGGACTGAAGCGTGTAGTGTCCACATAGACATCATTCTTTCTGTAAGGCCCACACACTGTGAAGACCTTGTGTCCCCTGTGGCAGCCAGCACCCAGCTGTTTGTCCCTAGCCCTGCTTGCTGATGGCCTGCCCCCTGGTTAGTTTGCCTGTCATCTGGGGCCTGGCTCACCAGCTAATTCCTCTGCAATTCAGTGCTTGAACCACACCTCCTCTAATGAGGTCTAACCCCTCCCAAGTCTGTCCTTCCTCAGCCCCTCTCTCTTGTCCCTTGGGTCCCATTCATTCATAGTTGTTACTTGTTTATGTTACCTTTTCCTTTTTTCTCCTCTGGGTCCTTTGTTTCTCCTGATTGGACCCAAAGGGATGCAGTTTCCTCTAATGTTTCAAAATATCATTATCTGGATTTTACTAAAAAAACCAGAAACTGAGAAAATGAATGCTCATGGGAATTAGGGGTCATATTCAAAGTCCTGTGGCCAGAAACAGGGAGCTGGGACTCCAGACTGTCACCTCTGCTCATCTCTTACCATTATCACCCAGCATGTCCTCGCTAGGGCTCCAACCCATATATTCTTTCACAAGTTGAGCTTGGTCTCCTTTTCTTGAAGGTTCTCTATGAAATCCCTTTCCTGTAATTTGGGCATTTACATAGAAGCCATCGAGGAAGAGGTGCCATGACCCAAGATGGACTGCAGGAAGGACACTGTGTGGAGACCATCCTGGGCACACAACAGCCTTAGCCCACACCTCACCTCCCACCTTCTTCCTTCCTGTGGAACTTAGGCCAAAGGAAAGACATGAGAAACCATGAACTGACTGAGAACAATCTGGTTGGACTGAGCTCATTGTGCACTGACTTATGTTTGTGGAGGGAGTCTCTAGAAAAATTATGGATATAAAAATAAAGTTATATATTTGCACAGCTAAAAAAAAAAAAAGAAATCCCTTTCCTAAAATTAAGGCACATTCAAAACTTCTGCACTGAATGCTTTCTTTATCTCTTTACCCAAATCTGAATTTCCCCCAGGTGCAGCATCCTTGAGTGGCCCTTTCCCTAATGAACTAGAACGCTTCCTGCTCTGAAGTCTAAATTTTCTGTGTCTCACTAGCAATTCCCCCAGTTCCCATTCATCCTCAACTCCCATTGTATCTTTCTATGGCTTAATTACATACCTTTATCCTTCCATGTCTTCCCAGTGTACCACCTGGTCCAATCTTGATGTAGCAGGATAGCACATCAACCCCTAGATATTTCCACTACTCTGTCTCTTATGACTTGGGGGCTGGTTGAATTAAACTGTATTTCTACATAGGTCCTTCCAGGTCTCTCTCTCTCTCTCTCTCTCTCTCTCTCTCTCTCTCTCTCTCTCTCTCCCTGCCCCTAGCATCTCCCTGAGGCCCTCTTCCTTACTACTTCCTCAGAAATTGCTGTATACCTAGCTGTGAAATGCAAAGCCAAATATTCACCTTATACCAAGAATAACTATCGTAACTCTCACCAACACACACAATCATCAGTACTTTTCTTACTGAGTTCAAACTACCTTCACTGACCTCTGCTTGTACTGAATCTCTATCACCTTCATTGGAACTATCACAGTTTCACTGAAGACTGAAGACTGTTGGTTGATAAAGGTTCAATAATTCTGACCTTAAAGAGGTGAACTATGAAGAGTTTTTAAGTTTCCTTTGTGTTCAAAGCTAGAGTCTGACCGAGTTTCTCCACAGCAGTATTTCCTTGAATGACCTGTCATTTGTGTCCACTGAGTGATCTGAACTCTGAAAAGTCACAGCCAAGCTTGGAGCAGAAAACCTCTAGGCCAGGCCTAAGGATGTGGGAATGCCAACTAGGATTAGCTAGGAACTTCTGTCTCTTTTTTTCCTCTACCAATAGAAAATGTGAGGGTAAAATTTGGAGGGGATTGTATAAAGGTGGGGAGAGCCCCTTGAGAAAGCTTCTCTTTTCAAGTTAATCTTCACTGGAGTGTTGCCTGCCATGGAAGGAATGATAAACTGTGCGGTCAGTAAAATTTCCTAAGACTCTATGTGCCTTGTCCAAGGTGCAAGGGACCCTAAGGGCTGAAGCCATGGGTGAATGGTTTTGGCATTGGGAAGGGAAGCCACCACCATCATGACCACCACCAGCTACCATACTCTCAGCAACCTCTTGACTCAAGTACTCCAATGATTACCCAGCTCACATTTGAATAAATGTTAATTAAAAGCTTTAAAGTGGAATATTAATGATGATATCTCCCAGGGTGCTGGCTGGTTGCCATCAGAACCTCTTTAAGCTATATCTTGAGGGCCTGTCGTAATTTTCTCATAGTTTTGCTGACCAAGTTCATGAGCTTTTGGGGGGACCAAACCCAAGCTAACCAAATCCACAGCAGACTGGAGTGTAAACAAATGCCAGCTCTGTCATTTGTAATGTTAGCGTTAGCTAGCCCTGCTCCAAGAGCAGAATAGCCATTTACTCTCGGGTGAAAGGGTCTCAGATGTCTGAGACTGTGGTGTTAGGAAAGGGAATTAGAATAGAAAGAGTTGCCATGTTTACATGGAGCATTCAATGTGTAAGAACTTTACCTATCACGACAACCCTATAAGGTGTTAGTCTGCTATTGTTATCGTCATTCCAATTCTACAGTTACCAAAGAGTCTAGCTCTTAAACACTATGATGTAGTTTGGGTAATATTTCATCTGCATACTGAGAGATCCCTCAAAATATCTCTTGCCCACAGCAGTGGCTCACCTCCCCAGGGACAGGATGAATCCTGTATCCTGGGGCCCAAACTCCCCTAGACAGTGCTGAATGGACAGTGACCAACCCTTCAGTCCTATTCCTAAGGTTACTTTTCCTTTCTTCTATGTTTCTTTAGATCTAGTCTTTCTCCTGACTGAGAAAGAAAGTTACTGATCTGGGGTCCTCTGAGTCATCTTGTCCCAGCCATCCTGAGTTTACTTAAATAATGATGCTTCATTTGTGCCAGACCCTTCCATGCTCCCAAGAAACGAGAAAAGAATCGATCACATGTCATGCTTTGCAGTCTGTCTGGAGTTGTGTTTGAGGGTAGCCTATTATCTAGAGCCATCAGCATGACCATAACTTGTACCTGCCTCTGCACCTCAGTTTTCTAACCACTTGTGAATGATTCTTGCCTGTCTGCTTTTTGGATATGGTAGAAGGGCCATAGACACTCTTCTTTCAGGCCTGGATGTAGCCATCTCTGTTCCAGTGGCCTTACTCAGAGACCCTGCCTCAACCTGTTACTTTGAGGAAAGTCCTCTTTACATCTTGTTTCTGAGGCTGTAGATTATGGGGTTGAGAAAGGCAGAGATGACATTGTAGAACAGAGCCAGTTTCTTGACCTGTTCTGGGGAAGTATTAGCTGCAGGGTTCAAGTACATAAACATGGTAGGTCAACAGAACATGGTGACCACAGTGATACGGGATGCACAGGTAGAGAAGGCCTTGGGTGGAACCAATCCTTAGAATTGCAATGAAGATATAGATATATGATGAAATCTACTCTGTCATTGAGGGATGTGTCTGCACAGGCCAACTTCAGAACAGCAGGCACCTCACAGAAGAAGTGGTTGATCTCATTGGGGCCACAGTAGGGCAGGCGCATGGTGAAGACAGTGTAGACTAGGGAACAGCTGACACCCCATAGTCCACAAAAGATGACCATTGCCCCACACAGCCATGGGCTCATGATAACCTTGAACCTGAGTGGATAGCAGATGGCCACATACCTATCATAGGCCATGACAGAGAACAGCCATCCCTCAGTGATGCCCAACACCAGAAAGACGTACATCTGGGCCACACACCCAACATAGGAAATGGTCTTCTTGTGGCAGACCAGATGCACCAACATCTGGGGCACAGTGGTGGTGACATAGCTCATGTCCAGCAGGGAAAGGACACTGAGGAAGAAGTACATGGGTGTGTGGAGGCGGGAGTCCAGGTGGATCAAGGTGACAATGAGTCCATTGCCCAGGAGTGTGGAGAGGTAGAGGGAGAGGAAGAGACTGAAGAGGATGACATTAGTTTGGGAATCCCTGGAGAAGCCCAGAAGGATGAACTCAGACACAGAGCTGCGGTTCTCCCAGGGAAACGCCTGCATTATTCTTCAGCTGCAGAAAGAGAAGTGGACCTACTGGCCCAGTTTGGAAGCCATATTCAGGTGCCATGGCCATTCCATTTCTGCCAAGGTCAGTCGCCATTGGGTCCTAGTTGGGATTAATGTCAGTTCAGAGACTGAGGTCTACCTGGGATAGGTTACTTTCGGGGAAGGGAGGGAAATTGTCAATATTTAACTTCTCTGGTCAAAATCTTTTCTGAAAAACTCCAGTCTCATTTTCTTCCATTCTACCAGACCCATGAAGGCCATCTCCCTTTCTCTCCTTCAGGAGCTACCATCACATAGTGCATTGCTTGGGGGCTCTTCTCCCTAGACCTGGCTGCACAGTGAGATGGTGACGATTTCAAACTCTATTCTTCCCCTTGTCTCAAAATACATTTTTAGAATTCTTTCTATTTGGTGCCTCCAACTTTTTTTTTTTTGTACTGGGGAGTGAATGCAAGGGGAGCTTAACTACTGAGCCACACCCCCAGCCCTTTTTTTGTATTTTATTTAGAGGCAGGGTCTCACTGAGTTGCATAGGGGCCTTGCTAAGTTGCTGAGGCTGGCTTTGAACTCATGATTCTCCTGCCTCAGCCTCCCATGCTGCTGGTATTACAGGCATGTACCACCATGCTCAGCTTAACTTTTGATCACTCTAGAAAACTAGGGGAATCAGAAATGTGGGTGTAGATATGTGGCTCCACAAACATGAGAGGTTCCTTGATAACTCATATTGAGCCTGCATTTCTTGATTCTTTTGAGTCCCTGGAAGCTTTCTCAGATTTTATTTTAGATGGGGTTACTCAGCAATTCTGCTTCTTCTTATCCTCACCTAATTCTTTTTTTTTTTCTTTATCTATCCAGGCACAGTGGCACACCCCTGTCCTCACCTAATTCTTAAGGGAAGGGTCTTCCTACTTGACTCTAAAAACTTGAATAGACTTGAGGCAGAATAACAGCTGTCTTGTTTGCTTAAAGATAACTATGGAAGGTCTGGGGTTGTAGCTCACTGGTTGAGCACTTGCCTCGTGTACATAAGGCACTGGGTTCAATCCTCAGCACCACATTTAAAAAAATAAAATAAAGATATTTAAAAAAAAAGATGGCTTTGGAGGCTGGGGATGTAGTTCACTTGGAGAGAACTTGCCCAGGATGCACAAGGCCCTGGGTTCAATTCCCAGTACCAAAAAAAATGAGATGGTTTTGACATCTCAAGCTCTCCAGCCTGATGGAGATACCCTTCCCAATTTTAATAAACCCCTTAGGATCCCTTTCTCCCCTTGAGATTGATGATTGGCTGGTAGCCTGGGATAAAGACTGGGTTTGGATTTAGTTTATACCTTTAGAGCTTAAAGGTGATTCTCTTGTTCATGGAGCCACAAGAGGTGGAATTTTCTGGTGGAGAAGAATGGGGTTTGGAATGGAATACTTGAGGGCAAGTCCTGATGCTTTTACTGTGACCTTGTCATGTAATTTAATCTTCTTGAGCCTCAGTGTTCTTCCTTGTGGAATGGATATGATGTCCACCAGGGAGATAGCCTGTGAGTAGTGGTAGGTTATTCATGAGGCAACCAGCACTGTGACTGCCACAGAGAGGGAGCTCAATAATGCCAGTGCCCATCAAGTGCAGGTATATGAGCTGGAAAGACAAGGATAAACAAGGACAAGGACAGGGTATATTCCTAATCCTAAAGAGCTTACAGTCTAGTTGTGGAAAATAGAGGAATAAATATACAAAACATTCCCAATGTATTAAGCACCAGGAGGGAAATGCGTGCTGTCTGTCATGGCTCTGAGCTAAGCACTAAGGATGGAGAAGTAAAAACCTCTGCTCTCAAAGGGCACACAGTGAAGAGACAGGCAGATGATGAACAGCCACCAAGTGAGGAGTGCTGTGTTGGAGAACAGAACACCTGGTGTGAATCTTAGAGGGTGAGCAGGGTTAGCCAAGCCAAGAACTCAAATAGAGGGAGCAGCAGGTGCCAAGGGCCTGAGGGAGTGCTTTGTGCAAACAGGGATCCCAGGGATGAAGTCTGCACAGGGGTATTAGGAAAGGGGATTCCTGGAAGATGGGCTTAAAGTTAAGAAGGAAACTGGGTCTAAATGGTCTTGTGTATCCTGCTAAGAAGCACAGACTTAATCCTTTAGGTTGTGGTGAGTGATGGTGGGTTTCAAGCAGAGAAATAATTTGTTTGGGCTTCGGGTGTAGAAACATGTGGTGTGGCTGGAAGTTAAGAGAAGGCACTGGAAGAAGACCAGGTGAGAGGTAAAGGAAAAAGACACAGAAGGCTCTGTTCCACCCAGGAAGAGGGGAGGGTAGAGGGAGGGGTGGAGAGGACCCAACAGCGCAGGGCAACTGAGGCCTGAAGAAAGTGAGAAAGGGAGGAAGGAAGATGAGCTTGAGGTCCAGAACTGGGAACATAAATCGTCATTAGCACCATTCAACAACACAGAAATGAGATGGAGGTGAAGGAAGGGCAGGTGGGGTGGGGCAGGAAAAGGCAGAGGGCTAACTGATTCTCTACAGACACACAGAGTTGGAACACATGCTTGAGGATCGGGAGGTCAGAGGCTGAGCTGTGTGGCCTGAGAGTTCAGGAAGGAGATCCAAGTGGAAGATCAAAGCTCCGCTGCACCAGCATTTGGAGGGTAATGAGGACAGAGAATGATGGGAATTCTCAGTGAGAGAGCAGAGGGGCTGAGATGGCACCTGGGAGCACTGGAGAGGAACATTGGAGAGATGGGCAGAGGACGAGACAGGCTTGCGAAGAGCTCCAGGGAGGCAGGAGGGCTTGATGCAGGAACCCAGGGAGCTTGGGTGCCAGTGGTGTCAAACGCAAAGAGGACTGAAAACTGTCAAACATGGAATAACGTGGAAGTTCTTAGTGGCTCAGAGATGAGGCATCTCTGTGATGAAGGCAGATGTCAGGTTGTGGTGGGTTCTGAGGGGTGAACTGAGCAGTAAAGAGAAGGAGTGAGGTGAGCAGATGCCCAGGCCAGGACATAAGGAGGTATGGAGTTTTTTGTTTTTGTTGTTCTTTAACTTTGAAGAGTTCAGAACGTATGTACATTGGGAGGGTAAACAAGAGACAGAGGGAAAGAGAGAAAGATGCTGGAAGGCCTCTGAGGAAGCAGCTAGCAATAGGACCAGGAACATGGAATCACCAGTGGGGGCTCCAACAGAACCAAATGGAAGGGGAGGAGGTGAGAGCAAGGTAGCTACAGGGACAGCTGACATTCCCCTGGACCGGCCAGTCTCATAGGTTTTTCTTGACAATAGCTTGTGTAGATAGTGAGGAAGTGACCCAGTGGTTGAAATCCACATATCCAGTGTTAACTGGATAGAACAAAGGCTGAACCAGAAACCAACAAAAACATGTTCATCCTAAATGTAAAACATCTTGTTTTTGGGGTCGACTCAAAAAGCCAACTGTACCAAATTCAGATGGGGAAGCAGTTTGTTGGATATTTCTGACAACTGAAACTGGACCAACATAAGGAAAATTCCAAAAAGTCAACATGAGTCTGCATCACTGAGAGGAATCCTTGCAGATCACAGGAGGTAGCTTGGAACTGTGTCTGCAGCAGCTAGGCCACATTTAGAACAATATTGTTATTCCAGGTCCATATATATATCAGGAATTAAACCCATGGGCTTTTAACTATTGAGTCACATCCTCAGCCCTTTCAGTATTTTATTTAGAGACAGAGTCTCATGAAGTTGCTTAGGGCCTCAATAAGTTGCTGAGGCTGGCTTTGAACTTATGATCCTTCTGCTTCAGCCTCCTGAGCCACTGGGATTACAGGCAAGTGCCACTGTGCCCAACCCCTGGGCCATATTTTTCGCAGAATGTGGACAAGTTGAAACAGGCTACAGAGAAAGGTCTGGAAATCACATTGTGTGAGAAAGTGTTAAAGCAAATGTGTGTCTATAGAACTGAAAAATGAGAGACATTATTGAGCTGAGGACAACTCTTTACCAGTCATGCATAGACATAAATGAGTCCTCTGATGTGGACGACAGATGAGTCTTGTTCTGGGTGGTCCCCAAAAGGATTTCAGTTTAATTTGTCCAACTTATATTAGTGGTAATATATTGACTTATATTAGCTATAGTTTGAATCTAGAATGATCCCTAGAGGCCCATGTGTTAAAGGCTTGGTCCCCAGCCCATGATGCTATTGGAAGGTGGTGAAACCTTCAGGAAGTGTAAGTGGGGCCATTTGTGAGAAAGTTAGGTCACTGGGGGGGGGGTGTGCCCATAAAGAGAATATTGGAACCTGGGCCCTTCCTCTTTCTCTCTTTTGCTTCCTGGCCACCATGAAGTGTAAAGTTCTCCTGTGCCATGAACTCTTACCATGAGTACAGGCCCAAAGCTATAGGGTCAGTGGGCTGAAACCTCTGAAACCATGAGCTAAAATAAACTTTTCCTCACTTTTAAGTTGATTGCCTCTGGTATTTTGTCATAGTGATGATAAGTTGACTAACACTTCAAAGCAGTGCAGACAGAGTCAACCATCCTGGAAGGTAGTGAGCATCTAGATCCCAGGAAAGGCTCAATAAAACTTAATGAACCCCATGTCAAGGATGTATTGTGACCAGACCTGCACACAGTGGTGCAGGAGGGTCTCTGGTACACTCCAACTAAAAGAGTTGAGGACTTTGCCATCCTCTCTCCTCTCACCTGCCTGTTTCACCTGGACCCAAGGCCTGGGCCATTGCAGTAGTGTCTCAATAGGCCTCCCTCTCCCAGTCTCTGCTACAAACTGACCAGAAAAGGAAGCAAAATGGAGAAAATGAGGAGAGGAGAATGTGGAAAAGAGAAAGCAGTGAAAGGTGGGTGGGGTAGGGGGTTCTAGCACCTTTATGACTTCCATCCAGGGGAAAGAAATGCTGGGGTAGCAATATCTGGTTTGTTACCTCCTCCCCTTCTCCAGTGTGAGTGTCCTAGTTCTTCCCCGTTTCAGCATCTCCCCCAGCTCCCCGACTCTCCTGAAGCCTCCAACACCCTTTCTGCACTCCTGGAACCAGCTGCCCTGACCTCTCCCTCGCTTACCAGCCCCTTGTCCTGTATCCTCAATCCAAGGTCCCAACCTGGCTGGGATGCAGAGGAGAGCCAACTGCCTTAGCTCACAGTCACCGTCTTCACCTCCTTCCTCCTTCCTTCCTCAGAACACACCCAAAAGCAAATGGAGAGAAAGTCAGAGCCATAAGTAGACAGTGGGACAGAAGGAAATCCATGAACAGAGCCGTCCAGGGTTGGGGCAAGAGCAGATGCCAGGTCTGAGGGGCCAGATGCAAATGGGAAGGAGGGAGAGGCAGGCAGGCGCCCGGTCAGGCAGACAGGGACAAGGACAGGCGGGAGCATCAGGAAGGCTTGGTCCAGGTGTGAGGACTCTGTGCTTCAGGCCCCCTCCTCCGCCCCTCCCTCCTTACCTGGCTGTGTGTGAAGGATGAGTCAGGAGCCTGCTGGGTCTTTTTAACCTTCTGCTCCTGATCCTCAGGGAGGACAAGTCAGGCAGCTTCTTAATGAGCCTCTGTGCCTTGGGACCCTCCAGGCCCCACTGTAGGCCCCCAAAGCCCTGAGCACAGATTTAGCCTCCTCAGCCTGGCACCAAGGTCTCTGCACCAGCCCCCAACTCTCCCTGTTCCCCACGGCCTCTCTGTGTTCTGCCTGACAGTCCAGTGGGAACAGCATGTGAGCATCCACTGGAGTAAGTGCATGGCTTGAGGAGTGCAGGGGCCCAGGGCTGGGCAGGATGTGAGGGAAGCCTTCCATGGGCCCTAAAGAATGATTCGGGGTTTCCCATGGGCTGGGGACCAAGGTCGGGTCCTGGCTGTTCTCAGCCCCTACAGAGTGCCCCACTCCACCCTCCCTACCATGCTTGGCTGAGTTCCAGCCTGCACTGTGTCCTGCATAGTGTGGCCCCCAAAGACCATGACTTCCTGCAGGGAAAGAAATGTGCCCTAAGTAACTGTGGGATCCCTCCCTGAACCTGATCAAGATGAAGCTAGTGACAAATATTCTACTTGGGAGCCAAACCCTGGACAGACAGCAGACTTGGAATCAAATCCTAGCTCTGCCATTTACTCATGGTGTAATTCTGGACAAGATGCCAAACGCCACTCAGTTTCCTCATGAGCAAAATGGGGCACTGACAGAATAGGGTAGTGACGGGGTTAAGTATGATCAGGCATGAAACAGAGTAAGATATGCATGCTTGACCTGACTCCCCAGTGTATGTGAGGTGGTGGATCTTCTGCTTGTCCTACAAACGTATGCATCCATAGATTCTGAGTGATGAGGGGCTACAACATTTCCTGTTCAGCCACCCCTTCTACTTCTTAAACGGGTCGGGGCATATGACAAGTACTTCATAACTGTGATCAGTCAGAATCAATCCCAAGCGTAGATGGGAGATAGCCCTTTGGGTGACATAATGTGGGAAGTCTGATGTAGGCTTTGATTTGAATCAAATATTAGAGCATGTGTGCTAGGCTCTGGGTTCAATTGCCATCACCACCAAAGACTAAGAAGGTAATCAGGCCGCAAGAGCTCAGCTCTCATGAATGGACGAATGATGCTGTTTCATGGCGGGGGAGGGGGGAGTCATTATTGTGGGAACAGGTTCTTTATAAAGGGATGAGTTTGCTCCCTTTTTCGCACGCATCTCTCTCTCTCTCTCTCTCTCTCTCTCTCTCTCTCTCTCTCTCTCTCTCTCTCTCTCCTTTCTGTGCTTCTTCCTTCTGGTATGAGATGATAGCAAGAAGGCCCTCACCAGACATTGGCACCTGATGTTGGGTTTTCAGACTCCAGAACCACAAGCCAATAAATATTTGTTTCTTATCAATTACTCAGTCTGTGCTATTGTCCGAACACACAAAACAAAACAAACAAGACAGAAAATTGAAGTGGGGCTGTTTTCTATTCAAAAATGTGAAAGAAACTTTGGAACTGGCAATGAGCAGGGGCTGAAAGAGTTTGAAGAAGCAGTCTAGAAGCAGGCTATTTTCTTTTTGAATATAAACAATTTATTTGATAAATTAATGCCTTTCAAAAAACAGTGCCATAACATTATGCAGTTGAGCATGCTAGTCATGTTCTTAATGAAGCACCTGTGCTCATGTTAGATTGGGGGACCTCACTACTAATGGGGGTTCCTGGACCTAATGCCAGAGCAGTGCTAGTTATCTGCTCTTATGCACAGGAGGTAAAGAAAATTCCTGAACAGTGAACTTCTAATACTACCACCCACAACACATATATCATTTTTCAAAAATTGTGACAGCCAACCTACATCTATGCACAGTCACTCTTCAGTAGTGCTTGTTATTAAATGAAGACAAAATGACCTGTTTAACCCAGTCTCAATCCTTAAAACAGAGAAATACATCAGCAGCAGGTAGTTAGTTACATGTGTGAGCCAAGGTTAATGTAATACAGAAAGTGGAGACAACTCCACACAGACCCACACAATGAGGCGCTGGCAATTCCTATTGCAAGCTGGGCGACTTACATCCATACCTGGTGAATGACCTGCTGGGTGGACAGCCTGTATTCGAGATAAACAAGCATTAAGTTAGTGGAAAGAGAATCTGAGACCACAACATGCAACCCTCCAAGATAGAGAATTCTATACCTGAAAATTATAGCCAAAGCCAAGGTCTGCTAGTCAGCCTCATGGTCATTTCTACCCATGAACCAGACCTTGGAAAGTAAGAGTTCATGAGAGGTCATACAAAAGTGCAGGTGTGAACCACAACTGCTGTTCTCAATCACAGGCAAGGGGCTCACCACCATCCACTCAGTCTTCTCCTTGTCCTCTTCCTGCGGTCCTCCTGTTAAGCTCGCCACCTACACAGTAGTTGCCTTCAGTTGCATAGATACAGCTTCACAGCCAACCAAAGATGGCTTTATGCCAACAAAGAATGGGAACCCAGGTGAAGCCAACCAGTAGAAGAAATTCACAGTTCTGAAGGGAGTATGAAGTTTACTTATTTTACTGTGATTTTGTGGTTTTGGAGAAACTTGGTCCCCTGCTATGTAGACTTCATTATCAGGGGTTACAACTGTCTCAACTCTATGCAAATCAGCTGGGGCTCACGGTTTCAGAGGTCTCAGTTCAGAGATCGCCAACTCCATTGCTCTGGGCCTGAGGTGAGGCAGGACACCATGGTGGAAGAGTGTGGCGAAGAAAGGAGCTCAGGACATGGAACCAGGAAAGGGGGTGCAGGAAGAGAGTGGGAAAGAACTTCCCTCACCATGGGCAAAATATGAACCTCAAAGGAACCTACCTCCTCCAGCTACACCCTATGTGCCCACAGTTACCACCCAGTTAATCCCTATCAGCAGATTAATTCACCGATTAGGTGAAGGGTCTCCTAACCCAAGCCTTTTGCCTCTAAAATTTTTTTTTCCTCTCACATCTAATCTATAACAGTTTACATATGTATAAAATAAAAGATCTATCTGTTGTTGTCTTCTCTTGTGATGTATTCATTTGGTGTTAAATGAATGCTGGCCTTGTGGAATGTATTGGGAAGTCCTACCTTTTTGTTCTTTTTTTAAAAGAATTTGAAAGGCTTAATGTTGAGTCTCTACATGTCTGAAAAAATTCACCAGTGAAACGCTCTGGTCCTGGATGTTTCTTTTGAGAAATTTATAAATCATTAATTAAATCGTTTAACCTGCCATAGGTTTTGGTAGATTTTCTGTTTCCTTTTAAGTTAATTTCCTTTTGAGTAGTTTATGTCTTTCTAGATATAAGCTCATATTTTATAGATTATTTAACTTATTGGCTTACAATTGTTTATACTCTTTTCTTTCTTTTTTTGTAAGATGTTCTTTTACTCCAAATTTTAGTAATTTATGTCTTTTCCCTTTTTTCCCCTTGATCAGCCTAGTTAAAGGTTTGTGATTTTTTTATTAACATAGCCTTTTTTTTTTAGTTGTTAATGGACCTTTATTTTATTTATTTGTATGTGGTGCTAAGAATCAAACCCAGTGCCTCATGCATGCTAGACAAGCACTTTACCACTGAGCCACAACCCCAGCCCAAAGGTTTGTGATTTTGAGAATCTTTTAAAGAAAGCAATTCTTTGTTTCATTCATTTTTCTCAAATTTTTTTCTATTCCCCATTTTATCTGTATTCCAATCTTTATTTCCTTCCTTCTGGTTGCTTTCAGTTGACTGAATTGAGGTCTTTCTTCTTTTTTAAAAATACAAGCATTTACAACTACAGCTTTTCCTCTAAGCATTGCTTTTTCTGTATTCCAAATTTTTTTCTTTCCTTTTCTTTTTACAGTACTAGGGATTGAGCCCAGGGGTGTTCTACCACCAAGCTAATTCCCGCCCCTTTTATTTTTACTGTGGGAGAAGGTATCCCTAAATTGCCTAGTGTGGAGTTAAATTTGTAATCCTCCTGCCTCAATTTCCAGAGTTGCTGGGATTACAGGTGTAGCCATCGCCTCTGGCTTGCATTCCATAAATTTTCTTGGTACCATGCAACATTGCTAATCTTATTAAGGATTTTTTATGTAGAATCCTTGTGGGCTTGTGTTTTAGTTTTACATAGACAATTAGGTTATCAGCAAATGGAGACAGTTTTCTTCTTTCTATTCTTCTCCTTTCTTGCCTTCTTGTACTGGCTAGGACTTCCAGTGCTGCTTTGAATTCGGGTAGGGAGGGTCAACTTCCTTGTCTTGTACTGATTTTAGTGGGAAAGCACTTAGTCTTTTGTCACTATGTGTGATGTTAGCTGTAGATTTTAGTGGATGTCTTTTATTAAGAGTGAGGAAGTTTCCTTCTGCTCCCAATTTTTGCTGAGTTCCCCTGGGCATTTGTTTTTGTTTTTACCACAAATGGGAGAAAGGAGAGTCCAAACCATTTGCATTTAAAATTTATATTTGAATACATGTTCCTATATTTGAATACATGTTGGCAGTTGTTTTGTTAAAGGAATTCAAGGTCAAGATGCAGGCTGTACCCTTGAAGACCTCACCCAGCTGGATACTCTCTTCTGAGGCCAGAGTGGAGTGCTTCCTTAGTGGTGTTAAGAGTTCATGAGGAAGTAAAAACTTTCACCTTTGCTGAAGTAGCTCTTCACTTCCTGAAGAAGAGACCTGAGTGAATGAATGAAAGGGAGGCACCGGGGAAGGGGAGAAGGGGCCTTCCAAGTGGAACAGCCTATGCCAACACCTAGAAGTCAGGACTGGCTGCAGTAGAGGCGGGACATTGGGTGGCCTGCTGTGGGGTTTTACTGCTCTGAGTGCGCTTAGAGGAGAGCCCCTTTAGTTCAGCAGCTGATCCTCAGCCCCCTCTAATGGCCCCAGAGCAATTTCTTAACAAGGCCCCAGGAATCAGTATTTCTGACAATTATTTTTCTGTCTTTAGAAAATCAAAGCTCCTCTTTCCTCAGGGCTTACATCCTTTGAGTCTGTGACCTTCAGGTAGTCACCGTGGCCCTGGGGACTTTTCCCTCTCATAGATACACATCATCCTTTTTTTTTTTTTTTTAATTTTTAGACAAATTCTCTAAATAGGGACTCACTAGGTTTGAACCTGTGATCCTCCTGCCTTAGCCTCCCGAAGCACTGGGATTAAAGGTATATGCCACTGTGCCCAGTCCACATCATTCTTAGCACTTGCATTTATTTAATGCTCGGGGAGTGAATACTAAGCATACTCTAGGCTGGAAATTCCCAAAGTTTATCTTCTGGACAAAGTTACTATTGAGCAAAGCACACTCTTAACGTTTATTGGTCTTTTAGGTTTTCTTAACATTTAGATGATTCTTGGTTTACAGATTAAACTTCTTTCAAAGTAATTAGGAGCAGTTGGAATGTTTTACTAATTGAATCTCATCAGAAAAACATGTAAAGGGTACCTGATTTAAAAGATTCGTTGTGTGTGACCATTTGCAAAGCAACACTTAATATTTGTCTGAAACTGGAGTGATAAAAAATTGATTGGCTTTGATAATGCTAGAAATAGTTTGGTTCCTGGTTTATGTGACAGCTGAGGCTGTGATTGTGTTATGGCAAGAATGTAATAAATCACCGAGTCTATCTCAAAGCAGGAGATGGAGCCACCTTTCTTCACCAGCTGGTGGGCCACGAAGCAAACTGCAAGTCTGCACTCCTCAATTCCCTCCAGAGATTAGAGTGAATCATTTATATTCCAAAACCACAAGTAAAGCATGTCAGTACATTAATCATAAGTAGCTTTTGCTGACTCAAAACCATAAACAAAAATCTTGAGATCTGAAATCATAAGCAGAAAGGGAGGTGGGTCAAGATGACCCTAGTTGAGTATAAGTTAAAGAATGGTTATAACATCTAGACAAACATTCTCTGACATTCTGTGTCATTAGGATACAATGCATGAGTATAGTGAATAAGAATAGAAGAAAAAATTTGCCATTTTGTGTTGCCAATATGCTAAGCTAAGCAATCCTTGTTGGGTACAGAGGTGGGGTTTTCCCATGGGAGAAGCATGTCTAACGTGACATGGAGCCTCAGAGTAAAACGGCGTCTGTTTGGTCATTGCTCATATAGCCTGGACCATAACAATTGTTTTCCACTAATTTGGGGGTGTGCATGTTTGTGTGTGTGTGTGCTCTGGATATACATTAATTGCCACCGTAACTATCCAACCCAAACTTCCTGACTTCACCATAAACATGATCTTAACATTTGAAGTTGACAAACAAAACTATTATATCTACTTTCTTAAGGTGACTTGAGTTGAGGTCTTCTTTTTAAAATATAAACATTTACGGTTATAAATTTTCCCATAAGCACTGCTTTTGCTGCATTCCACAAGCTTTTTTCTTTCTTTTTCTTTTTGCAGTACTGGGACTTGAACCCAGGGGCTTTCTACTGCTGAACTGCATCCTAATCCCCTTTATTTTTATGTATGTATTTATTTATTTATTAATTTTTTTTTTTTTTTGTGTGTGTGTGTGTGGTACTGGGGATCGAACCCAGGGCCTTGTAAGGCAAGCACTCTACCAGCTGAGCTATATTCCCAGTCCTAAGCCCCTTTATTTTTTATTGTGAGGTGGGATCTCACTAAGTTGCCCAGGCTGGCCTTGAACTTAATGAACATTTTCTAAGCTACTTAGTTTTGAAGGCAATGACTCTCATGGCAATGTATACAACTATTTAAGTTTTAAGTCCTGTTCCCATTTAAGTTTAAAATACTTCTATGATACAGTCAGTTAAATGTGGTCCTTTTCTCCATTTTACATACGAGAGGACCAAACTCCAGACATATATAGTGGTTTTACCAAGATCTCGAGAAATTAAGCTAACACTGAGATCCAGTCTTCTTCCTGCTATCCCCGTGGTCTCTCTGGTGGCAGAGAAAATTTAAGGGTAAGTCAGTTGTGGAAACCAAGATACTCTCTTTGTAAACACAAGTCTGGATACCTGGAAGCTACAGTTGGGGTAGAGAGGATGGAAATAGGAGAGGGGCCAATGAAAGTAAAGAAGAAGAAGAGTTGGGGAAATTTTAGATCAAAGATGAAGGTGGAGGTAAAATCACTCAACAAGCATTTATTGAGAAGTTACTGTTGCATTGTGCAATGCTGTTTGGTTAGGTTACAGAATGCTGGTGAGGAAGCTCTAAAGCACCTACCACAATTCTAGACTTCAAGGATATGACCCTGTAGTTGTGACTTCAAATAATAATTCTAAATGTTCCAACTTTACTCACTTAAAACAACAATAATTAAGAATTAATGAAAGGGCTGCTGGTGGCTGCAGGTGGCCTGGGCTGCTGGGCAATACCTGGATGCCTCCTTCAAGATGGAGAGTTTGGGCGCTGGGCACAGAAGGGTGAGGGCACCTGCCACAGGAGGAGGTGCTGCTGGGTGGGCCACCGGGAGCTGACAGCTTCACTTGGGGGCTGTCTCCTCACCAGACTACAAGCTTCTTGAAAGAAGGAATTGCATCTTACTCGTCTTTGCATCCCCAGTGTCTGGTGCAGTTCCAGATACATTGTTTTAGCTGAATTTTGGGCATGGCTACTGCTTCACCAAAGTCTGGTATTAGTGATAACCATAATGGAAGGTTACAGTTACAGGTAACTGTTTCTAGTGCCAAACTAAAAAGAAAAATGAACTGCTTTGGAACAGCAACATATGCAGATGTAGTTGCATATGGAGAAATTTTTAAAAACAGCAAAATCTACTAGTTCTTCTAATCCAAAATGGGATGAACAGCTAACTGTAAATGTGACACAATTTTTATCTAATGTAAGATAATTGTAATTTTGTGAGTTAGTCTCTGTGCCCTCTATTCTGGAAATTTCTTGGAAAATTGGGAATGGAACTACCATTTGACCTGGCTATCCCTCTCCTCGGTCTATACCCAAAGGACTTAAAAGCAGCATACTACAAGGACACAGCCACATCAATGTTTATAGCAGTACAATTCGAAATAGCTAAACTGTGGAACCAACCTAGATTCCCTTCAGTAGAGGAATGGATAAAAAATGTGGCATATATACACAATGGAATATTATTCAGCAATAAAAGAGAATAAAATCATGGCATTGGCAGGTAAATGGATGGAGTTAGAAAAGATAATGCTAAGTGAAGTTAGTCAATTCCAAAAAAACAAATGCCAAATGTTTTCTCTGATATAAGGAGGCTGATTCATAGTGGAGTAGGGAGTGGGGAGCATGGGAGGAACAGATAAACTCTAGATAGGGCAGAGGGGTGGGAAGGGAAGGGAGGGAGCATGGGGTTAAAAACTATGGTGGAATATGATGGATATTATTATCCAAAGTATATGTATGAAGACACGAATTGTGAATATACTTTGTATACAACCAGAGATATGAAAAATTGTGCTCTATATGTGTAATATGAATTGTAATGCATTCTGCTGTCATATATAAATTAAAAATTAGTAAAAAAAAATGTGATCCCACCGAGTACATTTGGAATTTCAGGTTTGGAGCTATCACACTTTAAAAGCAGATGCTTTATTAGGAAGAGCAATGACAGATTTGAAAAAGCTCTGTCAATGCACAATAGAAAATTGGAAAGAATAAAAGAACAACTCGAAACTTTCCTTGGAAAACAAGAATGTCATAGTGCAAACTGGTGAATTGACATTTGTGCTTGATGGATTGTTGATGGAAAAATCTAACAAACTGCAACTCATCTTCAGCTATAGAAACACAGCAGAGTGGTGATGCCTTTTATGAACATGGAGAGACTTCAGCAGAGACAACTACCAGGTTGGCTGTTGAAAGTAGTAATGGAATAGATAATCCCGTACTACAAACCCTGTTGTCCAAAACTCATCCTGTTCACATGTAGTTAATGGAGACAATACACCTTCAATCCATCTCAGGTTGCTACCAGACCCAAAAATTCACCAGCTCCAAAACCACTCACATCTAAGCCTACCAATGACACTGTCAATCAAGAATTATCCCCCCCTATACCAACTAATAATGCTTCTGCCATGGGTACTCCACTAATGTCTAAAGAAACCACCTTCGCTTCAAATTACTCTAGCACTACCATTGAAGATCCTCCTAATCAAGATTTACAGGAGATACAGGCTTCCTCAGAACACAATGAATGTATTCCTTCTGTCAATGCAGAATTGGGATGTGAAGCGAGACATATTAGACCCTATCTCTTCTAGTTCTGGAAATAGTTCTGCTTTTGACAAATTAAGGCAGGTGTGGCAGCAGTCTGGAAATGCCAACAGAATTTTTGCCATCTAGGTATATTAAAACATTTTTTAATGTTTGACTTCCATTTAAGTACTAACATTTTGACGATGTGTGACAACTGAAGCACCCGTGCTTCCCCACTAGATAGATCTTGCATTCCCATGATACTTTATTAAATTTAAATATCCAAACCAGAGCTTTCTCTGAGTTTATTTCAGCTGCTTTCTGGAGATTACATCTTGTGTTTCCTGCAAACATTACTGACTGCTGACTGTACATTATTTTCCATTCACTCTGCCCCCACGCCTAAAAATCTCTTTTCACTTGGGTGCAGTGGCACATGCCTGTAATCCCAGCTGCTCAGGAGACTGAGGCAGAAGGATAGCGAGTTCAAAGCCAGCCTCAGCAACTTAGTAAGGCCCTAAGCAACTCACCGAGACCCTGCCTCTAAATAAAATAAAAAAGGGGCTGGGGATGTGGCTTAGTGATTAAGTGCCCCTGGGTTTAATCCCTGGTACAAAAAAAAAAAAAAAAAAAAAAAGATAAAGAGTAGATAAAGAGTGGGACAAGGTGTATTTTTCTGGCATAGGCAATACTTGGCTGCGTAACCTCTGAGACAGAAATTTTCAACTCCCCTTTTGCTTAAATATCTTAGTTCTTGTGTTTCCTCGCTGGTAATTTACCAAGTTATTTAATTAGCTACACACTAGAATCACAGGCACTTAAGACTTAGTGATATTAATGTATAGCCAGCTTGAAAACTGCTGCTTCAATTGCTTTTGTTTAAATAATTCTTTACAGCCCACAGTCTTAATTTGGGTTCCCTTTATATAGGGGCATATAGGTGAAATGAAAAATTCCGTGTTTCCAATATTTGTGGTGCTGGGGATTGAACCCAGGGTCTTGTGCACACAAGGCAGGCACTCTCCCAACTGAGATATAGACCCAGCCCACTCCAAATCTTATTTAAAGCGTGGGTCTGGAAAAGCAGACAAGTGTATTATTGCTGGGTTGCTTTTCCAGAGAGATTAAATATAGGTTCTCGATCTTTCCCTGCCCCTGAATAGTATTTAGGCATCTGGGAAATGTTATATTTGGCTGAAATAATGGATGGAGCACTGGACTTGGGCAGGAGAATGAAGAGGCAGTACTGTGTGTTTGTAGGGCATCCAGTTGTCTGTTTCCACGTGACATACACCCAGGAGGTCTTGTGAAGAAGAGTATTCTAGCCCGTGATGACATCTGGTCGTTTTGCCAGGCATGACCTTGTCCAGAGACCTCTGCATTTGTCCAGCTATTGTTACTCCTCACATCTCTGCATGACTCACACTCGGGTCTCTGCCAAAATGCTACCTCATTCCAAAGGCCTTTCCTGACTTCCATCCAAACCAAACCCCTCTCCTCTGTCTCCTTACCTTGCCTCATTATTCCCTGACATTTTCTGATGAAAATGTACAAGCTTAGAGGAAAAGTAAAGAATTTCACCGTGAAAACCCATATACTTACTACAAGTTTATACAACTGGTATTTGACTGTACTCGCTTTATCTCATATCTCTTCATCTTTCCATCTAGTTTTTTGCTTTTCTATTTTTTTATAACACTAGGGATCAAATCCAGGGTCTCATGCATTCTAGGTAAGGGCTCTACCACTGAGCTACCTCCCCAGCCCTTTCTATTTTTATTTTGAGATAGGGTCTCCCTAAGTTTCCCAGGAGAGCCTCAGAACTAGAATTCCTCCTGCCTCAGCCTCCCAAGTATCTGAGACTACAGGATGACACCATCAGGCTCAATATATCCATCTAGTTTCAAAATGCATGTCTATTAAATCATACATACCAGTATGGTTTACTCCTCAACACTTCAGCATGCATATCATTAATGCTAAGATTCAGCATTTGCTTAGAAACTTTAGGTAAAGTTTACATAGAAGGACAAGCACAAGTCTCAAATGCACTGTTCTGATGAATTTTTATTTTTTATTTTGATTTTTTGGTAGTGCTGGGGATTCAACCCAGGGTTTTATGCATACAAGGCAAGCACTGTACGGACCGAGCTAAATCCCCAGCTCTGTTCTGATGAATTTTAATGACCGTAAACTCTGTTAACTCAAACCCTTATGAAGAAAGAGAACATGACCATCAATTCAGAAAGTTATCCGAGCTCCCTTTTGAGGCAATCACTATTCCAGCTTTTCTTTTTCCCTCTCTATTATTGGTTAGTTATTCCCTGTTCTAGAACTTATTATAAGTGGAATTAGGATGAACTCTTTTGAGTAGGGTTCTTTTAATCAATGTGCTTTAATCTGTATTTTTTAACACTTAAAATTACTAGTGACAAAAATAATTACTATGTGACATATCTTTATATGTGTTATTGACTTTTTTCCTCCCTGCTGGACTGGAAAGGGACCTTATATTCATTTGTTTATTCCTGTCTTCCTTGTGCTTGACATTTTACTTACCATATTATAAATTATTCCATGAATATTTGTTAAGTAAAGAGAGAGAGAGAGAGAGAGAGAGAGAGAGAGAGAGAGAGAGAGAATTAAAGACATAAAATAGCAGACAAAAGTACAACAAGGTAAAAAGCTTGATCAACAAAAAGTAATCCACACCTGGACGCATCATTGTGAAAACTGATGAACACAGAAAAACAAGATCTTAACAGCAGCAGCCACGAAGAAGAGATTACCTGTGGAGGGATGTCTTTTACCTGTGGAGGGCTGCTCCTCAGTGGCAACAATACAGGCCAGAAGAAATAGAATAATATTTTCAAAATGCTGAGCAAAAACAACAGTCAGCCTACACTTGAAGACCTGGTGAAACTATCTTTCCCAATAAGGATGAAACAAAGACATTTTCAGACAAGAAAAATTGACAGGTTTTACTATGAACATGCTCGAACTAAAGGATCTTCTGAAGGGTAGACTTCAGGAAGAACAAAATACCAGAAGGAAATTCTGAGATAGAAAAAAAGGAGGGTGAACAAATAATATTGTAAACGTGGTAAAATCTAGTCAAAGGCCAACTGTGCAAAGCAATAATAATTCTGACCAATTTTTAGTGTTAAAGATAGTACCAGAATCCTGAACAGGATTAGTCAGAAGGAAGGTGATTGGGCAAAAAATATTTTGAATCCCAGGTATATATAGCTCAAAAGAAAATAAAAGCCATATAGGATAGAAGAAGATAATGCTAGTGCTAGAAAAAATTTTTTTCACAGGAAAAATAAGCAAAAATAGGATTTAAAAAGAAGTAATACCTACAGAAACCATAGGATGTCTTTTAAATCAGAAAAGAATTTTTGAATCACTTTATGGAAATGGATAATTTTAAATTGATGAAAAGGGCAATTTTATATAAAAATATAATTTAGATGAATAGGGTGATTTTAAGTCATTTGTGTGAACTATTTGATTAAGGTCTCATTACAACAAAGCATACTAATAACTATGTGTATCCCTAAGGGTCAGACTAAATTTGTTATCTTTTCTTTGACTATAACAGGAAATTCCAAGCAGATTTAGTAGGCTTCATGATTTCTTGGTGATAAAACAGAGATTTTGCAAATGTGTCAAAACTGTATACTCAATTCTTTAAAAAAAAATTGAATTTTTCCATACTATTTGTTGAAAACTTTTAATAGTAGAAAAAGATTTTAAAATAAATTTTAATTAAACAGAAAAAAAGAATACAGTTTATCAAAACTGACTTTTAAAGAATTTGAACATGCATTGATTAATAGTTTTTGAACACACAGAATTAACAGTTTGTAATAATCTACCTCTTCCTCCACAAAAAATGGCCTTAAAAGTTTCAAAAGCAAGTTTTAGCAACTGTTCAAGTGACATATAATCCTAATTTTATACCAAGTGTTCCAAATAATTGAAAACAGAGAATGTTCTCAAATGTATTTTAGATGACCAGTATGATATAATACCAAAGCCAGAAGGAGAAAGTTAAAGAAAGAAAATATAAATAAAGTTTTTTCAGGGCTGGGGCTGAAGCTAAGTGACAGAGCACTTGCCTAGCATGTGTGAGGCACTTGGTTCAATCCTCAGTACCACATAAATAAATAAAATAAAGGCATGCTGTCCATCTACAACTATACAAAGAAAATAAATTAAATAAATAGACAAAGTCTTTTCCTTCTAAATACTTCTAATATAAAAAAGAAATATATAGGCGGATTTTACTTATAAAGAGCCTTGATATATTAGCAAATTATATCCTGTATGCACCTAAAAAAAAAAAGAATTAAAAGAAACCTCCTTAAGCCAATAAAGGATATCTCCTCAAAACCTAGGCAAACATCAAGCTTCATGGTGAAATGTTAGATATACTTCCCTCAAAATCAGGAATAAAACAAAGTTGTTCATAATTACCACATCTCTTCATGCTACTGTTTTTTCCTAGCTTGTGCAATAAGACAAGAAAAACAAATAGTGTGAGAATTGGTAAGAAGGAAACAAAACTGCTAAACATTCACAGATAATATCACTGTCTACATAGAAATTCCCAAGAGAAAATACAAAATATGACGTAAATTCAAGTGAGAGTTTATTAGTTTCATGAAAGAACAGAAATGTCTAAAAGAACCAAAACACTTTTTAGAGACATTGACATTTATTTTTAAATTGTGGTGTTTAAAACTATTTAGTATTAGGCCAATGAAATAGAATAAAGATCCAGAGACATACCTACATGTGTGAAATAGCAATACAACAAAAGTAAGCACTGAAGATAGGTGCCTTGGCTCATCCTCTAATCCCAGCAATTCAGGAGACTGGGGCAGGAGAATCACAAGTTCCATGCCAGCCTCAGCAATTTAGTGAAAACTTGCCTCAAAATAAAAAATAAAATCTTTAAAAATTAGACTAGGGATGAAGCTCAGTGGTGGAACATGTTTGAGGCCCTAGGTTACATCCCATAACCTTGTACACATATACACATACACATAAACACAAAAATAGTGAGCAAAGAAAATAAACAGAAAAAAATGAAATATGCATTGTTATATATTAAATTTAAGAACAAATTAATACTGTTTTTTTTTGTTGTTGTTGTTGTTTTATTTTGTTTTTTGGTTTTTTTTTGTTTTTGGTATCAGGGATTGAACTCAGGGGCACTCAATCACTGAGCCACATCCCCAGCCCTATTTTGTATTTTATTTAGAGACAGGGTCTCACTGAGTTGCTGAGTGCCTCGCCATTGCTGAGGCTGGCTTGAACTTTTGTCTCAGCCTTCAGAGCCTCTGGGATTACAGGCGTGCACCACCCCACCTGGCTTGTATATTATTTTAATATATTCATATTTGGTTTTAAAATATATATGCAGACAAATTCACACTAACTTCAAAATAGTGTTTAATTCTTGGGAAGAATGGGTTGAGACCTAAATAGCATTAAATTACAAAGTGTTAAATCTGCCTGACAGGCACCAGCATGATTGTTATATTCAATTCTGCATTTTTTTTTCAATATTTTCAAAATATTCTAGAAAAGTTTTTAATTAAGCATACACACAGGAGGGGAAAAGGAAGAATTGCCCAAAATGAAGTGAATTAACAAACTCATTTCCAGCCTCTAACTTTCCAAAATTTAATCCCAGAACCTGGGTCATATTTTTTTTTAATATCTTTATTTTATTTATTTATTTATTTATTTATTTATTTATTTATTTATTTATTTATTTTTATGTGGTGCTGAGGATGGAACCCAGGGCCTCCCATGAGCTAGGCAAGCACTCTACCACTGAGCCACAACCCCAGCCCCTGGGTCATATTTTTATCAGAATCCTCGTGGGGGTGGGGGGGGGTGGGGGGTGAGTACAGAAGGCCCATGTAGGTTCTAGGAAATGTTCCACAAAACAATGGCGCCTTGCCCCCAGGAAACACAAAAACAAGGAAGACTCTGGAAGTTTCTAATAACTAGTTAATCATTAAATCAAGAAAAAAACTCAAGGGAAACACTGTGTATTCGCACAGGCATACGAGTACAAATAAGGAAATAGAAGAGAAAGAAAACTCACATTCATTTAGCACAAAAGAGCCCACTGTCCAAACTCGTCCTGCTTTTCTCAGTACTCTCACCTGCCATCAAGGTCTCTGAGTTATGCTGCATGATGAAGTTGAGCCTTTGTCTCAGACTTAATTAGGTCAGTGTTCTCTGAGTTTCCAGAGCACAAAATGGATCCCCAGATCAAAAGCATGTATAAAAACATTTATAGCAAGTGACATTTATTGAGAGTGCACTATTTTTCCCAGTCACTCTTCTAAGTCCTTTACGTACATATTAGTAATGTTCGTGATTCTTCTAGGAAGGAGATACTTATTTTACCCCTCATCCAACTGATTAAAAAAACTGAAGCACAGAAAAATTGAATCATTTTCCAAGCCTACATAGCAAGAAATCTGGTGAAGTTATCATTCAAAGCCAGGTAGTTGATTATAAAATCCAATGCAAATTGGATCATAGACCTGCTGTGAACATATATAAAGATAAGCCTTTCCGAATTTTTGACAGTGAACTGAACAAGATAAACAGAGACTCCAGATCCTCATTCCCTCCAGAAACATCCAGTACACAGCAGCCTGATGAAAATGGCCTGGTGGAAGGTCTAGAAGCTCGTTAAGGATCTGAAGCAACCAAATGAGCCAAAAAAGAAAAAGAGCAATAGTTTTTAAAACAATAATAAATTTCATGACCTTTGTGCATGCCTTTGCCTACCCCCTCCTCAGCATAGCATGGTCAGAAGGAAATCACTCAGTTTCCTTCCTGTTCCTCCCTCAAGACAAAAGGCAAAGAATGGAACTTGTCTGCAGTGTTTTGACTCAGTGTCCAAGGGACTGACTTCTGTCCTGTCCAATTCAGAGCCCAGACAGCAGCGTAGCTTGGATATCTGAATGAAGGCTGCTGACACAGTGGAAGATGCACTGAAGACCATGAGCATCCCAAGGGCCAGAGATTACAGGCAAAGGAAAAAGCAGGACATATAGGAAAAGCAGGGGTGAGACCCTTAGCTAAACTGAGACACTTTAAAACAACTATAATAATAGATGAGAAATCCACAGCTAACGTCATACTAAACGGTGAAAGATTTTTCCTCTAAGGTTAAGAAATAGACAAGGATGCCTGTTTTCACCAGTTCGACATAGAACTAGAAGTCCTAGCCAGAACAATTAGAAATAAAAATGAATGAAAGGCATCTAAATTGGAAACAAAAAGAGAAAATTCTCTCTGTTCACCAATAACAAGATCTCCTACATAGGAGACCCTTAAGAATTCACAAGCAATGGTTACATATCATAATGAATTAAGCAAAGTTGTTAATCAGTTGTACTTCTAAGCACTAACAATGAACAATCCGAAAAGTAAGTTAAGGGGGAAAAAAATCCCATTTACAATAGAATTAAAAAGAAGAAAATGCTGCTGAGTGTGGTAGTGCATGCCAGTAATCTTGGTGACTCAGCAGGTTGAGGCAGGAGGATCACAAGTTCAAAGCCAGCCTCAGCAACTTAGTGAGGCCCTAAACAACTTAGCAAAACCCTGTCTCAAAATAAAAAATAAAACTAGGGGCTGGGGATGTGGCCCCTTGTGGATTCAACCCCTGGTACCAAAAACAAACAAACAAACAAAAAAAAAACAACCTGAAATTAGAACCATCATATCATCCATCTATCCCACTTCTGGGCAAAAGAAATGAAACCAGCATGTCAAAGAAATGCCTGTACTCTCCCATGTTTATTTCAACACTATGCATAATAGCCAAGCTATGTAATCAACTGAGGTGTCTACTGGGAGATGAATGGTAAAGAGAATTTGTGTGTGTGTGTGTGTGTGTGTGTGTGTGTGTGTTTGTCTCTCAAATTTCAATCTTTAATTAGTAACTGAATTTTCTGATATTGTAAGTCAGTGTCTGTCTCTGGACAAAGTGTGCCATGTATCCAATGTTAGGTTTACAGTTTAAAAACCACATACTACACACACACACACACACACACACACACACATGCTAGAATATTACTCAGCCATGAAAATGAATGAAATTCTGAAACAGCAAAATGGATAGAACTGGAGGATATTATGTTATGTGAAATAAGTCAGATCTAGACAAATATTGCACAATCTCAGACATATGTGGAAGCTAAAAAGCTGATCTCAAAGAAGTGAACAGAATAGTAATCATTAGAGGTTAGGAAGAAGAGGAGGAAAGAGGTAAAAGGGGGTTGGATAATAGATAACAAAATACATTTAGGTAGAAGGAATAAGTTCTAATGTTCTTCAGCACAGTAGGGAAACTATAGTTTAAAACAAACTATTAAATAGTTTAAAAAGAACTAGCAAAGTTCAAACAAACAAACAAAAAAAAAAAAACAACCTGAAATTAGAACCATCATATCATCCATCTATCCCACTTCTGGGCAAAAGAAATGAAACCAGCATGTCAAAGAAATGCCTGTACTCTCCCATGTTTATTTCAACACTATGCATAATAGCCAAGCTATGTAATCAACTGAGGTGTCTACTGGGAGATGAATGGTAAACACAAATAAATGATAAGAATTTCAAATGTCTTAAAAGTGCTAATTGCCCTGTTTTATCAGTGCACCATGTATACATGTATGATCACAATGAACTCCGTAAATATGTACAATGAATGTGTCAATTAAAAAGAAAAAAGTCAACAGTTGTTTTATCTACCATCAATCATTCTATCCATCAGGGGTCTTGGTTTTAAAAACCCAATTCTACAGAAGGGGAATTTTCAGGGGTTTACAAGATCAATAAAAAGTTGAAGAACTAGAGGTGGAGAATGTGCCATGAGATGCATAGAATGTTAGATCTGCAGTTTGTTTATTTGTTTGTTTGTTTGGGGAGAAGCGTATGGATACTGGCAATTGAACCCAGAGAGCTTTACCACTAAGCTACAACCTTAGTCTTTTTTATTTTTTATTCTGAAACAGGGTCTCACTAAATTGCTGAAACTGATCTTCAATGTGCAATCCTGTCTCAGCCTCCTAAATCACTAGGATTGCAGGCTTGTGACACCACACCCAACCCAAAGCCCTTTGATGACACCTGGTGGTAGCTGACCTCCACCGCACAAATTTTAGAAGGCTCTTAAAACGTAAACAGCAGGCCAGGGTGTGGTGTTGCATGTCTTGTCATCACAGAGACTCTGGAGGCTGAGAGCAGGAGGATCACAAGTTTAAGGTCAGTCTCAACACTTAGCAAGACCCTCAGTAACTTAGTGAGACCCTGTCTCAAAATACAAAATAAAAAGGAGTGGGGGTGTAGATTGGTGGTAAAGTGCTCCTGGTTCAACCTCCGATATATATATTTAAAAAAAAAAAAAAGAAAGAAAGAAGGAGGAGGAGGAGGAGAGGAAGGAGAAGAAGAAGAAGCAAGCTTCAAACCTAACAGTGGATACCTCTCATGGCACATTTTGTCCAGAGACAGACACTGACTTACAATATAAGAAAATTCAGTTACTAATTAAAGATAGAAATTTGAGAGCCAAACTTATCAAACAACTTCAGAAAATATTAAAAGGGAAAATCAGCTGTCTTTTGTTGCTGCTTACTTGACACATTCCCCAGGAGAAGCAGCTAAGATTTCATCCAGGAAAAGGTCTAATTGTCCTTGGACATAGTCATGGGGAAACAGGATGAGAGGAATAAGGGAAACCTGGTCAAAGTGGTCTTTGTGACATATTGCAACAGGCTCTGGAGCTACAAAGTCCTGGATTTGATTCCTAGCCTCACGATCAATCACCAGCCACAGGACCCAAAGCAAGTATCTTGCCTCAGTCCACTTTCTTGTTTGTAAAATCTGAATAGCACCAACTTGGCAAGATTAGTAGGTGGAAATGTAAATAATCTGGTCCAGAGCTTTAATGATATCCATCGCCAACAGAACAGATAAAATCAAATGAAACCATGGACTTCAGATAAACTTGGCCTGGGAGCCATTCCCTCTAGACCTCTTTGTTGCTCAAATGTTGTTAAATGAGTTTCAACACTGACTCCTGGTTGTCAATCACTTCAACACGGATCATGGAGTTGCTTGTATCAATCATAACAAGAAATAGAAAAAAAAGGCAGGAGGCTATAAAGGAAGGATTCTTATGCATGATCGCCTGAGAGTGTCACAAAAGACTCTTCCAAACCACAAGTTTACACAGAGGCCACTGCAACCTTACACAAAAAGTTGTTATACAAGGACATCTGCCCAGCAACTGTCCACTCAACCTCAGACTGACACCTCTCCTGTTACTAATCATTGTGGTGGAGGATTATTGTTTTAATGTGTTTGGTGTAATCCTCCTCACTTCTGTCCTTTAAACTGTTCCCATGCCTGGGCGTGGTCATACACACCTGTAATCCCAGGTGTCCAGGAGGCTGAAACAGAAGGATCGCAAGTTCAAAGCCAACCTCATCAACTTAGCAAGTCTCTAAGCAACTCAGTAAGACCCTGTCTCTAAATAAAAGATTAAAAAGGGCTGGGTATGTGGCTCAGTGATAAAGCCCTCCTGGATTTAATCCTCGGTGCCAAAAAAACTAAAAAATTTTTTTAAAAATTCCCCTTGGTTTGCCTGTCTTGAATATACCCAGAGTTTACCAGAGCACCATATTCCCTTTACAGTGCACTGCTATTCCCATCTAAACACCAGTATTCTTTGGAGAATCTCTGTTTTGTTATTTAGGTTGATTCCCTGAATCAGGCAGACACAAGCCACGTGAATCAAACCGTGTAATATGATGTATTAAGAACTATGTAATGTTATGAACGACCAATAAAAAAAAGAAAAGAAAGAGAAACATGCTAATCCACCTAAATGGCTATTACGTTGGCTTTTTATTACTTGCAGCAAAGTTCGTCTTAATGGATCCACCCAAGCACTGCCAGTGGGCAACTCCAGGCCTCCCCCTTGGTGGCTTAAGACTTACAACATGAAAGAACGGACAGCCCCAAAGAGGAAAGATGGAGGAGCTGAGCTGCATAGCTTGACTCTTTTCCCAGACACACCAGGTTAGCCATGTTTTCTCTCCTTGAAGGAGAAAGTGAGGAGGTGAGAGAAGGTTTTGTCTTCAAAAGTTCCTTTACATAGACACCATTAGGAGCAGACTGGAGCCTGGCACCCGGATGTCAGCTTCAGTGCCCCCCATCTCCCTCCTCTCCCTCATCTCATCAGTCATCAGATGGGGGGATGCAGACACTCCCTCCTAATAGCTCTCTCCTTTCTATCCCCTATTCTAATGCCTGCCAGTAGAATAATAATATAGATTACTGGTCAACAGCATAGGCTTTAAAATCAGGCAGGGTAAGAAACCCAATTCCGGGATCATAATCTGTGGCCTTGAGCAAATTACACACATGATTTAAGCCTCCATTTCTTCACCTATAAAATGACAGTAACTCCCATCTCATAAAAGGTTGTTGAGAGCAATAAACAAGATAACGTTCACAAAGTACTTAGATAATACCTGACAATAAAAGTCATCTTCAGGTCTATACTTTCTCTCCTGGACTACTGAAATAACCTTCTAATTGACTTCTGTGTATACACATTCACTTCCTACTTGATATTCCACACTATTACCAATGTTTCTAGAATCTGATTATCTCTTTAAAAGCCTATGGATCTTCTCCACAGGATAAAGTCAAATTTCCTAGCGGTGTATAAAACCTTTTATCATCTGACCTTGCTTACTGCCCTTTACTGCTTTCCAATATGTGTGTGGGGTCAGATGATGAAGAACTAAGATTTCATCCTCTCTGTATTTGAGAGTCATGGACAGAAACCTCCCAGGGAGACGATACAACTGTATAACACCAAAGCCAAAATTCTCAGCATCAGGGAATTCAACTATTCATATCAAATTTTGGTTACTTATTCCTATGTATTTTGATATTATTATAAACATCTATAACTATGTGAACATATTTATAAAAAGTTATCCAATTGGCTTGGTACAATCAATACTAAAAAAAAAAAAAATCACATAGGAACCCATAACCCAAGACCTAGCCATTTACCACACAAAAGGCATGCAATATGCACGAAGAGCACTTCTTTGACTATAATGGAGACAATATGATTTTCCTCACCCTCCTTTATCAGATTTTTTTTCTTAATATTGAACCTGTAGATGTATAATTTTCTAGATTTTTTTCTAAAGTTTGCGAATACCAGAGTTTATTATTAATAATATGACAATTCTAATTCAAATTTAGAGGCTGAGGCTGTGGCTCAGTGGTAGAGTGCTTGCCTAGCATGTGTGAGGCCCTGGGTTCAATTCTCAGCACCACATATAAATAAACAAATAAAATAAAGGTCCATACATCTAAAAAAAATTTTTTTAAAGAGTAATTCAAATTTAATTGTAACTCTAACCTAATAGTTTTACTTGTAATGCTAATAATAATAATGCTTGCATTGCTAGAAGAGAACATGGAGAAATACCCTAACATACAGGCATAGGCAGTGACTTCTATGGGACTCCTAAGCTCAAGAAATAATAATACCAAGAATCAATAAATGGGATGGCATCAAACTAAAACCCTTCTGCACAGCAGAGGAAACAACAGCACAAAAGGAGAACCTACAGGATGGTTTTTGGTTTAGGGTAGCAGGGATTGAACCCAGGGTTGCTTAATCACCTAACCACATCCCCAGCCCCTTTTATTTTTTTATTTTGAGACAGGGTCTTGCTAAGTTGCTTAGGACCTAAGCTGTTGAGGCTGGCCTTGAACTTGTCATCCTCCTGCCTCAGCCTTCTTAATCACTGGGATTACAAGCATGTACCCTCATTCCAGGAAGAACCTATAAAATAGGAAAAAAATATTTGCCAGTACTCTTTTGACAGAGGATTAATATCCAGAATTTCTAAAGAACTCAAAAAACACCAAAAAAAAATTAGCCCATCCCGTTTATGAGCAAAAAAAACTAAATGGACACTTCTCAAAAGAAGTACAAATAAATAAATAGACATGGGAAAGCATTATCAAGGGAAAGTGGATGACAATAACAATTGTTTTTTTCCAGTGAGTTGGAGACTGCATTGACCCTTTCTTTTGGAGAACAATTTGGCACCCTCTGTCAAGTAAAATCCTGAAATATTAGCATGTGCAAGGCCCCAGGTTTGATCCACAGCATAGTCAATAATAATAATAATAATAATAGATATCTGCACAAAGATGTTTCATGCCCAGTCTCTGAAACAAGAAGTTTTTTTGAAAGCCACCTAGATGAACAACTGCAAAGAAATGTCCATTCAGGGCTGGGGATGTGGCTCAAGCGGTAGCGCGCTCGCTTGGCATGCGTGCGGCCCGGGTTCGATCCTCAGCACCACCTACCAACAAAGATGTTGTGTCCGCCGAGAACTAAAAAATAAATATTAAAAAAAAAAATTCTCTCTCTCTCTCTCTCTCTCTCTCTCTCTCTCTCTCTCTCTCTCTCTCTCTCCCCCCCTCCTCTCTCTTTAAAAAAAAAAAGAAATGTCCATTCAGTTGAATATGAAGCAGTAACTAAAATTAAAACTTAGGACAATGCAGAACATAAAAAGCTATTATGATGCATTAAACTATTAAATAAGCATGCAAGACTTGGAGTGTAGCTCAGTGTAGAAGACTTACTTAGCATGTGCAAGGCTCTAGGTTCAATCCCCCGCATCACAAAAAAAAAAGAAAGAAAGAAAGAAAGAAAGAAAGAAAGAAAGAAAGAAAGAAAGAAAAAGAAAAGAAAGAAAGAAAAAGAAAATATTAAGTAAAAAATAAATAAATCAAGCCATACATGGTGGTGCATCCCTGTAAGCCCAGCTACTCTGAGGCAGGAGGATTGCAAGTTCAAGGCCAGCCTGGGCAACTTAGTGAGATCCTGTTTCAAAACAAAAACAAAAAAAAAAAAAAGTTTTTGAAGATGTAGCTCAGTGGTACAGTGATATGAAGTCCTATATTTGATCCCCATTAACAAAATACACACACACACACACACACACACACACACACACACACGAATTTCCTTCTCCTTCTCCTCCTCCTCCTCCTTGTCTCTTCCCCCTCCAGCCCCTTTTAGGACAGTTTTTGCATCTGGCATGTGCCAAAGGCTTACTTACTGAGTAACTAATAAGGCTGCCACAGGGGGGCAGTGTGGTCACTTGGAAAGTTCCCTGGTTTCAAGCAGGCCAGGGGTGACCTTGAGCCTATTTTCTCATACATAAAATAAAAATAAAAACTTTCTTCAGGATACCATGACTACAAAATGACCTCATAGGTGATACAGCTTTTCAAAGCATCCATCTTCAGGAGTTATCTGCAGCATTCTGCAATCTGATGCCATTTCCAATAACAGCCCTAAGTAAAAATCGCCCCATAATAAGGATTGCCAAAAGTTCTGTCATTGTTTTTATCCTCTTAAGTTGTATCCTAGGTACATATGACTCTCAAAGTACAGAATTACCCCTGACTCTCAAAGGACCAACTGGATTATTCTGAGCTCCTCCCAGTCTCCTTCTCTACTGGAGCATGAAGATCATTACTCTCCTCCCTTCTGGGATGTAGCGCACAGAACACCAGAGGGTGGCAACTCCACACAGATGACAGTGCCATGGAGGACAACTACGCCTAGGTTGAAATGAGCCAGTCCCCAATCCTCCTCATTTCCCTCTCTCCCCTCCTCAGGCATTGACGTAAAACCCATGGCTTTTGTAAGAGCCAGACCTGAGCTTGCATCCGTACTCCACCACCTACCACCTATGACCTTGAACAAGTGAGTGCATCTCTCTTTCGAGATAAAGAGCTCTGCTTTCCTTATCTGGAAGCTAGGACACAAAAATAGAACCCACAGCACAGGGCTGTTAGAAGGATGAAGTGAGACAATGTGAATAAACAGCAAAACATTTTCCAACTATTAGTTGTTCTTAGACATCAAAATAATGAATCTAACTTGATTCTCACCAATCCAGCATGATTCCTGTTTAAACTGAGGTGCAAAGAAGTTCCATGAGATTTGCAGAATTCTGATGGGAATAGCAGTTTCACTTTCTTAGTCTCTCCCTTAACACTTCACGGTGATGGCAACTGACCTTGAGAAAGTCACTGGTGACCCTTTTGAGATTCTGGGATTCCAAGACCCAGAGAGGGCATATATCTTACCCAACCTCACACAACAAGTCAGTGGCCAGCTCAGGATCTGAAAAGTGCACTGCCCAGTGATCTAACCACTGTCCCCACTGCCCCAGTATTCTGCTCTTGACTGTTTGCCCTTGGATCCCACCTGAAAATCCTATATCCCCAGCCAAGGTACGAGATGAAAGGGAGAAAATTCTCAAGGAATATTTACTACATGAAAAGCATTTGAAATATGTTTCTAAATGAAACACGGGATTTACAAAGAAGCAGGTACAACATGATCCCAGTGTGTGTTTATATATATATTGACAGGGAAAAAAGTAGAAGCTCATGACCCACAATGGTTAAAAAAAAAAAAAAAAACTTATCTCTAGCTGGGCACAGTGGTACACACTTGTAATCCCAACAACTCAGGAGGCAGAGGCAGGAGGATCGCATGTTCAAGGCCAGCCTCAGCAACTTAGCTAGATCCTGTCTCAAAGTCTTAAGAGGCAGGAGGAGGTGGGGTGGTGCTGAAGATGTAGCTCAGTGGTAGAGCACCCCTGGGTTTGAGTCCCAGTACATACACAAAAAGCTTTTCTCTGTTTGGGGAAATAGTAGGTGAATTTTTTTTATATTTTTATACTTTTATATTTTATATTTTTATATTTTTCCCTTAACACTTTTTTGTGTTTCTACGTTTCTCCAATGAACACGGTTTGTTTCTATGATGACAACAAATAATCCATGTATGTGGTGGGGATAGGTGGGTCCCCCTTACCTCAGCCGAGCTTCTGGGAAGTGCTTGAGGCCCCACCTTGTCACAGCTTGGGGTTTGCCCCTCTTATGCAACCTGGATTTCACAGAGGTCACTGTGGCCTCTTCCACCATGAGGTCCATTAGTGGCCTCTGCACTGTCTTCCCCGCCCCCCTCTCCTTCCTCTCCCTTGCAGCCCCCAGCATGGGGATTTCTGAGTGTTCGCTCCTTTTAGTGCACTCTTCCCTGGCCCTCCGAGGTCACAGCTCACCCTGTCTCCTCAGCCCTTCTGACTGCTACTCCTCCAGGACTCTGGCTTTGTAGAAGGGACCTTTCCTCTCTCTTTAGGCTCAGCTGGATGACCTCAGCCAGACAACCTCTGGCACCAGAAGCATAAGAGTGGCCCAGATGTGGCTCCAGAGCTTTGGGCCTGTTAGGGATCTGGATGAGGCCTTCAATAAGAATGGTGGGAGGTGAGCCCTTTCTCTTCTCAGTCCTGGCCTACATCCCACCACTAATCTCCCTCCAGTGTTTACTCCAAACATGGTTTCCCAGGGCCAAATAATGGTTCAAGGCCAAAACCCGTGGCCACTCAGGAAGAAGCCCCTGCCCTTCTTTCGGTAGCACCCAAACCCTTCTGAAGACTCCACCATCTCCCCTATTTAACTAGGAGATTCCATCATGGGCCTCCTGACCTCATGTACTTCCATGGACCCTTTACTGGTCTCCCTGACTTTGCTCTTTCCCTCTGGACTATCCTAAAACACAGTTTGCGTGGGCAGGATCAGCAGAATGAAGACTGAGCACTTACTCTGTGCTAGGTCCTCACTTATTCATTTATTTCTCACAACCACCATGTGAGAGAAGAACTATTTCTATCTCCATGTCAAAACAGAGAAACCTGAGATGGAGAAAGTTTAAGTGCCTCATGAATTAACTACAGTTAACTACACAGTCACCATGGTCTAGGAGCTAGGGTTTGCATACAGAGAGACTGCTCTGGCTCCAAGGCACCTTCTCGGCTACATTGCTGTTTCACCTCTTTTAGCACAATTTTCTCAAGGACAAAGTCCCCAACATTCCACTTGGCCTCTGAGGACCCTCATGGATAGCTCATTTCAGTCCTATCATTCAATGCACCCAACTGGTGCCCTCCCACCTCTCCATCCTGCCACCTGTCGACTCAAGCCCACCTCCTTCTGTCAAAGTGCTCCTATCCTTCAAGCCATCTCAAATGCTTCTTCCTCCATATGGAGCAGGCTGTGCTAAAATGAAGCCACGGTGGGGACAGGCCTGCAACTGGGAGACAGCACGCCTGGTTCCCTGTCCTTCTGGAGAGTGATTGGGGGTGGGGATCCCTCACTCTGGGCCTCAATTTTCCCACCTGCACTAGGATAGAGGAAGTAGGACCAGCTCATCTGTAGGAGCCCTTCTTGCTCATGTGTCTTCAAGAGGCCCTGAAAACGGAGGTGAAGTTGCCTGTGTTTTTGCATCTCTTTAACATTCATAGAATGAAGAGAATGTCGGGCCTGGGAAGGACTTCGGAGAATAATAATCCCACCCCCTCACTTTCCCCCAGGGAGGAGCAGAGACCCGCCTAACTATCCTGAGAGTGGTAGGAGGAGGCCCTGCTTTCTGCCTAGTGGAGGACCCATCTCAGCAGGTCCCCAACCCCCTGCAGAGAAAAGGGTAGGAGGAGCCTGGAAGGGCAAAAGCTAGGAGCCTGGCTCTGGGCCGGGCTTGGCCTGCTCAACTCAGAGGCCTCAGTAGTTTTCCATAACCAGCAGGCCAGCAGCCCAGGACATGTGCTCCCCTCTCCCCTGGCCCTCTACATTCCTCTGCACATTCAGGCAGCAAAGCAGCATTCAGGGCTCTGCTGGGGGCTGGGGAAGAAAGGGGAATAGGGGCAGAAACCCAGATACACACAAAGACTTCAGTTAAGGGTACAGATAAGCCACAAACACAGACCCAGAGAGATTACACAGATCCAGATAAGATGAAGGTTCCCAGGCACAAAGGACAGAGATCCAGTAAACCCACCCCTCCCAGAGATATCACAGACCCATTCCTCAGAGGCACGTGCAAACAAGACCATCACAGAGATAGCTGTCCCATGCAGAGACGCGCACGGGCACATTCACATCCCGGGTCTCCCTTAGCCCCAGCAGACCACCTGCTGGGCCCCTGCCATCCTCCCTCCTGCCCCTGAATTCCTATACTGGATGTGTACTCCAAACATTGGTCAAGTCTTGAGTTGGCCCTGTCCTGGGAGGCAGGACAGGAGTTAGACAAGACCAGGAGCCAGCCAAGCTCCTGCTCTCCTAAGGAGGTACCATTTTTTTAATTCTAAAGAGTTCACCGGACAATCCTCACTCTGTTCCCAGAAGTCCAGATCCCGGAACATCCCACCCTCCACAGCCTTTCTCTAGGCCCCAATAACTCCAACTTTGTCCCCAGTCTTATGGGCAGAGCAGAGTGGCATTTGCAAGTCATTCCTTGAACTCCTGACCCCTCCAATCCCCTTTCCACCCGACCTGGGCCCTCCACCCTCACCCCATCACTCCCTTCAGCCTTACAACTGTCCTCCAAAAGGTTGACCCAACACATTTACTGAATCCACCGCACTGAAAACAACAGACACAAGACCGTGAGCAGAGAGAACCATGACTGCAACTGCCAAAGGCTCCCACTAGATGTTTAGTGAGCACCTGGTGGTGGGTAGGTCTAGCCAGGTGGCTGCATGCACAGGGCTCCTATATTTGGAGTGGGCAGTGCTGGGCTCCAGTCCCAGCCTCTTGCACAGGTGGCTTCAAACTGTGTTGAAGCCTCAGTTCTCTCCTTTACAAATTGGGGATAATAATGCCACCTACTCGCAACAACATATATAGGAAGAGTCCCCTGCAAGGCCTCATTTGGAAACCTGGCCTGAACCTAGCAATAGGCTGGTGACTTCAGGCTGGTGAGTTGGTCTTTACTAGTCTCAGCTTCCCCATATCACAGCCTCGGGAGAGTGACACACCTTATACGGAGCAGATGGCCTTTAGCGGGGGCTCCTCGCCCCCACCCCCCGGGCGCTACCGGTTCCCACGCTGCTGCCAGCCCCAGACTGCGGGTCTGTCAGCCGGAAGGGATTTGCAGCCCGAGGGGGATCAGCTGGGTCGGCACAGAGGCCGCCTTGTCCCAGTGGGGCCCCGCGGTCACGTTGCTGGGCGGGCAGCACTGGTGCCAGCGCCCACTCCACCCCACCCCACCCCCGGCAGCTTCTAGGGCGGGCGCCGGATTTCCTGGCCCCGTGCCCAGTGACCCGCGAGCTGTTTGGGGGCGCACAGCGTGGGGACTGCAGGGCCTGGGAGGGCGCACAGATTCCGCCCCAGCTCCTCCACACTCCCCCTGCCCGCTGCCACCCCAGCGCCCCCAGGCTGTCCCGCCCTCTCACCCCTTCCCTCATCTTGGATATCCTGATGGGTGACAGATTTCTCCATAAAAAGCCTTGAAACTTAGGAAACCTCTGAGCCTGAGCTCCTATGAGGATAGCTGGGAGTGAGGAAGGCCCAGGGTCCATTCCCTGGGGTAAGGCCTCTGGGTGTTCTAGGTCAGGTGGCAGCAAACCAATTAAGGTCCTCGGGATCTGTGTTAGAAACCGATGCAGGTGTATCTGGTACAGATGTTGAGGTGGTCTTCTCAGTATTCAGGTTTTGGGGGTTGGGTCATCTCATCTGGATGTCGGTATCTTCACTGAGTTTCCGGATCCAGTAATAGGGATCTGCTGTAGGTTTGCAATGGAAGCCCATCCGGATGAATCTGGTCCAGGTGTTGCCATCTTTTCTCCATGTTCAGAGTCCAGGAGTTGTGTTCTTCTCTGGGCCAAGTTGTTGGGGTAGTCTGAAGGGTGGGTGTTGGAGCCCCTCCAGTGTTCATGGGCCTGGATTACGACCTTCTCTGGGTGTCCAGAGTATGGATTTGGGATCTGTGTTGGTAGATCAAGTTAAGGTATGAGCAGCTACTCTAGAATGGTTTGGGATCCCTGGACAGGGCTGTGGTATCCAGGCCCAGCCCCTATCATTGGCCTGAAGACAGACATCACTGCTAAGCCCCTGCCCTAGCTCACCATCTGGGACTAGTTAAGGGAGGGCCCATGGCAGCTCACTTGATGCTCCTCTTCATGCCAGGAATTGGGGGCAGATCAGTCACGACCTCACTCAGAGCAGTGATGATTCCTTCCCTTTTCTAGCCTCAGTTTCCTCACCAATAAAATGGAAGGGTTGGATTTTATGTTCACCAAGGCCCTTATACCTCTCTCTTCCTGGTACACACGCTACTCCTTCCAGCCCTCCCACTTTTGCTGACAAAATGCCTAAAATGCCCTTGTCTCTCCTCTCCCTTCCCAGTCTGTACTAGTCTTTGCTCAAGTTCCCCACCCTTATCCAGGCCAGGGCTTGAGCTGTGCCTGCCCTGAGACCACATGCAGCCACTGATTCAGCCTGACTTTCCTGGTTTTCTCCATCTGGCTGGGAGCGCTCTGAGAGCAGTCTTCCCCTGGCTGCGACTCAGAGGCCTCATTCTGGATGGGCACGGGGTCCCAAACTTGGCTCAGCCACCACTCCATGCTGGCAGGTGACCCTTTAATAAGAAGAATCTCTTTAGTCTCTAATACTCCGGATGGTGGGGTGGGCACTAATCGGATTTGGGAGCCTGTCTCCTGGCCACACCAATCCTCCTTTCCAGGCTGTTGCACCCATGTGACAGCAACTCTGGGGCAGCAGGGAGTCTTCAGGACCACGTGGGCCCAGGCTGGTAGCTGGAAGACTGTCTGCCCAATTTTCTCTCTCCTGGTATCCAGCACCGACAGAAATCAGAAGCCCCTCATGGCAGGAATGATCTAGAGCAATCAATCACCCTGTTCCATAGACCATTCCCGGTGTGAGCTTGAGTGCCCACATACATGGATACACATGAGCACGCACACACATGCACCTCTCACAGAGAAGGAACCTATCCAGATTCTGGACTGGGCACTTTACAAACCCTCAAATCAGCCTTGGAGGAATCATTAGCCACATCTGACAGAAAAATAAAAGGAAACTAAGACTCAAAGAGAAGAAGGAGCTAATAGACCACACCACTGTTAAGTGTGGAATCAGAATTCAAAAGTCACACCCTGTTGCTCACACACAGGCACACGCACAGGGGCATGCGGGACATTCACAGACTCGCACTGTGTTCCTAAACCAGTCATTAAATATCAAAGTTAGAAGGGAACCTAAGAGATGACCTCATCCTATCCATTCCATTTTACAGAAAGAGAGAGGGGAAGGGATTTATTCAGGTTTTCAACACTTACAAAGTGGTAGAACCAAAGTGAGCGTTCATATATACAAGTGAATTCATGTCTCTGTTGTCCCGTGGTCATATGTATATTCACCCACATACCATAGTTCACCCGTAGACTGTTACACAAAACCTGCAAGCATACACACACTTGCATTTGTCGGCTGTCATCCATATTCACACATCCCTGCTGGTGTCTTTGTGCTACACACATGCCCCTGAACACATACTATGGACACAAACATATACGTGGGCACATGTATTCACATATAATGCCCATATATGTATGTTCATTCACACAAGATCCCTGCACTCATGTGCCTACTCTCCCACACTAGCCCAGCACACCTGTGTTCCCTTATGGCCACACTCTCATGTACCCCTCTCCTGAAGCTGAAGAGATAAGCTGGTCTTAATCAGGGACCCTGCACAGCTAAGGCCAGACCCAGTATAGAAGGCTACACACTGAGCCTTTAAGAGGGGGTGGCCTAGGACTGGCATGGCATCGCGTGGGTACACCCTGGTATTGCCAGCAGTTCCCCACAGGCCCAGGCAACTTGCCTCTCATTGTCTTGGCCAAGCCCAGCAGGTAGCCCCAGAAAGTGCCAAGTCATGGGCCATGGGTGGTCAGGCCAGGATGGCAGCAGAGCTGGTCCCAGCTTGTTCACTATTGTCTTCTGCCTGGAGCCCTGATGGGGACTCTCCCCCCTCCATGGGCCAGATCGTGAGTCATGAGACTTCTTCCTACACCCTCTGAAGATGAAGGTCAAGAGTTTGGATTTGGGGGCAAAGCACCCAGAGCTGCTAACAGGATTTACCAAAGTTGGTGAGCCGGCTAACTCAGGCTTCTGAAAGCCACTGTGAGATGGGTCAGTAGTTTTTCTCAGTGACTCAAACACTATGCTCATATCAAATACAAATTAATCACGACACCTAACCCCGAATGGTGACAGCTGTCAGACTTGGAACAGATGAACACAGGGCAGAGAGCAGCCACGCTGGACCAGAGGTGGGGCTGTTCGACCTGGGTTCGAGTAGTGAATAGCTTTCTAGGCATAGGGAAAATTGTTCCAGGGAACAGCTGCATGGCCTGACGTGGAAGGAGGCCAGTGGAATCTGTCATCCACCCAACACTTTTGGGTACATACTATGCTAGATTATGACACATAAAATACCCAAGCCTGTTTCTCAAGGGGCTCAGGTTCAAGGGTCTCAAATTCAAGTACTTCAGGTGCCAGACAGGTGCAGATGAGTGAAGAGGGAGGGTGAAAGCCAATAGAGAGTTTTATGTCTAATGGGAGATTTCTTGCCCTGTCTAAAGCTTTTATGTTCAAGGATAGCTGTTTGTCCTGTGGCAGCCAAGAAATCCCTTCAATCTGGCACTGGGTTCAGATTGTAGACCCTGGTTTTGCAACCCAGGTTCTGAACTCCAGAACAAGACCCTAGAATCTGGAGGAAACCAGATTGCATATAGAGCCAAAAAGTCTGGGCCTGACCCTCTAGGTGTACCTGAGACCCAGGGAAGGTTCCTGCCATGACTGGACATTGCTCTTGGGGGCCTCCCAGGAGAAAGCTCTCACACTATGGTCATTGGAGATGATGGGACTTTTCCTGGCCCCATCACTACTGTGTCTGGCAAGAGTCACTGTGTCCTCAACATAATTCCTCATCTTTATTCCCCTTCTGCTACTCCTACCCACACCCTAAATTATCCTTTTTCTACCCATATGTTGGATAGAAAAATTGACTTGATTGCCCTCCCACACACACACACACATACACACACATACATTTCCCTGTCTGATCTAAGGATTCCACAAAAGGACATTACACACACGTACACCACCCACTCATACACATTTCTGTCCGGGGGAGATAAGTAGGGGCTCTGTTGGCCCCTCTTCCTTTCAAGGCCCTTCCAGGTTTGGACACTAGGGAAGCAGCCTCCATTCTGCAAAGATGGGGAACTTGGCAGGGGGGGAAGTGACCAGGTCATAGAAGTGGAGGCCACCAAATACACAACCTTGCAATTTGCTCATGTTTATGCAGCTTGAGACTGGCCTAAAGTGTGGGCTTGGACTCAGGAACTTTGGATTCTAATCCTGGTCCAGGCTCCGTTTTGCTAGATGACCGTGGAGAACTCCCTGTCCCTCTCTTCTATTAGAGGAGAAATAGTTGCAGTTTCTCCTCTAAGTGGAGGGAGTGAGGCTAGTTGGTCTAGGAATGATCTTCTGTGAGTTCCATCATGTGGAAATGTTGGGAAAGCCTTAGATAGGAACTCCTGGTTCCCCTGAAGTTCCAGGTAGGGTGCAGCGCCCCCTGGGTTCAGATGAAGTTCTTCCTTTGCGTGGGAGAAATCACAGCCAGGCAGGCACCCAGCGCAGCCAACCTTCTCCCCTCCCCAGCACATAGACAGCCTCCAGATGCTGGGCTCTGGAGCCTGGGAGCTGCCCTGGGCACAAACTGGCACCCCTTCCCAGCCCCAGACAGCCGCAGCCTCTCTCCTGGATCCTCATTAAATTATTCTGCCCCACTGGTCTCGGGCTCAGGCTGCCTTTGATGTAGGCCCATCTAGCTTCGGAGGCCAAGACCAGGCCCCTCACACCAGGCCAGGCTGATGGGCTCTGACAGCTTCCTGGGGCCCTGTGGTGGCAGAAATACCAAGGCTCATAGAGCCACAGGACACATGCTCAAGGCTGTGCACAGCCAAAGATATGATATTCTCTCTCTCTCTCTCTCTCTCTCTCTCTCTCTCTCTCTCTCTCTCTCTCACACACACACACACACACACACACTCACCCCAGTCCCACGATACACATGGGTGGTTTGCTATAGCATCGACAGTGCACCCTGGCACACTCATATGCACTCAGGCAAACCCCTACACACACTCATATACAGCTGTGGCAGCACACATACCCTCATATGCACTTTCAGGCTGTCACACTCTCACTCCATGGCAGCCAGTCCCTTACATGGAAACTCCTACCCTTATTCCTTTTCTTTCCACTCCAGGGACTTTTAAGGTCTTCTGAGGTCTGACCCCAACCTCCTCACCTGCCATGTCTTTTGGCCATCCGTCATAGCTTTGTGATTATGAACCCAGGCAGCCTGATTCGGTTCTGGAGCCCTTCATTTATAAGATGTGTGGCTCTATGCAAGTCACTAACCTTCCAGACCTCTGTGGCCTGACCTGCAGGATGGGAATGAGGGGACCCTCCTAGGGTGGTTGGGTGGCTTCAAAGAGGTTCTGTACTGAGGCACGTAGAACAACGCCTGGCTTCTGATAAGATCTCACCGAATGCTGACTATTGTCTGTTGCCCATTCCCCTTCCTGCCCTTCGCTTCAGCCATAGCAAAACCATTATTTCCTAAACATGCTGATCTGCTCCATGCCTCTGATCCTTTGCATATGGCGTGCCTTCTATTTGGAACACGGCTTCCCTGTTTCTTTCTCTGCTATCACCTGATGAGCTCCTACTCACCTTTTAAAAACCCTGCTCCGATGGCTTTACCCAATGGAAACCTTCCCTTGCCCCCTACCAGCAGAACCGGTCACTGCCTCTTTCGTGTCCCATCCCGTCCTGAAATTGTCTATTTCTGTAGACGGTGAGCTCATCCAGGACATGAGCTTTGTGAAATCCATCTCCTGAATTCTGTATCCAACCCCCTGAACACTGAACACAGTGAGCATCCGTGGTCTGTGAAAGAATAAAATTGTGCTGATCATGATGGGGTACAAAGTGCTACTAAAAACAATAATACTACACCAGTAATTCGAGGAAAATTTATTGAATGTAAACTTTGGGTAGGCTCAGAATTACCGTCTCTGTGTCATGCTCTCAGTAACTCCACCAGGCTCTGCTAGAGATGGGCCCATCACTGGGGAACACACACATGTGAGTCATGCTGGATGCTCACAGTAAAACACTGCAGCAGCAGGTAAGGAACAGATTGGAAAGTATGGACTAGGAAGGCTTACAGCATAATCCCATTTTTATTAATTAACCCCCAAAGGCACACTTTATCCAGACAAACACATTTTAAGAACATACTTAAAAACATATCAGTATGGATTCCTAGTCCTTCCTGGCAGGAGGCTCATGTGCCATACAGGGGTTTGGATCCACAGCAGTACTGTTTATCTTGTGCATCCCGGATCTTGTGACAACCCTGGCTGCCTCTTGATAAGAGAGGTGACTCTTATCAAGAGGCAGCAAGGTATAAGAAACAGGGAAGAAAAGGAAAAGTACATCAGCAAAGAGGAATATGAGTGTCTCAACTCTGCGGCTGAAAACCAAACAAATGGAAACAAACGTGATCAAATTTATGGAAGGGTTTCATTTTGATGTCTTTTACAGTTGAGGACGTCAACTGGTTTGGGTCCACCGCAGTCAGTCATTCTCTCATTTAGGTGTTGGTTTCAAGGTGTCTAAACAGCATCATTGCAGATGGCTGTCCTTAATGCAAAGACAAGTTGGATTTTCATTTGATGGGGTCCCAGCCTCCCTGTAGCATGTGTGCATGGTCATTCAGTGAAGCCTGATCGAGACCTGAACTACACGCTCTCTGAGATTGGGAATTTACGAGCTTCCCCCAGGCAGACCCCCATGATTTTTGTGTCCTTGGAGGAATAAACGAAGGAGTGAACAAAGAAAGGAAGAAAGGGAATGAAAGAAGAGGGAGCCAGGGATCTAGGGATAAAGAAATGGGACAAAAAAGGGCTCCCCGGAACACCCTCTTCTTTTCTCTACACCTGTTTAGTTCACGAGTGCCAGGTTGGAACAGAGGGGAGGGAGTAAGGGGCTAGAACCAGGACTAATGTGCTAATGTCAAATCCTCCGACTCATGAGGAGTCGCCTCTCTTATCAAGAGGCAGCCAGGGTTGTCACAAGATTCTGGATGCACAAGATAAACAGCACGCTGTGGACCCAAACCCCGGTATAGCACGTGAGCCTCCTGCCAGGAAGGACACAGGGCTGGCTCTCATGCCAAAAACAGGGACAGTAACAGCTAAAGTGTTACTTCAAACAGGGCATTTTTACCCATTTTGTCTCTTGTAGCTCTCATTTCAAGTGCGCACACGAAGAATTATCCACACTTTATCGGTGAGGCAACTGAGGCTCAGAGAGCTTGAGAGTTGTACTTATTCAACTCTCAGTAGTAACCAGATCACCAGCGCTCTTTAAAAGTCTGCTCCGTGCCAGACCCTCTACAAGCACTTTGTGTGCATTTGCTCCTCTATCCTCACAGCTACCTATGAGCAGCAGTCACTGTCCCCATTCCACAAGTGAAGACGCAAGACCAGAGTGGCACAGCTAACCTGTGGGAGACCTGGACATGTGGTTCAGCAGTCTCACTCGAGCTCACTCTCTCCGCCCCAGGGTTATGCCCCCTTTTACAAAGCAGAGCCCCAATGTGAATGCAGCTACATCCCCTGATTCTTGGAGATCCTGGCTTCCTGTCAATCAAATGGGGACCCCACTAAGAATGAGATCAAGAACACACAGGGCACACAGAGTCAGTCACTGGCCCTACTGGGGTTCCATGGTCTGCCTAAGGCCTTCCCAAGGACCCCTAAGCCTGGGGAGATGGAAGAGGCCTCCTCCCTCCCCTTCCCCCAGCCAGAGCTGCGTGAGCTAATCTAGGGGAGAAGACACATTAGTCCAAGAGAATCGGTCCCAGCCTGCTCTGCTGAGTCAGCGGGAAGCACAGCCCTTGCTCTGCCAGCTACGTGAGCCCCTGCACGCCACCATCCCTGCACAGGCCCCCACCATCAACATGCCCTCACGTGCCTCTTTGCTGCTGACCTGCCCCCAACAGCACTCTCGGATCCAACAATCCACAGCCTCCCTCTCTGTTGGCTTTCCCAGGCACTGGCCTATTTCTCAGCACCATCCCCACTGACCCCTAGAAAACAGACATCTCCTTCTGTATAGAAAACTAATCCTGGCCAGAATCACAACAAATGGAACAGAAGGCTTTGGGGGAATGTAGTGGACCATTTCCTCTGCCCTCGGCACACTCTGAATTCCAGAGAGCAGAGCCTGCAGTCAACTCACAGATTCTAAGAGTCTCTGCCACTAGCACTGCCAGTGTAAACACCACCATCCTGAGCACCATCTCTGTCTTCACCAGCATCACCACCACCACTGACATCTCACCATTACCCTCACTATTACTGTTGCTATTGCTATGACCAAGACCACTGTTACTGCAACCATCAGACACATTAGCAAGGCTACTAAGATGTTCACTGTTGAGGGGCTGGGGTTGTAGCTCAGTGGTAGTGCGCTTGCCTAGCATGGGTGAGGCACTGGGTTCAATCCTTAGCACCACATAAAAATATACAAAGACATTGTGTCCATATAAATCTAAAAAAAAATTAAACAGCAAAAAAAAGAAGTTCACTGTTGACAACAGCCCCCCAAAGAACAACCACTTTTATCAATGTCATTTAGTTGATTTTCTTTTTTTTAAATATTTTTAGTTGTAGATACTCACAATGCTTTATTTTGTTTATTTAGTTTTATGTGGTTCTGGGGATCGAACCCAAGGCCTCAATCATGCTAGGCAAGTGCTCTACACTGAGCTGCAACCGCAGCCTGTCACTTAGTTGATTTTCTGTTGCTGTAACAAAATATCTGATACTATGTAAATTATAAAGAATAAAGGTTTATGTGTCTCACAATTCTGGAGGCTGGGAAGTCCAAGAGTATGGCACTGATGACTACTGGCATATGGTGAGGGACTTCTGGTTGCATCATAATATGGCAGAGGCTATCATATGGCAAGGCAGAGTAAGTGCACTAGTTCAGGTCCTTAATCCTGCTCTTAATAAGCCACAATGACATAATGGGGGCCCCACCCTCAAACCTCATCTAATCCTAATTACCTCCTAAAGGTGCCAGCTCCAAATACCATTAACATGAGACTGTGAGGATTAAGTTCCAACACATGAACTTTTGAGGGACCTATCCAAACCATTAGCAGTCAAAACTAAAATGAGTAGGTGTCATCGACACCATCAAAAATATTTTCAGTGGCACTGACACCAGTACTACCTCCATCACTTCTAAGACAGAGCATCATGAAGAACATTCTGATCAAGAACATCTGCCTATACCATTTTTATCCCAATCCCACCATCCTTGTCACCGTCATCCAAAATAATTGCCATTTTATCACCCCAAATGACCATCATTTATAACACCAGCACCACCATGGCCATTACCACTATCACCAGCACCAATCACTATGCCCATCCCCATCACTGTCACCATTACCACCACCATAATCAAGACCACCATCAGAGTCTCACTACCTTACCACCTTCATTGCCTGTATTCTTACCATTGCTAAAATCAACACCACGAAACCAACACTAACACAGCCTAAGAGTCACTACTGCCATATCTGTAACCAGCACTAATGTCATCTTAACTCCAACCAACACGAGCATCACTATAACCACCAATTGTCACTATTGTCACCAATACCTCCACCACCATGAACTCTCCAGCTCCCCCACACTGTCTCTTCATTGGATGAGAAACTTTAGCTGTCTACCTGGGCCTGTCCATACCAGGCAGGATGTGAAACAACAGCTAGAGAAAAGCCAAGTTCTTCTAACAAATTGTTCTGACCACCCATGATATACCCAGTCACTTCCCATTAGTGTCCTCTTCTGAACATGATTAGTGATTCACGGAGGAACAGCCATGCATGCCTAGGAGTCACCCCTCTACGACCTGTGACATCAAGAAGCCCAGCTCCCACTACTCCCTCCCAAGTCCCTCCAGATATTCTGGGAACCTGCAGATTTATCTGCCTCTCTAATGTGTATCTTCTCCCTTTCACTCCCCAAACTTTCACCCCCTCTAGAGTGGAGCAGGAAGTAGGAATACTGGTCGGAGAGTCAGAGCCCTGGATCCTAGCCTTGGTTCTACCACGAAAGCTCTGTGTGGCCTTGGGAAACTCACTTTCTCTTCTGCACCTGTTTCTCCACCTATAACGGAGGGGTCACCTTCTGACTTTCGTGCTTTAAAGATCTTTGAAGCTGAGACACACCCAGCACAGGTCTGAGACCTTTTTCCAGATGGTCCTTTTGGATGGGAAAACAAAATGTTGTCTCTGGATGGCCCCACATCCCATCAGCCTTGACTCCCCTGGTCAGCCTGACCTGTGATCTCAGGGAGACCTCCAGGAGTCCCAAGATGCTACTGCCCGGGGCAGGGTGGAGCCCAAAGGGTTAAGCCAGCCAGGGCTCTCTGGGAGCAAGTACCTCAGATGAAAGGTTGGTCGGAGAGAGAACGCCATGTGGCTGTTGTGGTTGGCAGGTCAGGGGCAGTGGGACCTGGCTAGGTCCCGAAGGAAACCCCCTCCTGGTCTCACCAGAACAAAGTGGTGTTTTGCAAAAATGCCATTGTTCTTGGGCAAGTCTTTCCCATCTCAACATAAACCAGGAAGCAGGGCTTCCTTTCTTGGGCGAGACCCCAAGGTCCCTCCACGGGTAGGAGTGGGGGGGGTGGGGGGAGAAGAACAGAGTTTTTCCTGGCTTGAATGATTTGCCACAAAGTTCTAGCTGAAGAGCAGCCGTCCCCACCTGGCTGAATCCGAGACTCCCAATGCTGGTGTGTGTGTGTGTGTGTGTGTGTGTGTGTGTCTTTCCTACACAGGGAGCAGAAACAGAGGGTCACCTAGTTCAGTCTGTTGCCTCCAAAGAGGACTCTCATCCCTAAGCTCAGATGTGAAAGATGTCACTGCCTATCTGTCCATCTTCTTGGCCCTGTGCTGTTTGTTGTATCTCCAACACCTGGCCCCGGGCACAAAACGGCCCCTGTGTGTGCGCCCACACTTGTGTGTTACTGACCTCGCATTCCCATAAGAAAACAGGTCAGTCACAACCTCTAAGAAAGAAAGCCACTTCCTTCTCAAGCCCAGAAAGTCAGAGCATTCTCAGACCTTGACAGCATCCATTTTCCCGAAGGGGAAACTGAGGCTTACAGCCTGGAAGGTGCTGAGCAGAGGCCATAGCTTGTCTCTAGAACAGCTGTGCTAGATAGGAGTCTCTTGGCGCCAGTGCTACCAGATAGGACCTGTCACCAAGTTTCCAAACTCAGGCACAGCCTTGCTCTAAATCCCTCACCTCTTCAGATAAAAGACCCAGCACATTCACACTCTTTTTTTTTTTTTTTTTTTTTGGTACCAGGGGTTGAACTCAGGGGCACTCAACCACTGAGCCACATCCCCAGACCTATGTTGTATTTTATTTAAAGACAGGATCTTACTGAGTTGCTTGGCACCCCACTTTTTTTGCTGAGGCTGTCTTTGAACCCGTGATCTTCCTGCCTCAGCCTCCCAAGCTGCTGGGATTACAGGTGTGCCCCACTGTGCCTGGCCACATTCATGCTCTTGCCTCTGACAGTTCCAAAATTCCCCGGAGCCATTTCATCCACCTGCTGGAGAACTGACTCAGTGAAGATCCAAGAAAAGAAGTGTCTCCCGTGGCTTGCAGCACTGAGGTTAGCAGCTGCCTCCTTCCTCACCAGCACCTCAGCACTTTCCTACCAAATGTCACTTCATCACAGACAATGACAGCGCTTAAATAATTCCAGGACATGCCCAGTGGACCAAGGATCCAAATGTCCTGCTTCCCTCCCTCTAAACTTTATTTTTTCTTTCTGGCAGTCACCATGCCTAGTTTTACTTCTACAGCTTTTACTTACACTGGGAAGGTTTGTTTGCTGAAATTCTTCCCCATAGGGGTTGTTGGTAGGATTCAATGAGATGCTGACCCTGGCACAAGAAGATGCTTAATTAATGCTAGGTCCCTTGGGAAAGTGTCAAGTGCTGTGTGAATACAGATGCTGTATAGATAGACAAGGGCTATTTACAGATTGTTCCACTTACAAATTTGTTTTTAGGGATTCTGTGGAAAGGAGTCACAGTCCTATTCAAGAATGGTTGCCTTGTAGCTCAGGGGTAGAGTACTTGCCTAAGTAGCATGCCCAAGGCCCTGTGTTTGATCCCCAGCACTGCAAAAAAAAAAAAAGAAAAAAAGAAAATGATTGGTTTTCTGAGGTTACTAGGAGAGCTAGACTGGACAAGTTTACTTTTTTGTCTATTCTTTACAAAATAATTTATACTCCCAGGTAGAACTCTAAGCAAGCAAAAGAAGTGGAGATGAATAGGTAAACAAGCCCAGCTGACACAAACTCAGTTTCCCCAAAAGAGACAACTCCTTTGTTAATCTCTTATCCTAGGGAAGGGTGAGGGTAGGGAGAGGTATGTACAGCAGCAATTTTGTGCCTGCAGCCCCCCCATTCACCCAAGACAAGATAAGGAGCAGATAAAATTCCAGCCAAAGACACTCAGATAAGCGGCAAGTTAAAAAGATTTAAACCAGGAGCACAGGCCTCTTGTAACTCAAAAGCTGCTCAGAAAACACAAAACAATGGATACAAGGAATTCCTCACCCTGAAAAGGGAGATCAGATGGATTCCTCTGAGTAAATCCAACCAAGAAGAGGGAGTGAGTGAATAAACCCCTACATTCCCATACAGATGCCACTTAACCTGGGCAGCAGCTACTGGAGTTTATAATCACAAACTCAAGCGTGCAACTTCTTCCAAATAAGATTAAAACTGATGGTGCATCCCTTCACTTTGTACCGATAGGAGATTTCAGGTCTGTTATTATTGGAAGGACATGTCCTTTAATGCAAGACTCTGGAAGGCTTGCATTGTGCCCAGAAAACAAGGGACTGACCCTTTTGGTTCTTTACTATTCAAAGTACGGACTAAGGACCAGTAACATCAGAGCTTGTTAGAAATTTATAATCTCAGAACCCCATTCAGGCCTGCAGAACCACACTGTCAGCATTCCCAGGTGACTTGTGTGTACACACACACACACACACACACACACACACACACACACACCCTGTAAACCCCAAACACCTCAGGATCTGTGGCTTTGGTGGATCAAAGGAGCCGGGGTGCCAACCTCTCTGGGGGCAGCCAGGCAAACACTACCTCCTGGGATACTCCCAGATCTTCCCAGCACCTACCCACCCAGTTCCACTCATTCCTTTACCTTTCTGTAGTATAACCCCCTCAATAACCTCAAAGCTTTCAATCAACAAAAGCCTGAAAAGCCAGTTGTCTACAGAGGACTTCTGATCCCCTGAGGCCCAAAGGCCCTGCTCTCTGCTCTGCTTGGAATGAAGAACAAAAAACCAGAGCACAAAATGACATCTCAACCCACTACCTGGCCACACGGATCATTCTTTAACTTTTGCTCTCAATTATATCTGGATTTAAGATTGCAAAACAAAGGCTTATGCTGTAATTTTAATGGACTTGTTTTTATAGGGGAAAAAAAATTCTCAGAATCCTAGAAAGGATTGCTTCTGAGACTCACAGGGATCTAATGAGCTCCTAGTTTAGGGATTAAAAATATTTTCAACAGCAATGAAAAATGTTCCAATGGTTTCCTTTTTTTGTTTGTTTGTTTGTTTTGGTTTTGTTTTTGTCTTTTTTTTAGCAAGAGGGAGGTCCCTCCGAAATAAACCATATGGAGAATGCCATTGTATAAAACAGAATTGCTTTGGTGGGGACCAAGACCCCCAACTACATGGTCTCCTCTCCACCCCCACCCCCAGAAGCTACCCACACGCAATGGAGCAGGAGGTGAAGGACCAAAACCTCAAATGACCAACTAATACCCAAACCTCTTTAGGGCCTCCCTTCACCCGCCTCTGTTCACGCGCTTCCAAAATAGAGGCCTCGCAGGGCAGCTAGACCATCATCAAATGGCACCTAGAGCTGGAATGCACTTCCAGTTCGTCTCCCTGTCTCTTTCTTTTCTATTAAAACTTATTTTGGTACTAGGAATTGGACCCAGGGGCACTCTACCACTGAGCTATATCCCCAGTCTGGATGTTTTTGTTTTTGTTCTATGATCGACTGGGTGTTTGGTTTGGTTTGGTTTGGTACCAGAGCACTTAACCATGGAGTCATACCCCCAGTTCTTTTTTATTGTTTATTTTGAGATAAGGCCTCACTAAGTTGCTGAGGCCTTGCCATCTTCCTGCCTCAGGCTCCCGAATTACTAGGATTACAGGCATGTGTCTGGACTCCCTATCACTTTCACCCCTAAGTCCCATTTCTATACAGAAAACTGCAAGAAACAGGTCTATTTCCTCTTTCCCATAATTTTCAGAGCATATAACTCCCTGAAATCTCTTTTCCAAGTGAAATGAAACTTGAATCAATGATAAATGGATATATGATGAGTGAGTGAGTAAAGACACCATCAATGAAGGAGTCTCAGGGGGCGGGGCGGAGAGAGGAAGGAAGGAAAGGAACCACTGAAAGGAAGACCCTGGTCATTCTCTTCTGAACATCCTAAAGTTTGAAAATGGTTCTCTTTGAATGTGACAGGTGTAAGAAAACTGTAGCATTTGGAACTGAACATGTTACTTAGGCTAGACTGAACCCAGAGTTATCCAAGCTATGGGCAATGAACTATGTGCATGGTAAAATCAACTTAATGGCTCTCAACCAGCATTTTGCTTAATTAAAGAATGGAATGTGATGGAATAGATCATAGTTCATCAACTCGCACTAAGGTTAGGGATTGTTTAGAAAACTTTTTCCAGATATATATATATATATATATATATATATATATATATATATATATCATATGTATACACATGTGTATATATGTAGATATAGTATGTACTAAGTTTTCATGTAAAAAGTATTTCCAACTGTGGATCACAGTTCAAAAAATGAAATACAACCGGGCTCGGAGTCACACATCTATAGTCCCAGCGGCTCCAGAAGCTGAGGCAGGAGGATCACGAGTTCAAAGCCAGCCTCAGCAAGGGCGAGGCGCTAAGCAATTCAGTGAGTCCCTGTCTCTAAATAAAATACAAAATAGGGCTGGGGATGTGGCTCAGTGATTGAGTGCCCCTGAGTTCAATCCCCAGTATCAAAAAAAAAAAAAAAAAAAAAGAAATCCAATGCTCTAAACTTATGGATTAGGCATTAATATTATCCCATTTTCAAATTTTAAAAGGCATAGATAAATTAACTTGCTCCAGGTCACACAACTAGTAAATGGCAGATCTGTGCCTAGAGCAGGGTGAAATCTGACTCTAGAGCCGGAACCTAGAACCTGTGTGCTCCATGGCTTTGATAGAAATGGCCATGCCAGGCAGGCTGGTGAAAAGTAGTGCCAGATCAATCCCAGGGCCAGGGGGCATCCAACAGGATTTTCTTCTGTGTGTCAGAGGGATGTTATGATAAGTTTTGCCATGCTATGATTTTTGGTGATCTAAGTAAATCGGCATTTAATTATGATTGATATGACTGTACTTCAATAGTACTACCTCCACTTTGAGTTTTCTCTTGTAACAGCTGTAACTGAGCCAAGTGCCTGGCTGGCTGATAGCCACCTGGCTGACTGTGCACCAGTGTGCAAATAAGATAGTAGGTATCTGTGACATTTCCCTCCCAAGCTGACATCTGGAAGCTGAGATCATACACCTTCTGGAACTGTAAATATCAGTGCCTTCAGACTACCATTTGAGATCTGTCTCGCTATGGCTCCACCTTTTGCCAGTTTTCACTCTGAAACAGCCCTGGCTTCTGGAAGTTCTGCCCAAGTAAACAGCTTGATGGCATTTCAGTCTCATTCAGATGTCATCTTAGAGGGACTAGTCTCCTGGACCATTTGAAACACGTACCCATGCTTGGTCTGTTACTAGCATTCTACGCCCAAGTGATTTTCTTTTCCTTGTTTTCGTCTGTATTTTTCTTTTTCCTTATTCTGCTTTTGTGTGAATTGTAATAAATTAATTTGGGAACTGTCTTTCATTTGACGTGCCTGTCATTTGATTAGAGAACGTAAAGCCTGTTCCTTAGAGGGACGATAGTATTTGAGGTGAATTGTTTCAGGGATGGAGGAACCAAATCACCTCTGTCAGTTTTCATGCAGCAAAAGGATCACAGGGCTCAATGCACTGGGTCATGAAGGAGGTAAAGCTTCCCCTGCCCCAACAGGATCCATCAATTCCTTCTACTCTGAGCAGAGGTGTGCAAGCAGCCAAGCAGAGGCTTAGCTATGTTAAGATTTGGTCTATAATTCTCCATTTCCAATCAAAAAGACATTTCAAAAGCCCTTATCAAAAACAAAGTTGCCCACAATGCTGGTGTTGATTGGCAAAGCAACAAGCCCCTCCTTGATTTTTTTTTTTTTTTGTATGAGTGGTTGAACCCAAGAGTGCTTTACCACTCACTGAACTACATCCCAAACTCTTTTAAAATTTTTATTACAGGCATGTGCCACCATGCCTGGCCTGGCCTATAGATTTTCACGTCATGTATTCTAGGAGATTCTTGATATTCTCTTCTTAGGCAAACTCTGGAGCCCCTTTCCGGATCCTAAATGGAACTAAACTGAACTAATACTCACACCCTCTAAATGCACGTTATTAGTGTCCATCATCTCAGGATGCCTCCCCTTCCTCACTTGAGTGTACCAAGGTCCCTCCTCCGTTGCCGACCGTGAGACAACTCTTGACAGCCCTTGAGTCTACTCGGCTATTAAAGGAAGGCTATAATTTGATATATAAGGAGCTGGGGTGTGGTGGACCTAGACCCTGGATAGAAAGCTCTCTCCCTCTTCCTCAATGCGGTTCTTCCAACAGCACGATCCTATTTTTAAATTCTGAGTCTGTGGTGCTTTTCCCACAGCATGCCCCATTATCCTTCCTACAAGAGAAATCTGGGCAGTCAGTCATGCCTTGACCCAAGTAAACCCATCTTGACTCCCAATAATCCCTGCTTAGAAAAGGAATTTCTGGAATTTTCCCTGGGATTGCCATAAGCTTACTGTACCATGTTTTTCCCATGCTTACGTGAAGGCAGCATTTTTCTGGCTTTGTCTTCTGGGACCCCCCAACTCCCATCTCTGCCTGGAGAGTCCTTGAATGGAACAAAGGTTGTTGGGGAAACTGGGACCCAGGCTAATCTGGACTTCGGTTTCCTGTGAGCCAGAATGGTGCTGCTTCTCTGGTTTGAAGTACTTTCTCCTTGACAGAGAAGTCAAGGTCCTTTGGATTTCATCTGTTTTTCTCTCTTTTGCTCTAAACAGGGTTCTGGAAGTCTCTTCCATTTTCTTTAGGTCTCAGTGTTACAGGGAAGAGAGACCTAGCCACACCTTATAATATCAACCCTCTAAACCCAAAACCTAGGATTTGGGGCAGGACTGTAAGGAGCCAGGGCAAGGGTGGGGAAGCAGGAGGCCTGGCCAAGGTGAGATCTGTGGGGCAACAGCCAGTGTGGAGCCGTCAGTCATCTGCAGGGAGATATGAGGATCTGCATCAAGGGAGGCACAAGTAAGCTCTGGAGTCACACAGACCTGGGTGGGAAATTCTGGCAATTCCTCCCTCTCGGGGTTGCTGGGAAGATTAAATGAAATCTGGCATGTAGGAAGGATTTAACAAATTACAAATGATCTTGTTATCATGGCTTTTGTTAGTATCCAGAGAGATCCAGTAATCCCAAACTCTCCAGGGAGCTTTCAGTCCTTGACCCCTCACCCCCAAACTCTTCAAGCTCCTAATCCAGCACACATAGGCCACAAGCTGGAGCGGGCTGATTCACTGTGGTTGTCACTCCCCAGGTACCAATTTATGAGTCAGGCTTCTCTCTCTCTCTCTCTTTTTTTTTTTTTTTGCCATGCTAAGGATCAAACCCACAAACCCTTGAGCATACTGGGCAAGTACTCTACCACTGAGCTATACTCCAACCCAAATTAGCTTCTCTGATTTCCATTGAGAGAAAGAGAGAACAGAGGATAAGACAGGAGAGGAGAGGAGAGGAGAGGAGAGGAGAGGAGAGGAGAGGAGAGGAGAGGAGAGGAGAGGAGAGGAGAGGAGAGGAGAGGAGAGGAGAGGAGGGAAGAGAAGGGATGGGAAGGGAAGGGAAATGAAGGGGGAAAGGGTTTCTTGGGGGAATATACTGGACTTGGAGGACCTGAGCTGGAGTCCAATACCAGCTATTCCTCCTGGTTCTGCTGGGACTCCATTTGCTCATCTGTCTAATAACAGGACAAATACAATATCAGGACCTCCTTGTTGGCTTATTGTGGAGGTTGTTTTGGAAAAACTCCAGTTTGGGACTTAGTACAAAGTAGGGCCTCAAGAAAGGTTGTAGGGGGTAGGGGTTGTGGCTCAGTGGTTGAGCGCTCGCCTGGCATGTGTGAGGCCCTGGGTTCGAGCCTCAGCACCATATATAAATAAAGGTATCTATGTATAACTATAACTAAAAAAATAAATAAATAAGAAAAGTTGCAGACTCTCACCTTGGGTGTCCAAGTGCTGGCCTCCTCCTGGGAATAAAAGGAAACAGACACCCCGGGGAGAGAATGAGAAGCAAAGGGGAGGGTGGGTAGTCGTGAAAAGGAAGACTTTTCCTTAACAGATCATTGGCAACTCCTGGCAGAGAATCTGCCCTTGCAGGATTCTGGCTGCACATGTAGTATGGATGGAAGGGGAAGAGGAGGAGAGAGGAACTGGAGAAATGAAGAAGATGAGGGCTTTCAGGAAGCAGAGGCCAAAGCCCCAAGACCAGTCAGTGACAAAGTTGAGACTTGGTCCCCAGTGTATCTGGCCCCAAAGCAGCCCTTTCAGTTTATAGAGGTGTCCTGGTGACCTGGCAGTAGGAGTGGCCTTGCAAAGGGGCCTGCAAATGACCCTCACTCCTTCCAGAGCTATGCAACAGGATGCTGAAAGTCCAGTGTTACCTGGTGTGACCCCAAGCCCCCAAAGTAGCTTGTGCTCTCGGTGTCTGCCAGCCCTCTGTTATGAGTGTCCATGGAGTGGGGAAGCAGGAAGTTACTGGGCAACAAGGTTTTAGGAATCTTCCCAATCCCCCCTCATATTTGCTGAGGACTGGTGACTCCAAAAAATGGCCTGATGCAGGACAAGGTTTTGAAGGCACCTGGGTCTTAGAACTAAGTCCCAGTTCTATCATTTAAACTGCTCTGTCAACTTAGGCGAGTCACTTCACCTCTCGGAGCCTCAGGCTCTTCCTTGGAGAAAGGCAGACCATGGTGTCTACTTCTTTACTTAGTGAATGAGCTTGATTTTTCTCTTTGTGACCCAAATTCACAGCAGAGAACCATATTCAGAGCAACTGCTTAGGAATATATCGGGTGAACAAATGAATAACTCTAGCTACTATTTATGGAGTGCTTCCTTGGGGCCAGGCACTGTAGCCTGTAATTTTCAGGCATCATTTCATTGAATTAACACAGTCATTCTTAGCAGTAGCCGGCCTATTAAAATCTCATCGAACCTGAGGCACGAACAGATGAAGTCACTTACTCAGGGCCACGTTAGATAGTAAATGGTAAAAATGAGAATTCAAATCCCAGTCCCTATACCTCCAGAGCTGGAGCTATGAGACCGTCTGGAAAATGAAGAGCTCTGTCTCCCTTCAGGGACCTCTATCTAGGCAGAGGGAGCCTCTGCTGAGTGTAGAGGTCCAGTCGGCATCCCATCCAAACTGGCTACTCCAGGCAGGCCTGCCAAGGTTGGGAGCTCTATTTATGGAATATCTACAAGTCCAAGCCATTCATGTGCAACGTCTCATTTATCCCTGTCAAGGCCGCAGAGAGGACGCAGTATCCCTTCTATTTCACAGTGAGGAAACAGGTTCAGAGAGCTGGGAGACACCAGTTTAGCTCACACAACCAGGATGGAGCAGAAGTAGGATTTACAACTCTTTTGTTTTGAGGTCCTCTGGTAAACAGGAGCAGAGGTAGAATTGGGAACAGGGAGGGTTGATGGTGGGTAACGCGGGGATGACAAAGGGGAAGGAGACAGGATCAGGCAGGGAGGAGCCTGTAGAACTTGTTGAAAAACTGCCAAAGTTCCGGCCAAATCCATGCAAAACTGCCTTGCAAAGAAGTCCCACACTGAGGAGAAATGGCCCACGTCCTTATCATTGGCTTGGAGCTGCCCAGAGAGTGTGACCTTGGTCAGCAGGCACTGCAACAGGAGGTGGTCAACTTACTGCCCCTCACAGCTGAGTGACAAGTCCTTTCTTAAAGGAGGGTCTAAATAATGCACCTCCATGACTCCACCGTCTACCTGGACTGTAGGGAGCACATCTCCAGGCTTCCATGGACCTCTTTGCTGGAGGGGAAAGACACTGAGAAGAGGGAGATCCCAACAACAGTCCCCAGCTCTGCAGTTGCAATTGGAGCTTCAGCTCATGGTCTTCCTTGCCCAGTATCCATGCTGAATTCCTCTCCTCCTTAGCTAGCGCCTGCCAAGTGGGTGACCCGAACCCTCTTTCCTGGTAATCACATCCTTGGCGTTGTTGCTATTGTCCAATCTCAGCCACAGGTGGACAGGGGAGTACCAAGAGATCCCAAGTGCATCATCTTGGTTCCACACACAATCCCCTCATTTTGAAAGAGCAACTACTTCCTCCTGAAGCCCAGGACCAGTTACCCCTGCCAAGATGGTGACTTCTTATGTGGTGATTTCCGAACACAAGGAGTCTAAGTGCCCTGGTAGCAGCCACAGATTGTGGTTCAATCACCCCTTGCTGTTTATGTAGCAAGAAATCCCCTTCCTAGGACCAGAACCACTAACATTGCACAGCTCAGCACTGCAGGGATAAGAAATACCAAATCCCTCAGTGGGCCTCTGGAATTGATAGTAAACAGGGCCATTCCTGTTTTCATTCCTTGGATTCCAGACCCAAGTGTTTTTGAGTCTATGTGAAGGTTTCTGATTCAGTGTGTATAATGTACCTGGAGAACGGTCTCCATCTCACAGAGCTTTGCCACAAACCAACTTCAGGATTTTCTTTTTTCTTTCAAGTAGTCCTACAAGAGCTTAGCTAGCACCTGCCAAGTGGGTGACCCAAACCCTCTTTCCTGGTAATCACATCATAAAAAGCCATAGAGGGACATTGGAATAACCATGATGGGTGACACCGGGGTCAGGACCACTGGATCACACAGCTACTTGTGCCCTTAGGTCCCATTCAGGATAGATTCCAGCTGTACTATTTCTGTCTTATGGTGGATCACAGCTGGACTTGCCTGAGTTCATGACTCGGCAGGTCCAACTAAACATAGCACATACCGGTAATTCCAGATGTGTCATCTAATGCCCCATGCTCAAGAGTTCTGTCTCTAGCATGTCTTAGTAGCATGCAGGAACTGTATTTCAAAAGGCATATAATTCTCTGGTCTGGATGGCATGGTCTTGCCTCAGAACCCCGGGGCCTGAATTGAGATTTTTCTGTTGGGGGCTTGCCACAAACGCCACACTACAACTCTCTCCACACTGGCACCTTCAACACCAAGGTCCACCAGATTGTAGGGGCCAATGGCAGGGCTGTCTGCTCTTCAGCCTGGACCTTCCAAAGATCCCTTTCCTGCTCCAGGTCCCACTCAAAGCTAGGAGCCTTTCATGTCTCCCAATATATAGACTGGAATAGTATCCCTAGTTATGAAATATGCACTAAAGAACTCAAAGAGATCTAACTGGCACAACGCCTCCTTCTGTATGGTGGCAGAAACACAATGCATCCAATGGTCTTTTGCTTTGAATTGAATGTCCTATGATGTCCCTGACTCCTAAACTGAAAGTCTTTACCAATGTGGCAGTTTCGTGAATCTTTGTGAGGCTTATCTCCCACACTGTGGAACACACACACACACACACACACACACACACACATACTTTATCAAGGCCTCCAGTGGGCTCACTACTTTTTGCTTACTCCCCGGTCAACATGATGTCATTGACATAATGGATCAATGTGGTGTTCTGTGGGGTGTTAAGGTGGTCCATCACTTTTTGAACTCTACAAGGAGCAAGTGATTTAACACAGCCCTGGGGTAAAACTATGAAGGTATATTATATTGTTTTTCATTCCATATGAATATAAGTGTTTTTTTTTAAATCTTCTTTCCTGATTGAGATAGAAAAATAACGCATTCACCAAATCAAGTCACATACTGGGTGCCTGATGCCATGTTAATTTTTTCTAGTGATGATAGCTGATGAGGACAGGATGTGGCTGGGGTGATTACTGGGGAGAATTTTCTTGTGTCTATAGTCACATTCTAGAATCCACCCAATTTAATTTATTGGCATGGCCCCTGCAGAAACCAAATGGATTACCATTGCTGCATTTTGAGATCCTTAAAAATAATATTAATATCTGTCTCTTCCCTCCCTGTTGTAGTATTTTGGGGGGCTTAATATCTTTATAGGGAGTGAGAATATAAGAATAGAGGGTAGGAAGGGAATTGCCATCATGAGGGTGGCAATTTCAGAGGTTTCTACTTGGCCTTCCCAATAGGTCTTACTCATTAGGTCAAGGACCCGGTGTGGTGTATTTTAACCCAAGTATACGTTAAGAAGTCAGAGAAATGACTAGTAAGTGATCTCACATCCCCAGCCAGGCCGCTATAAGCTGGACTCTGCACTTTCTACCTGGGCCTCATTTATCTCCCCACTTTAATGGGAGGGCCATGGTGACACTTCAGGTCTCTGGGTATCAATGCCAACTTAGAACCTAGGCCAAATAGTCCTAGAAATATCTGAGTGTTACCATTTTCCAAGACACCGAGTCCCTTTAAGAAGAACTGGGAAGATATTTACAATACCTTATAGTACATATTGGCCATCACAGTCCTTTCTCCTGGAGACCTGGCCACCTCTTCAGTCAACAAGTTCCCCTTCTATTAACACAGACATCTGAAAATCAGATCAGGTGCAGGAATTAAGCAAGAGGTTTTGAGGTTTTATTGTAGTAACCATCCTAAACCCCCTACTTAAAACATTCTTCTTTTCTTCTGATGGTACCCTCATTGATTGCCTATCTATTTTGCCTACAGGCATGTCTTTTTATATTAACCATCTCCACAACTCTTTGTAGATCAAGCTTCCTTGGCTGCCCCTCCAGTGTTGCTGGTTACAACAATAATCATGACTTTTAACTTTTATAGGGGGTTTCATTGTCTCCATGGCTACCAACCCAAGTTCTGTGACTATCTCTCCTACCACCATCTCTGGCTTACAGAAGAGAGAGATGTCATTGAGTTTAGTTTTTTTAAAATTTTTATTGTTATTTTTTACCAGGGATTGAACCCAGGGGTGCTTAACCACTGAGTCACGTCCCCAGCCATTTTTATTTTTTATTTCCAGACAAGGTCTTGCTAAGTTGCTTAGGGCTTTGCTAAGTTGCTGAAGCTGGCTTTAAATTTTTGATCCTCCTGCCTCAGGTTCCCAATCTGCTGGGATTACAGGCATGTGCCACTGCACCCAGTTGTCATTGAACTCTTCAATGACATTGGTGTCCTTCTCACGTACTCCTAATGAATTGGATGTCTCTCTTTGTCCTTCCCCATGGACTATAATCTTCTGACATGTCTACTGCTTAATGTGATGTGTCCTTTCTAGCATATCCACTTCCTTGAATCTTTTAATCCTTTCTCCACCATTTGCCAAAGCAATCCAGGCATTTCAACTTTGCTTGGCTTGGACCATCACTTTCTTCAGGGTCTAGAAGCCTCCTGAGTGGCAAGTTTGCACCATTCCCTGGATCATTGACAGACGGTTGAATCCCAATCTTATATTCTGGATCCCTTAGTCTAGCACCCTGAAAATACACTCTGCTGCATTTACACTTTGCTTAATTCCTGCTACTTCTTGAGGTATATTCTCTGTCCTCCCAGATAAGACCCTGATTGGGTCATGGTACAATTTAACTGTAGTTATCAGTCTGGCATCCAAGAGAGGAAGTGGAGTTGGACTGATTCTCGAAAGGGGTCCCTGTGGGGAGCCTGGTAGGGGAGAATATTCTTCTGTATCTCCTGATGGAGGTGGATGGTTGCTATCTCTTGTTATGGAGTGGTAGACTGCCTCTGTGCATTCTGATAGTACAGACTATCAGTGGTAGACTGCCTCTGTGCATTCTGATAGTCTAAGGAACCAAAACCCAGAGGTACCCCCATCCCGTGTGTCCCCTTGTGATGTGTCAGGTCCCGGGTTTTTGTTTTGTTTTTATATTTGTTTTTGTAGTCCTAGGGATCAACCCCAGAAGGTTCACACATGCTGGGCAGGTACTCTACCCAGTACTGAGCTACATCCTCAGACCTCACATTTTCCAAAGCAGTGCCTTGACCTTGGCATTACAGACCTGATTCACCTTGAAGCATCATACTATTTTTATGTGGTGCTGAGGGTCAAACCCAGTGCCTCATGCATTCTAAGCAGGCACTCTACCAAGGAACTACAGCCCCAGCCCGAAGCATGATACTATTAATTCCTGACTTGGGTATTAAGCTTCTTCCCTCTGCAGGAAATAAGGGCTTATTCATAAGCCACCCAAAAGCCCCTTCACATCCAGCTTTTGTTTTTAAAAGTCCTTGGCTTTCATTCCCTCTCTATAGGGTCAAGGTAACCCCTAGAGCTAATCCCGTTGTCCCTGTGTGCATCATTCCCGTCCATTTCAAACACCTGAATCATTGTGTGGCCAAGGTGTTGCCTCCACTGAAGCCTTCTTTCAAGTCATACCAATGAAAGTTTGAGCAACGGGGCCACCACCTTGAGCAGGGACATCTGGTGTCCCCACATATCCTGGGGAGGGGTCCACCGGTTTGTGCCACTTCATAGGGCAGCCCTAGCAAATGAACACACCAATGAACAACCAGCCCCACAAAATAAATAAATAAATAAAAAGAACTCCTGAATCCTGCATTCTTACTCTGGACCATTCTTACTCTGACTTTTGAAGGGAGAGCTGAGAAAAATCCCAAACCCACTCCAAAGTTCACATTCTTCACCTTTCACAAGGGACTCCATGAACAAAAGAGGACGAGTCAAGGCCCCTTGTCTTTCCTTTGGAAGTCCCACCGCCAGCACCCACCCCAGTTCTGGCCCTCGGAGGTGTGGACTCAAAGACTGACGTGATGGGACTTAGGGCAGCCCTCCCGGACCAGAAAGCAAGGTTGCAAGGGACCTGACTCCCATCTAGGCCACAGCAGCCTACCTTCCCCATCACTTAGGGGACAGGAAAAGAGCCACTTTCATTTCCCCTCTGAGGCCGATCTCTGGTTCCTGTGAAGTTTAGGGCCTTCACTGAAGGGAGAAGCTGCAGAGGGTACCCTCATTCCAGGTCCCACAGCTGTAGGGAACACCCAAGGGCATCCTCTGCCAGCCCCACACACGTACACTTTTCCAAGAAGAGAATATGGAGTTTGCATCAGATTTTGGAAGGTGTCTCTGGCCACCCCTCCAAACATAGGGACATCTGGCTTATTCTGAATCTTCCTCTCAATCCAATCTCTTAGATCCGCACTGGACTCACTGGCTTCCTCTCCTCTCTTCAGCCCAGGAGGCCTGCTCCAAGTGACACTAAAAAAAGATTCTCGGTCCCCTTTCCCACAGGCTTGCTTTGTGTCTCTGGAACTCTGCACAGACAAAGCTTCAAGCCACTGAGGTGCTGACAGAAGGGCCAGGTAGCTGGAATGGACAGCTCTGCTGCTCCAGACTGGATGCCCGAGGAAGCCTGGAGGAGCACTTTTATTTATTTATTTTATTTTATTTTTTATTTTTGCAAGTATAATGTCTTTATTTCATTCTGGTTTTATTTTTTAATTTTTTTATTTTTTTTGAGGAGCAAACTTTTAAGAAGAAAGAAAAAGGGCTAGTGACATAGCTCAGTTGGTAGGGTGTTTGCCTTCCATGTAGAAAGTCCTAGGTTCAATCCCCAGCACCACAAAAAATAAATTAAAAGAATAAAAGAACTCCTGAATCCTGCATTCTTACTCTGGGCCAGACCAGATGACTTAAATGAAGATCTTTGGTTGTATTTGCCAAACTGATTTTTCTGATTTTTCTGGTCTCAGGAAACATTGAGAGAAAGATCTGGCAACGGCATGAGAGATGGCTGGGTGTCCTATTCAGAGTTTTCCTTCAGCTTATCTTCATATTTTATTATCCTGGAGATATTTTATGACTCTCTAAGGGTGGAAAATTGATAACAATGCAAATTATTCCTTTCCATAGAAATGCAAGTGAATTGCCAGGCGTGGTGGCACATGCCTGTAATCTCAGTGACTCTGGAGGCCGAGGCAGGAGGACGGACGGCAAGACCTAGGCCAGTCTGGGCAATTTAGCCAGACTCCATCTCAACATTTTAAAAAATATAGAAATAGCTAGGGAAGAGAGGAAAAGGGCTAGTGATATAGCTCATTTGGTAGAGTGTTTGCCTCTCATGTAGAAAGCTCAGTGATAAACTACCGGTCTAACATGAGCAAGGTCCTGGGTTCCACCAAAAATAACATAAAAAGCAAGTATATATTGTACCCAATGGAATGCACCTGCTTCCTTCTCTATAGGTAGACCACTTTTACAAATATTTTAAAATTCATCAGCATTCTTACACCTATAGATGTGTGATCCTTTTAATTCTGCTTTGAACCAGTCACTACACCTTATTGGTTCCTTCACTAATTAATGAGTTAAATAACACAATATTTGTTATACATTTTTAGGGGGCAGGGTGATTTCTGGCTCTGACCCAAATACCCTACTCATGACAAGGTTCCAGAGGAAGGACTTTGTGTTACCTAGAACTAGCTTTTTAAGATCTCTTTCAGAATTCAAAAAGAGACATTCTTTTCCTTTTTGTTCTCTTTTTTTAATCACTATTTCCTGTGTTCTTAATATTTATTCTTGTGTGTATTGTAGGAAGGCCACAAGCACAAATTTACCTGTGTCTCTTAGTGGAAAGGCATATGTGCTAGCCAAGGCCACACGGGAGACATTTATTGACACTGTCACCTCCTCTGTTTACTCTCTCTCCAAGGACACACTGTAACCCAGCAGGATGGGAAGGGGCAGGAGGTTCAGGCTCCTCAATAGACACTTAGACTCTGATAACAGGAAGGGCTGTTGGAGGCCCCAGGACAGATAACCTCATGGTCAGTGTGAGCCAGACAGTCTGGGAGCTGGGGAGAGTGGATGACATTGAAGAGGCCAAGGATCATGGATGTCTAAAAGATGGTGCTGTTGGTCCTTGCTGGTCCCCTGCAGGTTCTCAGCTGGAGCTGAGCCCTCATGCAGGAAGGAAGTCATCCTGAAAACTGAAGTCCAGGATGGTTCCCTGGAGCTGTGGTCTCTTTGATCTCCCACCATTATTGGTTAAAAATAATCTGAGCAGGCAGCTTCAATACAGACATAAATCTTTCTAAAATTTTGAATTCTTTATCTCTATATTAAATCGTTTTAAAGGGTAATTACTTTTTTGTTATAAAAATGTGTATAAGGAGGGCTGGGCTCCGTGGCACATGCTCGTAATCCCAGCAGCTGGGGGGTGGGGGGTTGAGGCAGGAGGATCACAAGTTTGAGGCAAGTGACTTGGGGATACTCTGTCTCAAGATAAAAAAATAATAATAAAAAGGGCTGGGAATGTAGCTCAGTGGTAAAGTGCTTGGGTTCAATCCCCAGTACCAAAAAAAAAAAAAAAGAGAGAGAGCTTTTTCCTGCAATCCAGAGCATCAGATTGCACCCTCACCACCACTCTGCCCTGCGGGGAGCACACAGTACAGCTCCTCGCAGCACTGGGGGGAGTGCACAGTAGGGCCTGACTGTCTCCACCTGTTTAAAATTGGATGAGAGCACCTATCACCATCACACCTTCCTTCAGGTTTTAGTTTCTGGAGGAAAATGCAAAACAACCTTAATTACCTGCTGCAGGGTGTCATTTCCAGGAACCTGGAATGTTGCTGGGCTTCCTTTTTGTTTTCCTTCTCAGCAGACAAAGCCAGACCTACACAAAGACACCCCCCCACCCCCTACACCCCTCCCCCTTAACACCTGGATGGTGTCATCTCACCACAGGGAAGCCCCACTAAATGACTGCCATCAGACCCTCTTTCAAGGGAACATCTGTTAAGGGGAGAGAATCCTGGAGGGAACAAGGGATGTAATCAGGGCCCCCAAATAAATGTTTGCCTCTCTTCTTGCCTCCAGCAGATACCCAAATTTTTGTAGTGACCTTATTGGTGAAAGGTACTAACTACTATCCTGTAGTGAGGATTCAAAGTCTTTTATGTGTATTTTCTCATTTAGTTTTAAAAACAATCCAGGGGTGACATTTTATTATCCCATTTCACATAAGGGAAGCACAAGACTCAGCTATTGAAAGACGTTGACCCAAGTCACCCGGCCACTAAGTGACAGAGCCAGCTCTGGTTCTCAGATCCACCACCCAGAGGCCACCTCTGCCCCAGATTCCAGTAGTCCTGCTACCTTCCACCCACCACTCGGATGTGGTCTTCTGTCAGTCTCCCTCCAGGACTCCCTCAGGGCTGGGGACCAGGTGTGTCACCAGCCAGATGCACAGAAACCCTGGGCCCAACAGAGCTCAGCACAGGAAACAGGCCTCGCTGAAGGACTGCACAGCTATTTTCCTAGCAGCCTCAGAGCTGGTACCTGGGAAGCCTCTAGACTCATCCAGACTTTCGGCTACCATTTCAAAAGTGAAGTCCACAAAGGTGAGAGCTCCACTGAGGGAGGGAGGCCCGTGGTTGGTTAACTAAAGAAGGCAGGAGCCACTACCTTGGCTAGGAGTGTGGTCTTTGAAGTGAGTCAAAGTCTGAATCCCAGTTCTATCACTTATCCACTGCGCCTTTTTGGCAAGGGGCTTTATCTCTCTGAGTCCGGGTGTCCTTTTCAGTAAGATAATACCTACCTCGTGCCTGCTCTGGAGTCCGTTCATTTATTCATTCTACAGATATCAGGTTGAGCCCCAAGAAATTGCCAAAATTCACCTACTTTTTACTGACAGCAACAGCAATTTCATAGGGTTAAACTCTAATATTCTTTGAGTACATTATTAGAGTTCTCTAGAGAAATGAAACCAATGGGAAGTGTGTTTGTCTCTCTCTGTGTGTGTGGTGTGTGTGTGTGTGTGTGTGTGTGTGTGTGTAGAAATTTGCTTGTATGATTTTCAGGGTTGACAAGTGAGCAATCTGGACATTGGGCCTGCAGGCTGGAAAGTCAGGTAAGCATTAGTATAGCTTTGTCTGTGCTATCTACAGGGCAGAGTTTCTACATTGCGTTCTTTTTTTTTTTTCAATTGTAGATGGACACAATACCTTTATTTTTTTTTTCAATTGTTTGATTTTTATGAGGTGCTGAGGATCGAACCCAGTCTCTCACATGTACCAGGCAAGTGCTCTACCACTGAGCCATAACCCCTGTCCCCTATGTTGCATTCTCAATGTAGAATTGCTTCCTCTTTGGACACCTCAGTCTTTGCCCTCGATTGATTGATTGGATGAGGCCCACCTCCACATTATGGAGGGTCATCTGTTTTACTTAGTCAATTGATTATAAATTTTAATCCTGGGGCTGGGGTTGTGGCTCAGTGGTAGTGTGCTTGCCTAGCATACATGAGGCACTGGTTTTGATCCCCAGCACTACATAAAAAAACTAAACAGCTGGGAGGGGTGGCACACCTGTAATCCCAGCGGCTCAGGAGGCTGAGACAGGAGGGTCGTGAGTTTAAAACTAGCCTCAGCAAAAAGTGAGGTGCTCAGCAACTCAGTGAGACCCTGTGTCTAATAAAATACCAAATAGGGCTGGGGATGTGGCTCAGTGGTTGAGTGACCCTGAGTTCAATCCCCAGCACCAAAAAAGAAAAAAGAAAGGAAGGAGAAAAAAAAAAGAAAGAAAGAAAGAAAGAAAGAAAGAAAAATTAAGCTAAACAAAATAAATGTTAATCCCGCCCACAGATACCTTTACAGCAGAATCTAGACAAAGTGTTGGACCAAACAGTTGGGGAACACGGCCTAGCCAAGAGGACATGAAATTAGCACTGCAAGTTACAGGTGCTTGAGGTTACATGGGTGAGTGCAATTGTCAAAGGCACCTGGCCTAGTGGGACTTACTTCTAGTTGAGGGAGAAAGTCTATTTAACAGCATCCTCAGTAAGTAGCTGTATACCATGTTAAGACACGAAAAGCATCATGAGAAAGGAAAAAAAGAAAAAAGACTATAAGAAAGGAAAAAAAAAAAAGCTATAAGAAAGGAAATTCAGGGGGTGCAAGGAGAGTTCCCCAAAGAATGCAGGGTCTGAGGCTTGGCCTGAAGCAGGGGAGGGGGTCTGCCCTGCCAGAGCCTGCTGGACAGAGGGGGCAGCTGATGTGCAGGTGCCAAGGCAGGGATGTGCCTGGTGGAACTGCAAGGAATCCAGATGGCTGAGTGGAATGAGAGAGGGGGAGAGCGACAAGAGGTGATGGGGAGAGCTCCTGTAGGGCTTTCAGGCCGCTGTCAGGCGAGGAAACAAGGATTAAAGCAGAGACACATGCGAATCAGGTGCCCAACATGGAGTCTGCCAGAAGGCAGAAGGGAGCACGGCTCCCTTAGTGCCCAGAGCCCTGGAGCAGGTCGGCCACTCTTTCCTCCTGCCTCTCCTGGATTCCAATCTCACCAGCTTCACACCTAACAGGAATTTTTTAGCCCAGGGACCAGGAGGACAGGCTGTCCTCAGCACCTGCTGTATACAGGAGAGAGGCAGGACCTACCAGGAGAAGAGCCCAGGACTGCCCTGGTGGGCCAGGCGGAGGTGGGGGTGGCCAGAGGCACGCAGGCCCTGCCCCCACGGGCACCTCAGCCAGGCTGCCTTGAGCCCATCCAGTTCTGTCCCAGGCTTTGTTCCTGAGTCTCCAAGGCCCCCCTTCCTGCCAAACAAAGCCCCCAGCCCCGCCTGCCGCCCAACAGGCACCTGGGGCCTCCCAGCCTGGGAATCAAAGCCTGTTTTGCAAAGGAGGGCCTGTGTTTGGAGAAACACCCATCCCCTGCTGCCCTGTCCTTCAAAGAACCGGCATTGTTCTGTGCTGAGAAGGCGCCTCTTGACGCGGGCAGGGCCCAGGCTGACGCGGGTGGACCTCTGATCTCAGGCCAGGCCCCCACCCCACTTGGGGGGAACACAGGGGCCAAGGCAGGAGCAGTCTGTCCTTGTGGCACTGTGCCCCTTCCCCGACCTCTGCCCACCTGGGCCCCCATCCTTAGGTCCTCGCCTTGGCCTGGACCCAGCGACCCAGACAGTGAGGTGGGCCTCAGCGGGCAGGAGGACAAGAATTTGGTAGAACCACAGGGAGTATAAGGGCAAGTGTCTCAGAGAGACCATGTGAAAAAAATATCCTCATTTTAGAGATCACAAGACTGAGGCCAGAGAAGAGATGGAACTGGGCCCAGAGCCCAACTCAAGCTGGGAGCTGACTTAAGACTTCATTACCCAGACTTTCTCACTGAAATCCAGTGCTCTTTTTCTTTTTTAAAGAAATATTTCACATATACTGCCCCCCCCCCCCGTGTTATTTTCATTGACACTGAATTTTGGGTAGAGGTACAGAGAGTGGAGGCCACAGAAGTGGCAGTAGGGCCCCGGGTGGGTTCTGATGGTTCACGCAGCACTCAGAGGCAGCCCCCGTTTTCTTTCTCTGACTATCCTCTTTTTAGGGGGAACTATAGTCTAGAGCTGGCAGGGATGGGGGGCAGCTCTTAATTTCACCCTATTGTATAATCAAAGTCTCTTAAGGCTCAAAGAGGGTAGGTAATCTGCCCAAAGTCATTCAAGAAACCAAGGACAAATCACAGCTTCGAAGCACATCTCAGAGGCTACTTCTGGCTCCCCTCTAATGACACCTCTGAAGTGGTGACATTCCAGGTCCCTTTGCCCTTGATGCCCACAGTACCAACATCTACTTTGCCGACTGGAAGAGCGATTAAGAACGGGGGCTCTGCCATCAGACAGATTGGGATCCAGTCCAGATAACCTTCACTGCAAGGGTTCAAAACATCGATTTGCCCACCCTGGCCTCAGTTTCCTCCTCTGGCAAACAGGGACAATGATAGCACCACATTTCGAGGTGACTGGGAAGATTCACTTGGGGGACAACATGTGAGATGTCCTTGGCCCACCATAATAAACACACTATAAGTATTATTGGGATAATTATTATTACTCCACTTTCACTATTTGGAGAGGAGGGAAAGGGAGGAGCCCGGGCAAGGTGTGGAACTGTCTCTTTGTGTGCACTGCTTCCTGCCACAGACAGCAACAACGTCTTCCTGTAAGGCTCGGGGAGAAGGAAGGGGCAGGGAGGGAAGTGCGGGGACTTGGGGGTGGGGGCGTACAGCAGGACTTCTGATCTCCAGCCTGGGATTCTTGCATTTTACCTACTTGGCCTTCTGGGCATTGAATGTGATCTTTTCAGTCAGGATGTTGCTGTCCTGGTCATCTCCGTCAAACTTCTAATGACCAGAAAGGTCATTTCCAGTCCCAGAATCCTGGAAAATTCCATAAGACTTCTTGGAGAGGTGGTATGACAGAATAGAAGCTTTAGGGGCCTCTTGAACAAGGCTCTTAACTTCTCTGAGACCTGTTTTCGAGACAAGTGGGTGCAGGGGTCACAGGTGCCAGTCCCTGACCTACCTGCCACTGTGTGAGCATGGGCAGTCTCTTTGCCTCTGTGGATCTCAATTTTTCTTCCACTAAGCAAGGAAAACAATATCCACATAATATCATTATTTAGGAGAGTCTACGTTGCTTTGCTTGCCACTCCCTAAATGATGTCAAAGATGGAATTATCCAAAACCATTTGAAATGTCTGTACATATGCAATATACAGCATGTGGTATTTTGAGACCCTTAACAAATCATAGCTCCCTTTGCAACCAGAGGTTAGACTCTCCTCTAAAATGTTGATGGGCAAATCACTGCAACTATTTGTTGTATGATTCCTCATCTGTAAATTGGGGCTTAAAATATCTTTCATAATTATTTTAATAATAATAACTTGTGTTTGTTTAAAAATATTTTTATTTGTAGATGGACACAGTACCTTTATTTTGTTTATTTATTTCCATGTGGTGCGGAGGATCGAACCCAGGGCCTCACTCATGCTAGGCAAGTGCTGTACCACTGAGCTACAACCCCAGCCCAATAATGCATGTTTGTTGACAATATGGCACCTATTGGACACTCTCTGTACACATTAACTCAAATAATTTTCATTTATTTATGTATTTATTTATTTGTATATGGTGCTGAGAATCAAACCCAATGCCTCACATATGCTAGGCAAGCACTCTACCACTGAGCCACAATCCCAGCCCCTCAAATAATTTTCTTGACTACTCAGTAAAAAGTTTTATTTATTATTTATTTGTGTAGTAGTATGGGAATCAAACTCAGGGACTCAGACATGCTAGGCATGCAGTCTACCACTGGGCTACATCCCTAGCCCTTTTTATTTTTTATTTTGAGACAGGATCTCACTAAATTGCCCAGGCTGGCCTTGAACTTGCAGTCCACCTGCCTCGGCCTTCTGAGTCATTGACAATGCACCACTGTGACCAGCCATAGAGACATTCTTATGCCCATTTTTCAGATGGGAAAACTGAGATACAGTGAGGTGTGCAAAGTTACAAGAGTAATTGGCAGAGCTAGGCGTTTAGCAGCAGGCAGCTGATCTGGGAGCCCCACTCCTCACCACCACAGGCTCTGCCTTCCTCTGGGCTCCTTCAGGATGGAGCAAATAGGAGGCGTGTGTAAAGCAGTGCAGGGGCATCAGATGTGGGTGTACTTCTGGCCTTGCTGAGAACCAGGCCAAATACTGAGAGACAGGGTTGTGGATACAATGATTGAACAGGTTTCTGAATGTTTGCTTTCTTTGATTGTGAAAGTTACAATAAAAGTACTGGAAAATTGGGAAAGAGAATGAATCACCCAGCCTCACTTCCCCTGCAGTGAGCACTTTGGTGTAAGAGCAGAAGAGATATTTGGACAGCACCTGGGCCTCTGCATATTTTGAAGGACACCCTGTTGCAGAAGAATATGTAACAGCATGAGTGAAAGTTTGATCTTTGAGTGAAAGAAAAAAATAGGGCAGTCTGTTAAGTGAGATTTGCAGTAGGACAGCAGTTCTGTTTAAAAATGTGCATCCTTGGGGCCGGGATGTGGCTCAACGATAGAGCACTTGCCTGGCACGTATGAGGTACTGGATTCGATCCTCAGCACCACATAAAAAATAAATACATAAAATAAAGGAATTGTGTCCACCTACAACTAAAAAAAATAAATAAATATTTTTTTTAAATGTGCAAACTTGGAGTTAAGCCTGATCTCTCTTCCCTGTTGCACTCTCCTTATTGAGATGGTTTTGGATAGTCTTCCTTACCTTAAAAAACAAGTGCATCAGCTGGCGCAGTGGTTCACACCTGGGAGGAGGATCACAAGTTCTAGCCTCAGCATCTTAGTGAGGTCCTCATTCAAAATAAAAAATAAAAAGGACTAGGTTCAATTCCTTGTAGAAATAAAGAAAGAAAGGAGGAAGGGAGGGAAGGAGGGAGGGAGGGGAAAAAAAGAGAAAGAAAGAAAAAAACTAAAATTATACATCTATATTTAGGTACAGAAAAAAATAGGAAAAATGCATGTCAAAATGTTTCTGTGGTTATTGATGAGTGCTTGACTTGGGTGTGAGTTTTAGCTTCTTCTTTATGCTTTTTTTTTTGTATTTTTCAATTTTTTTTTTTAAAGAGAGAGTGAGAGAGGAGAGAGAGAGAGAGAGAATTTTTAATATTTATTATTTAGTTCTCGGCGGACACAACATCTTTGTTGGTATGTGGTGCTGAGGATCGAACCCGGGCCGCACGCATGCCAGGCGAGCGCGCTACCGCTTGAGCCACATCCCCAGCCCTTGTATTTTTCAATTTTTTAAAAATAAGAAATATGGTGGAACCTAGATGCTTTAGGAGGAATAGAAGAAGGGCTCCCACAGAGATTCACTCATTCGATAAATGGTTATTGAAGGTATTCTATCAGATGATACTGCGGAGCACCTATTGTGGGCCAGGCACTACACTAGGTGCTGAAGATAAGACAGTGCCCTGGGGGCCTGAAGCCATTCCAGGGTCAGAGGTCCCACCCCAGAGTGCTCCCTCCCCACAGTCCCCCCTTACCAGCACATTCATGACTTAACAGAGATGGCCCTAGATGCTCTCACACCACACCAAGCCCAGCGCTGGGACAGACAGTACACAGATGTCTTGGTCACAGCTCCCACCTCTAAGAGCTCATAGCACTGGACACAGATGGCCACAATCTGGCATGTTCATAGCAGGGGAGGCAAGCACTAAGGAGGGAGCTGCTGCCTGGGGGATCAGGAAGGCTTCCTGGAGGAGGAGACCAACAGGCCCAGGATGCAGTGAGCAGGAGAACATTCCCTCAGAATGCCTGAGAGTTTTCCTGCAGACCCAAATTCATGGACCCAGTAAGTATTGCTGCTCAGGGTAAGAAACAGTGAGAGATGAGAGTTGGAGACTCAAGAAGCAAACAGAGCAGTTTGCATTAAAAAACCATCAAATGTGCATGTCCCTTAACCCAGTTATTTCACATCAGGTGTGAAACATGTGGACAAAGACTTACTGAAGGTAGTTCATTTGAACATAAAGAAAGTAGAATATGTAAGCTAAGCCCACATACCTGGGATTGTTGTCTGCCTAGCGTCTTAGGGGGTAGGGGGAGGGCTGAGGATTGAACTCGTGGCTTCATACATTCTAGGAGAACATTGAGCTATATCCCCAGACCTTTTTATTTTTATTTAGAGACAAGGTCTCACTAAGTTGCTGAGGCTGGTCTTCAGCTTGTGATCCTCCTGCCTCAGCCTCCTGAGTTGCTGGGATTACAAGTGTGCACCACTGCCTAGATTTCAATAAGGCCCCACCACTTATTAACTGGGTGACATTAGACAAATCACTCTCTTTTGTTTCCCAGTTTATAAAATAGTACCTAACTCATAAGGTGTTAGACTTGTCCCCTGATGTGATCTGTGCACCCTGGGTGAACAATTTCTTTCCTCCCCCTCCTTCCTCTCCCCTCTATTCTGCCTTCTCCTCCTCCTTATCCATAGTGATTGGGGGTGGGGGTGAGTTAACACAGAAAAAACATTTAGAACAATATAATGGAAAGCATCATATATATATTTGAAAAAACTGGAAACAGCCTGAATGTCCAACATTCATACAATACCATAGCAATATTAAAAAAATCTAAGAATGTTGGGGCTGGGGATGTGGCTCAAGCGGTAGCGCACTCGCCTGGCATGTGTGGGGCGCTGGGTTCGATCCTCAGCACCATAAAAATAAAATAAAGATATTGTGTCCACTGAAAACTAAAAAATAAATATTAAAAAATTCTCTCTCTCTCTCTCTCAAAAAAAAAAATCTAAGAATGTTATAGAAGAATTTTTCAATGACTAGAGAGACACCCAGGATATTATTAAATGCAAAAGAAAATAAAGCCAATTACCAAACAATATGCCTTGACTGATATTTAAGTGGGTTTACTTTAAAAAGAAATGCCTAGAAGGATCTAGACAGCAAATTATTAACACCAGTGGTTACGGTTGGACAGTTCAATTGCCTGAGAGTGTTATTTCTTCTTTTTTATCAACGGCATTGTCTAATTATTTTTCTAGAATCAACATGTATTTATTTTGTAATTTTAAAGTATTCACCAATGCAGGCTGATCAGTGATTGGCTCCACCAGTTAAAAGGGAGAGAAAAGAGACTGAGTTTTATTCTATAACATTCATTTATTCACTCAATAAGTATTCAAGTTTTCAACCGTAGGTCAGGCACTAAGCTCCCCCTAATCTTTTTTTTTTTTTTTTGAACCCAGGGAGGGGCACTCACTCACTGGCCACTTCCCCACATCTCCCATCCTAATATTTTATTTTGAAACAGGTGCTCAGGGCCTTGATAAATTGCTCAGACTGGCTTTGACCTTGTGATCCTCAGCCCTAGAGCTGCTGGGATTCAGGCGCTTTTCTAAGTGCTGTTCAGCAGCAGACGTACCAGGTCCCGGCTGGGGACATAGCTTAGTGGCTCAGTGGTAGAGCTTGCCCAGCATGTGAGAGGCAATCTCCCCCCAGCCCAAATAATCACTGGGAATAGGAGGGGGGAGAAGATGTGGGGGTGAGGGAGTTATTCACCCGGGGCTCAAACCACACCTGGGGACCGTCCCCTTTAAGCAGCAGGGTTTCCTTCCACAGTTCCGAGTGCCAGCTTTTCCCTCCACAGTGATGTGGCTTCGTGTCTGCTCCCAGGAGTCAGCCTTCTCTTCCAGATGACTCACTGAGAAGGAGCTTGTACCACCTGTGAAGGGACAAGGAATAAATATCTGCTGGGAGATCTGTCAGCTTGCTGGGGACTTTCACGCCACCCACTCAGTAAACCCTTCCAGCCACCATGAGTGGAGCCGTGACATCACCTCCATTGTTGCAGAGGAGGAGTGGAAAGCTGCCTAGGCAAGGTGACCCAGCCAGTCAGAGGACAAGCTTGGACTGGCTCCTTATGACAGAGATGGCTTCACCCATCTTTGCTAGGTCCCCAGCCTCCGTCTCCTTCAGTGATCAGCGTTATGGAGCCTCTGTGCCAGGTGCGCTGCTAAGGGCAGGTTGTCTTATTTCTCTTCACGCTTAAGGTGGAGGTGCAAGGAAAGTATTATTCTGATGAGCTCCCAGGGCTCAGAGAGGTTGTCACCCGCCCCAGGTCACACAGCCCTGCAGCGGTGAAGCTGAGCCTTGCAACCTGTCCTACTGGTTCCAGAGCTCTGGTCCTGCCCACCTACACGGTCCACCTCTCTTCTTGACCTCACTTAGCCTCCTCTGAACAACATCCTTGGGGTGAACATTAAGAAGCCTCTTGTACCAATTCGTCACACCAAATCCCATCACTAACTTCAACTATAATGCACCAAAAATAATATGAAAAAAAAAAGAAGTCGTCTCAACTTTTCTTTCTGTTTTTTTTTTTTTTTTTTTTTTTTTTTTTGCTTTTTACAACTTTGGGGGAGTTGGCATAACTGTGAAAAGACAAAGGAGTACAGGAAAAGGGAAGATGTAGGAGGAATGTTTGACAATTTATCAAACTCTTAAGTATCGACACTCCACTCTTAGGAACAAAAATTCTGCTTCTGAACCGTGAGCCTAGAAGTTTGGTAGGTAAATAGAATGGAGAAAAGTGGCTTGGAACCAAGTTCTCACAGGGGCAGGTAATGGAACTGGAAATATTTAACCTAGAAAGAAGTACTTTTGTTCATTCAACCAACAAATATATATAAGGCTTCACCTCTGGGCAAATGTTACGCAAGATGCCAGGGACACGGAAACGAGCCAGACAGACATGGCCTCTGTCCTTGTGGAACCCAAAGTGGGTGGCTGGTCATCATCTTTGCCTGAAATCCCTGAAGGGACACCAGAAGACAAGAGAGCATGGCCTTCCTCTGTGCAAGTTCACCACACCAGTTCTTCCTCCTTCAGAGTGATAAGCAGAGCCCCTCCAAGAGGGGTGGGCTGCTCAAGGAAGGAGTAAGCTCCCTGTCGTGAGGGGAGGGCAAGGGCAAGCCCTTTGGTAAGATGTGGAAGAGCGGCTGGAGGAGTGAGCTCGGGCTGCTGTCAGGGACACCTGGATGACTTCAACAACAGCCGTGTACTTCTCCCAGTTCTGGAGGCTGGGGAAGTCCAAGATCAAGGTGCTGGCTATTTCAGCTCCTGGGGAAGACAGGACCCCATCCACCTTCTCACTCTGTCTTCCCATGGCCTTCACAGGAGTAAGCTGGAAGAACAGAGGCCAGTTCTCGCGTCTCCTCTCATCAGGGCCTTCGTTCCACCATGAGGTCCCACTCTGTGACATCATCTAATGTCAGTTATCTCCCAAAAGACCCATCTCCAAATACCATCACATTGGAGGTTACGGCTTTGGGTGAACTTGGAGAGGACAACAAACATTCCGTCCATAGAAGGCTCCTCGAGATGAGCAGAGCAGCTGGGCTAGTGCCCTGAGACAGCCCTGAGTCTGCTTCTGTGGAAGCCAAGGACCGGGCGGACCCTGCTGCTGACGGCCAGTGTGGCTCCGGCAGCTGCACTTGAACTGGGTGAGGAGTTAGCCACCAGACAGAGCTCCTGGGCAGTTCACCCACCACTCCTTTCCACTTTAGAATGGAGAGGCCAGTGTGAGCAAAACTCCTCCTTGGTTATACAACTCTTGGGCAGGTCACTTAACTCTCCAGAAATCTTCATCTGAAAAACACTCATAAAATGACAATGAGGATGAAATGGGGGGTGAGGTGCATGACATGCTGTCAGTGGAGGAGAGCTCTGCCCATGAACACCAGTAAGAATGACAAGCATTATAACCAGTGCCCACCATGGGAGCCCGCCAGGGTGGGGGACATATGGGAACACAGACAGGAATATGGGGCAAGAAGAGAGGAGCTGGGCATTTATGGTGTGAGGCTCTTGACCTCAGAGGGTGTTTACTTCTCACAAAGAGACCTCCTGACATAGCATTCGAGAAGAGCTTCTTAGTAGAAGGGAATTTTAAGCTGAAACATGGAAGAAAGCTGAAGAAGTTGAGGGATCTGGGGCAAGATTGCTGGGAACCAATAGAAGAAAAGAACAGGCTGTTGGGCTAATTGGATAAGAAAAATGGCTCAGGGCATCACATAAATATATTCACTCATTCACCCATTCAGTCATTCACCTCCCATAGGCCTGTCTTGAACGCCACGCATGGTCATAACTGGCCTAAAATTGTAACTGCACCATCTGAACACACCCTCTACTCTTCTGACCTGCACACTGCCCAAGTCTCACTCCAAGTGCTCTTTGATGGCTTTTCTCATCTATTGCCCCTCTTCTTTCTCTTGTGAGCTTTGCCTTGGACACTGCCCAGTAACTAACCCTGTCCCCACCTGCACTCCTCTGCCCTCAACCTCACTGGCCACTTCACTTTCTCCATGACAAAAATAGGACACCATCTGGTATCTGCTCCCACTCGCACACCCACGCACACACGTGCACACACACGTGTACATGCACATAGGTACACACATAGCCCTGTGTGCACCCTCCTCTCTTCCCCTTCTGAGCCACAGCTCTCATCTAGAGCCAACTCTCCACCTGCATTTTAGCATCCTCCCTACTCACTTTCTTGGGAACCTTGTATTTCTATTTTTTTTTTTTTTTTGGTGCTGAGGATTGAACCCAGGGCCTTGTGCATGCAAGGCAAGCACTCTACCAACAGAGCTATATCCCCAGCCCCTCTTGTATTTCTTATTATCCTTTCTTTCTTTTGGATTTTCTATGCCTAATCTTTTTTTTTTTTTTTGAGCCACATCCCCAGCCCTCAAATTTATTTATTTTTTCTTTTTTTATTGTTGGTCGTTCAAAACATTACATAGTTCTTGATGCCTAATCCTTTTTTAATACCTTTATTTGATTTTATTTGATTTATTTATTTTTATGTGGTGCTGAGGATCGAACCCAGGACCTTGCACATGCTAAGCGAATGCTCTACCGCTGAGCCTCAACCCCAGCCATCTATGTCTAATCCTTAATCATATCCTTCCTCTTAGCCTACATATATGGTCAAATCACCTTGTTAATCAAACACAAAGTCCAACTCCCTCCACTTCCCATCCCCTCCAGCCACTGCTCCGTTCTCCACGGCCATCTCCTGCAAGGACGCCTGCACTGCCCGTGTTCTCTCTCTCTCACATTTTCTGAGAGCTTTAGTGAGGCACACTGATGCACGAGCCACCGCACATATTTGAAGTATGCCATTGGATGAGTTTTATTATATGCAAACACCTGGGAAACCATCACCACAATTAAGATAGTGAATAGCTCCTTCACCCCCATAAGTGTGCTTGTGCTCTGTCACTTTCTTAATAAAGTTACCAGTGAGCTGCATCTCACCAAACTACCACTTCTGGTAATTGCCTTTTAGGTGTCTCAGAAATATCTCACATTCAATCTGTCTAAAACCAGACTCATGGGCTTATCCCCCCAACATACTTCTCTTCCAGGAACTCCCAGGAACTGGGGGGTTTTGGTTTTGTTTTGTTTTGTTTTTCTGATGATTATCCAGATGTGCTTTACCACTGAGCAACATCCCCAGCCTTATTTGTTTGTTTGTTTGTTTGTTTGTTTATTTATTTATTTTTTTATTTATTTTGAGACAGGATCTCAAATAAGTTCCTTAGGACTTCACTAAGTTACTGAGGTTGGCCTCAAACTTGCCATCCTCCTGCCTCAGCCTCCCCAGTCGTTGGGATTACAGGTGTGCACCGCTGCTCCTGGCCCAGAACGGTTCCTGATGCACTTCTGCATTGCCCATCTACTTCACCTCCCCAGTTACCCCATCTGCTCTCCATCTCTGCTCCATCCCTACTACCTCAGCCTCATTGCTCATCAGGCACAGGGCAATGGTCTGGTAGCATGCAGCTGTGTCATGCTGACACACATACTTCATCTCCAAGCTGCAGCCAGAAGAATCTGCTTTGAAAGCAAGTATGATCATGTAATCCCTACTCCCACTTAAAATCTGACAGAGTCTCAGATCTATAGCATGACCTGCAAGGTCTGCAAGATCTGGCTTCTCCTCTCCTCTCCAGCCTCCTCTTACCAGTACCCTCTCAATCCCCCAGGTCTCACCACACTGGCCTCTTCTTAGTCCCTTTTACTAACTCAGATCCCTCCATCACAGGGTTTTGCACATGCTGTTCCTTATCCAGAATGTTCTTCCCACACAAGCCTCAGATATTAGCTCAATTATCATTTCCTCAGGGATACCCCCTCTGGACATCCCTCAATTGGTCAAATTACCTTGTCTCATCTTCACTTAGCATTTTATGTATCTCATTGTGTACTATGCATCATAGTTATGTTTTGATATGCCTTAGAAATTCATTCCCCTTACTAAATTCTTAGGGAAAGGACAGAGTCTGTCTTTGCTCACCACAATATTAGTCATACCTATGTGTGAAGTTGGTGCATCTACTGTGGGCCATGTTCTTCAGTACAGCTGGTTGCATTTATTTCTCAGAACTGATTTTTCCAGGTGGGTATTTTGCATCTTATAGATGAAGATCATCTAAGCTCACCTCTGGCCCAGAGCAATAATGTGGCCATCGATGGCCTGAGACCTCTGAAACCATGAGACAAAACAAACGATTCCGCCTCTAAAATTGGTCTCTTTTTGGTCACAGCAGTGGGAAAGCTGACTAAAACACAGGGTATCGGGGCTGTCGCTGCCCTAGGCACAATAGAACAAGCAAGTTAGAGCACAGCAGGACGCTATGGGACGGCTAACCCCCCCAGCGAAGTGCTGAACTGACTTCTGAGCCTCTTTTGCAGTTCACACTTGCTACCCTGAGTCATCTTGGCTTTGAGAAATGCTCGTGCCTGGAACTGCTCTGTTGACCCATGACCCTGGCATCGGGAGCATCCAACCCAGGGAGAAGCAAGGGTAGAAACCATGCCGTATCCCTGCGGCCAACTCAAGGATGTTCAGCATCACAACAGGAGGTGGCAGCCTGTCCTAGAGCTGACCTTCTACCAGAGAGCTTTGAAACAAGCCATCTGACTTCAGAGTGGTTCTTCAGGAGTGGCCTATGTCAGCCACCATCTTCCCTCTGGGGCACTGTGGAACGTCAGTCAGGTGGTGGGCCCTGGATGGGAGTGCCAGATGCCCACGGGCTCTGGGCAGAATCAGCCAGTATTCAACTGGAACAGAACCAAGAGCCCTTGGGCCCTGGAGCTGCTTGGGCCTGAGCCTTCTTGCCTGTCTCTCTCTTAGGCAGGAGCAGTAATATATCAGCTGCAGTGGCTTGTGCTAAGGATGGGGTTCCTAGCAAGACTTCTCTTGGCTGGCCAAGTGACAGAACTGCCATCTGATTGGTGGGATGGTCACTGCCTCCCTCGTCCTCCCTGCACAGGATCCACTAGAGCCACATAGTTTATTTCGCATGCCTAAGGTTGGTGTGTTTGTTCTAGATGTAACCGAACAGAACAGTATTTCTCCCATTTTTTATGACTCGCCTCAGATCCACTTGGATGTGATGACATTGCCAATTACTGTAACGTGTTTCTAAAAAGTTACTCAGAATTTTGGCAGTCAATTCACTGTGGGCTAGTTCCAAAGAGTTTGCAGATCAACATGGTCCATGGACCATACCTTTGAGTGGCAATGGATTAGAAAAATCACTGTGGGCTAAAATTTGGGGTTTGAGTAGAGAGACCCAAGTTGGGAAAGACCCTATATGCTTCCCTGAATGAACACCTACTGGCTATATAACCTTTGGTAAGGCACTCTGTTTGATGAGCCTCAATTCCTGTGTATGGAAAATGGATGCCTCTTGTTTCTTCCTGCCCAGTATCTGAATGAACAAAGATAGCCTCTTTCTGTTTAGGTTTGAGTGGGCTGACTTCTTCCCTTGGCTTCAGAATTGAGTATTTAACCTAAGCCTGGCCATTTAGCAAGTTCCATTCCCCTGACCATGTGACTGGCCCAGAGATGTCACTGCCCAAGCTGACCCCCTGAGAGTCAAGGTTTAGATCCCTTAATGGATGTGCTGGGGACAGAATCTCCCTTCCTGCTGGGACTGCTGAGCACAAGGAACAGATTTCTAAAACCAATGCCAATAGAGAGAAGCTGAGATCAAAGGTGGAGACACGGTGTTTGGGTGTCTACATGCAGATGATCGTGGAGTTGGACTGACCGGAGGAGCTTCCAGTTGGGTTCTACACACCTATCTTTTCTTAAGACAGTTTGAGTTTAATTCTGTCACTTGCACCCAAAAGAGTTTTAACACACCCATGATGCAATAAGGTCATACAAGAAAAGGGCTCATCATGGGGACTGACACAGATTAAAATCCCCATATATGGACACTCTCATTATCCTCCGCATCAAGAATTCACGGAGTGCACATTCCAGGCTGTGTACTGGGGGTATGGAAAGAAATCAGATAAAATCTCTGTCCTCAAGAAGTTTCCAATCTATGACGGGACCGGAATCAAAGAGACCAAATTCCTGTAATAACCAGGGAAAAGAATCATCAGGGTCAGCAGAGCAGGACAAACCAAGGGCCATGAGAGTGCAGGAAGGGAGAGGCCAGGCCTACCAGGGACATGGAGCTTCTCCCACCCCTCCTTCTCCCGATCACTGTCCTTCATCAGAGTCTGTCAGTTCTCCCCTTTGGCCTCCCTGCTGATACACCTCCAGCATGAGTAAAGTCAGAGAATACAACTAAGGTCAAGAGGCAGGGACCAGCTAAGGGGCTTTGGAAAAGCAACTTCATGACTTGGACCTCAGTCTCCCCTTCTGTGCAGTGAGGAGGCCATCCGTGTCTGACCCTCAAAGTTCTCCAAAGGATTCTTCTGCACAGTAATGAGCCAACGTGATTTAGAAGTGCCAAGTGCTGGGCATTTACCCAGGCCTTTTTGCTGACATTTTACTGATTTTCCCAAGGTTACATTAAAGAGAAAAGACTTTGTCAAAAAATCAGATGTCCACCACTTACCAGTTGCATGACACTCTTGCCCCTGGATCAGCCTCCCTGAGTTCTTACTTCCCCACTTATAAAGTGGGGATCATAATAATACCTACTAGCCCTATGTAGCTGTAAGAGAGGTGATAATGTAGACAAAGTACATAGCACATAGTAAGTGCTTTAAAAGTAGGCTTGATTATTGCTGACTAGTGCTCTGAAATAGTCTCTTGGTCTGTCCAGTACATAGAACTGGCTTCACCCTTTGAAGGTTTCCTAAACAAGGTATGTCTTGGAGATGTTAAAATGCCTGCCAGAGTTGCTCCAGCCTCTTGGTATCCTTTCTTTCCCTCGCCCACCTCCCTGCACAGATCCTAGCAGTTGACAAATCTTGTCCATTCAAACCCCTGCAACAGGCTTTCACCAAGTTACACCTCCTGTCCATCTTCCCCACCCTGTGGTAAAACCTCTACCCCACGCCTCCGCTATCCCATCTCATTACCTCTCCCTTAAGCAAATTCTGGTAGGAGATTTCCATTGCCAAAAAATAAATGACAAATTTCTAGTTGGGACTGCTGGGCTCCCAGGAACCCTTCTCAATTTTCCTTTTTCTAACAAGTGCTATTGGTGCCCTACCCACCACCCCTTAGTTCTTCCCCAAAGTCTCCTACAACTTGGGTGCACTCCGGTGGTTTCCTAGCTCAAGGGCTCACACCTCTCTGTACCAAGACTTTCTCTGTCCGAAGGAGCTGGCTTTGCCCATCTGGGCAGGGTTGGATAGCCAGGAGTTAGTGCCCCTGAGAGAATCCTCAACCTCTGCGGAACCTACCAGAGTCAGTGGGTAGGTACTCCAACTTGATTGCCTCTCTGGAACACAATTCTGAAATGTGTTCCATATTGTGTCTAAGGGGGTCCCCAGTGGGCTGAGCTCCAGTTGCCCAGGGGACAACTCCTTCCCTGTGCTTCCTGGGAACATTCTCTCAAAGGAAGTATTTGTACCTAAATCCTTGATTCCGCATCTGCTTCACATGTTACCTAAATTAGAACACTTTTAAAGCTCAATTCCCATCTCACCATTTTAGGCACACTTAACGACGGCCATCTTAAAACTACATGCCCCATACTTTCATCCTTCGTCTTTGTTCTTTCTGTGTCTTTCACCTAAAATACTTTTCTATTTCACATCTCTCATCTCCTATTTTCCAAGAATCAGCCCCAACCCCATGATAAGTACAAAGAGTTATTGCTCAACTCTGAGCTCCCACAGCAGTTGATCTCCCTTTGATATATAACCTTTGTCCCCCAGGTCCCCTGACCTAGTGGAGGTTATTGATGTCACATACCCCCCTCCACTTTTGTTCAACTGATTCCTCCTGTGGCCACAAGTAGCCCTTATCATTGCCCAGAGATGCTCCAAATCTGGGATCTTTAACTCCAGTGTCCCCTGGATGACCGGAGCTACTTTTCTGAGGGCTTCTGCCTTTAGGGGCAACATGAGGTTATCAAGGTCTCCAATCTCTTCTTCCCTATCTGTCAATCCCTACAAGTCAGAACTACCCTATCAACCCCATACTGGTGAATCTTCCCCTGAACTCAGCAGTCCCTTGGCCCCTTCCGTAGCTCCATCTGAGTAAAAACCCAGGGCTTGGTCAGTTCACTCCTCAGTCTCTGCCAGGGGCCTCAGAAGACATGCAGAGTCGTTAAAGGCATTCCCAAGGGTTACGGGGGTTGGAATCCTGGCTCCATTACTATCCACTGTATGACCCTGGATAATTACATAAGTTTTTGGCCTGCAGGCTCCTGCAAAAGAGAAAAATAATAAGGGATAGTTCTCAAGTTGAGGGTTCAATTTTTTTTTCTTTTCTTTCTTTTTTTTTTTTTTTTTTTTTTTGTTTTGGGGACGAACCCAGGTCCTTCCTTGTGCATGCAAGGCAAACACTCTACCAACTGAGCTATATCCCCAGCCTGAGGGTCCAATTTTTAAATCCCAAAGACCTCTCAGTAACTGGTTCTGTGGATATTGATTTTATTATTGTGTGTCTACTTCACTGGGTTGGTGAGGAGAATTCAATGAAGAATTGCATATAAGGTACTTAGAACTATGCTAGCACAGGGTGGGCGCTCCATAAATGTTAGCTGCTCTAGTTATTACCATGCTAGTTCCTTAGGGCTGCCATAACAAATTGCCACAAACTGGGTGGCCTAAAACACAGAAAAGTATTTTCTCCCAGTTCTGAAGGTCATAAATTTGGAACCAAGATGCTGGTAGAGTTGGTTGCTTCCTTTCAGCTTCTCTCCTAGCTTCTGGTGGCTGCTAGCAATCCTCAGTGTTCCTTGGCCTTTAGCTGCATAACTCCAAACTCTGCCTCTATATGTGTATTACCTTCCCCTCTGTGTCTCCATGTTCGGTCTCCCTTTCATCTCAAGTTCCTTCACTTCATTATATCCTCAAAGACCCTTTCTCAAATAAGATCCCATTCACAGTTAGGTCTTGGACAGGTCATTTTGGGGCCACCATTTAACCCACTACAGCTTTCATTACAAAGAATTTCAGTGGAAAGGTTAAGGATGGAAGGCAGGTTGCTGAGGATTGGGAGACAAAGGGGAGATAAAGGAATGCAGATAATTAGTGGGGGAAAAATGGCTGAGAGAGAATGCAGATAGAAAGGGAGTTGGAGGGAGGCTCAGAGCAGAAGAGGGATTTTGATTCCTGTTTTAAAACATGGTAGACTCTTGAGTCTCTTTGCCAGGGTGGGGGAGATGATAGGAACAAGGGAGATCTTGAAGATCTTGAAGATTTACAGGAAATGGAGTGAGGAGCTGGCTCTAGAGCAAAGTCGCCATCAATAAATCAGAGCTGCTGCATGACTCAGTAAATCCCAGGACGGGCCAGCTATAGACCCGACAGCAGGCCATGGAACAAGTCAAAACAGACATATGGCTGGAGGAGAGAAGCATGAGCCAAGGAAGCACCAAAGACAAGAGAAAACATAACCAACCAGGCCTCTGGTGGAAGAGTCTGAAACTTAAAAGGGCTGACTCAGAGATCACTCATGTGCAGCTTATAAAGCACTGTCAGTTTCTCATCTGAAGCAATAAATATTGCTAGAGGGCAGGCGGAATTACAATGCCCCTTGGATGGAGAAAGAAACAGAGAGGCAGAAATGTGTTGGGGTTACTGAAGGACACACAGGTAGCTGGGTTGTTTCTCAGAGTTCCCAGCTGAGGAGGCATGGAACCCAGGGAGGTCCTCTGTTAGCAAGAAAGGATCATCATTGAGGACCCCACTCCAAATTGGGCTGTTGTCCCCCTTTTCATTCTCTATCTAGAGCACCCACTGCTCCTCCAGCCCTTCCCAGTGGGTGCCATCTTGCCGTTCCTCCACAACTAAACCTTCTCTCAAGTGAGTGCCGGTGGTCCCTGGCTCCAATCTGCACATCCAGTCTATGGCTTCCAAACCTAATCTTCAGTCCATTTGTCTCCCCCAAGCTCCAGATCCATAGGCCCAGCCACCTGCTGCACTGTCCATCTGGATGTCCCGTGGCACTTTGAATCCAATAGATCCAAACCCAATTCATTTAGTTGCCCCCCCCCCATTTGCTCCTCCTGCTGTGTGTCCTACTTGCTCACTGGCACAACCAGCCACAGACCCGCCACTGCCTCTCCCCAAGCATCTTGTCAATGTCAGTCGCCAAGAACTGTCTGTCCTTTTCTCTTATAAATACCTCATGACCCTCCCTCTTTCTCTTCTTCCCCAGGCCTTGTTGCTGTATCTTACCCTGCCACAGGCTCCCACCAGCTTTTCCTTCCTGCTGGCCCCTTGTCTGTCCTCCAAACTTCATGATCTTCCTAAATCACAAAGGTGATCCCTTTCTCACCTCTTTAAAGATCTCAGGTGGCTTCCCCACCTCTGATGGGTAAAGCAAACCTGGCATTGAAGGCCTTGTATGAACCAGCCCCTGCCTGATATTGAATTATTTACTTGTAGCCCTAAGCCTTATAACAACCCCATTTCCATCCCATCCTCTAGCCACACCCTAATATTTGCAATTTCCCAAGTGTTCCCCATCGTGGTCTAGGTTGTTCCTTTTCCTTCCCACCACTGCCTGCCTAAAGCCAGCTCAGGTTTCTGTTCCTGCTAGAAGTACTTCCCCTAGGGTTAACCCTTTCACATGGGCTTTTCGCTCTCCTTTGTCACACTGCTCACACTATATGATTATTTACCTTCCTATCTACCCACTAGACCGTGCAGAGGGCTAGACTGTCTGGGTTCCAGGGTGGATTCCAGGAGCTGACACATGCTCTGTCCCCAGTTAATGTGCGCTGGACCGTGCTGAATTGTCACAGTGTACACCATTCTGCCACAGTTTGCAGTTTACTTATTGGTCACTCCCTTACTGTTTCCACTCTTCTTCACAACACATAGTTGGCTCAACATATCTTTGTACAATAAGTTTTTTTTTTAACCTTTTAATTATTTACTTGGAATATATTTCCCAAATATATTTGGTCAAAGGTTATACATAAGTTTATGGCTCTTACTAGGCATTGTTAAATAGTTCTCTAGAATGGCCGTCTTGATTCACCTTACTGCTCCATGTTTGCATGGTTCCCTGCAACACTGTCAGCATTGAGTTTTACTGTTTTCATTTGTATTTGCTATTTTAATGGGTATGCAAGCCTCCTTCAGGGAGGCTTCTCTGGTCCTAGAGAGATATTTATGATAGAGGATAATAAGTGCATAACAGAGGGAACTTCAAGAGGCCAGGTTTGGTGGCGCTGGGTATCTAATACAGGCTGTGAGGCTCAAGGAAAACTTCCTAAGGAGAAGATACTTAACTCAGAACCATCAAGTTGATATTTTCAACTGTAACATCCTTAACCTGCCTTGGATTTCCCAGGTGCACTTTTCTGCATTCTGGCTAGTCTTTGTTCATCTCCTGCTGTGATGTTCCTAAGTTCCCAATGGTGAACCACAATAACTCAATGGGAATTGATATTTTTCTATTTCACACGGAGGACATTGAAACTCACAGGGATCATGCAGTCAGGGACAGGGGTGGAATTTTACCCAGCTCCATGTGTCTGTCCCTGGGGCCAGTGCTCTCCTGACTATCTCCCTGCTGTTGAGAAGGGATAGGGAGAAAGAAGACACTTCCTGAGAATGACTGTGTGATAGGAAGGCACTTTTCACCTCTTACCTCATTCACAACAACCCTGGAAGATAAGTATTACCATCCCAGTCTACAAAGGAAGAAGGTGTAGCCCAAGGACACAATGAGGCAAGGCCCATGACACCCAGAATGTCCAGCAACAAAGACTCTCATTCCTGTTAGAGGGCTTCCTACCCCACCTCCTTGCCGTACTCTTCTCAGAGTGAACACAAGAGTTCAGCAATGTCAGGGGTTAATTCACATGTCCAGGTCCTAACCTCTTATACCTCAGAATGTGCCCTTATTTGGAGACAGGGTCTGTAAAGAGGTGATCAACTTAAAATGAGATCATTAGGGGTGAGCCCTGATTCAATATGACTAGTGTCCTTATAAAAAAGGGGAAAAAAAAGGAAGAAAGAAATTTGGATTTGGATACAGAGAGAGACATGCACAGAGGAAAAAAGATGTGAAGACTCACAAGAAGAAACAAGACCAAGAACCCCCAGGCTAGCAGAAGCTAGGAGAGAGGCCTGGACAGATCCTTCCCCAACTCAACCCTGCCAACACCATTGATCTCACACTCACAGCCTCCAGAACTGTGAGAACAGCAATTTCTGTTTAAGCCTGTGGTATTTTGTTGCAGCAACTCCAGGAAATTAAAGAGAAAACTGTCACTCACTCCCAAAACAGGGGCTCCTGAAGATCATTTTTTTTTGAACAGATGATTTTTGTGATTTCAAATTGTTAAATGATTCCATCTTTTTTTTTTTAATTGAAGAAAGTTGGGAAAAGACTAGAAAGTATAAAGAAGAAAACTAAAAACGCATGCCCTCTCATTTCACTGTTGGCAATTTGGTGAATTTATTTGCAGCTTCATTTGCTTGTTTTCCCCCTATGCAATTGCTAGAATCTTCCTCACAGGGCTGCTGTGAGGCTTGAATGAGAGCCCAGTCAAGGTTCCTAGTTCACAGCCCAGCACCCAGTTCAGCACTGTTCACTGTAGATTTATGCATATTTATATAGACATTGTATAAAATGAGAGTCATGCTGTTTTATAACTTCCTCTTTTCACCTACCAGCTTGAGTGTTTCCCCATATATTTAATATTTTCAACAGCATGATAGTTAATACCTGCATAGCCTTCCTTCTGCAAATGTGGCATAATCTAATTACCCAATTCCCTTTCATCAAACATTTATGCAATTGCCAATTTCCCCCTGTTATAAAAAGTCTGGGATAAATCATCTTTGAATTTAGGATACACCCCAGAAATAGCATCGCTAAATCAAAGCATAATTCACATAAAGGCTTTTGTACAGATTGTGAAACGGTCCTGCCAAGAAGCTACACTATTCACCCCGCAGCAGCGAGGTCAGCGCTCACTTCCCTGCACCTTACCAACATCTGGCGTTTTCTCTATTATTGTTTTGACCAATTCTTTAGAGAGGAAAAACCAGAATCTCCTTTTCATTTGTACTTTGGGACTTCTAATGTTTTCATAAGGTTTTTGTATTTCTTCAGTGAACTACGTTAATCATCCTTTGCCCGTTTTTGTCCACTGGTCAGTTCCTCTTATTGTTAGGGATTTAGCTGGACTTGAAAGGGCTGCTGCAGATGGGAGCCCACGGGGCAGTTTCCTCCCCACCCTTCTGACCCTCCTCCTCCCACTTTCCCATCCTCCAGAGCTTTCCTTTGCTCTCCAGGGAACCTTTGTCATTCAAACTGGCCCCTGCTTCCCAGGGCCCTGGGAAAGACTTCTCTCACCGCCCTCTCCACCTTTTGCTACTTTCCCTCCTGAGGCACACATTCTTGAGTCTCTCCCCACCTCTCCCCACGCCCTGCACATCCTCCCTCGAAATTCTTCATGGAGGCCCAAAGTCACAGACCCAGATGGACCTAGCCCTGGAGCTGGAATCCCTTCCCGCCCTGCCCTGGCCTGAAAGGGGGAGGGAGCACGGAGATGGAAAGATTTCAGAGGGGCAGCTGTCAGGGGAAGGCCTGGGAGAGAAAGGCTAATCTGTGATTTAAGAACCTGTTTCTGATGTCTTTTGATGTTTGATGTCCTTCTAGAAAGGAGATCTAATCCCAGGTCAGCCACCTGCAGGCTGTCACCTTGCAGTGAGGGGGAAATACTTCATATATAAAGTATCTCACACAAAAAGTAAGGTGCACAGGTAGCCACAAAGACCCAAGGATCAGGCCTGGCTTCTCCAAGAGAGATGAGCCTTGGAAAGGCCAGGGTTACACTTGTGGCTGCCTAGTGGGTGGCAGGCAGAGGAATAGCTTGGGCAAAGCTGGGAGGTCAGAGGTCCTGGCATAGTGCAGCTGGGGATGGTCATAAGAAAGAAGGGTCTAAGGGCACAAAAGGGCATGGGGTCAGTGCCTGGTACTGAAAGGGAAGCTCGGGCATCAGTTTAGGCAGTGGACAGGACTACACGCCTTGTTTCAATTTCTGTCTCCAACTTCACTCAATCACCCACTGAAGACATCTGCAGGAAGGTCCAGCCTGTACGGTTTGCTGGCCTCGTCCTGAATTTTGTGGAGAGACAAGCCTAGACCACAGCTATCAGAGCAGAGGGCACCCCCAAAGAAAACAGCAACGAAAACTGGAGTCATGACGTTTCCCAGAAGCAGCCTTTGAGCTGGGCCTCGGGGTGCGAGCTTATCAGATGATGGCGGTTGGGGAAAGCAACATTGCTGCCAAGGGTCGCCCGAACCCAGTGGAAAGTAGAGTTTGGCTCCTTCGAAGGTGAACGAGCAATCCAGGAGGCTAGTGTGCAGGGGAAGGGGCTGGATGAAGCCTGCGCGGGGCGCCAGGACGCGGACCCCAAAACCTAAGCCGGGCGCAGCGCACACCAGGGTGGTTTCTCAGAGACCGGTGCAGGCCTCGGCAGCCCCCAGGCGGGGCGGGTGGGGAGGGGACGGGGAAGGGGACCAGGGCCCCGCGCCCCCAGCCCCCGCCCGCCCTGCCCCGCCCCCGCAGCCCGCTGCACGTAGCGCTCGTAGGCTGTGCGCGCCGGGGCAGGTAACAAAGCGGCCAGTGTGGGCCGGGCGCCGGGGCGGGTCCTGCCCGCAACCTGCTCGGGGGCCCGAGGGGGAGGCGAGCAGGGGGCGGGGCGGGGGTTGCCTAGCAGGACCTGCCGCACCCGCCTCTATCCTCCACCCCAGCAAGGCGCCAAAGTCCCTGTCTTAGAGACGCGATGGCCGATGCCCGAGTCTCAAGACAGAAAGGACCCGGACCCGGAGTGGCGAAATGCGCAGCTCTGAGTTATGAGGGGCGAAGGAGCGCTGTGCCCCTACTTATCCCGTCGGCACCCCCTACTCCCAGAGTGAGGGCGGGGACGGTGCCCCAGGCCTCTGAGTGGAATTCGATCTATGTGAACATTCAGTTGCACGGGTCTGGGCTCCGGAATGTCTTATCTAGGAGTCTACCTGGACGGACTGGTTCCGAGCGAGCAGCCGTTTAAAAGTGTTTCCTATCAAAGGAAGCTGGAAGGGAGGCCATGATGAGGTTGGGGGCAACCAAAGCCTTCGTAAGCCCCACCGTAGTGACGCCACCACCTGTCCCCAAGCTCTCAGGATGCATTCTTAGCTGTTTACAATCCCTCACACACACGATATCCATCCACCTGTGCAGGTGTCTGCATAAACCCACAAGCTGTGTCCACTCCTGACCTCACGCACGTGGGTCGGCTGGTGCTCCCTGCCAGCTACCCAAGAGATCCTGACTGTCAAGGAGTGCTGGAGAGTGAACTCTAGAATGGTCCTTTGAGACCATTCATCCCCTTTCTTCTCCCAACCCCACTCCTTGGGCCTGGGCCCTTTGCCCTTTGGCAAGCCTGGAGCAGATGGAGGAGGAGAACAAAGGCACTTTGGGAGGGAACGTCCTTTGATTGGGAGCGGTTGCCCTCCCTCAGGGCCCCCCAGCCCAGCCCATTGCGGAGGGAACTCCCATCCCCCACCAAAGCTCCAAATGCAGCTGAGGACCACCCAGGGTAGGTTTGTAGTCCTCAGGAGAACGTGGAGCTGAGAGGCAGCTTCCAGCCCCAGCTGGAGCCGGGTGGAGTGGAGAAGACCTAGGTGTCTGTAGCTGCCTCTATGTCCTCATCAGTGCAATGGAGTACCTAGCAGGCTGATGGCTGTGATATGCCCCCTCCCCAATTTCGATCCTTTTGAACTATTTTGGAGCTTATCAGCAGATATGAGAAGGGGGCAGTGCCCACACTCTGTCCCCTACAGAGTGTATCCTTAAGCCTAGCCTAGAGCCCCCATTTCTGGAAAGGGAGCCTTGAGAGCTGCACAGAGAAGCTCTGAGGTGACACATAGCCTGGAACAGTCTCTTCGTCAGTTAGAAAGAATTGAGAATAGGTGCTGGGGGTGCCCAAGCCACTGAGCAAGTCACACACAGATGCAGTCAAGAGGTTGCAGCCCTAGGAGCTCAGGGCTCAAGACCAGTGTTCAGAGAGGGAGGGAAGCTCCCCCCCACACACACAGGGTTGAGAAAGAACAAGAATAGATGTATAAGAGGATGAGTGAATAAATGTGCATGGCCAATAATTCATTTGGATAGGAAACCCCTCTGCATGCTCAGGCTGGGACTTTTGCAGATTATCACTGCTTGAACCCTGGTAAAATCAGGCTGCAGCTCCCTAGGAGCCAAGGAATCCTCAGATTCAGCGCCAAGCCCAAGGCCACAACCACAGGTGTCCAAACTCTGCTTGCTGAGCATCTAGTTAGGGTGTTGATGTGTCCATCTCCCCACCAGGTTGAGAACTCTTCATAGGTGTCTTCTGCGCCAGGCTCATATTCCTTCCCAGGTCCTCTATCCCATAGTCCCTACAGTACAGGGCCAACTGTGCAAAAGCACAAAAGACTAGATTGAAGTCAGACCTGGCCACCTTCTGGCTGTGTGTCTTTGGATTGTCATTTCTCTCTTTCTCTCTCTGAGACTTAGTTTCTTATCTGTAAAACAGAAATACCTTCTCTTTACAGAATTGGGGTCACAGGCAGCACTGCCCCTTCTTCTCAGATCCCTCCCAGCACCCAGGGTTCTTTGTTCATCCTGTACACACTCTTCCCTACTTCTCCCTTCATATCTGCCCTATACCTGCACTAGTAGCTCCCCAAAAGCAGGGGCTGGTCTCCCTCATATCTAAATGCCCACTATTGCCGAGCATTGTCCAATACATGGTCAAGCTGGTGGTGGTAGAAGTCAATATTTGTCGGATGGTAAATGATCAGTGAAAACATTTTGTTAATCAGAGAGGGCTGTGCATAGATGAGGGCTTTGGTCATTATGCCAATATTTTAAATCACAGTGGGGGAAAAAGTGGTGGGGACTGGGGATGCAGCTCAGTGGTAGAGCAGTTGCCTAGCACACATGAGGCCCTGGGTGCCACTGCCAGCACCACACACACACACACAAAAAAAAAAAAAAAAAAGTCACAGAGGTTTAGGACTTGAACATTATCTTACAGGCTCACTGAAGATAAGGAAAGTGAGGTCCAGATGTAAACAGAGGGCCAGAGATCACACATGCAGGCTATCCTGCTTGAACCTCAACAGAAGTCTCCTAATTCCCAGGGGAGAAGGGGCTCCTCATACTGCTTCCCCAGGTCATTCTTATCAGACCCTCCCTCCTTCCCCACATGGCGCCAGTAAGTGCAGGTCAGCATTGGATCCCTGTCTTCCAAGAACCATGAACGCACAGGGGGTTCCCGAGGGCCGAAGACAGGGTGGTACCCTAGAGAGGCACTCTGAGCGTGCACAGCCTGGAAGATGTGAAGGGAACAGGTAATGGCAGCAGTGCACGCAGGGCAGAGCCACAGACTTCACTGTGGATTTCCCAGCAGAGCTGAGGGAGTGGAATCAGTATGGAGTTTAGAGCCAGACTAACCAAGCCTTTAATTCTGACTCTGACACACATTAGCCAGTTGTTATGCAAGTTAGTTACCTCATCTGTGAGCCTCAGTTTCCTTACCTATAATCTAGGAATACTAATCCCCACCTGACAGACTAGTCAAGATGATTCAATGAGAACCTAAGCAAAATTTCCTGGATTCAGAGTAGAAGGACCATACTTGTGCCCCCCACCCCCAGTCTCTGTGTCTCTCTGCCTCTGTATTTCCCTCTCTCTCTCCTCCCACCCCAATTCTAGGTTCCCCTCTATTCCCAAGACAAAATGAGGGGGGAAAAATCCTGATCTGCTGTCCTTCCTCCACAGTCTGGAGGCTGTTGTAAGTTGGTAGTGGTATGGGGTAGTGAGATCTTGGGGTAGTAAGGAACCTGTGAGTATTAACCTGAAATGGCAAAAGATGGGATTAAGTTAAAGTTCTTTAGGAGGGGAGCTTTTCCTGGATTGTTCACATAGGCAGTAAATGCCATCACAAGTATCCTTATGAGAGAGATGAGAGGGACAGATAGAGAATATGAAACAAACATATGCAGAGAAGGAGATGTTAAGATAGAGCAGGAGATTAGAGTGATGTGGCCACAAGCCAAGAAACATATGCAGTCACCAGAAACTGGAAAAGGCCAACAACAGATTCTTCCCCAGAGTCTTGGAAGGGAATGTAACTCTGCTAACACTTGTATTCAGACTTCTGGCTTCTGGGACAGTGAAAGAATACATATTTGCTGTTTTAAGCCTCCAAGTTTGTGATTACTTATTACACCAGCTATAGGACACTAATACAGGCCTATTGGTTCTGGCTCCAATTGGCCATTCCTTTGTCTCTATACCACTCATCTCCTAGCCAATCCTGGACCTAGGCCACACTAAGCCCTGAGGCCAGATGCCCATGTAGGGATAAAGGAAATTTTCCCCTTATCTTTGGAAAGCTTGCTGTAATAAACTTACAGAGTAAATAGGAGAAAAAGCATACATATTTATTAACATGCAAAAGTGGAAAAGTCACAGCATGGAAGGAACCACAGGAGTGTGATTCCTACTAACTCAGCATGATTCAAAAACTTACACAAAAAGTCCCCTTTTCCTATAAGGGAGGAGAGGATAGGGAGTGGAGCCAGTTTTTAGGGGAATAGTAAATAGTTTAGGGGGATTTAATGGACTTGGAGAACACACAGTTGCCTGGAACAAAGTTTGCTGGGCCTGAAGAACAGACAATGAATTGTAAGTGATTCTCTTTGGGAACAAAATAGAAGACACTTGTGTGTGACCAAAGTCTGTCCCAGAGTGTTGACAGACTTCAATATATATTCCTGAGATATGAGGTTAGCCTTCTCCTGTTAATGCAGACTGAAGGCCAGTGTGTTCCTCTTTTGATGGATCCGTCAGATAGCCAATCAAACTTGCAGAAAGCCTCTCCTGGTGCCGGAAGGGGGAGAAACAGGGAAAGGTAAAAGGGACCTTGATTTAGAGGTAGGTTCTAAGGCCTCTCAGCATGCCAAAGCCCTGGTCTTTGGGGTATTGTTTTCTGAGCCCATTTCTGCTTCCCACAGGCTAGTCTGAATCATAGTAACCACCTGTTCCTGGGCCCTGCCTACCTTCGCCAGACTGCAGATACAGTTTCTCTGCCCCATAGACTCCACTGGGAATGGGAACAGGGCATGTCTACTGGGGCCAAGTACCCATGAGCTGGGTGAAAACACAGGAAAATTAGGAGGCCTAAATTTTGCCTCTACATTAACTCATTACATTAACTCAGCCAAGTCACTTAGCCTCTCTGGTTCACCTGCCACATACTCAGATTGGAGTGCATAATTATCCTGGGCCCTTTTGATTCTGACTACAAGTGAGCAGGGGAAGGGGTGGGAGGGTTTAGGAGGCAGGAGGGAAACAATCAATGCCAAGGAGCCAATATGTTCAATCCTATGAATGAATGGGGTTTGAATTTTTAGAAGGAGTTGCAGGTAACAGCAGGGCCTGCCCCATCATATTCCTCTCAAGGGAGATGCTCTGTCCATAACCCTCACTACTCAAGTGAGCACATTCAGACCAGGGAACCTTGTCCTCTGCTCTAGTTTGAATATTTGCGTCCAGACATCATCTGTTGAGAACCCAATCCCTGGGTGGTAGGATTAGGTGGCTCTTTGGGAGGTGAGTAGGTCATGAGAGCATGACTGGGATCTATGCCCTTATAAAAGAGGCCCCAGGGGCTGGGGTTGTGGTTCAGCAGTAGAGCACTTGCCTAGTATGTGTGAGGCCCTGGGTTCGATCCTTAACACAACATATAAATAAATAAAATAAAGGTATTGTGTCTACCTACAAGTGTTATATATATATATATATATATATATATATATATTATTTTTTTTAAAGAAGCCTCAGAATGCTAGCTAGTCCTTCTACTATGTGAGGACACAGCAAAAAGGTGCTATCTGTGACCCAGAAAGTAGGTCCCAATAGATACTACATCTACCAGTGCCTCAACCTTAGACTTCTCAGCTTCCAGAACTATGAGAAATAAAAAATAAATTTCTGTTGTTTATGTCACTTAGTTCTAGCAGCCTAAACAGACGAAGACATACTCTATGGGCAAAACTAATCGGACAAAGAGGGACCTGACCCATGATCTGCCTGACCACCAATGACATGGAGGAAAAAGATGAACTGGGTTAAACATGATTCTTGGCAACTTGAATTGGGAAAACATGGTAGGAAAACAGAGGTAAAGATGGAGATCTGAGCCTGTGCAAGCCAGTGGCTGAGTAAAGAAACTAAAGTGAGATAGTTTCCAAGGGAAGGAGGTAAAGCAAATTTGGATGGTAGTCAGGGAGTTGTGTTGATGTTGGGCTGTGAACATCAGTCCAGGTGCACTAGCTGCTGGCAGTCCTAAAGCTTCCCGAGCATTGGAAAAGAAAGGCCACAGACTTAACATCTGGTCAGATCTTTGTTTTTAAAAGTGCCTTGGCAGGAAAGAAGAAGAACACTCACCAGCCAGGAGTTATGGACTATCTCATTAATTTTTTAATGTGTCAAAAATAGACTTCTAATAACTAGTAATAAATGAGGCTCAGTGAGTTTAGCAAGGTCACAATAAATAAAGTCAATATCTTAAATTCAATGATATTTCTATATACTAAGATAAACAACTGGAAAAAATTAATAAGCACTTTTTATTTCATATATGTATGAAATTTTGGTACTGAAGATGAAGCACTTTACCACTGAGTTGCTTCCCCAGTCCTTTTTATATTCTATTTGGTGACAGGGTCTTGCTCATTTGCTAAGGCTGGCCTCACACTTGCAATGCTCCTGCCTCAGCCTCCCACGTTGCTAGGATTACAGTATGCCACTGCACCCGGCTTTAAAAATCACATAAAAACATTAAAATATTTAATGGTACATTTAACAAAATATATTGGAGATGTCTATTAGTTATCTATTGCTATATCATCAGTTATCCCAAATTTAGTGGTTTAAAACAAGCATGTATTACCTCAGTTTCCATAGACCAGGCATTCAGGAGCAGCTTAATGGGTGGTTCTGGCTCAGAGGCTCTCATGAGGTTATGATCCCCATGTTAGCCTCAGCACCAGGCATCACATCAGCCATGGACTCTCCATAAGTTTGCCTACCACACAGCTACCATAAGTTTGCCTACCACACAGCTACCACACAGCTACCAATTCTCCCAGATAGGCTGGGAGAATTGGTAGCTGCCAGTCCTCCATATCTATTTGTTCTACATCCATGGAGTCAACCACTCACAGATCGAAAATATTCAGAAAATAAATTGCACTTCTACTGAGCATGTACAGACTTTTTTCTTGTCATTATTTCTAAACAATATAGCATAATATACTCACTCAGCATTTACACGGTTTTAGGTATTAGAAGTAAATCTAGAGATGACTTTAACTATATGGGAAGATGCTCATTGGCCCTATACAAATACTATATAACACCATTTTAAATAAGCGTCTTGAGCAACTTGGATCAGGCTGTCCAAGGGGATCCAGGAACCAGTCTCCGTGGATACAGAAAGACCACTGTAACCCAGGGTATTTTCCCACAAAAAACAAAAACAAGAATTATCTGAGCACAGCGTCCCAGTTTTGCTGAGGTTGAGAAACCCTGGGCCAAGCAAAGACTTAGACTTAGGACACAAAAGTCACCATACATTTAAAAAAAAAATTGATAAATTAGACTTCATCAAAATGAAAGACTTAGTCTGGCACAATGGTGCACACCTATAATCCCAGTGGCTTGAGAGGCTTAGACTGGAGGATTGCAAGTTAAAGGTCAGGGCTGAGGATGTGGCTCAGTGGTTAAGCGCCTCTGGTTTAATCCCCAGTACTAAAAAAAGAAAGAAAGAAAGAAAGAAAGAAAGAAAGAAAGAAAGAAAGAAAGAAAGAAAGAAAGAAAGAAAGAAATTCTGTTCTTTGAAAGATATCATTTTTTAAAAAGACAAAAAGGTAAGCCATAGATGGGTGAAACATTCGTAAAATACATATTGTTATATATTATAAAATCCAGAATATATAAAGATCTCTTACAACTCAATAATGAGAAAACAACCAATTTTTTAAATAAGTAAAATATTAGGGCAGATACTTCACCAAAAAATACAAATATGAATGGCCAATGAGTACATAAAAAGATTGTGTGTGTGTCACACACACACACACACACACACACACACACACACACACGGGGATTGAACCCAGGGGCATTCTACCACTGAGCTACTTCCTCACTGTCCCACCACCCCACTATGTTTTAAATTTTGAGACAGGGTCTTGTTAAATTGCCCAGAATGGCCTGGAACTTGTGATCCTCCTGCCTCAGTGTCCTGCGCTGTTGGATTTACAAGCATGCACCACCACACCTAGCCATAAAAAGATTCTTAACATCATTAGTCATTAGAGAATGCAAACTTAAAACACAATAAATATCAATATACATTCACTAGAATGGCCATAAATAAAAAAGTTCAGCTAGGAATAGAAAGCATACTTAAGCACTTGAAAGCAGAAAATTCTTTAAAATTTAAAGTTCTAAGACTATTCATTTGAAAAAGTTTACTGTATTAGTCCAATAAAATATTTAGGATCTATTTAGGGGTTATAGCATTTGTTCACCATGAAGATGACCTATTAGAGATCTTTAGAGGTGGTCAGAGAATTTGTGTAGGAAATAAAATCAATGAAGGGTCTTTTTGTCAGTTGGGATGTTTGAGGTTTAGAACCCGAGACAGTAGGTCACAGACACCCTCCACATCTGCTGATTAGGGAGGGACTGAACTCCTCAACATTAGGGGCCCCTCCATCTAGACCTCACGAGGCCCCATTGTTGGGAGTTGGGAGGCTCTTCATAATACCTCTGGGATTTCACTCTGTGCCCCATGCAGATTCTTACATGAATGCCCCTCTGACTGAGTCAGCGTGAGTGGCTGGCCCTTTGTTTCTTGCCACTACAAGCTTTTCACTAGAAAAGGGTCAAAGTTCTGGTTCATGACTAAGAGGTTAAGACTAGATTTAGGATTATGATCACAGAAACCATAATTCAACTTACTCCTAGAACCGTGTCTAACACATAGAGTATGTATTGGTCAAATAAATGAATGAAAACTGGGGTAGGAAAAAGATTATTCCTTGGCTTCGGGTGGCTCAAACAATATCATAAAGAATAGGGAAGTGGCTCACGTCAGCAACACATATTAAAATTGGAACAACCCAGAGATTAGCTACAGTCCCTGCGCAAGGGTAACATGCAAATTCATGAACCAGTCCATATTTTTAAAAAATAATAATAAAAATAAAAGAATGGGGAAGAATGTCTCCCTTGATCCACTCTGATCTCTGCAGTATCAGGCCCATTCTTCCCATCACCCATCACCATTCTGCTAAAAGAAAGACTTCCTGCTCTTTCCGTATCTTTCCACAAAAAGAATCTCCCTGACAGCAGTTATGCAATGAAAAAAAGAAGGAGGAGGAGGAGAAAGAGAAGGAGGAGGAAGAGGAGGATGAACCAGTTGTCTTTCTCAGGAATATTCCTTGCTTTCCCCTGGCTCTGATTTGGTTCAGAGACAACCCTAGACACCTGGCTGTAGACAGAGGGTGGACAATGTGGATTGACTGAAACCAATCTTAACTTACTTCTGGTGCTAGGGAGTGAGAAACACTGGCTCAGAGTATTACTGGCTGGTGCCATGGAATGGTCTTATTTTTGAGTGCCCCTAGTGATTCTGCCGTATGAAACAATAGGCCCTCCCCACCCATTAGATCAAGCTTGCACCCCAAGAAAGGCATTCCCCAGTGTTGCTGTTGATGATGGTGATGGTGACGACAGTGGTGAGAGTGAGAATGGAAGCAAAGACAGGGAAAAGCCTGCTCTGAGCCTTGACATGTGCTTCTAGACCCTTTCATCTTCCAGACAGGACTGTGAGGTGGGTCTGTTATTATCAGGCCCTCTCAAAGATGAGGACTCTGAGGGTCTAGAAAGTCATTTCTACAAACTCACTGTCCTCATAAGTAACAGAACAGAAGCACCCAGAAGCCTCCGACTCCAGTGTTCCACACTCCCTGTGCCTCTGTTTAAGCCTTCTGCTAAGTAATCCCTAGGTTAATAGCTTATCCTATTTCCATAGCCCTGGGATCTGGATTACTTCCAGTGTTTAGTTATTACCAATGAAGGTGCTATAAATATTTATGTACAAGCTTTTGTAATGCAGTCTTTTCCCTCGGGTAAATAATTAGAAGTGGAATAATATGCTAAGTGTATGTTTGACTTTTTAAGAAATCATCAAACTGTTTTTCCAAAGAAGTCATGCCGGGGGCTGGGGATGTGGCTCAAGTGGTAGCGTGCTCCCCTGGCATGCGTGCGCCGGGGTTCGATCCTCAGCACCACATACAAACAAAGATGTTGTGTCCGCCGAAAACTAAATAAATAAATATTAAAAAAAAAAGAAGTCATGCCATTTCATTATGCCATTTCATCACCACCAGCCTATATGAGAACTCTACTTGTCCCTCATCTTCCCCAACATTTGATATGATCAATATTTTCAATATTAGACATTCCAATAGATGTGTAGTGGCATCACTTTAAGTTTTAATTTGCATTTTCCTAACAACTAGGATATCAAGCTTTTCTTTCATGTTCTTATTAGCATCCATATATTTTCTTTGGTGAAGTGTCTGTTTAAATCATTGCCCATATTATTATTGGGTTGTTTGTTTTCTTAATGCTGAGTTCTAGTAGGAAAACAAGTCCCTTGCCAGATGTGTGATTCTTTTTTCCTCTCAGTTTGTGACTTATCACTTTTTTCTTGCTTTTTTTTTTATATATATATACAATACAGGATTTACTGGTGTATGTGAGATTAAGAGGGGGACAGTACTGTGGAAGCCCTCATGAGTGCAGGGCCTGCCACTTGCCCAGGGGACCACAATTGGGGATATATTTGACCCCACAGCCATAAGAAATGAGCCTCTTCTCAGTCACCATGTCTTCAAATTCATCAGCATTTAACTTGATAAAGCCCCACTTCTTTGAGATGTAAATCTTTCTGGCTACCAGGGAGAATTTGAAGCTGGCCCTGCATAGGGCCTCAATCACATGGTCCTTGTCCTGCAGTTTGGTGCAGATAGACATGGTGACTTGGCCAATGTGAACCCTGGCCACTGTGCTTTGGGGTTTCCCAAAGGCACCACGCATACCTGTCTGGAGCCAAGATTAGGAACATCATGAGATCAGAAATATGAACTTCTACAGAAAGTGCTGTCTCCAAGGTCCCTTAGGGCAACCCATACAAGCAACAGGCTAGGAGATTGCTGTCTGCAGCCACTGCACACTGGGCCACCACAAATAAAGTAACCCAGTCGGCTTAATTAGGTGCAGCATCTTCATTTTCTTAACAATATCTTCCGAAGAAAATTAAGTTTTAAATTTGATAAAATCAAATTGATTAATTTTTCTTTTATAGACAGTGCTGTTTTATTTCACCTATATTTTATCATTTTAGTGTCCAGGTCTTACCTATTTTGTATCAGATTTATCCTAACTATTTTATATTTTGATGCCATTAATTTTTTTAAAATTTCAATTTTAGATTGTTGCTGATAGGTAAAAAACATAATTGAGTTTTTATTTTGATTTATTTATTTTTATTTTTATTATTTTGAAGTGCTATGATTTAACCCAGGAACTCACACACACTAGCCAAAAGCTCTATCACTGAGCCACACCCCAGCCCCATAATTGACTTTTTTGTACATTTATCTTATAGCCTACATCCTTGCTAAACTCACTGATTCTAGTATTTGTGTGTGTGTGTGTGTGTGTGTGTGTGTGTGTGTGTGTGTACTCCATGGGATTTTCCACATAGGCAATCATGTGGTGTGTAAATAAAAGCAGTTTTAAGTCTTCCTTTGCAATCTTAGTTACCAATTATTTATTTATTTTATTGCACTAGCAATTTGTATGTTTGGAGTTGTCTTGCTCTTCACTGAAATATTGTTGTGGGGGGAAGACTTTTTCTCTGTGTTTTTCATTTTGTGTAGTTTCTATAATTTGCCTTCAAGTTCATGAATCTCTTCTGCAGTGTTTAATCTTTCATTATTTCTATCTATTGTATTTCTCATCTCAGACACTGTGTTTTTTCATCTTATCTCCAAAAAGTTTTCTTTGGGTCTTTTAAAAAATGTCCACGTCTCTACATAGTCAATCTTCTTTTTTTTTTCCTAGCTTATAATCAGTAGAAATATCATCATAATAACCATTTTAATGTTATTGCCTACTGATTTTACTATCAATGTCATTTCTGGAGCAGTGTCAATGGATTGATTAATTAATCTTATTTGTGGGTAGTGTCTTCTTGCTTCTTCACATTCCTGGTAACTATTGACTTAATACCCAACATTTGTGAATTTTAACTTGTTGGATCTTATTTATTTTTTATATTTCTCAAAAGAATCTTGAGTGTGTTCTGAGAAGTAATAAAGTTACTTGGAAACGATTTGATCTCTTCTTAGCTGGGACCAGAGTTGGATTTAGCAGAGGGTTAATTTTTCTCCACTACTCAGCCAAGACCCTTCTTAGTACTCTAATTGATTCCCCTTGAATTAAGAGGCTTTTTTCTCTAGCTATCAAAAGTCAGCTGTTTCTCACCCTGTGTGAGCTTGGAGCACTGTTCCCTCTTACTGTTTTGAGGGGTTCTTTCCCTAGCCTCAGGCAATCCTGGCTGATCAATACTCAGCTGATTAGTTGAAAGGAAGCTTCATATCTCCAGAGCTCTTTCTCTGCAGCTCTCATCTCTCCAACATTCTGCCCTACAAACTCTAGCCTCTTCGGTTTCTCCCTGACTCCCAGTCACACATCTTGTCAATTCAGAGAGACGGCACCACCTGAGTTCCCCTGCCTCTGGGCCATGGCCTGGGACCTTTCTCTAGGTGGTAAGTCACTCTTAGACATCACCTGGTTTTCCTTCCCTTCTCTCCGTGGCCACTGTTCATCATTGCCCAATATGAAATGTCTTGAGTGCCACTCCTTCAATCTGTTTTGTTTTGTTTTGTTTTCAGTTGTTTCAGGTGGGAGGATAAACCTCTTACTGGAGTAAGAAGCAGAAGTTGCTGGCATCAGCATTGGCATTAGGGTGGGTCAGGAAGTGTTAGAGTTGACTCTGAGCTGGAGCTGCAATATTTTTTTCTCCTTTATACCAGCTGTCACACCTGGCTCCACAGAAGGATCAGTGGTATCAGTCCTTCTGTGCTCTCAGGCTCTCAAGCAGTGGGTGCCAACCAGATCAGCAGTCAGGGTCAAGAGGTAACCAGCATGTCCTGTGGGAAGCCAGAGTGGGTATATCTCACTATAACTTTGTTAGCAGAATGATTCTCACTGAGGTTCCAACACTTCCACCTCCACCAGCATCCTCGCTGGAGTCAAGATGCCTTCCTCTGACAGCCCCGACGACTTCTCCAGTTACTGATCTCACCTGACCAGGGCCGGAGGGAAATTGGCACCTGCAGCCTCCTGGCTGGCAACATTAACCACTACCTAGAAACAACAAGAAAAACTTCCATTTCTTTTGAGCAGTTACCATTTGCCAGGCTGAGAGTTGCCTGTTTGGGTCTAGAAGAGAGAAAATGGCTTGCCCAAGATGACACAACAGGGAAAGGGAAGAATCTGGTGTCTGGTGGATGGCCTGCCAAGAATGAGTCCTGAGAACTTTCTCAGTCTCTTCTGCCATTTTGACCAGGGCTCGCGACTCTGTTTCAGGCTTGTGTCTTCTTCTGAGCCTCAAGCCCTATCCCAAATCTGCTGAGTTCTGAGAAGCAGGGTGATAGGTAAATCATAAACAGATTGAGGTTCAAATCCTGTTTCTGTGTGATCCTGAAAGAATCTCTTCATTCTTGCTGAGTCAGAAGAATCACTTCTACAGAATGGGGTAATAGTATTATTTCAGGGAATTGATGTGAAGATTAAATGAGATAATTTTTGCAGGGAAGGAGTACTGGGGATTGAACTCAGGGGCACTCTACCACTGAGCCACATCCCCAGCCCTATTTTGTATTCTCTTTAGAGACAGGGTCTCACTAGGTTGCTTAACATCTCACTTTTGCTGCCGCTGGCTTTGAACTTGAAATCCTCCCAATCCTCAACCTCCCAAGCCGATGGGATTATAGGCCTGGGCCAAGGCACCCAGCATGAGATAATATTTTTTTATGTGGTTCCGGAATCAAACCCAGTGCCTCACTCATGCTAGGCAAGTGCTCTACCACTGAGCCACAATCCCCAGCCCGAGATAATATTTTAAAGTACTTATTTTGACACAAGTGTTAAATACTTGGTAGCAAGAGTAAGACTTCTAATTTCCAATCCGATGTATAAGGAGTTGGGAAGTTGTCACTCTGCCCTAACCACAAATAAAAAGTGGAACACACTGAAAAATCAACAACTCTTCCAGAGCCATCAGAGAAATGAGGTCACAGGGAAAATTATTGTCTTAAAAAGTGAAGAACAGTTAGATACAGAGAACCAGGACTTACTGGAATGGGAACAAGCAGAAATCTCCACTGGAACCAGTACTGGGTTAGGGAAACCTAATCTATCGTTGAAGACTTGCTGGAGGTTCAGTGTGGGAAAATCTGAGAATTAGAAGCTCCAAGAAGATCCTGTTATGAGAGGGTCAACTGTTTGTGAATTTTATCTTTGGAATCTCTGGTAGGTCCTTACAGTGAATGTCAGAGAATGATCCTCTCCTGCTTCCAGCAAGGGGAATGAGAAGAATGATCATTTTGAAATATGCCAGAGCACCCTGTTCTTCATAACAAGACTTACTCTCCAGAGAAACTATTTTATCAGATCAGAATTTTCTGGGGTTTTACCAGAATCTAACTTGACCTGGGGGAAGGGAAAAAGCCAACCCTAGCCCCCTCTAGTCATCTTGTCCCACAAGGGGAGGGGGAAACTGAGAAGCACTGGGGGAGCTCACAACCAAGGCTCCCCAAAGGACTGAGTTTCCCCCCACTCGCACCTAACCACTGCATCACTGAAAGCCTATTTTAATTGGAATTCCTTTTACCAAATATGTCATGCGCAGCTTTTTTGAAAAACAACAACAAAATTCCAAACTAAAGACAAAAATCAGTTTGAAGAAACAGCAAGAATCACAACAAAAGCCAGATATGACAGGATGCTAGAAGTTTTCTCCTGGGAATTTAAAACAACTATTGGAATATACTAAGGGCTCTAATGCAAAAAATTAGACACCATGCAAGAACAAATGAGCAATGTAAGCAGAGAGATAGACATTCAAGAAAGAATCCAAAAGAAATGAGATCCAAACTCTAATAGAAATGAAGAGAATCCCTGATAGGCTCCTGAGCAAACTGGACACAGCTGAGGGAAGAATCTCCAGACTGAGGATCTGTCGGGAGAAACTTTCAAAACTGAAATGCAAACAGGAGAAAGACTGAAAGAGAGAGAGAGAGAGAGAGAGAGAGAGAGAGAGAGAGAGAGAGAGAGAGAGAGAGAATATCCAAGAACTGTGGAACAACTACAGAAGGTATCCCATAGGCAAGATGAGAATATCTAAAGGAAAAGAAAGAGCGAGCAGAAATATTTGAAGCAGTGATAATTGAGAATTTCACAAAATTAATCCCAGACACCAAACCACAGATCCAGGAAGCTCAGAGATCACCAAGCAGGATTAATGCCAAAACCCAAACAAAACTATACACATCCATATCATATTCACACGGCATAAATTAGAGGTAAAGAAAATATCTTGAAAGAAAGCAGGGGATGGGGGAAGGGGTTATACTTTCACAGGAGCAAAGATAAGCACTACACCTGATATCCCAGAAACCAAGACAGCAAGAAGAGAGTGAAGTGACATATTTAAAGTATTAAGAATAAAACCCCACAAACCTAGTATTCTGTATCCTGCAAGTTTTCCTTCAAAAGTGATGGAGAAGTAAAAAAATTCTCAGACAAATAAAAATGAGGACATTTGTTGCTAGTAGACCTGTCTTGCAAGAAATGTATAAAGAAGTTGTTCAGAGAGACAGAAAATGATAGAAGTTGGAAAGTCAGATCAACAAAAGGAGAGGAAAAACAGTAAAGAAGAAATAAGTTAAAAAAAAATAACTTTTATTTTTATTGATCTTTTTTAATTGACAAATAAGTTGTTTTTTGTTTTTTTTTAAACCAAGGATTGAGCCCAGGGGCACTTAACCACTGAGCCAAACCCTCAGCACTTTTAAATTTATTTATTGGGCTGGGGATGTGGCTCAAGCGGTAGTGCGCTCGCCTGGCATGCGTGCGACCCTGGTTCGATCCTCAGCACCACATACCAACAAAGATGTTGTGTCCGCCAAGAACTGAAAAATAAATATTAAGAAAAAAATAAATAAATTTATTTATTTATTTATTTAAATTTTGAGACCGGGTCTTGCTAAGTTGCTTAGGTCTTTAATGAGTTGCTGAGACTGGCTTTGAACTTATGATCCTCCTGCCTCAGCCTCCTGAGTCGCTGTGCCGCAGCTCCTGGTTCAATATGGTGTTTTGAAGTGTACATATACATTGTAGAATGATCAGATTCAGCCAGTTAAATACACTGCCACACATAGTTACCATTTTTGTGGTGAGAGTGCTCTGCATCCATTCTCTACATTTTTCAGAATTACAATATAACATCATTATCTATAGTAACTTGGTTGTATAATAGATCTCTTGAAGTTCATTCCTCCTATCTAACTGTAATTTAAAATGTGGATTTCTTCACAAATTTGCATGTTATCCTTGCTCAGGGTCCATGCTAATCTTCTCTGTATATTTTAATTTTAGTGTATGTGTTGTGGAAATGAGAAAATTTTACAGGATACCAAATGCTGATTTTTAAAGTGGTTTTTTTTTTTTTCCCTCAACACTAAATATTTCACTTCATTCTCTTCTTGCTTGGTTTCTAAGAAGTTGATGTAATTCTCATTTTTGCTCCTCTATAGGTAAGTTCAATTTCAAGTTCTGCCACTGGGCTGCACCTCTCTATTCCCATAAGCAAGTTTTTGGGTTTGGAGGGGGTTTTGGGGGTGGGTGGGAGGGGGGTTTGGAGGTTACTAGGGATCAAATCCAGAGCCCTGTGGACACTATGCAAGCCCTCTACCACTGAACTACATCCCAGCCCTATAGGTAAGTGTTTATTTCTCTGCTTTCTTTCACAATTTTGTTTTTCTCGTTCTTAATTGATCCAACATAACATCCAAAATAATAATAGCAAAAAATTTATAATTATAGCTTATATAATAAAACAAGGGACAGGAGTGAGGAATTAGGAATATTTTCTTATAGTAGTTTCTCCTTTTCCACAGGGGATATGTTCCAAGACCTCCAGTGGAAGCCTGATGCTGAGGCACTGGTATTGAATCCTATATATAAGCACCAGAATACTGTGACAGATGATTTGATAACTGAGATGACCACCAAGTGACTAATGGGAGGGTAGCATATACTACGTAAACATACTGGACAAAGGAATGATTAATCTTGCAGCTGAAGCAGGACAGGATGAGATATCATCATGCTACTCAGAAGAGGACGCAATTTAAAAATTATGAGTTGTTTATATCTGGAATTGTCTAATGTTTTTGGACTGTAGTTGACAGCATAGAACTAATACAGCAGATAGCAAAGCCATGAATAAGGAGTGACTACTGAATTAAGAAGTAGAATAGTGTCATTTTAAAGTGATCTTGTATTAATTGTACTGTCACACGCTGCATATGATATTTCAGTCACTAACAGACCAATTATATGATGGTGATCCCATAAGATTATATTGACTAGTGATGTTATGATGTCATGCTGTCTTAGCTTGTATAACAGTGTACACAACCCTAAAGTTGCCAACAACACATTTCTCAGAACCCATCCTTACTATTAAGTGGTTATTATGGTGTATACATGTTGCAAATTTTAGGGCAATCATTTTCTAAAAAGTAAAATAACTTCATATGCTAAGAAAGGACAGAAAATTGAGTCATATCAAGTGTCCAATTAAGACCACATAACATGAGTAAGGATAGATAAGTGTTGAAAACAAAAAGAAAGAATAAAAATATAAAATCAATGAATAGTAACAAACATGGAATGTACAAATCAAATTGTATCAATCACTTTAAACATCAATAGTCAAATTAAAACCCAGAATTTTTATTAAATTGTTAATTTTATTATTAATTAAACAGAATTTTTATAAATTAATAAACAAATTTAAGAAGAGATGGTCAGAGTAGATCAAAGAACAAGATCCAATTTTATCTTGTCCACATGAAACCCACTTTAAATATAAAGACATACAATAGATTAAAAGTAAAGAGCTAACACTAATCAGGTTAACACTTAAAAGAAAGTGGGAGTAGCTATGTTAATTTCAGAGTAAACTTTAAAGCAAGGAAAGTAACAGAGATTAAAAGTGGCATTACATAGTGAAGAAAGGTCAGTTCTCCAAGAAAACAACCATCTCTAAAGTATATATGCCTAACAACACAACATCAAAATGTAAGAGGTAAAAAATGTCAGCATTATAAGGAGAAATAGATGAACCCACCTAGTTGGAGGCGTCAACATCTATTTCAGAAATGGGCAGATCCAGCAAATCAGAACATAAGTGAGGATAGTTCAATCAACAGCACTATAAATCAACTGGCTATAATTGGTGTAGGCAGAATACTCCAGCCAACAACAGCAGAATACACATTCTGCTCAAGTTCTCGTGGAACAATCAATAAGACAAACCACATTCTGGGCCATAAAACATAGCTAACAAATTTAAAATAATAGAAATCATACCAAAATGTCTGCTCTTAGACCTCAGTGGAATTAAACTAAGACAGCAACAACAGAAGATAGTTGGAAAATACTTGTAGATTTTTTTTTAAAGAGAGAGAGAGAGAATTTTTTTAATATTTATTTATTTTTTAGTTTTTGGCGGGCACAACATCTTTGTTTGTATGTGGTGCTGAGGATAGAACTCGGGCCGCACGTCTGCCAAGCAAGCCCGCTACTGCTTGAGCCACATCCCCAGCTCCAATACTTGTAGATTTAACAACACATTTCTAAATACCATTTGGATCAAAGAAGAAATCTCAAGAGAAATTTTAAAATGGTTTATTTGGTGGTGCTGGGGAACCACCCCAGGGCCTTGCTCATGCTAGGCAAGCACAGTACCACTGAGCCATATCCCTAGCCCTTAAAAATGTTTTGAACTAAATAAATTGAAAATATAATTTATCAACATAGGGCAGCCACCGCCCTGCTCCACTCCTTGGACTGCTCAGGCTCCAGCTCTCCAATCTAACCAGGTTATTGCATTTTCCCAACTGTCACTGCTTTAAAAATCTCGGCATACCTTGAGTTGAAGTCCACCTTTTGTTACAAGAACAGAAGAAAGTTAAGGGCCTCTTTAATCATTTCCACGGGTACCAGATAAATAATCTCAAGGTGGAACCGATCATTTGGTGAGAGAATGAGAGCCAGATTTAAACCGAGACAGTCCAAGTAGGTACCTCCAATGTTTTAGAGTGGATACCTGTGTGGAACAAGGTGAGGACTCAATGACCTCTTCTGACTCCTTCCCATTGTTAAGATTGTGGGGGATCCTAAAATTTTCCATAGTTCTTAGAACTGAGATCCTTCGCCTATAGATTATTCCAAAATTCTTATTCTGAGATGATTTGATGGGGGTTAGATCATTGGGGATTGCAACCAGGGGCACTTAACCCTGAGCTACATCCCCAGCCCTTTTTATATTTTGAGACAGGTACTTGCTAAGTTGCTTAAGGTCTTGCTAACTTGCTAAGGCTGGCTTTGAATTTATGATCCTCCTGCCTCAGCCTCCCAGGTCACTGGGATTACAGGCCTGTGCTGCCACACCTGGGGAGATGATTTGATTTTAATGTTCTGGGAGTCTTAGGTTTTATAAGTGCTACTAAATGTGATGAGGTATTAAAAAATTACTAACTAGAGCCTGGGGTTGAGGCTCAGTGGTAGAGTGTTCACCTAGCGTGCATGAGGCACTGGGTTCGATCCTCAGCACCAAATTAAAATAAAATATATTGTGTCCACCTAAAACTAAAACATAAATATAAAAAAAAATTACTACCTAGGCATATGGCCCAAATTACTTAAGAAGAGAAGGAACTACCTTTGATGGGGAAATGCTTTGATAAAGACTTTAAGCAGAGACCCACCAAGAGCCAGGGATAGATAAAGCCTTGGGCCCCAAGGAGCAAATTAGGGGGCAGGAGTGAGAGGTTAAGGTGGGGGATGTGGGGCCACACATCCCATTGTACCATCTGGACAGTGATAGACTTCATAGGATGTGATTCTTCTCTGGAACATTCCAAAACTTCTGCTCAGCCTACTCTCAAGAATGCTTGGAGGAAATAATTTTATTTTATTATATTTTTTAAAATATGAAATCTAAGAGATAGTTTCATCATATTCAGGTCAGTGTGGTTCACAGAAAAGTCAGCATGTTTTGCTGGAAACAGAGATTACAGGGGTAAGGATGAGCTACCAGGGATTTAGCAGGCTTTCTCTGGGAGAAAGAGGTGGTACAGATCATATGGCACCTGGGCACTCCATTCACATGGGAGTCTTTGTGAGTGGCCTTCTCTAGAGAAGCAGAATAATCAACCTAAGCAACTGCACATGACAGGGATGGACCCCAAAGCATTAGAGGAAATTTCACCTCCATCTGAAGGGACAGGGAAATCTCCACCCTCCTAGCTAACATTACCCCCTAGCTAACATTAGGGCTCTGTTCTTTTTAGGTTCTGTGTTCAAGGTCCTAAGAGCCTAGGTTTCTATGACTCTACATTTTACTGACTCCAGGAATCCAGAGTTTTATAATTCTAAAGCAAGCACTACCACCACAGCCAATGTCATTGTGTGTCCCACATTCCAGGCACAGATGCGGGGTACCTTGTATGTTCTGTTTCCATTAAGCCCTACGAGATACACACTATTGTTCACGGCCGCTGGTAGATGTGGAAACTGAGGACCAGAGAGTTCAGTCATTAGTCCAGGACTGAGGCAGCAGGACAGAAGCCTACAGACCTGACAGTAGAGCCTCTTTCCTCTACTGTGACATCTCAAGAAGCATCTCCTTCCCTGCTTGGTACTCATAGCCCCTTTGCCTGCGAACTGCTTTTTCTCCAGCGGAGGCCCCAAGGGCTGGAAGGCAGACCTGAGGCCTTGCATCTTGTGTTGAGATGTGTTGAGTCACACTGAGTTGTGCTGTGTTGTGTGATGTTTTAATAGGTTGGATTGTGTTGAAGGTATTCGTCTCCAATGAACTGTGAACCACCTGATTCAACCCTGTTAGTCCAGCTCTCCGTCCAGGGACTGGCACATCGTGGATGTTTAAAGAAACATTTATTGTATGAGTGACTCATGGGCCAAATGGGCTCAGGGAGTGAGCTGTGGTGTCTGTGTACCCCTAAGTCATCACCCTGAGATTGCATTCTGGGGACGCTGGGGAGGTTGGCCTACTCTGGGAGGCACCTAAGCAAGTGGAGCCAAGCCAGAGTTTATCCCGAAGCTGGGAGCCAGGAGCAGGAGAGACCTGAATCCCAGGTCAGGAACAGATGATAACTGAAGTCAAAAGGAAGAGCCTGAGGGTAGCCTTGAAAGATGGACACTAGGCACAGTGAGAAAAATAGCCCAGATGCCCTCAGGTGTCTGTGATTCATCTTTACCAGTAGCCATAAAAGAAAAGTGGTCAAGGACATAAATGTGCTTAGAGATAGGTTTCCTCAGTTCTCTGTCTTATAACCTCTTATTTTCAGGATCAGGGCCCCATCTGACATGGCCTAGGGTAGGATCTCATCCCTAGGGCTGGACTTTGCCCTGGTTCCCAGGTATGGGTTGGGGTCCTGCTGTGGACCTTCCAAATCCCTAGACACAGTCTTAGCTGCAACTGACTCTGTTCAAGTCGAAAGCGCAGAAGTTCCTGACTGCCTCAGTTTCCCTTTGACCTTGATCCTTGAAAACATCGAGCTACCCAAGTGGGACCAGCTCTATAGCCTCGCTGCCCCACTCCCTCCTCGGCTCCTACGCTGAGAGGTGCTCATACTTACTGGCTGCTCTGCCTGGCTTCCCTTCTCCAGCTCATTCCCCAACCAACTTCCAAACCCAACCACATCCCCTGATGGCTGCTCATTGCCTAAGACAGAAAGTTCAAGTTCCTGCGTGCAGTATGCATGGCCCTTGTGGTTTGCTCCTGCTGACCTCTCAGCCTCCACGCCTTCTGATCCCTTGAACCTTACTTGTGCTCTAGCCATTGCAAACCACTGTCTCACACCTCTCTGCCTTTGCCCTTTTTATTCTCTGTGTGGCATGATCTCCTTAGATTCCTACTCATTCTTCAAGAATCAACCTTCCACTGGTAACACCCTGGTTTTATAACATTCTATGCATAAGTCTATGGTGATAATAATTACATTGCATTGGTTGTTCCCCACCCAACTGTGAACTTCATGCAAAGTCATGAAGTCTGGCTCTTCCCCTGTGTCTGGCTCATAGTCCCTGTATATCAAAGGAAGGAAGGGAAAAAAAATGAATGAGTGAATGAGACAGGGGCATCTGGTGACAGTGCAGGGACTGGGAGTTGAAGTGGGCAAAGGACCCTGACGAAAGAGAAGAACAGAACAAACATGAAGACACAAAGAACTGGCTCCAAGGGGAAGGTACGGAAGCTGCCCATGAGCTTCTAACCCCAGCTCTCTGCAGGGATCCATCCTGTACCTGAGCTGTGTGCTCTGAAATCCCCGGAATCCTTGTCATTTCCTCATGTTTGTTGTTTTTGCTACCCTGTGAGGAAATGCTCCAGGACCCTGCCCTTGGGAAGAGCTGCTCAAGTCTTACACAAGACTCTTGTCTTCTTTGTAGGCTGGTGGTGGAAGGTGGGCTGACGCTCACTGTGACCTTAGGTGCCAGGACCCTCCTGACAGGGGGCAAGGCCTGGGAGTTGACCAGGCAAGTCCTGAGCCAGGACGGGAGAAGATATTAGGCCTATGGGTATGTGTATATGGGGGAGAAAGGGGACCAGGAAGCCATAGGGCCTGGAGGCTGGACGGCTGGGCCCTGATGCTGCTATTTGAGCCCCTTGGGTGGATTTCCTGCCCCAACCCTCTTGCACTTAGCCACATTCCCAATGGCAGGGGAGCTGAGGGACCCAGGACTGATCAAAAGCTTTGGGGGAGAGGGATGGATCTGGAACTCGATTCACCAAACCTCCAAGGTCCAACATAGGACCTGAGACAAGATGGAAGTGTTCAAAAATGGAAGGAAGGAAGGAAGGAAGGATGGAAGGAAGGAAGGAACGAACGAAGGAAGGAACGAAGGAAGGAACGAAGGAACGAAGGAAGGCTGGCTAGCTGCTGGAGCCAGACCACAGGGAAGAAGCATCTCCAGGGGCAGCCCTGGTAGTATATGTAGCCATCAGAGTGGGGGGACTGCCCTGGAGAGGAGGGGAAGGCTGAGGGTCAGAGTTTCCTCTCCCCATTCCTCCTCTTCCCAGGCTCTCTGCTCAGATCTTGAGGTCTGGGCAAGGCGTCTGGGTGGGGCCTATCCCTTCTTAGACACGCCCCCCTCCCACCATGGTTTTCATACCTGATGGGTATCAGGATTTGCTAAGAAGCCTCAAACAACGAAGATTTCTGGGTCTCACCTGAGACTTACTGACTCAGAATATTGCTGGGTTGATCACAGAATGGGATTATTTTAAAATGCCCCAGGCCAGGCCTGGTGACACATGCTTTTCATCCCAGTTGCTCTGGAGGCTAAAACAAGAGGATGGAAAGTTTGAGGTCAGCCTCTGCAAATTAGCAAGAGCCTATCTCAAAAATAAAAAAAAAAATGAAAAAGGCTGGAGATATAGGTCAGGGATAGACCATCCCTGAGTTCAAGCCTCAGTACCAAAAGTAAATACATAAATAAAGTTCTCCGGGTGATTCCGCCATATTGACAGAGACTCCCCACCTACTAGATCCCCAGCATGGCATTCCCAGCCCAATTGAGATCTGGCCCCAATGTCCATGTGCAGCCTTGTGTTTACCCCTTACCCCAAACTTGCAGCCTCGTGAAACTGCTCCATATTCTTCTCACACATGCAGGCTTTCTCAAGGTCAAGTCTTGGTACAAGTTCATCTTTCTATCTGCCCACCTTCTCTATCCAGGGAACTTCTGCACATCCTGCAAGGCCTAGCTAAAACTCCACTTCTGGGAAGACTTCCCCACCCTTCTTCCATCCAACCATTCACTTCTACATGTGCAGACAGATGCCTTCATCCTCACGGCACCCCTGTGAGGTCTGTTCTGTTATTATCAGGCCCATCTTACAAATGAGGACACTGAAGCCCACAGAGGTGAATCACTTGCCCTAGGTTTCGCTGGTCATTGGGAGAGCCGGGACCTAACCAGGCAGCACTCCACATATCCACTGGGCTGTCTTACAGATGGGGACACTGAGGCCCAGGGAAATCATTAGCCCACATTCATCATTCTCATAAGTAGCAAAGTCATTATTTGCATTCAGGAACCTCTGACTCCCCAGGCTGTACACTCCCAGATGGCCCCTGTTTAAACCTACTAAGTAATCCCTGGGTCAAGGCCCCATTCTTGAGCTATCCGAACGCCCTTCCTCTCTCCCCACAAGCCCCCGGAGACTTGCCTTCTCCTCTTCCCGGCCTGCTTCCCCTCTGACCTCACTCCCTACCCATCCTGCCCCACCTTGAGTTCCCTGGCAGGAAAGCCCGCCAGGCCCTCACTGAGGTCACAACATCCCTGGCCGGCAGGGATCCAGTCACACTTGCAAGCCTTTCCCGTCATTTCCCTACCCAGCGTTCCAGACGGGGCTGGCTGAGGCACTGGAGGGAAAGCCTCCTTCCTGGGCCTCAGTTTCTCCATTGCTAAGATAGAGAGTGGCTTTGCCTGGACGCCTGCCAGGGTGTCCAGAGAGGACCCTCTGATGAGATAACCGGCAAGGCTGTGTAAACGCTGGTGGTCCAGCCCTGAGCAACTCACTCTTGGGCCACGGATAGAAGGGTGGGGTCTCAAATCAGCAAGGAAGCCTGACACCCTGGAAGGTTACCTTACCTCCTTGCACCTCAATGGGGTCCCATCTAAAGAATGGGAATCACAAGAGCACCTTCAGCAGACGTTCATTCTGAGAACTGAGTGCAACAGGGAACTCCATGCAGCTGAGTGGTGTCTCGCGCCGGGGAATGTCTCCACAAGAGAATGGTAGCAAGTGTCCAGTGACAGGCCCTGCCTCTTTCTGTAGAATCACAGCTATAGAATCACGTACCTTTGTGGAAACTCCCATCAGAAAACCCGTACTTTCCAAAGTGGGACCCCAGTCCAGCCATCCTGCCTGCTGAGAATAATGCTAACTATCATCCATCTGGGTGACAGCAGGTTTTCAAAATTGCGTCGTAAACATAGATATTCTTTAACTCAAAAAAGTTGGCGGAGCTCTTTACCACTCTCTCTCTCTCATCCAGTCCTTCACAAAGCCTGAGAAGGAGTGTTCATGGGCTTTGATTCTGGGCTGAACGGAGCTTATCGGAGCTTATCTCCAGCTCTGCTGCTTACTTGCTAGTTTTTCTTGGGCAAGTTATTTCCCTTCTCTGGACCGTAATTTGCCTCATCTAAATCAACATCATGCTTCCAACCTTTAAGGGTTCCTGTGAGAATCACAGATCTCAGGCATAGAGGAAGTACACAATAGACCTTAAAACCCTGTTACCCTTATTTTCTAGATGGAGAGACTGAGGTTCAGAAAAGTTCCATTACTTGCTACAAAGCCAGGAAGAAGCAGGTGGTCTCTGTGTCCAGGAGCCCTGCTTGCACACAGGAATATGTCCCCCAGTTCATGAGTTTTGGGGACCACAAGGACAAAGCTCAATCTTAGGGTCCTGCTTGACCTGCTTCTTGTTACAACTCTCATTAGACAGATGGGGACACTGAGGCCCAGGGAAATCATTAGCCCAGACTCAGCAAAAGGTCATTCATAGTAAGTCAGAGTGTACAGGGGTCAGAGCAAGATGGGCATGGTGGGTAAGGACACAAGACAGGAAAGCAGTATACTTATCCCAATAGACAGTAACCTTATGCCTGCAGCCAGTAGTATGGCTGTCAGTGTCATGCTTTGCTATTCCAGACTAAATCCATGGGCATCACACTGCTTGGGTCTTGCTGATGTAAAAAGACCGCCTAGAATTATTATATTCTCCCTAGAATTCGGCTCTGGACAACTTTGAATCTTCTCTCTGAAAAAGATAATAATTAGATACCATTTCTCACCAATCCAACTGACAAAGACTAAAAAGGTAAACCATACCCACTATCGATCAGAGGATTACAAAAGGGCAAATCCCTTTATAGTTGGTAGAAGAGGTATAAGATATATTACTCCCCTCCTTTTTTTTTAAAGAGCCATTTGGCACAGTCTTAAAAATGCACTTGTCTTTTGATCTGGAATCCCTCTCCTACAAGGATTTGTATTGAATCCTACAAGGATTTGTATTGAATTCTTAGTACAGGTATGTCATTCACAGAGTGTTTATAATTTCCTCTAGATAAAAACCACCTAAAGTATTCATGGGTAAGGGATTGGTTCAATCCACGATGAACTATCAGTCAATCATTAAAAATTGTGTTGGAAAAATATTACTTGTAAGGAAATGTTCATTGTAGAGACAAAGTAATTTAAATCCAGGATGATTTGCACTGATACAACCAGGCTAGATTGGCTTTCACATTGAGGCTTGAACTCTTGGGACGCTCCCTCTTGGAACTCAGCCGCCATGCTGTTAGGAAGCCCAGGCTGTCCTGCCGGAGATGGAGGAGGATGGCTCAGTCATGCATTTGCTGAATTCGGTTGCATGAGTGACCATGGTTCACATCATGTAAAGCACAACTTCCCAGTCAATCCACAGAATTATGAGAGATAATAAATCATGGCCAGGCCACCAAGCTTGGGGGGGGGTGGTTATTCTACAGCATGTGTAGCCGAAAGGCTCTGTTGTTTTCATGACCTAGATTTTCACAGTGCATACAGGTCTTTCATGCAGAGGCACCTGTGCATGGGGGTAAGCTTTATTTTGAGCTCCTGAAGGCAGAGGCCTGAATGACCCCATCTAATTGAGCCTCTACCACTGACCAGACACCATGCAGCTTTCACAAACACCAGCATAAACTAGGTGTTTAATAATTATTTATTGAATAAGTAAATTAATATCTTTGTTAGTACATATTGTAGCCTTGTGAGGTAAGGATTGTTACTCAACTGATATCCATTCATGACAGACAAATGCAGATATTATGAAAGAAGAAAATAATAATCACCCCTAATTCTAGCTAATTTCCGTTAATATTTAGCGTATGTCTATAGAAATCCAAATTCATGAAACACAGGCATTTTCTTTTGGGAATGTGACGGTTTTATAACCAGTTTTTTTTTCCATTTGAAAATATCGTGACTTTCTTTCCATGCCAATCAGTGATCATACTTGATCATACTTCTCCACTCAACAACATTTTTAATAAGTGCACGTGTGTGTGCTTGAGTGACATCAGGAATCACTCTCCCTTTCTCCACCCCGTTCCCACACAGAGGGTTTCTGACAGCCTTGTCTGTGGCAGTCTGGGAGGTTACCTGTGGCAACACTTTCCTTAGGAAGCTGAAGAGACTGAAGTCATCCAGTTAAACTGTAACAAAGCCCGGAGTTCGGCAAACTCATCCTCTGAGTCTAGAACTCTTCAGCCCCGAGTGCTTTCTCTTTCTTACCAGCTACAGTGCCGTGGATTTGGAGCATCAACCACAAGCCTCTATAAAATTAATGCTCCAAGCCTTTTGTGTATGGAAAAGGAAGGTCCCTAGGTGCTCTCAACAGGTTCTCTCCTTAGAAGTATGAGTCAGTTCCAGCACAAAGGTTGAGTCATGCAGCTCCTCTATGATGAATATGCATGTGACTGCCAGGTGGCATTCAGGTGGGGGCTGAGGGAGTGGATTGGTGACCCGGATGGACACTGGCTAAAGAGTGGCTGCTCCCCTGGAGAGTGAGCTATGTGCATTCTTCCTATCCGGATTGCTACATGATGGATTCTAGAAGTGAAGAGGCCCAGGTTTCATAAAAAAATTTGGTTTGCTAACAAATTCCTCCCTCACTGTCATGAGGGAGTTAAGCAAGTGGCTTGACTTCTCCATGCCTCAGTTTCTTCAACTGTGGATGTGTGTGGTCTTGCCTTCAGTAAAAGGTGTGGGGAAGACCCAGCAAATGTTGTGTGGGAAGATGTTTTGTCCAGTTAAAAGGTTATATCAGTCTAAAGGGTGCTGACATTTCACTTCTCTGGAGAAATTTGGTTCTCAGAACAGAACAGAAGAGCCAAGCCCAGCTGTTTGTTTTCCCATCAGTTCCTGGACTTCTCAGAGTCTCTCCAGTCTCCTTGCTATTCCTCCACCCTCGGGGCATCAAGTTAATTCTTCACATCACGTTTTATGGAATCCTACTGTGCACTATGTCCAGGGCCAAAGCACTGAATCCTTCCCAATGCTCCCCTACAAGTTCAAGGGCTGTGTGTGTGTGTGTGTGTGTGTGTGTGTGTGTGTTTTACTGGGATGAAGCCTGGGGTATTCCACCATTCCCTCCACATCCCTGGCCTTTTAAAATTTTGAGCCCATGTTGGCCTTGAACTTCCATCCTTCTGCCTTAGCCTCTTGAGTAGCAGGGATTGCTGGCAGATACCATAGCACTCAGCCAAGTTCAAGACTATTGTGGTCCTATTTTACAGAGAGAAAACTGAGGCCCACAGGGAATAAGAAACTTATCAGAGATGACACCACTCGCAGGGGGAAGCTGGACCATAAACCAAACTTCTAGACTTTTCCAGCATTCTATCCTTTCTGTGGACTTGAGGAAGAAAACCTCTGGGGGCTGTACTAGATCTTCTCTTCCCAACCTTAGGGACCGCCCCCCCCCCCAAATAATACACTGAGAGTATTACACTGTGCCCACAACCCTAAAGTAAATCAGGCTTTGAGGATGTAAACACTGGAAATAATAATAGTTATCATTTTCAAGTATTTACCACATGCCAGCCACTCAGTAGACATTGTTTCCCTTTATATTCACAATCTGTGAGGTGAATATTGATATTATACCCATATGCCAGTTGGGGAAATTGAGAATCAGGTTAGGGAAATACCCAAAGATCCATAGCTGGCAGGTCAGTCTCCAAAAGCAGAACTCTGCCCACCACAAACCTCTCTCACCTTCTCCTTCATTCATTCTTTGGTTTACTCATGTACTAAACATTTATGGTTTATTTCCTATGTCAAATTACTTGCTGGATAGAGGGAAGACTGAAATGCCCAAGTCCCTGCCTTGGAAAGGTCATTATCTAAGGGGAAGATAAGGTTCAAATAATTGTAATCTAAGTGATAAGAGCCAAGCCAGGTAAGCTGCTCGCAGCAGTGCTGGGCTGGCTGAACAGCTTGGCCAGTCAGTCTTTATTTTGTGTAAGCAAGGTATTAAAACTCACACTTACTACCTGCATGATTTAGGGCAAATAACTTTACTTCCCCAAGAACTTTCATTTTCTTCTTTAGAAAAAAGAGAGGGGAAAAAAACCCCTCATCTCCCAGAGTTCCTGTGGGGGTTAAATTAACTGAAATAGCATGCATTCATATTACAAATATATGCAGAGACTCAGAATGTATTAGGTACTGTTTCTGGTGTTGGGGATGCTGGAGGGAGCAGACATTCCCTTGGAACCTCAACAAAAGAATTTCCCGGTAGGATTGAATCCAGGTTTGCTTAACCACCAAACTACATCCCCAGTCCTTTTATTTTTTATTTTGAGACAAGGTCTCAAGTTGCTAAGGCTGGCTTTGAATTTGCAATCCTCCTGCTTCAGTCTCCTGAGTTGCTGGTATGTGCCACCATGCCCAACAAAATAATTGGTTTTGATTGAAGTAAAATATACACAGAGAAAAAGTGCAAAAATCAGAAGTGTTAACAGCTTAATAATTTTTCACAAACAGACTCTGCCTGCATAACCAGCAAGCTGATTAAGAAACACTACCACAGGGTCAGGAATGGGGTGTGGCAAGAGAGGCGCTTGTCTCCCAGGTAAGATTCAAGGCAGGGGGAGGAGTGCCCGAAATTCAGTTGTCAAGATAAATAATCATCTTTAATGTTATATTTTTGAAGAGTAAAAATTAATGCAAAAAAATCATGACAAAACATCAAAATTTTAAATAAAAATAGGATTAGTAACCATGTGCTACTGAGTCATCTTACAGCTTGGGGCAAAAGGAAATCACCAGAACTGCTGATCTGGTCTCCACCTGCCTAGCCCTGATTACCAGTTCCCCTCATGGCCAAGACCCTTCCTTCCAGGGAACTGATTCTCCAGACTTCTAGAGTCCCGCACATGTTTTGCCTGTTTTTGAACTTTATATACATGCAATCATTATTTAAAGGCCACCCTTTACAGGTGGCCTCAACACCTCAATGTGATGTCTATGAGATCAGCCATGTTGGTGTGTGCTATGGAAAGATGTTTAAGGGAGGGTGTGCTTGGCAGCTGTGCAGTTTAGAGACCAAGGCAGTGGCAGTGGAGAGGATGATTGAGCAGTGACTCTATCCTAGAGAAAGGGTTGTGAGAATGCAGAGAAGCGGACAGAGTTCAATAGTAAGTATTCTGAGAGAGCAGAATCCACAGGGTTGACTGGATACTGGGAATGAGGGGGAGAGAGGAGTCAGGATGATATCAGACCTCTGGCTAGTGCAGTTTGCAAGGGCTACCCCCCCCCCCCAGGTGGGAGACTAGGAGAGCAGGGGGAGAGATGATGAGTTTAGATTAAGCATGGCGAGTGCGAGGTACCTGTGGGACATGCAGAGTGCTGTCCTGAAGGCAACTGAACAGACAAGCCTGGTGCTCAGGGGACAGAGGAGGAGGGATGTTCTCCCAGTATCCCTCAGTACCAATGAGCAGGTAGTGGCACCGATTGGCAGGGAGGGGCACGCAGAAGGAAGGGATGCCGCTTAGCTTTCTGGGAGCAGGTGTGCAAATCAGATTGAAAATACTGAGCACACCAAACTGTCCCGCTTGGCCCAGCAGGCTCTCCTGGAGCCCAATGCCACATTTACCTGCAGTCCCGGAGGGTCTGAATTGCAAAACATTATGCGGATTAGGGGATCTCCTGCCCCAGCCCCTGCCAGCACCCCCTCCCCCCGCCCCCCATGCCTCATTTGCAGCTGACTCAGCAAAGCCTTTTCTTCGGGCTGCCAGGGACGCTTGCCTTTAAAGGCAAAAGAGACTTTTCCGGGCTCGCCTTACTCACTCCTGGCTCCAGAGCCACTAAGACCCGCCCTGCCCAGCACGGCCCCACCCCTCAGCCCCGGGCCCTTTGCGTGCCCTCAGACACGCACCAGACGCCCACCCGCATCAGCCTGTGCACCTGGCACCTCCCCGCCAATCCCGGGGAGCTTTTTTTCTTCCCCACTGGCCAGGGTTGGAACTACTTGGAATCAACCCAGAAAAGCCCGAGTTCTTTCCAGGACTGAAATCACTTCCAGAAAACAAAGCTACCAGTGTGGGCACCGGCTGGAGAGGGGGGCAGTAAGCCTCTCCAAAGCGAATACTGGGGCTCCAGCAGCTCTTCCCACCCACTTTTAGGACATCATATAGAGTAAACGTATAGGGAGGATGAGATTCCCTCGGGTCCCTTCTCTGCTCAGAAACTCTCTATGGCTCCCTACTGCCCAAGGAAGAAAGTCCTAACTCCTATACCTGGCATTTGGGAGCCTCTGTGACCCGACCTCTTCAGACTCTTCTTCCCTCCCTATCTTCATCTCTTCTCTCTCCCAGGTTCCTGGGAGCCAGCCATTTCACAAGGGGCTTGCTAAATCTTCTCGCTTTCCCTCCAGGCATCTGTCCATGCTCCCCTCCCCTGCACCAAGCCTGCCCAGCTCAGATGCAACTTCCTCAGGCCTCCTCTGGTGCTCTCCACCTAGATGGAGTCAAATTCTGTTTCCAAGGACTCAGTCACTGAAAACACAAACCAGTCCACCTGAGAATCTAACCTCTGATCCAGTGTCAATAGCTTTTGGTGAATTTGCCTCTAAACTGTAGCCTCCAGGGGCCATCAAACATTTACAGAGAGAGGACACCAAGGAGTGAAATTTCAAGTGGGTAATGGGGGTCTGTGTTTGGGCAGGTATGGTGGGGTGGGGTAAAAAGGTAAAGCTGCTTTTCTGGCTACTCTGCTTTGATGTCAAGTGCCACGCCGATGATGGCATGGGGGTTTGACTGAACTGCTGACATCAAGAATTAGTAGTTTTATTAATAGTAAAAACCTTTACACATATCTGTTTTGTTTTTTTTCTCAAGCTGACTTGGGAAGGGGTTGTTGTGCCCATTTTATAGGCTCAGAGAACTGTACTCATGAATGTCTGGCAAGTAAATAGCAGAACTGGGATTTCGAAATCCAATTCTGACTCCACCATGAATCTCTGGCAAAAATTCTCTTGTCCCTTCAACAATCATTCTCTGCCATCTTTGCATCAGTTCTTCCCTCTGCAAACAGTAGCCTTTCCCATAATCCACCTAGAGAACTCATATTCAGCCTTCTAAACTCTGCTCGGTATGACCTCCCCTACTCCGTCTTCTTCCCACGGGGTGTTCCTGTGCAACTTATCCTGTGAACTTGAATTGGAACTGTTGCTGCTCATCCTCCCTTTTGCTGCCCATCTAGTCTGGGGCTCCATGAGGCAGCAGTGGACATTCATATCTCTGTCCCTGGGAAAGTGAGCTGCACAGGGCTGGTCTGGAGAGGGAAAAAGTAGTTGCTTAGAGAGCATGATCCAGGGGCTAAGGGTGGCAAACCCAGAAGACTGGATGGGCAAAACAGGGAACCAGGGAGAGACTTTGAGCAGGGAGGTAGCAAAATCCAAAAGATACTGAAGAGAAGGCTGCAAGGTTAGCAGAACGGACTGGAGTGGAAGGGAAGCTAGAGACAGGAAGACCATTCATCCATTCACTCATTTTGTCCTCTGCTCACTCACCTTGTGCCTCAGTTACAGGCACTGTCCTCAAGTTGCTCACATTCTGGGAGAGACAGTCAGAGGACAACAGCAAACTGAAAAACACCCAGGAATAAAGGAGAGAAAGGCCACTTTTCAGAGCAGGACCCATTCCTGGGGCACTCTATGGTCTGCTGAGGTGGAGGGAAGGCTTCCCAGGCAGAGGACACAACCTGAGCAAAGGTATGGATGTGAGGTGCTGGTGCTAGGAGTGAGGCTGAGCCTGTAAACCGGGTGTCCTGAAGAAGGACCTTGATGGCCAGGATGGGCCTCTCTCCCTCCATGACAATGTCAGATATGTGAGTAGGAATAACAGGGTCCAGGATTGGAGAAGATAAAGATGCTGTAGACACTGGGAAGTAGGGAGGAGGAGGAGTGGTGGAAGGTGGTGTTAGTAAGACTTAGTGCCCTCTATAGGCTTGAAGAGAGAGGAGGGATATGGTTCCACACTTTCCAGGTTTAGTGGTAAGAGGCTATAGAAATTGGAGCCATGGGCAGGGGAATGCCCAGAAGGGCTTCATGCCCAATCAGAGTGCCCCTTCAGCCAGCATTGGACACACTGCCCAGAGAACTCCAGGGGTCATTTCAGCCTTCCCATTTCTAACAGGACTAATCCCATCATGACCCCTCGGCACAGGGAAAAGGACCTGAGGCTAACCCCGGACTTTGGTCTGAACTTTGGAGTGGCGGTTTTTCCCTACACTGTGTCTCAAGAAAGACTCTGGTCTGGAAGAGGAAATAAGTGAACTCAGATGACAATACCAGCGGCAGTAGTAAATGTGGTCTGACTGTGTTTCATCACATGCTAAGCACTTTCATCACATGCTAAGCACTTCATGAGCTCATCTCAAGGAAACTGTTAACTCTGTCGAGAACACACAAACTGTTATGAATTTAATTTTACCCATAAGAAAACCGTGGCTCACAGACCAGGAGCTTGCCGAGGATCAGGCTAGCCTAGCATACAGATGAGCTGGCTCGATGCCGAGGTATCCTATGTCCTTAACCATTCAGTTACCCTGCCTTTCATGCACTTCACACTTAGGTGTCACTATAGATACACCTGAACTGTCAGAAGTAGAGAAGAGGTCAAAGAGGTGATTTAAAGTCACTTTTCATATAAGAAGTGGGCATGGATTTCCAGGCAGAGGGCCCGGATGGTGCAAAATAGATGCTTGGCTTGGGAGCAGGAATGTTGGGGATGGAAAAGAGGAAGGGAAATCTCAATCCCTGAGCAAGACCTCCCTCAGTCCAATAAATACTTAAATACCACGATCCACGTAACAGACGCGGCTCAAAATATTCTACAAATATTAACTCGTCTAATGTTCATAACAACCCCAGAAAGTGATGATGCTATTATTATCGTAAGTTTACCAAAGTTAACCTGTTGCAGAATGAAGAATCCAAAGTCCTAGCTTTTACGCGATACCCTACGTGGTTCCCAGTTTGTTTTACAGCCGGGTACCAGCTCCACCATTTTGCGAGAGGCTGCTAAGGCTCAGAGAGGTGTGCGCACTTGCGCGGGATCACACAGCAAGCGTCCCCTGGGGTCCCAGCGCACTCCGCACGCGGTAGACTGGCAACCACAGAGAGGCGGCAGCCAGGAGCCCTCCACCCCTCCCCCCGCTCCTCGCCACCTCCCTTGGAGCCCCGCCCCGGACGTGCTCTACCCCAGGCCCCGCCCCAGGCTCTGCCCACACACCCCCGACACACCAGCGTGGCCAGCCAATGGCTGGGGTCCTATAAACAGTGGGGTCCGGGAGCTCTGGTGCTAGAGGCAAGAGGCTAGAGATAGCCGGCAACCGTGCAGATCGCGGCTGGGGGTCCGGGAGTTAGTGTGCCAGAGATCGAGAGGTCAACCGACGGGAGTCGGAGTCAGGGTCGGAACAGAGCCTGAGCCGGAGAGCGCCGCCCGCCCGCTTGTTGCCGCCCGCGCATCCAGCGCTGCTAGAGCCACCAGCGCAGCGCGGCCATGGATCCCAGCAGCAAGGTGAGTAGCGCGCCGCGAGCCCTCCACGCCCGGAACAAAGGCGACCCCTGCGGACCCTTCCGCCGGCCCGGGCCTCCCGGATCGCCTGGCCGTGCTGTGCGCCCGGGGCCGGCGGCGCGCCTCTCTGAGCCTGGCTCCGCGCGGGTTCAGGACGTAGCGCCTTGCCGGGGCTAGGGGTGCGGTGGGGATGGGTTCCGGTTCTAGCAAGCGGGAAGGCGCAACGTGCGTATTTGGCGCCCGCGCCGAGTCACCAGCTTCCTTCCGGGGGCGCCGCGCCGTCCACGCGGCCCGGCGGGGGCCCGGGACACAGGGCCCTGGCGCAGCACGTCGCGCACGACCTCGGCGGCGGCGGCCCTGCGCCGGCTCCTCCCGGTGCGGGGGAGGGGGCCCGAGCGCGCCGCCCATTGGCTGAGCGAGCCGAGCCCCCAGCCCGGCCCCGGCCCCGGCTTAGAGCCCGCGGGACCCGCCCGCGCTCCTGGCGGGATCCTGGCCGCCGCTCCCCTCGCCCGGGTGCTGCGCTCGGTGAACGGCTTGGCCGGGGCGGTTTTCCCGGCCTCCCGCGGTCCGCGCGGCAGCCTCCCGAGATGCCCCGGCGGAGGGCACTTCCTTCAGGCCCGTGATCGGGCGCGGGAGGTGCTGGTCCCGGGTCTCAGACGAACAGCCGGTTTCCGAGACGCTTTTTATCTGGACAGTGTGGGCCCCAAAGCGGGTACCTAGTCCTGGGGAGATAGATGTACTCTGATGAGGCGCCGTCCCGGCCGGGCAGGGAGAGCTCTCCGGGGGCCCCCGCGAGCCCGGGGCTGGGATAGGGCCCCAGGCGGGAGCTGAGCGGGAAGGGCGCCTTCCATGGGATGAAGGACAGGGACTCCCTGCCCTGAAGGTTGTGAGATGGGGCAAACTGTCTCTCGTTGGAATCTCCGTAACTTATCCACACTCACGCTCACTCTTTGCATCTGTGAACAAGGTGGTCCTGCAGGGAATCTCTGTGACTGCCCCAAGGCGGTTCCTTTTCAACAAGTGGTTATTAAACCCCTCTGTGTGTAGGGCATTGTTTCTTTGCTCCTTCCCTTCCTCCTTGTCTAGAATATTTCAGGTCATTTTTTTTCTTTTAAAATATTTCCTTTTACCTACTTGATTTTTCAAATGAAGGGTCAAGAATACCCTTTGTTTTTACCTGGGACGTGCAGGTTTGGGACTGAACCCAAACTACCCTTTCTCTATGCTGTGGAGGTATCCGAAGGGACCCAGCTGGGTGACACCAGGCTGTACCCTCGCCTGGAAAAGGCCTCCCCAGTACATAGCTGTTGAATCCAGAGGGACTTGCTTCATCCTGCCTTGGCCTTAAGGCTTGAACGGAGACCTGAGTAAGTTCCTTCTTTGAGGCTCCCAACTTGCATGGCTGAGCCACAGTGGTGGGGTGTAACTAAAATATAAAAGAGGTGATTTTAACCAGGGACAAGTCCTGAGATCCCAGAAGTCCAAGTAATTGCTGTGTTATCTTAGAGCTCTGGTAGGACACTTAACTTCTCGGGGCCTCTGTTCCTCCACATGAGAGACAGGGATAACTTTTGTTACTTCCTCAAAGAAAAGAACTGTCTTATCAGTATGTGATGCCAGACCTCGGTATTTATTTGAGTGAATAAGTGAGTATTCTGAGTGGAGACAGAAGAGTAGAGGGGAAAATCAACAGCCGCTTCCAGTTTACTGGGATCTGGGCAAAAATGCTTTTCCTTGTCTCTGGCCATTTATCCGTGCTGAGGTTCTTCTCTGGCCTGGAGCTCAGAGAAGGGAAGTAACTTTCCTGAAGTGGCTGAGCTGGATTTGAACCCAGGCTGATCAGCAGGGCTTGTGTTTCTGTCTCTCCAATTCCAAATGGAAGAGAGAATTCTAACTTCAAAGGCAGCCTTCACAGCATCTGGTCTAAATGCAGTTGGCAGGTGGGTGCTTTTCCAGAGTTTCCACTGTCCACTGGGTGGATCATCGGAGCACCTCCTGCCCAGTGCTTCATTTGCATTTATAAATTCATATACATTATCTGCCTACATAAAATAGAAATCTCAAAAGACAAATACAAGGTAGCAATGATAGTCAATTTTTTTTCCTAAATTCTCTATGATCATCTTGTATACTCTGGAGACTGCTGATTTGATTTCTACCACAGCCTTTTGGAGCCACATGTTAAACTGAGACCTGGCATGGTTGTATCCTTTGCCGGGTGTGTCTGGCTTTAAGCCTTAGTTCGGCTATGTTCCTCTTCATCTCCTCAGAACTGGGAATTGACTCAGCTGACTTCCCCATGCTCCTATGTGCTCCGAAGTGCTCCTCTGCAGCTCGAAGTAATGAGCTTAACTGAGTAGGAAGTAGGGTGAAATCGTCTGGCTAGCCAGGGCTTCACCCACCGTCCCTCCTGGGTCACAGGCAGGAGTGAGCCCTGTCCTGGGATGTCTCACCTCACCCTTTGTGAAGAACTTGTAGCTAGTCTGGTCTATTCCCATCTATGCCCTCTCTTTTACTGACCAGTCTGACCTCTACACAAAGGAGGCATCAGAAATCTGCAGGGTTCCTTGGCCCCTGGTGGTAGGAAGAACATTGGTATTTGAATCCTGCAGATGTGGTTTTGCATCCCAGGGTAGCTTAGTTATCTCACCCGCAGAATGATGTCATTTTTATAGCATTAGAATATCTATATGAATTCAGGAGGATAAATGTGGGTGTCTGTCCCCATACGTGTTCCATAAATGTTCCTTGCTTCCTTGGACTCCCATGATGTACTCTGCTTGCCTGGGTCCCAGATAACATATACTCGGCCCTCGGATTCTATGCAGAAGCCTGGCAGTGTGAGTTTTTTGGATGCCTGGCTCACGGTTATTACTTAGGTAAAACATTAAAGCTCCGACTGTCAGTTCTACCAGAGGGGATTTGTCAGGAAGCTGGTTTGCAGAGATGGCACATGGGCGTGAGTAGTAGCTAGTGTGGCTCCCTCCCTGTCTTGCCTTAGTCTTCTTTGTTCCCACCTTCGTGCCTGAATCTGAGTCAGTCTTGGGGAGTTCAGAAAGGGAGATAATATCCTTTATCTCCTGGATCCTTACAGCTGCCCTGTGAAGGGGATATGAAGTCATGGGGACCTCAGGGTCCAATGAAAAATGACTTTGCCAAGGTCACACACTGAACATCCCATCCTAAAAACACGCTGTCATTCTTTCCAGTATCATATAAGCGAATGAGAAAGTCAAGCAGGAAGAGACGCAGCAGCCCGTGGCTTAGCCCTCCACTTGACAGAAGGGAAAACTGAGGCTGGAGAAGGGAAAAGTCTTAAGATAAGGCTATCACAAAAAATTTGAGGCATTCTGTGGGTTTGGGAGAAAGCATGCTTTCTTCTCCGTATTCCACTGCATTCTGTGCCATCTTCACTCATCCCAAATGAGCAGAAATCCCCAGGCTTTAGGACTTTCCAAGCCTTTTCTGGGTGCAGTGGCAGACTGGAAGTTGGATTAGATGTAACCTGACAACTGAAACCCTTCTGTAAATGGAAACAAAACAAAGCTGTGACCTTGGAGAAGTGGCTTTCCTTGGGCCTTGGTTTCCCTCTCTGTAAAATGAAGGGTTTGCCACCCCTGGTGGAGCCCAGCTTCATGCCCTCAATTAGGTGGTGGCTATTTTAAGTGGAAAGACCCCTTCCAGAGCCAGTTTGGCATTGCAGTGTAAACAGCCCCAAGATGATCCTTGTTCGGTGCTGAGCCGTCCAGTCTACTTACCCCAGAGCTGGGTCAGCCCTAAATCCCCCATAATCAGCTTGTGACTTCAGGGAACTCAGCTTTGCCCAGTACCTCCTGGTCACAGGGTGTAGAACTCAGGCCTCTGCTCTGGCACCGAGGGTACAGGCATCTAGTTTTCTCTCTCTGTCAAACTGGCAGAACTGGGGAGGCCTAGAACAAAGGGGAAAGTGTGCAGCATTGGCGTGGGTCCTGTAACCTCCACCCCCACCTTATTCTAGGGCATAGAGGTGACAAAGCCATTCAGTCTGGTAACCAATGTCCCCAGGATGGCAGAGGCCAGGAAGGCTCCTGGCTGGAAACATGGGCTCAGAGAGGCTGTGTCCAGGCTGGCAGGCCCAGCCTTGGCCACCAAAACAAACCTCCAATTGTTACCTCCCTCCAGGGGAGGGGTGGAGTAGAGCCCCAGGCTGTCATCCAGCCACCAGGCCTTGGAAGTAGCTGAGGAGTAAACATTGGGGTTTTGTGGTAACTGAAATCGGGCTCCTGGGCCTTAAACCTGGAGAGGAAAAAGGTAGGGTTCACCCCTTCACCATTTTGCTGGCTCTTGCCTCCCCTATGCCCCCACAACCTGGAAAGGGAGAGAGCTCTTGCCCGACTCCAGTTGGTGGCACCTTTGGCTGCTGAAGACTCTGCAGGACAGAACATCTGCCCAAATTGCTTAGGCCAGAGCTTACCTCTCCCTGCCCTGGAGTTGGGCGTGGGAAGGAAAAGTCTGAGACAGAAACAGCTCTACCATTTGACCTTAGGGCGGGCACATGTCTTGTGGGAGCTGTGTCCTCAGCCCTAATGGAGATAATGACCCCCTCTGTGGGCCAGCAGCTTTGAAGCTCACTAGGAGTGTGGGGCCCGTGCCGCAGTCTTGAGGAGCAGTCTTGAGGAGCCTCAGTCTTGAGGAGCGGCTGAGGAGCATAGATCTGCTTTCATAGAAGAGCCAGAGCCCCAGGTGGGCCAGATGACTGGCTGTAAAGCCCTCTGCTGGAGGAAGAGGGGGACTCTCTTGGGTTGGGGGTGGGGGGCGGGAGCAGTCCAGCTAAAACCGCCTCCCTGCACTTCTTGAACACCAGGCTCCCCCTGGTGTATAATAGCTCAGAGCCACTTTCACAGCTGTGCAAAGCCACCCCAGGGTCCTGGCACCAGGTGTCCATACTACTCTGGGCTCACCTCCCTGCCTTTCATACTTGGGTACTGCCCGTGGCATGGCCAGAAGCAGCACTGGCATGGTGGCCGTGTCCATCATGTTGCTGGAACTGATCATGAAATCCACCCCAGTAGTCATAACTTGAATCATCGCCATCTACGGCATGGTGGCAGTAACCCTCAGCATCAACTCTGAATGGCTGCATTCTACAGGAATTTCCTCCAGCCAGGCTCTGACTTGCGAGTGAATCTGCATGGCATAGCAGCTGGCTTTGCCAAAGCAGCCCTGGCTGTTTGTGGGCATGGCCACCATCCTCATTGTCGCCCAGGTGCTCAGCCTCTGCAGTCTCAGCATCACCCTTGTCCTTGTAGCCCTCGACAAGCCCACCAGCCGCAGAATATGACGTTCTTCTCATCCTAGAATGATGTGCCTGGCACATATATGTGTACCTGCCCCTCAGTAGTTGATCTTGGAAGTTCACAGTGGCCTAGTCTTATGGTCTCTTGTCCCCACCAGCTCCATGCCATGGAGCTAGGTCCGCCTCTCACCCATCCAGACCCCTGACAGGTGAGAATGCCCTTGCTCACCCAGAGTGCTCCCTGCAGTCAGAGTGTCATTTTTCCCCCTACTGGATGTTATTTGTAAAAGTTGACCTATTCATACATCTGTGGAACAGCTCTCCATCTCCTAGCCACATAAAGCCTTCAGTACTGGGCATCATGGCCTGTGCCCGTAATCCCAGTGACACAGGAGGCTGAGGCAGAAGGATTATTAGTTCATCAAGACACTGTCTTCAAATAAAATAAAAATGACTGGGGATGTAGCTCAGTGGTAGAGCACCCCCTAGATCCAATCCCCAGGACTTCAAAAGAACGAAAACAAAAGACCCTTCAGATAGAGTGCTCTATTGTGGAATTACCATTTGCTCCACGACTTCTGGAGGGCAGTGCGCTGGGCCTGCCAGGCCCTGGCACTTGAGCTATTCTCAAAAAGTTTTTAGATGTGACTGGGGAAAAAAAAAATTGGATCTCTCTCTCTCTCTCTCTCTCTCTCTCTCTCTCTCTCTCTCTCTCAGTATTTATTTTTTAGTTGTAGTTGGACACGATATCTTTATTTATTTATTTTTATGTGGTGCTGAGGATTGAACTCAGGGCCTCACATGTGCTAGGCAAGTGCTCTACCACTGATCCAGGATCCCAGCCCTCTCTCTTTTTTTAATACAGAAATAATGAAGCCAACTAAAGAGAAGCATAAGAAGTAAAAAGATAAATGTGTTCTTTCTCCAAGTTGTGACCGTTTGATGCTTACGCGCAGAGACCTCTTTGTGAATGTGTAAATGTGTGTTCATATGTGTGATGTTTGTGTAATTGATTCATACTTTCTACGTGTTCTGTGTGGCACCATCCAGTTCACCAACCCAAGCCTTAGAGAAATGTTTGCAGTGTTTCTCTCTGTACATATAATAGTTACCATGGTACAAAAGTTCAGTAACTATTTATTCCTTACACAAAATTACATTCTATACGTTATACCTTGATTTTTTTTTCTTTTAATAATCTACCCTGGGTCTCTTTTCATGGCAAGTACATACAGATGTGTTGCATTTTTTCCAACAGCTGCATAATATTCCATTACAGACAAGTTCCACCGTGATTAAGAAATAGCATCCCCATACTTTCTTCATACCACTCACCACCTGATATATTACATGTATTTATTTTCTGCCCCAGCCTTCAACTAAAATATCAAGTTCCATAGTCAGGGATTTGATTTAATTTATTGCTTAGTCCCCACTGACCAGGAGGGATAGTGTTGGGAGCATGCATTCAGGTATAATCTTTACTTAATAATATAATTAGAAGAACCTGTCTCATGGGGGACTGAAGCCTTAAAGGAAAGAATATTTTTTTTAAATCACAAATCGGAGGAACTGGGCCTTAAACTTATTTTCTGAGAGTGACAATGACATTTGTAATGCCCAGTCTTATCAAGTTAATATTGTCTTAGTTGAACTGGTGCCCATCTCACTGCTGAATGTATACCCTCTTCAGGAGTGTCAGCTTCTCCAGGGTCCAATTCTAGACCCAAGGTTCAAGCATACAGCACAGGGAACAAGTTGTTTGCATTTAAGGATACTTACCCTTTTAGTTATTTAGGGAGGATAATGTGTTTAGGCCTAAAAGGTTTCAATAGTTCTTTTGTTTTTTGAGTTCATGTATTGGATTTGCTCCTAACCCCTCAGGGAACCTGGGGCTTAAAGCAGAGATTGATAAACTTTTTGCAAAGGGCCAGATAGTAAAAATATTGTCAGCTTTATGAGCCAAATAGTCTCTGTCTGCCTCAACCACTCAACTGTGCCATCAAAGCATAAAAATAACTCCAAACAGCAGATACACAAATAAGTATGGCTATGTTCCAATAAAACTTTAGTAATAGTCTGAAATTTGAATTGAAATTTTCACTTACCACAAAATGTTGCTCCCCACCCCCAATACACACACAGTTTTAGGAATCCAATCCCCCACCTTAGCTAGCAGGCTGATTTTGGCCCAGGGGCCACAGTTTATCAAACTTGGCTTAGAACAGAATCTAGCAAAGTGGCCAAAAGTTTCCCGAGGTTGATCTGAGGCTGTCTTGGTTCAGACGGACAAGGCGTAGAGAGTGGCTGGAATGGAATTTGACCTACATAGCAAGTGCCAGGTAGAAACCTTGTTTCCTTCAGGGGCCAGTACCCGGAAGCAGGGTGGGGGTCCAGGGAGGACCTTAGCAGGAAGGACATAAAATCAGGCATCAGAGATCCCTCCAATTTGAAAGTCCACCTAGCATACTTTTTCCTCTTAGAGTCTCCCATTTTCTCTGTGAGGGGACAGCAATCCCCCTGCTGAACAGAGCAAAGAATATTCATGGTGGTTCAATCAGGATATGAGTAGCCCCTGGCAGTGTGCCATTGCTGGCTCCTCCCCTCCCTGCTTTAGAGATTGATGGGCACCTTCTACCTTCAGGGCCACTGTGGGGTGCCCAGAGGCTCAGTCATGCAAGTCCTAACATCACTAGAAGGCTCAAAGGCAATGGTTTCAGGAGGAGTCAGTGCCTGAGGTCACCTGAAGGTCAGGCTTCTGAGGTTAGCCCATCTCTCTTCTTGACAAGCCTTTGGGCTGGAAAGGGTCACAGGGTGAAACTCTATAAACTAAGAGCTCCAGTCCTAGCCCTGGCTTTTGTTTGCTGAGTATCCTGGGAGCTTGTCCCCAGACTTTAGGTTCCCTATCCATCAAGTGAGGGTGATACAATAGTCTGCAATTTCTTAGGCTTCTTTCTTTTTTAATGCCCAGAACTTTGTTCAAATGGAATCTTAGAAAAGAAATGTTCAGAAAATGAAAAGGGAGCTGTCTTGGATCAGGTGAACCCCTGCCACACCCCTTCCCACCCCACTTAGAGTTGTGAACCAAGTGCTTAGAAAGCCAGGTGTCCAATGCTTCTTGCACCTTGGGAAATTGCAGGAAGCTGTGGGAGGATGAGGTGGATGATGAGGTGGAGTGACGTCTGGATGTTGCTGGATTAGGACCCGCCTCCCTCAGGGCACACCCTGTCTCTTGAGCAGGCAGTGCCTCGTGCACTCCCTCTGCCAATATTGACTGAGAGCCTGCTGTAGGGCAAGCCCGGGGCCAGGCTGCTATGCCCAGGAAGGGCACTACAGGCAGGGGTCAAAAGGCCACTGTGAGTTTAGCAAGTTATGCAACATGGCCAGGGCTACCCACCCTCCCAGTTTGTGGGAGGAGAGGTTCTTGAAGCTAATACCTCATCAGTGACTTCTGGGAGAGGGAGAGCTTTCAGTGGGCCTCAGACCCCCAGAATCAGAACAGGGGGGATTAGGAGTGGGGACATGAGATAACCTTCTGTATGCTGGAGGCTGAGTTGAGGCATTTGGTGAACTGAGGGGGGCGGGGGGGGCGGTCAGGATTTGAACTCTTTCTGCCTTCAAAGGTCTCTTCTCTACAGCCATGTGGGCTTGGAGTGGAGGATTCAGGCAGATGCCATTAGCTTGTTTCCACCTCTCAGAGCTCTTGAGTTCCAGCACTCACAGGGATTTGATGAACAGTTAAGTTGGCTGAGTTACAGTGAGCACCATTTTGGCAAAACAGATACACAAAGATAGTTTTGCCCCAAAACTAAATTGATAAAGTGGCGGATCTTGTGTTTTACAGTTGTTCTCTGCCATTCCCTACCCAGGGTACTCTGGTTGCAGAGATGAAAAACCCAGGTTCCATTCTTAAATCACAATGGCAGATAGGTATTGAGGGCACAATAAGGACAAAGGTCTCAAAGAGCATGGAATATTCTAGAAGATAGCTCTGTCCTCAGAGAATGCTGGGGGTCTCAGTCTCTGGGTTCTGCCTTGCTCCCCCACCCCTAAAAAAGTTTTCCACAAGAAAGCCACAGTTGTGGGGTTTGTATCCCCTCTCTAAGTCCTCACCATTATATGAGCTTGACACCCAAATAAATACATGCTGAATAAATGGACTTCATTTCTACGCTTCAGTTTTAGTCATGGGCTAGCAGGGACACATGGGCCAGTGGTGGCCCGATTGAGATGACTTCCTGTCCTTCCCTAATTCAGAAAACACTTGCTGAAGGAACTCCACTCTGCTCCACAATGGCACCAATACAGAATTCAATAGCAGCCCCTCAAGAAAGGAACATTATTCCCATTTCCCAGGTGAGATATCCAAGGTCCAGAGGCAGGGCAAGAAGTAGTTCACTGAAATTGAGCCAGAGTCCCCTGATTCCAGGTCCAGCCATCATTAAGCTGAGTGTGGTGGGAGCAGGGGTATGTGACTGGGCTCAGTGCTGTGTGCCTACCAAGGAACAGGGACCCCGTTCCACACTTGCAACTCACATGTTGCCAGTCCGAGCATCTGTTTCTTAATCTGGCTGTATCGGCCCCCATTTCTCCCCCTGCACATACTGTTCTGTCTACCAGGAATGTAGTCTTGCCTTTGTTTCCTACTTGGCAGACTCTGCTTGTCCTTCATGGTCTAACTCCAGTGTCACCTCCTCGGAACTCATCTTTTGATTAGAAGTCTCTCCCTACAGGGCTCTGTCAGTTCCTCATACCACCCCTGTTAAAGCCTGGACCACACACTAGCCTCATGTCTTCATCTGTCTCCCCGCTGGCCCTCCAATGACCTACTGGCCCTTTCCTTACGTCAGGATGAGGGCCTGTTTGATTCCAGGCCCCAGTCCTAGCACAGGGCCTGGAGCACGGGTCACTGAGTATTTTAGTGAATTCTAATGCAGCAGCCTACCTGGATGGATATGGCCATACTCCAGGGCCTGGTAGGCAGGTTTTCTAAAGTGGAGTTTGACCTTGACCTGCCAATGACAAAGTCCTGCAGAGGGTTTGTCCTTGCCTCCCACCAGTCCTTAGTGCCAATTGAGCAGCTGCTCCACTGGGATCCAAGAGTGACTTCAGAAGCCCAAGGACCCTTGGAACATTAGAGCTGGGATTCAATAAAACAAGGCCTATAGTAATAACAATAAGTGCCTCAGGCAGGCTGTGAGTCTTTCATTTATGCTTCATCAGCATGACTTTTGCCAGAACCATGGTTCATCTGCATTGTTTTTCTTTTAGTATTTCTATTTAAATTGCTTTGTTCCAAATAATAGGAAATCATAGGGCATGTAAAAAATTACTTTGCATAGGTAATCCATTCACATGGTTCAGAATTCAAAATGTTCGAAAGGGTATAAATTGAAGTCTCCCTTTCACCAAGTCCCTGGCCACCTGGGTCCTCTGAGGCATAATATTACCCTTCATATGCATTCTTTGAAGTAAATATGAATAGTCCCTAGCCCCACCAACTTTGGTGGGTTTTGTTTGTTTGTTTACACAAAAGGTAGCGTCTAACACTTCTCTGAAGCCTGCTTTTTTAACACTTCATTTGAAGAGTGTCCTAAACAGTACATAAAGAGCTTTATTCTTGTGTATTCCACGCCACAAATCTGCCACATCTCATTAGATCACAGATTTGCATTGCTGGTTTTATTTCCATTTCAATTTGCAGTAGAACAATACATATCTTCCCTACCATAAGTATCACACCCAGTCACTGTTGAGTCATCCTAGTGATACCACCTCATCACAGCCTCTTCAATACCAGTGGTCACCTGAGGACCTGAGTTTAACCCTATCTTGACTGGGTCCCACCAAAGGTTTGTCACATGCTCATTGCCCATTCAACTGGCAGCCCTGAGTCTAAAGGCTTCCTAGGAAGTTGAGAGAAGATAGACTTCGGGGTACAGTGCCAGAGATTGTGTGTGAAATTGCCTTTTAGTTGGGCTATTAAAGACAAGATTTAGAAGGAATGAGACGGCTCATGGCAGGAGGAAAGCTCCCTGCATGTCAGAAGTCAACCAAGGAGGGGAGACAGACAGTGGAAGGAAGGCCCGTGTTCTGATGTGTTGTGGGCTCCAAGCTGTGCACTTGGGCAGTAAAGCCTCCTTCCTCTTTCTCAGTCTCTTATATGAGAACCGTGGCTTTTGCAATCCTTGCCCTGTAGACTTCTAGTGAATGAAAGAAAAAATACTAGGAACCTGTCTGCTTAGCAGCTATGCCCCATGTTATCTGTGGTGATCTTGAAGCAAGAAGGAAGCCCAGAGACTTCCTGTGGGGAAACTATGGTACAGAGACCCCCAGCAAGGCCATGGCTGGGCTGAGACTATCCTCCACTATCATGGAGTTTTCTCCAGACTATCCTGTGGCCCAAGATGCCAAGCTTCCCTTCCCCACCTGCAGTGCCAGCCCTGGGTGGTGTAGGCATGGTGACAGGTGGGAGCCAGCCATTTCTTTGGCATGCTCCCCAACTCCATTCTCCCAGCAGTTAAGGGTCTGCCTAATGTTTCTTGGTTTCCTTGTTTTAAAAGGCAGAATGAGTCCTCTACCTTTCTCTAGCCAGGTGGACACCTCGTTGGCCTCTCACCTATGTGTAAGCAGGGCCCTTTCACCTGCTAGCCTCTACCCCTCCCTCTGCCTTCTGTGTCCAGGGAACAGAGCCTACCAGCCTTTTTCTCCTCCAGCCCTTTGCCCCTTAGAAACACTCGCTGCCCAACATACTTACTCACCTTGAATCATGTACTTTGCCAAAATACACGTCTGGTTGGTGTGTTGTCTGTGTTCCAATAACTCTGGGAAGCTCCTGGTTTGGGGGTGCTGCTGTGAAGGGTACTGAATGGGGAGTCCAGAGCCCTGGGTTCCATCCCTGGCTCTGCAGCAGGCCCTTGAACACGTCTTCCCTTCTCGGGGCTCACTGAGAGGTGGGAAGGGGAGGGCAGGGCAGGACCAGGTGTCCAGTGCTGACAAGTGTGTCTGTACCTATTTTGCAGACAAGTAAATGGAGGGAAGGAGGAGTAATGGGCAGGGTGACCTAGCCTGCTGGAATTCACAGAGCAAATAGGCAGATGGGTGGGACTCAGGTCAGCACCTTTGGCTCCAAATCCAGGGTGCTTCCTCCATCTCTGCTGTTCCTTTGATGTAATTTGGACCTGCTTGCATAGGAAAGTTGGTTCTGAGCCTCCCAATCAAGTCTGGGGCTACCTGGATTCCAAGCACGGCCCCACCAGGAGAGACCCTCAGAGAATCCAAAGCCCCTCCCTGTGTCACCAAGACCATGCTTCAGAGAGAGAAGACCCTGATTCCTCTCTCTCCCCAGGAAAAGGTCTAGAAGTCTGCTGGGCTGGATAAGGCACCCGAGGTCAGGAAATGTCCGAGTTTCCTGGGAGAGGGATGGGTGTGGTGCCAGGAGTCGGGCAAGATACCTGAACAAGGGATCCTGCCAGCCTAGGCCTTGCCCTATAGTATCGTGGGCCTGGACACACCTGTAACCATGTGCTTTGTCTCTCTGCAGAAGGTGACTGGCCGTCTCATGCTGGCCGTGGGAGGGGCAGTACTCGGATCCCTGCAGTTTGGCTACAACACTGGAGTCATCAATGCCCCCCAGAAGGTAAGTGCTATACTGTCCTTGTTCTTGGCCCCATACTCACACTGCCACCTGGGTGTCACTCATGAGCATTGACTCCTGTCTGCCTCCCCAGCCAGGATTCTAGAATCTCAGGGTCCACGGAATCCTGGGGTCTTTATAGGTCATCTTGACCAATTTTCCCACACAACATGGACATTTATTATAATCAGAACAGCACTTGTTGTAATGATGCTGTGTTCATAGGGCATTCTCGGACAACCAAGGGCTTTCCTGGTATTTATCTCACTTGAGACAGGCAGGTAGGCAGACAGACCATCATCGCTCCTTCTCCCACAGGTGAGGAAAATGGCCAAAGAGGAGACTCCTACCCAGGGTCACCCAGCTAGTCAGAGACAGAGTTGGTATCCAACACCTCCCCACTAGGTGGTCCCCCAGCCTGTGCTCACACCCCATCCACACTTAGTGCACTCTCTTTTAAGGCATCTGATTCCAGGTTGAAACCGCTGCGTCCCCCAGGAGACCCCGCGTCAGGCGAAGCAAAAATTCATGTCTTGCCTTAGGGAACCACATGGGTTGGAGGTCTGACTTCTTTCTCCCCACAGCACATCCCAGATCTGCCCCACTTGTTCATTGACATGTCAAGACTAGAAGGGATGCTGGCAGTGATCTCTAGCCCCACCAACTTGCTTTAGGGGGAAAAGGAAAAGAGAGTCTGGGCAGGAAAGGAGATTATAACCGAGTCCCTCCTGTACTGGGTATTTTGCATATATTTATGAGGATGAGTGGTGATTTCCACTTTATAGACCCGGAAAGCGAGGCCCAGGCTGATGAAATATCCACCAGGCCCAAGGTCACACAGCCAGTGAATGGTAGAGTCAGAAGCCAAGCTCTGCTGTTTCCACAGCCTCAGGCTGTCTCTGTAACCAACTGCCCTGTCATTTAAAAAATTCATACCCTCACCGAGAGGATGGAGTGAGAGTGCCTGGTCTTCCAGTCAGGACCACATTCACTGTCCAGAGGGGTGAGACTAGAAAATGAGGGTGGCAGACTCCTGAGGACAGGGGGCCTGTTTGGGGGACCAGGCAGTGTGTGGAATCAGAGCTGGGCTTCTTCCAAGAGGGCAGACAGGGAGGCTGTGGGGGCCACGCCCAATGCTGGGGAGCAGGTCACCAGGAAGGCCAGGCCTGCTGAGTCATGCTCAGCTGCAGCGGTCCTGACAGAACTTTTCCAAGCTTGCCTGACATGGCGACTGTGGGCCCCGGCCTGGAACAATCCCAAGTGCTGTTTTTGCTAAGTGTTCTGCACAGCTCCTGCCAAGGTGTGTGCTTTTGAGCTGGCTCCCTTCTAAAATCCTTCTAGATGGAACTGTCTGTAAGGCAGTGGAAAGCAGAGGCAGGGAGGTGGAGCTCTCCACCTTGGTTGCACATTGAGGTCCCCTGGGCACCCCCAGATTCTGGTTTAATTGGTCTGGGATGCTGTTTGGGTATTGAGTAAAAAGCTTCCTAACTGTGATGCATAGCTGAAGCTGGGAACTGGATTGAGTGATGTCTTGACAGTGGTCACAAAGTGAGTGAATGACAGAACTAGGACTCCAAGGTCAAGATGGAGAGGTGTCCAGGAACAGAACAGGGTGGGTTGACAGGAGGTCGACAGAGGAGAGAGGAAAAGACCCAGAGGAGAGAGAGCCGGCATTTAGTTAAGTGTTTAGTTTGCTGTGTTGCCAGGAGGATGGGAGGAGAGGGAAAATTGGGGAGCCAAAGGTGCTGACCTCTGAGTAAACCGGGGCTGGACTACTGTGGGCTTTGTGGGTGAGTTTGATCTGTAAAACAAGTAACCACCAGAATGGTGTGGCACAGCTAGATAGGGCACGTGGAGGAGGGACTTCAAAGGGAGAATGGTCAGGACCCATGGAAGAGGGTAGACAGAACCACATCTGCATCTCAGGAAACAGATTCAGGCTCCTGGAGTGGTGGGATGGATCTGAGAATGTGAGAGCAGAGCCAGGGACATTAGTGGGAAGGCTGCTGTGGCATCCTCCGGAGGAGGAATGGATAGGACTGGATCATCAGTTCAGGCGACACGGGGTATCAGAGAGGAGCAAGGCAGGGGAGCAGCCGGTAGGTGTCATGGGACGTGCAGGAATTGAGGTTCAGTGGGACACCACTGGGGATTGTGGGAGGTGCTGGGACACACGGTTCTTAGATGCAGTCTGGAGAGGAGTTGAGAGTTGGTCACTGGTGTCCAAATGGGAGTAGGAAGATCTCCCAGGGAGACTAGAATAAAAAAGGAACCCAGGGTGAAACCCCTGAGAACATCCCCAGTTACAGAAGAGAGGAGCAGAAGGAGCATAAAAGGTGATATCTAAAACCCAGAGATAAGAGCCTCGAAAGGGGAAGACGTGAGGTCTTGAAGAACCAGGGTGTTTTGTGTTCACTGCTGTGTCCTTAGTGCCTAGAACGGTGCCTGGGGTAGTATGCCCTTGGTCAATGTGAGTAGATGAATGAAGTGAGGGAATGCTGTCAGATGCCCGGAGAAGAGACTGTGTAGCTGGAGGGATTATAAGGCTAGGATTGTTTTTTGTTTCAATTTGAAACCAGTAGATGAGGAAAGGGGGAAGATCAGGAAGTGAGGTGGGGTCCTGAGGAGGCAGATGGGTTAGAGCAGGAGCTAAGGGGCTGCATTTGTCCAGAAGGGACTAAGAAAATGTGACCAAATCTAGAAAGAAGTTCTCTAATCCTTGAAGCTTCTTATCTAATCAGAAGTTGGCTAAAGATTGGCACTGTGGTAGGCAGTGGGCAGGATAGCTGACCAGGGTGCCATAGAAGTACAGGTGACCAGCACAGAGGGCCCAGCTGAGGCTGTAAGCTGCATTTATGGGAGTATTTGGGGACACAGGTCCAAAGGTCACTCCAGAAACCAGCCTTGAGAACATACAGAAATCTAGCGGTGTTTTCTGGCAAGCACACACGTGTTTGGAATGATTACATTTGCACTTTACAAACTTCTCATAAGAGGGTCTGGCATTTTCTGATAGGAACAGATTAGAAGTGATCATTTTAACATGTGAAGAGAGAATAGAAGGATGAAAGAGGAAGGAACAAAGCACAGCTCAGAGCCGAGGTGTAGAACAAGGCAGAGTGGCCACTGGGCCTGGTAGACCTGAAGGCACTGTCCCAGGAAGATATAGGGATTCAATTCTGCCAACTCTGACATTCAGAATGGCTTACCAAGTGCCCGTGCTGTGCCCCATACTGGCCTAGGCAGCAGGAAGGGACACACCTGTGAAGGCACTGGGCACATTCTGGACCTCATGGCTGTCTTATGTGGTCTGAGCCGGGCCCTGTCTCTGCCCTCTGAGGACTCCCCATGCAGAGTGGTGGCACCACCCCTCGTAAAACCAGAGTACAGTCATCCCTAGGAATCCATGTGATGGGGACTGGTACAGGACCTCCTACAGATTCCAAAATCTTTGAATGTTCAAGTTCAAATGTACACAATGGCGTTGTATTTGCAGATAACCTACACAAATCCTCCCACGTACTTTAAACCATCTCTAGGTCACTTACCCTAATACAATGTAAATGCTGTGTGTAGCATGGAGGAGTCGGATTGTTTAGGGAATGATGATATGAAAGGAAAGGTTTATACATGTTAAGTGCAAAAACAATTTTTATTTTTCAAATATTTATGATCTTCAGTTGGTTAAACTCACAGATTCTGAGGGCTGACTATATAATTAATAGAGGGCTTCAGGGTGCTATGAAAGCAAATAGGAGGGAATAATTGTGCTGGGGCGAGATGGATGGGAAAAATAGGCAGGGCTGTATGAAGGATTTGCAGCCAAGTTAGACCTTGAAGGTGCATTGACTTCCAGAGAAGGAGGGCCAGGGACCAGCAAACCTGCAGAGATGCGATGGCATGAAGTGCTTGCTCCCTGATGGGGTCTTTTTTTTTTTTTTTTTTTTTTTTTTTTTTAATTTTTTTTTTCCTGATGGGGTCTTGCTCAATGGCATGGGACTTCCCTTCTGTCCAGAAACACTTTTCTTAGGAAACATCATTGGATTGGCAGTGACTCTTGACAGGAGACTTTGCCCACCAGTTGTGGGGAAGCCAGTTCTGCTGCTCATTACCAGAAGCTTCTTCTCTGCCATAAAAGAGGCCCAAAGGGCTTCCTTCTGGAAGTGGCTAATTAATCATGATACTATCTTAAATGTTTACAAAGCACCTTCCCTTCAATTACCTCCTCCCAGCAGCCGTGTTAGGCAGGTGGGGCTGATGATCTTCTTCCTCCTGTAGTTGAGGAAACCAAATCTAGAGGAGGGCCCAGGAGACCAAAGGACTGAACCAGAGGTGGAAGCAGGCCTCACTGCATCCTTTCTCTGCCCTACCCTGTGAGCAAAGGTGACATCCCTGCCATGTGTCCCATCTCCTTAAAGGAGGGGGAAGGAGGTGGAAGAGGCGAGCCCAGCCACAGAGGGAGGTCCTCCTAACCCCCCCACAGCTGATCTAAGAATGGCCTTTCCCCTCCCCAGTCTCCAGCTCACCCCAGAGATGACTAATGCCCACAAAGAAACCATCAGGTCCTCACCAAGGGACAGTGTGAAGCGTGTCTGGGGGGAGGCCTTCTCAGAACCCAGAGTGATGGCTGGGAGGAGCCTGATGCTCACAGATCAAACCCCCTGTTTGACAGTGGAAGGTGAGATATGCGTAGAGGTGAGATGGCCTGAGCTGAGCCCGCTTTGTGAGTGAGAGAATTGAACCAGGCTGGGGGTGAGACCTGCCTCCCAACCTGAGCCCACTGCCCCCTCAGCTTAGCTGGGTTCCAAGTTCTATATAAAGATCCAGAATTCTGGGTCTCCTTTTTCCTGCACCTGTCACCACAACTCTTACATCTTATTTACCTAGTGTCAGACGTTGTTCTAAGTGCTTTAGAAATGGTAATTCAGTTGTTCCTTACAATAACCCCACTAAATAGTTACCATAAAAGAAAGAGGGGCACAGAGATGTTGAGCACCTAAACCAAGGACACACAGCTAATAAGGCAGAGCTGGGATTTGAATCCATGGAGTCTGGCTTCCGTCTGTGTTCTTGACCACTATGGAAATTGGGCGTGATCAGAGCTGGGCACCTAAACACCGTTGGACATACCTACAGCTGGCACTCAGCTGGCCTCATGTTCTGAGCTCAGAGATGAGTCAAGCCCAGTCATGTACAGACGTCTCAACTGTTTCCCATACTCAGTTGCACAATCTCTTACACCATCACACCCTGTCACAGCCCCATCATCTTAAGTCCCTCAGTCAGATTCATGATTTGTTAGCAGTTAGTAATCACTCTGTCTCCCTCTATTCCTATGCTGGGCCACAGCAACAGGTAAATCAGACCCTCTGTGTTGAAGCTAAGCCTAGAGTGAGCACACGGAACCTTGTAGTTAGCTGCATATGGACAGAGATGGAAAGTTGGAGCAGAGAGGGTGCTTGGCCCTAGAGCAGGGTTTCTCAACCTCAGCACTGTTGCCTCTTTCTAATGGGCAATCCTTTGGTGTTGGGGTGGGGGCTGTCCTGGGCACTGTTAGGATGTTTGGCAGCATCCCTGGCCTCCATCACTGTCAATAACTAATATGACAGCCAAAGTGGACCCGGACTTGGACAGGTGTCTTCAGAAGGGGCAGAATCACCCTCATTTGAGAAGCACTGCAGTTGGGAAGGAGGGGTGGCCCTCGGGGAGGCTTTCCAGAGAAGTATCCACATTGGCCAAGAGCTGATTAAGTGTAAGCAAAAGAGGCTCAAATGAAAGCACGGAGTATTGGGGTATCCAGGTTGTGTGGGGGAGCTGCCGTGTCTACCAGAGGAAGGGCAGGCATATGAGTCATAGTGTGGGTGGCAGTGACACTTCATCCTGAGGGCTGAGCAGGGCTTTAGATGGGGCTCTCAAAGTGAAATTAAGATCCTGCATTTGTGAGGAAGACCCTGGAGGCCATGGACCAATGAGAGGTCACTACAGCCAGAGCAAAGGTCTAGTCTTGATTTGGAGGCAGGCCATGTCTTGCTTTTCCAGAGAAGCAGCCTAGGTGGTCCAATCTCTGTTGTGGGTTTGGGCCCAGCTTCTAGCTTCAACTTGAGCCTCTTTCTTCCCCAGACCCTAGAGAGAGGCCCCAGGGGACCAGTTTGAGCTACCCATCTGTCCAGCCCCACCTGGAACATGTGGCTCTGAACTCCCAGCTGACTCTGGGTGTGTCTGAGTTACTATGGAGCCATATGCTCTGAGCTGAGAGCTAGGGGGAGGGGAAATGCTAGGGCCAGCCCCTACTAAGAGGGAGCAAAAAGCTGGGAACAGGGGTCAAGGCCAGGCTGGAGGACTGAACTGGACAAACTGGCCCTTTCCTCCTTCTAACCAGAGCTATTTAACCCCTTCATCTCCATAGTAACAACTAGAAAAGAGGAAGGAGAGTAAGAGGGAGCCCTGTTGGGGGTGAGGTAGAAGACCCAGCCCTCCTAGGTTAGAGGAGTATCTGGAGGAGGATGGTAAGACCAGTTGGAGGTTCCCAAATGAATCTCTTGGCAATAGTCTAGAATCCTAGATCAGGGGTCAGCAGGCAGGCCAAGTCCAGCCAGCAGCCTGTTTGTGTATGGCTCATAAGTTAAGAATGGGTTCACATTTTTAAAGGGTTGGAAGAAAAACAGGGTTCATATGTGGTTCACAGACCCAACCTGATCTTTTACATGAAATGTGGCCAGTCCCTGCTCTAGATCACTTTGACGTATACAGTTTTCCTGTCCACAGACAGGAATTCCACTGCCATAGGTCTCATTCTCAGAAGCCTAGAAAATCAGGGCCTTTGCCCTCTGGGGCTACGGCCTGCTAGGGTCCCCAAAGCAGGCCCCTCGTTCTCTCAGGTCTGTGTATGATTAGGGTAGTGATTTGTCTCCTGGCTATACAAAAACAGAAACCCTGTCCCTCCTGCTCCTCTGTAGGTGGTGGCCTCTCTCTAAGACAGCCAAAGTGACAGCTCGTTCCATGTGCCAAATGGTACACTCCGCCTCATGCTCCTTTACGGACACCTTCCGGACAGGGAGAGGAAGTGAGAACTTCCTCTGTAGCTGAGACAGAAGCATGGTCCTCACCCGCGGTTGCTTGGGCCTGGTGGAGGGTGGCAGCAGGGATTCCAAAGATGCCCATAGAAATACATGGGCCTTCCTCCCCCGCCCAGGACAGCAGCTGAGTGAGAAATAGCCATTGCCTGCACACTACCCCATCCCAGGGCCCTTGGCTGCACTGAGCTGGCTGCCCCCAGCTCTCTTTGACCTTTGTGCTCAGTGAAGGGCTAGCACAGAGATCTCTCATAGCCTCTCAACAGACCAATGCCATGTCATTCCCCTCTCAACCTGACCAGGACCTTCCATTTCTGCCCAGCATGCATCCACTTACCCAGCTTCCGAAGCAGGGTAGAAAGGGTGTGAATGGGCTGGGAAGAGAGCAGAGGAGGAATGAAGGGCTGACTGATACAGTTGTCCTGCAGGGCTCTGACTGCCATGCTGAAGAATAATGAATTGTGGGAAATGGGATCTGGCCTTGAGGGATGGAAGAGTCAGAAGCAGAATCCAAGTGAGACGTAGGGCAGGTGTTATATGGGTAGAGAAATAAGACTAATCAGGAGGCAGAATCAGTAGGACCTGGAGACTGCTGGATATGGTGGCAGTAGTAGGATCAAGACTTGTGACAAGCAGGCTTGTGATGGGCACATAAGGTGAGAGCCTCTGGAGCTGGCTGGTGCTGGGTCTTGCATCAACATGAGCCAGGGTTGAAGAGGCTGCTCAGGGAATTGGGAGACTGCTCTGAGATCCTGTTAGGGAAGTAGGCAATAGGATCTTCTTCCCCAAGGGGTACCAGACACTTCTAGGAGGGATGCTGAGGGGATGACTGGCAAAGGTGACCCCAGTACTTTTACCCATGTAGAAGTCTTGTGATTCTCCAGGTATCCCCTGACTTTCCTGGCCAACTGTCAGCTTGGAGCCCCATATGGCTCCCCATAGGAGGAGGGGACACAAAGCCTTCAAACCAGCAGCAGGAATGGAAACCCAGGGCAGCTTCTTTCCAGAAATGTCAAGTTCCACATTCAGAGGCAGAAGCCTCCTGTCCAGCCTCAGCCTGGCCAGGAAGTACTGCTGGTTTGGGGCTGAGAAGATGAGTCAGGGGGCAAGATTGAAGTAAATGAAGCAGGCTGCTCCCCTTTGCTTATTCCAGTAAAGCGGTATGAGCAGCAGAGGGGCTGATGAGTGTGGAGGAGCTAGCTTGGGATAAGGTTTGTTACCTCTGACTGTTAAGGAGACTTAACCTAGGATGGGGGCTCTGGGAACACCTCTTTACCTGTGGTCTTCTTACCTGCTGCCTCACCACCTCAAGTAGAGAGTTAGAGATCTCAGTGTCACATCCTTTAGCTCAGGTAGATATAGTTAAGTTCTTACTCGGTACTTAGTTAACTATCTTTTCTTGTACTGGGGATTGAGCCCAAGGTGCACTCTACCACTAAACTACATCCCCAGTTCTATTTTGAGGTCTCCCTAAGTTGCAGAAACTGGCCTTAAACTTGTGATCCTCCTGCCTCAGCTTATCAAATTGCTGGGATTACAGATGTGTACCACAGTACCTGGCCTTATTTACTTTATTTGCACATAATTCAATTTCCATTAGCTGATTTATTGGCAAATTTTAGAAGGAGTGTAGAAAATTGTGTGAGACCAGCCTGTGAAACAGGGGTGGGAGAAGACCCTGAGACCTTTGGATTGTAGAAATGAAAAGCCTTCAGGCAGGGACAAACATCTTTCCTTATGCCTGAGAGAGACCCAAGGACACCACTGTGCTTGAACCCAGTTGGTAGGTCTGGTTATTCAGTGAGAGTGACAGAAGGGAGAAAGACTTCCAATCTGATGGTGGGTCAGGAAAGTTTGGGTCCACGGAGGGGTGAGCGTCATTTATCTGTATAGTTCCCTTATCTAGAACAGCTTGTTCTCTGCAAATTCTGATATTAAATGGAGCATTACTGTTCCCAGCTAGTCCCTTGAAAAACACAAGCACTTTGTGTTTTGTTAAAATCTGTCTTGTCTCTGCCCCCCCCCCCCCCAGCAGAATCAGGGGCTTCTAGGAGAAGAACCTAAGACCCTATATTCATTGATTCCTGTATTCACCTACAGGTATCCCTGGCATTAGCTTTTGGTCCCTGTTCTCAGGGAGGACAAAGTCCTGGGAGTCAAGGAGATCTTGGAGTTGAATCTCAAAGGCAGGAGTAACACATCCAAAGGCAGGAAAGGGCAGATAAATCTTATGAAGAGCGAAGGTGTGGCCTGTGCTTTGAGAGTAAAGGGCAGAGGACAGTAGGCAGGGAGGCTGGATTGATCCCTAGCAGGAGCCTTGATTCCAAATTGTGGCATAAAGGCTTAGTTAGGCTTTGTGGGAGGTCTGCACGGCTTGGGGCCAGTACCAGTGTGTGGTAGGATGACTTTAGGGGTGATAGTGCCAGGCTTTGTGAGAGTACTGTAAGTGCATTTCACTATTTCCCTATAGTACTATGAAGTAGGTATAGTCATGTACCACATAATGATATTTTGGTCAGTGATAGGCTACATATACAATGGTGGTCCCATAAGATTATAATGGAGCTGAAGAATTGGTGGTGGTGCTATAAACAACCTATCAAGTAGTAAAAAGGCACAGCACGTACAATTAAGTATAGTATGTAATACTGTGTTATGATGATGATAGTAAATGACTGTGTTACTGGTTTATGTGTTTATTCTATTTTCTATTGTTATTTTAGAGAGTACTCCCTCTACTTATTAAAAAAATGTTTGCTGTAAGACTGACTGCTGTGTGACGCTGGCAGCAACCTCCTGCATCACATGTTCACCATGCCTCTGTTGTAGCAAGAGGCCACATCTAGTGGTAGGACTGCACCATCTATAAGCTTGCATTAAGTGCACTCTGTGATGTTTGCACAGCAATGAAGCTGTCTAATGACACAGTTCTCAGAATGTATCCCTGTTGTTAAGTGATGTGTGATTGAATTGCTAACATCTGCAGTTTAGAGATGAGACAATTGGAACTCAGATGAAATAACTTGCCCACGGTCATATTGGAAATAAAGACTGGAGCTGAGATCTGAATTTGGTTGTGTTCCAATTCAGAGCCCATGTTCCTAATCACTGCACTGACTGGCTTTCCTGGAACAGATAAGTAGATCCTTAGGACTGCCCTCCCCTCCCAGTTATGCCAACCCCCTGGAGCCTAGCCTCTACTGAATGTCTCTAGACTTGACAAGTCCTGGCAGCAGTGCAGGGATGAAGGTGGTTAGTGAGCATTCCAGGGCTCTCTCCATTTCCCCTTTGGCAAGAGTAGCTACCCACCACCTCCTCTTCCTCTATGGCTTGAGAGGGATAGGGAGGACCACAAGCAGGGACGACAGAGAATGAAGGGTCTGCGGTACACAGCTGGGGAGGATATCAGGCTAGGTTAACTTGAGATTGAATGTGAGCTACAAGCTGCAAGGGAAGGAGGGGCATGCAGGTTTGTGACAGGTTAAAGCAAGGAATCCTCAGATTAGATGAGTTTAAGTGTATATGTTATGGGCTGTGTGCAGGCTACATGTGCACTAGATATGGGTCGGTGTTGCCCGAGAGCATGGTGAGCGTGCTCAGAACTCGGGCTGCCTGTGCCAGCCACATCTACTCTGCCAGGGGTGGGGATAGGGCTTGTGGGCAGGCCTGTACAAGGACAGGTGTCTCCAGTTCCTGGAACCGTTTCCCTGTCTGTATCCTTTCCCTAAACCTCCCAGCAGAGCACCTGGAGAGGGGAAGAGGCCATGGATTCTTTAGGCTAGCGCTCACAGTCCAACCCCAAAGGAGCTGGACTTGGAAGGCAGAATGTGACAGTGTCAGTTTTGTGAGCACATCTGAAGAGTGATATAAGTTGGTCATGCCAGGCCCTAAATGCAAATTCAGTGAGCGTGCACTTCCCACAGGGCCACCAGAATGGTAGAACCTGTCTGTCTAGCTGTGCTTCCTCCCTAGCAGGAGGTTGGGGAGAGGCCCCAGGGCAGGAGCTGGGGCCCTAGGGCATCAAGAGCAGAAGAGAAGAGACATGTGAGAAGAAGCATTTTCTCCCTGTGTGTCTCTGCTCTGTGCCTGAACTTGCTCCACTATCATTTGCCATCATCCCCAGCAAGTCATGTTGAACATGTGAAACCACAGAGCACTGGGAACCACGCCTTAGAGGAAGGGTGAGAGCTGGCTCTCAGAGATGGAGTCCAGCCCATGTTTCTTGCCTAAGGAAACTGAGACCCTCCCAAACCCCCAAAAGAAGGGACTTGGTTCAAGAACATGCAGTAAGTTTGCAACAAAACTAGGCCCTGGGCCTTTCAGCATTCTGTGGTAAAATGGAGTTCTCAGAGCTAGGGGAGTGTGGGCCCTGGCCTCACCCACCCACCAAAGCTGCTTCTCTCCTGCAGGTGATCGAGGAGTTCTACAACCAGACATGGATCCACCGCTATGGGGAGCCCATCTTGCCCACCACACTTACCACACTCTGGTCCCTCTCGGTGGCCATCTTCTCTGTTGGAGGCATGATTGGCTCCTTCTCTGTGGGCCTGTTTGTTAACCGCTTTGGCCGGTGAGTAAGAAGGTCCTGGCCCTGCTTTTGGGGAGCCCATGTCTTCCTGTCCAGGGAGTCCTAGCAGGAAGGGGTGGGGGGAGACTTCTCTGCCTGTTCTAGGGTTTTACCTATGGCCCAGCCCTTGGGGTATCAGGGAATCCAGGGACCCACCTGACCTGTGACCCCACCCCCAGGAGGAACTCGATGCTGATGATGAACCTTCTGGCCTTTGTGTCTGCTGTGCTCATGGGCTTCTCGAAACTGGGCAAGTCCTTTGAGATGCTTATCTTGGGCCGCTTCATCATCGGTGTGTATTGTGGCCTGACCACAGGCTTTGTGCCCATGTACGTGGGGGAGGTGTCACCCACAGCTCTTCGTGGGGCCCTGGGCACCCTGCACCAGCTGGGCATCGTTGTTGGCATCCTCATTGCTCAGGTAAGTCAGGGCTGGGTCTGCCTGCGTAGCACTGCCCCCATCCATGGCTTTAGTGGTCCTCAGGTCTGAGTCCAGCCAGGCTTCAACTAGACCTCCACCCAGCCTTCTAGAGCCCTGCGAAGGACAACCTCATGGTACACAGTTCCCAGAGAACACACTGCCACTTGCAAACCTCCCATGGGCCTTCCTAACCAAGGAGCATTCCCTCCGGCTTCTCATTCTTCTCACTCAGCCTCCAACCACAGGGGACCCCACTGTTTAACATGTGGGATCTCTCATGCCTCCAAGCTGGCAGGCCCTTGTGCATACTGTACCTCTCATCAAAAAGCTTCTCTGTCCACCCCCAGAGTCTGCCCATGAGAGAGTAGCACCCCCCATACTTTATGCCAGACACATTTATAGCATTGTCATTTGTCCTCCCAGTAATGTGGTATTGGGTCCTACTTTCCCCACCTTACAAATGAGGAAATTAATGTTCAGTGGAGGTCAGGCCTCACATTAGTGGCAGAGCCTCCATAACTGGAGTTCTTTCCTTAAAGCAGTGGCTGATACCAAGCAGGGAAGGCCACTGTGGTGGGTTGGCATGGGAATAGAGGCCAGGACAGGGGCGCTCACAGCCCCGGCTTCCCCCAGGTGTTCGGCCTGGACTCCATCTTGGGCAACGAGGAACTGTGGCCCTTACTGCTGAGCATCATCTTCATCCCAGCCCTGACGCAGTGCATCCTGCTGCCCTTCTGCCCCGAGAGCCCCCGCTTCCTGCTCATCAACCGCAACGAGGAGAATCGGGCCAAGAGTGGTACGGGCCGGGCCCTGCCCTCCTCCCTGCCCCATGAGCCCTAGTCTTTGCCCCCATTCTGAGCCATCCCACCTTCTCTCATCCCACTAGTGCTGAAGAAGCTGCGCGGAACAGCTGATGTGACCCGTGACCTGCAGGAGATGAAGGAGGAGAGTCGGCAGATGATGCGGGAGAAGAAGGTCACCATCCTGGAGTTGTTCCGCTCTCCCGCCTACCGCCAGCCCATCCTCATTGCCGTGGTGCTGCAGCTGTCCCAGCAGCTGTCGGGCATCAATGCTGTGAGTACCCCTACCCACCCCTTCCTGTGGCTCCAGCCAAGCCCCAGGCTCAAGTGTGTGCTATGAATTAAGTCAAACAAAATAATAAGCAAGCATCTGCCCAAGAAGCTTCCCTTTAGAGCCCAAAGCCTTAAAGTTACTGGTGCAGTGTCCTCTGAGCAGTAGTATTTGTCCCCTTCATTCCTTACTCACCCTTTATCCTGCATCTACTGGTACAGAGGCAAGGGAAGGGCCATAGCACCTAGCCAAAACCCAACAATCTCTCTGCCTGGCAGGTGTTCTACTACTCTACAAGCATCTTCGAGAAGGCAGGAGTGCAGCAGCCTGTGTATGCTACCATCGGCTCGGGCATTGTCAATACAGCCTTCACTGTCGTATCGGTGAGTCTTTGCTTGTTGTTGGTCTGCAGCCAGGGAACAGCTCAGAGCCTCAGGGGCCCATGATAGAACTGACAGCATTTGCTGGGAGCCAGGCATGTGTCATGTGCTCCCTAAGCGTTCTCTCATTTCATCCTCAACATCTTGTGAGGTTCATTACTGATAAGCTGACATGGATGCTCTCCAAAGGTCACAGCCAGGATGCTCAGCTGTCTGGTCGCTAGGGCCACCTTGTACTGCTATTGGGCTCCAGAGTTAGCTCTTTGCCCTCACCCTCTTATCTGGTCCCAAATAGAGCCCTGGGAAGGAGGAGGTGCTGTCTCTCCCAGCCCTCTCCCCACCCCCGCGGTCTGTGCAGTGCCATGTGGCTTTCCCCACTATTGACTAAATTCTGGGTAGTGAGCTGTGAGAGACACCAGGCAAGGGTGACACTCACACTCTCTCTGCCCACAGCTGTTTGTGGTGGAGCGAGCTGGCCGGCGGACCCTGCACCTCATAGGCCTGGCTGGCATGGCAGGCTGTGCTGTGCTCATGACCATCGCCCTGGCCCTGCTGGTAAGTGGCCATGTTCTGGAGGGTAAAGTGGCTGGGGATATGGGAAATCCATCTGGGCTTAGATCCCAAAGTGCCTGTGTCAGCCCCAGCCTGACAGGCTACGTGGGACTAAACTCTCCCTGGTTCTGCTCCCTGGGCCAGGGCCTGATCTTCTGGCTCTTGAGGTTGTCTCCTTTTATCCCACTCACATTGGGTCTTGAACTTTCTTCTTCTTGCTTGAGTTTCTCAACACAGCACCTCTGGCCTCAGACCCCAAGCTCTCATCTCCCCAGAGAAATGCCTTGCCTGCCCCGTATTGAACCTTTCAAAGCTTTCACATGTAGACTCAATTCACCTTCACAAATACCCTAAAAATATTACCCTCCCCACAACAGAGATGCAGAAACATACCTGTCTCGCACAGTTCACACTACTCAGAGATACAGTTTAGCCATTACAGGTTGAGTATCCCTTATCTGAAATGCCCATACCAGAAGTGTTCTGGATTTCAGATATTTTTGGATTTTTGAATATGTACATATACAGATTGAGCTGTCTTAGGGATGGTACCCAAATGGAAACATGAAATTCATTTTTCATATGCATCTTATAGTCAACTTTATACAATACTTTGAGTGTGCTTACATTTTGACTATAATTAGTCAAATATGAGGTCAGGTGTGGAATTTTCCATTTGTGATATCATGTCAGCAGTGCTCAAAAATATTGATTTGGAGCACTTTGAATTTCAGGTTTCAGATTAGGGATGCTCAACCTGTATTCCCACTTCATGGGTAAGGAAATCTAAGTCCCATGTCAGATCAATGATGAAGCTATCCACCTCAGGTGTGCAGGCCCCAAGCCTGAGACTAACCTCTGTGATTACCTATACCAGGCGGTCACATGCACAAACACTCATTTGTCAACCCCTGTGCATTACACTCGTACAGCTAAACTTGGGGAAGTCCAATGATTGTTGAGGGGATGATGAACAACAGATCTAAAATCTGAACCAAAGTCTTTTAATTTTTCTATCATGACCTCCTAAAAAAAGTAATTATATGCAGCATTATAACGTTTACAAACCAAGACCCAACACAGGGTACCCATGTCATATGGTATATCCAGAATCAGCACCCCAGGTCTCCTGCCTTCCAGCCCAGAGCCGGGGCCCTTGGAGCTGATTTCCTCTAAGGAGTCATTACAACCCAGTCTAACCTCTCCACCACCACCCCCATTCCCCAACTTCCTCAACAGGAACAGCTGCCCTGGATGTCCTATTTGAGCATCGTGGCCATTTTTGGCTTTGTGGCCTTCTTTGAAGTGGGCCCTGGCCCGATCCCATGGTTCATCGTGGCCGAACTCTTCAGCCAGGGTCCACGCCCAGCTGCATTTGCCGTCGCTGGCTTCTCCAATTGGACCTCAAATTTCATTGTGGGCATGTGCTTCCAGTATGTGGAGGTGAGAACCCCCATTGCTCAATCCTCATCATTTTATCACCTACATGTATGACCTCGTGTGCAAAGTGCTCTCTCAATATTTTAATCAGGAATCATGCTGAGAAAGAAACTTGGGCTCAGAAGTCCAGGTTACCTGGCTATGAACAATTCTAGGTTCTTTCCTTAGCATTGAATCATATTCATAGAGCCTGTCCCATGCCAGGTATAAGCAATCTCATTTAATTATTACTGCACTCCTGAGTGGTACATGGATATGTTTCCTTTATCAGATCAGAAACCTAGAGGTAAAGTGACTTATCCAAAGTCCTGCAGCCAGGAATATAGGGTCATGACTTATAACATGTCTGTGTGTCTTCCAGCAACTGTGTGGTCCCTACGTCTTCATCATCTTCACTGTGCTCCTGATTCTGTTCTTCATCTTCACCTACTTCAAAGTTCCTGAGACTAAAGGCCGGACCTTCGATGAGATTGCCTCTGGCTTCCGGCAGGGGGGAGCCAGCCAAAGTGACAAGACACCTGAGGAGCTGTTCCACCCTCTAGGGGCTGATTCCCAAGTGTGAGGTGCTCCATACCCCCAGCCCGGCCTGTTCCCAACAGCCCCAAGAATCTCTCTGGAGCACAGATAACTGGACAAGACTTCCAAACTGACAGATCTCAGTCAAGCCGGGTCTGGGGCTCCTTTCTTCAGCCAGCAACGATGTCCAGCAGAATATTCAGGACTTTAATGGCTCCAGGATTTTAATGAAAGCAAGACTGTTGCTTAAATCTATTCAGACAAGCAACAGGTTTTATAATTTTTTTTATTACTGATTTTGTTATTATTTTTTTATCAGCCAGAGTCTTTTGTCCCCACACCCCAGGCTTCACCCTGAGTGGTTCAGTGCCTGAGGGTAGGGGCCAAGCCCTTTCCAGACACTTGCCTTTTTCACCAAGCTAATCTGTAGGGCTGGACCTATGATCAAGGACACACTAATTGAACTATGAACTATGAGGCTTCAACCCCAGGAGGTGGTTGTGGCCACCTCTTTCTGCAGACCTGGATCTCTCCACCTTAGGGATCGGGCTCCATTTTAGGATTTGCCTATTCCCATCTCTTCCTACCCAACCACTCAAATTAATCTTTCCTTGCCTGAGACCAGTTGGGAGCACTGGAGTGCAGGGAGGAGAGGGGAAGGCCAAACTGGGCTGCCAGGTTCTAGTCTCCTGTGCACTGAGGGCCAGATGATGACCATGAAAGAAGGGCCATGGGAGGCCGAAAACTCACTGCTGAAGAAAACATGGACACTCCTGCCCTGCTGTGTATAGATGGAAGATATTTATATATTTTTTTTGGTTGTCAATATTAAATACAGACACTAAGTTATAGTATATCTGGACAAACCAACTTGTAAATACACCAACACACTCCTTCTGTAACTTACCTAAACTGATATAAATGGCTGGTTTTTAGAAACATGGTTTTGAAATGCTTGTGGATTGAGGATAGGGATGTTTGGATGGGAATGAGAGAAACAAGCAAAGTTGCAACCACTGCAGTGGCTTGAGACTTTGACTCAGGATCCATCCCTTCCAAGCACCTCTGGGCAATGTGGCCTTTAATTGCTCAAAATTCTGTATGATCTCTTTTATTACCCAAAGAAAATACAATTTCTTTATCTTGGTATTCAAGGTATTCCCATCATATATTTGATAGCTGGAGTTCAAATAATAATAGCTCTGTGCCAACCATGATGCTCAGGCTTGATATGAATTATCTTAAATGTGAAGTAGGTGCCTGAATCTTCATGTGACGCGCTCACAGAAGTTATGTGCCTTAAGTCTAATAGCAAATATGTTTAAAACCCTTGCTTTTAACAATCACACTTCAGAACCCCTTCCCCATGCCCCACCTTCAAACAAAGTGAACTCTTTTTTGTGTGTTAGCCCAGTGAATTATCAAGCTTATTTCTTCTGGAATTGTCCCCTCTGGTTCCAGTTTGTATACTACTGCCTCCTCTGACTTCTGACCCTCCTCTTTCACCCCTGAATTTTAAGAGCATTCATCTGTTCCTTTCCTGTTGACACTGTGCCCTTCCACCCTTTATCACAAATCCAAGTTTCTTCCACCTGTCCTGGAAAGAAGCACTGACTGGGTTTCTCTGGGTCTGCAGAATTATTCAAAAGACACTCAAAATAGCTGAAATAAAACACAAAGGACATTTGTCTCTAGAGACTCGGTGACAAGATACGAGGATAATTCTCCTTCATAAATGCATATGGGCAAAACTATAAACACTGGTATGACGAGGTTTTAAGGAGGGGGAGAGAAGGAAAAACAGGTACTTGGTAAATGGAAGTGTCTGTATCACCATTAGGTAAAGAAAATGTATGAGGACTTTCCATCCCCATCTCACAAATGAGGAACAAGGCTGAGAGAGGGTGTGCCTTGCTAGAGCCTGGGGGAAGGTGGTTAACCGACGAAGGGGCTGGGGCTGGGACCAGGTGACAGGAAGCTTTATCCTGTGTCCCCAGGGCTTGTTGGAAGGACTGATCTAAACTTTATGTACGAGTGAGGCCCCCAGAGGGGCAGTGCAAGCGAGACAAGGAACCGGGCTACCAGGGTTCTTAATCCTTCCGCGCAACTCACCCGGCTGTTCCCGCCGGATCTAAAGGGATGTGGGGACCGGCGGGAGGAGGGCGGCAGGGAGTAAATACCGTAAAACAGTTGGCGCTAGGGGCTCGCCCCGCTCCCCTCGCGTCCGTGGACCTCGAAGGTCAGTAGAATCAGGCCCTCCCAGTCCCAGGGATCCAGACCTGGGTGTGAAAAGATGCGAAAATCGCCTCCCCAGTTCCCTTCTGCAAGAGACCGCAATCAACGCTCCAGAGCGCCGCGATTCCTCAAAGCGAGGCGACGCGCAGGCGCAGAGGGCCCAGCTAGCCCCCCGCGGCGGCCCAGAATGCTCCCGGAGGTGCCGCTTCCGCATCCCGACGCCCTCCCTCAGGGGACTGCAAACCTGCCCCGGTGTGTGAACGAGGTGGGGCCAGGGTCCACCTTCCCCAAACCCCGGGGCGTTGCTCGCTGCCGGACCTTCCGTGGCGCACCGACTCCCTTAGCCTATTCCCGTCGACTCGCCGAGGGGCGGGGCCAGGAGGAGTCTCCACCAATCGGAGTCGCGGTGGGGCGGTGAGCGGCGGGCTCGCGGGCGCGTCTGCTGCAGACCAGCCCAGCCTGAGCAGGGCTTCTGGAGGTGCGCGGTTTACTCTGGCCGGGAGGGACGTGGCTATTTAGCGCCGCAAGTCCTGGGGAGTGGCGCTCACCTGGATACCTGTCATGCATCAGGTGACTTCTAGAGGGTCAATAGGTAACGGAGCTGCTCCCTGATCCCCTTTGTTTCCCCACCGGTCCTTAGTTTCGTTTGATGTTTTAATCTGAGATCCTAGACTCCAAGTGTCCTCTCCTCGGCGTCCTGTATCCCCTGCATCAAAGCCCTTTCCTCAAAGTATAGGATTTGTTTCCAACACAGAATCTGGTCGAGATTGTTGAATGAATGGACTAGAGATTTAAAAGAACTTTCATAATCTTTGTCCTTCCAGCGCTGTTTTAGGCAGAAAACCCAATTGAGAAGGTGTATTTACTAATAAAGAATATTTATCCTCTTTTTTCAAAAACTGCATTCTGAATGACTTCTTTCTCCTTCTGTGATTTTTATTTCTTAAATCCCCTTCAAATCTGACACCTATGTCTATTGAGATACTGGCCATAGTGTGGACCATTCATCCTCTTAGGATCACTACAACAGCCTCTACTCTTCTCTCTGCTTCCTCTTTCCCCTCGTTCTCCACATTACAATTTTAGTGATCTTTCTAAAATGAAAATTAGTTATGCCTCTCTTCTACTTATACACCTTTCTGGGTCCCCATTTCCCTCACGACGTCCAGCTTTCTGAATCTGGGAACTCAAGGCCACTCATAATCCATCTCTCACGACTGCCCCCTCTCCACTCCCATATCCTCCAGCCATCAGCCATTCTAGCCTCTGACCTCCACATTCTCCATTCCCACTGGGTCTTTAAGATCCCCTCTGTACATGTTGCCCTCCCACTACTACTGTTTTCCACCAGGTGATCACACCTAGTCACGGCCCAAGGAATGATCCGCTGGAGAAATTACCAGTTGGGGACCTGGCTCATCCATTAATTGGCACACTGCTGCTAACTAGTGGTTCTTGGGTGAACTCTTAAGTCAGGGCAGGATTTAACATCAACCTTTCAGGTGTCAGTGAGAATAGACTGAGATTAGTGCAACAAATATATATTTTTTGGTACTCCATATATTTCCTTGGCACTCCAAGTGACTTTACCAAAGCAGTATTCTTTTTTAAAATATTTTTTAGTTGTTGATGTACCTTTTTTTATTTATTTACATGTGGTGTTGAGGATCAAACCCAGTGCCTCACACTAAGTAAGTGCTCTGCCCCTGAGCCACAACCCCAGCCCCATAAAGCAGTATTTTTATCATAATACTCTATTGCTTAATGTTCAACACTGTCTCATGATAAAGCCCAAATTCTTCAATTATATTCTGGTCCTTATAGACCTTGTCTCCCAATGTGCTCCTTCAACACCCTAAGCTCCAGCCAAGCAGATTATTTAGTATTTCCCAGACAGCTTTTCCCTCTAACTGTATTACCCTAAATCTTTATGTTCAAGTTCCTCTCTCCTTGTTTTCCTTTGTTCTGTCCATAGGTTGTCTAGTCTCAAGAGACCAAATTAAATATCATTTTCTCTTTGAAATATTATTTCCTTCAATTGTTACTTAACTGAGTACATACTTTTTGTCTGGCATTCAGTGTTACTTAGTGTCTTTGAAACAACAAGACTTCTAGAGTCAAACAGCTGATTTCAGCTTCCTGCTGTGCTAGCTGAATAACTTTGGGCAAGTCACTTCACTTTTTCGATCTTCAGTTTCCTCATCTGTTGTGATATGAAGGTGAAATAAGCTATGTGCAATGCAGCTGGAGTTACCGTAATCCCCCTTCCTCATGTTTCAGGAAGTCTAGTACTCACCACAACAGTTTCTATGAATTCCCAGGATTCTCTCCCATTTTTAAGGTCTCCTCCAGCTTTGATGGTTGGTATCCCCTAAAACCACCTTCTGCAGGGTTCCCAGTGCAAGCTGTTTCCTGTCATAAAACTGAAATATTTTCCTTAGTTTCATTTCATGTGTTTAAGCACCTACCTGGTGCCAGGGATGCAGCAGTAAGAAAAAAAAATCATATTCATGGAACTTACATTCTGTTAATAAAATGTAATAAAGAGTCAAATGGTGATTTGTGTTACAGGGGTAAAAAGTCAATTTAGGAATAGAGAGGATGATGGATTGTGAGGGCCATGAGGGGGTTATGGGTCAGTTTTAGATGAAATCACTTGAAGACCCTCCCTAAGGGAGTGATATTTGGGCAAAGACCTGAAAGAAGTACAACATACATATATCTTAGGGCAAAACTTCTAGTAAGTTCACAGGGGTTGAGGCAGAACCTTGTTTGGTGTATTGGAGGAAAAGCAAGGAGGCCAGGCACCTGGACCAGGGGTGACGTGTAGATGAGGTGAGAGAGGCTCTATGTAAAGCCTCAGAGATCACATGAGAATTTTGTTTTTTATTTCAATGCCGATGGGAAGTCACTGGAGAATATTGGTCAGAGTAGTGACACAATCTGATTTACATTTTTAAAGGTTCATCCAGATGCTATAAACTGTAAGGGAGCAAAAGCAGAAATGGGAATACTAGTCTCAAGCAGTTGCTGTTGTCCAGGTGACAGACAATGGTGGCTTGTCTCAGGTAACAGCAACAAGTAGATGTATGTAGTCAGAGTGAGGATGTATGTCAATGTTTCAGCCAACAGGATTTGCTGATGAGATCAACTATGAGGTTTGAGAAAAAAATAAATAATAGCTGGATTAACTGAATGAATGGTGGTGGGGCTAACTGAGAATAGGAGCCTTGAGGAAGTTAGAATCAAGAGTCAGGTGTTGGAAAAATATAAAAGGTTTTGGATGTGTTGAGTTGAAGCCTATCAGATTTCAAGTAAAGACATCAAGTAAGCAGTTGAATATCCTAGTCTGAGACTCACATAAACCTTTATGAAAAGTTTGAGGGAGAAAGGATTCAAATCACAGCAACATAACCTAAAATTGATTTTTAGTCACCTCAGTCCCTTGGCCTCTTCCCCACCTCAGGCCTTGGCTGCAACCAGTTTGTCCCATTCCCTACCTAGTTATTAAAGGCCTTGGCTGATGCTTTGAAATGATAGCTGGTCAGGTAAGGACCTGTCCATTTAAATTCCTAAGCTGTCCTTTACCCAGTTTTTGTCAAGGAGCAAAGGAATTGCAATTCTCCCCTAACTAAAATTTGCAATCTCTTGCAAAAGTTGTCCCACACATGTTTGCATTAAGCAGCAGGTGAGGCAAGAATCTAAGGGTATTTATTAAATGATAGTGGATTTCTTTCCTTCTTGGATTTACTGTTTTTGTCCCATTCTTGTTCTAAAGACTGGCCTCCACGCCTCATAGAAAAAAGGCTTGATTTTGATTTAAAGCTCAAGAGGAGAGTGGTGGTGACCCTAACTTAAGATATCTTAGGTTTTATCTTCCTTCACTGTCTCAAAACAGATTCTTTATCTCTCTTTCTCCTAGAGTAGTTATCTTCAGACATTTTGCCCACATACTCCCTTCAAAGAATTTTGGGAAACTGTACCTCTGCACATTTTTTGGTTGATATTAAAATTTTTTCATCCTAAATTCAAACATTTACCAGGAATTTGATTTCTGGTACATGATACTGACATTTTTAAAAAAATATTTATTTACTTTTTAGTTATAGTTGGACACAATATCTTTATTTTATTTTTATGTGGTGCCAAGAATTGAATTCAGGGCCTTGCACATGCTAGGCGAGCACTCTGCCACTGAGCCACAATCCCAGCCCCAATATTGTCATTTAAAAAAAAAAATCTGTTATACTGTTCTACATATATTCAAGAATATACCACAGTGATCCAGATCCACAGATATTAGATCTTCTACTTATTTTGTTATATTTACACCTAAGTATTTTACATTTCACGTGCTCATATAAACAGTAATGAGTTGAAATTTCAACTTCCACTTGTTCATTGTTAGGGCTATGGTAAGATGTTGAATGTCCTGCAAAGACCCATGTGTTAAATTAAAGTGAGGTCCCCAGAATGGTGCTATTCAGAGGTGGTAGAACCTTTGAAAGGTGAAGCCTAGTGGGAGGTCATTATGTCATTGGTATACGCCCCAAAGGGAATTGTGGGACCCAGACCACTTCCTCTTTTTCTTTTGCTCCCTGGTGTGTGATAGAAATGGATTTGCTCTGCCATGTCCTCCCCACCATTGCAATATAGCATTCCATACAGAGCAATGGGTCTGTCTACCCAGTCTTGGACTGGAATATTTAAAATATGAACCAAAAGAAACTTTTCATTTAATAACTGAATCATCTCAAGTATTTTATTATAGTGACAGAAAACTTATTAATAACTTGTATATAGCAAAGCAATTGACTTTTGTTTGTTAACCTTGTACCTTCAAACTTGCTATAATCACTTATTAGTTCCAAAAAGGTTTTTTTTGTTGTTGTTGATTTTTAAGGATTTTGTACTTAGCTCATCTTGTTATCTGCAAAAAAGACACTTTTATTTATTTCTTCTCAATCTACACATTTTTAGTTCCTTTTCTTGTCTCATTGCATAAGCTAGAACATACTGTACAGTGTTGAAAAGGAGTGGTAAGAGGGGACAACCTTACCTTGTTCCTGATCTTTTTTTATTAAATTATTTATTTATTCTAATTTGTTATACATGATGGCAGAATGCAATTCATTTCATATTACACATATAGAACACAATTTTTCAAGTCACTGATTGTACACTAAGTATTTTCACACCATTCGTGTCTTCATACATGTACTTAGGGTAAAGATTTCTAACTCATTCCACACATCATTCTAACCCTTTGCCCCCTCCTTTCCCCTCTCTCCTCTTTGCCCTATCTAAAGTTCCTCCATTCCTCCCATGCTCCCCCAACCCCAATTGCCATTATGAGTCAGCATCCTCATATCAAAGAAAACATTCAGCCTTTGTTTTTTGGGGATTGGCTTGCTTCACTTAGGATTATATTCCCCAACTTCATCCATTTACCTGCAAATGCCATGATTTTATTCTCTTTTAATTCTGAGTAATGTTCCATTGTGTATATATACCAAAGTTTCCCTATCCATTCATCTATGAAGGGAATCTAGGTTGGTTCTACAATTTAGCTATTGTGAATTGTTCTGCTATAAACATTGATGTGGCTGTGTCCCTGTAGTATGCTGTTTTTAAGTCCTTTGGATATAAACCGAGTAGTGGGAGAGCTGGGTCAAATGGTGGTTCCATTCCAAGTCATCCAAGGAATCTCCATACTGCTTTCCAGATTGGCTGCACCAATTTGCAGTCTCACTAGCAATGTATGAGTGTGCCTTTTTCCCCCACATCCTCGCCAACTAATTGCTAGAGATGTTGAACATTTTTTTATATGTTTGTTGATTGATTGTATATCCTCTTCTGAGAAGAGTCTATTCAGTTCCTTGGCCCATTTATTGATTGGGTTATTTGGGGATTTTTTTTTTTAGTACTTTATATATCCTAGAGATTAGTGCTCTATCGAATGTGCTTGTGGTAAAGATTTGCTCCCATTCTGTAGGCTCTCTATTCACCTCACTGACTGTTTCTTTTGCTGAGAAGAAGTTTTTTAGTTTGAATCCATCCCATTTATTGATTCTTGGTTTAAATTTTTGCGCTATAGGAGTCTTATTAAGGAAGTTGGGGCCTAATCAGATGTGATGGAGATTTGGACCTACTTTTTCTTTTTCTTTTTTTTTTGAGAGAGAGAGAATTTTTTAATATTTATTTTTTAGTTTTCGGCGGGCACAACATCCTTGTTTGTATGTGGTGCTGAGGATCGAACCCGGGCCGCACGCATGCCAGGCGAGCGCGCTACTGCTTGAGCCACATCCCCAGCCCAAGAATTCTTTTTTTTTTTTTTTTTTTTTGTGCTGGGGATTGAACCCAGGGCTTTGTGCATGTGAGACAAGCACTCTCCCAACTGAGCTACATCCCCAGCTCTTTTATTTTTTTAAAGAGAGAGAATTTTTTAATATTTATTTTTTAGTTTTCGGCAGACACAACATCTTTATTTTATTTGTATGTGATGCTGAGGATCAAACCCAGTGCTGCACACATGCCAGGCAAGTGAGCTCCTGCTTGAGCCACATCCCCAGCCCCCTACTTTTTCTTTCATTAGGCACAAGGTCTCTGGTTTAATTCCTAGGTCCTTGATCCAGTTTGAGTTGAGTTTCGTGCATATTGAGAGACAGAGGTTTAATTTCATTTTGATACATATGGATTTCCAATTTTCCTGGCACCATTTGTTGAAGAGGCTATCTTTTCTCCAATATATGTTTTTGGCACCTTTGTCTAATATAAGATAACTGTAGTTATGTGGGTTAGACTCTGTATCCTCTGTTCTGTACCATTGGTCTACCAGTCTGTTTTGGTGCCAATACCATGCTGTTTTTGTTACTATTGTTCTGAAGTATAGTTTAAGGTCTGGAATAGTAATGCCACCAGGTTCACTCTTCTTGCTAAGGATTGCTTTGGCTATTCTGGGTCTCTTAGTTTTCCAGATAAATTTCATGATTGCTTTTTCTATTTCTATAAGGAATGTCATTGGGATTTTGATTGGGATTGCATTGAATCTGTATAGTGCTTCTTCTATTAGTATGGTCATTTGACAATATTAATTCTGCCTATCCAAGAACAAGGGAGATCTTTCCATCTTCTAAGGTATTCTTTAATTTCTTTCTTTAGCATGTTGTAATTTTTATTGTAGAGGTCTTCACCTCCTTCGTTAAGTTGATTACCAAGTTTTTTGTTTGTTTGTTTGTTTTTAGGCTATTGTAAGTGGGATGGTTTTCCTAGTTTCTCTTTCATCAGATTTGTCACTGATGTATAGAAATGCCTTTGATTTATGGGTGTTGATTTTATATCCAGCTACTTTGCTGAATTCATTTATTAGTTCTAAGAGAAGGATTGTTATGTTTTCTTGGAATATTAACCCCATTGTCATATAATGACTCTTTTTTTTCCCCCTGTACTGGGAAACCTGGTTGAAACCACTGAGCTATATCCCCAGTAATTTTTTTTAAATTGATTTTATTTTTTAAATACATGACAGTGGAATGCATTACAATTCTTATTACTCATGTAGATCACAACTTTTCATATCTGTTTATATATAAAGTATGTTCACACCAATTCATGTCTTCATACATGTACTTTGGATAATGATGTCCATCACATTCCACCATCATTGCCCAGTAACTTTTTAATTATTTTTTATTTTGAAATAGAATCTTACTATTTGTTAGCTTTTTTGTTCTGGAGACCAAAATACTTGACAAGAACAACTTAGAAAGAAAAGTTTTATTTTGGCTCACAGTTTCAGAGGTTCAGTCCATGGTCAGCTGACTCCATAGCTTTGGGCCCTGATAGAGGGCCAGAGTAGAACATCATGGGTTAGAAAATCATGGCAGAAAGGCATGGCAGCGGAAACCAGCTCAAAACATGGCTACCAGGAAGCAGAGAAAGCTCCACTTACCAGGGACAAAATATAAACTCCAAAGTCACACTCCCCAAGACCTATTTCTTCCAGCCACACCCTACCTATCTGCCTACAGTAGATGAAATCAGAGTTTTAAGGTGAAACTCAGTTCTTTGCTTCTGCTGGCAGGTGAGATCTGCATAAGCTGCAGCTCTCTGCAGCTGAAAAACGTGTCTCTTAACGGTGGCCTGTGCCCTCTAGTGTTGCAGCAGACCCTAGCAGCTCACCACAATTTCTTTTCTCTGGGTTATTCTCTCACAAATTCAAAGAATGAAATCCAAAGACTACGTGAGTGAAAAGAGTAGGATTTATTTAAGTATGCATAGAAACAGGACTCCTGCAGAGGAAGAAGGGACCCAGGGGGGGTTGCCTACTAGGTGTGCTAGCCTAGGAGTTTATATAGCACTTGGGTCAATGCTATGGGTTCAAATTTTAAAAATCCTAATTAGCATAATTTTGCTAATTAGGTTAATGCTATGGTTAACTCTTTTTAAAAAAAAATTTTTAGATGTTGATGGACCTTTATTTTATTTATATGTGGTGCTGAGAATTGACCTCATACATGCTAGGCAAGTGCTGCACCACTGAGCCACAGCTCCAGCCTCTATGTTCAACTCTTGAGTCCAAACTTTCATTCATTCAAGTCTGCCCCACTTCCATTTTCTTGCCACTCTTCCGCAACTGTAACTTCCCAACAGGTTGAGGTCTGTGAATCATGCATGCTCGGGTTCCGAAGCTGCAGCACTGCATGTAATAGGGCTTCTGCAACAGGCATCCTCACTGGGCCCTAGTCAGGCTGCCAAAAGTGACAGGTCAGTGTGTTTCAGGCTCAGGCTCACCTCCTTGCTGGCTAGCTGGCTGTGCCTCAGGCCTGCAGGCCCATGTCAGCAAGGTGGGCTCCACCTGGCTGCAGCCTGGTGCTTGCTATGTGTACTCCAGCTTTCCCAGGCCTCTGCTTTGCTGCTGCACCACTCTGCTGCCACTTCCTGGCAGTGACCAGTGGGCTGGCTAAATGGCTTGGTGGCTGGGGAGCTGTGTCATTACCACCCTGTTAGTTAGTCCATATCAGTGAATTAATCCACTGATTATGTTACAGTTCTCTTAATCTGATCATTTTACCTCTGAACATTTTTGCATTGTCTCACACATGAACTTTTGGGGGACAATTCATACCTAAACCATAGCACTTGCTAAATTGTTGAGACTGGCTCAAACTTGTAATCCTCCTGCCTTAGCCTCCTAAGTCACTGAGATTATGGGTGTGTACCACCAGAACTGGCTTCACTACTACCTCTTTTTATCCCTGATAATTTTTCTTGCTCTGAGGATTGCTGTCTGAAATTAATAAAGTTATTCCCACTTTCTTTTGATTACTATTAGCATGGTACACCTTTATACTTGAAAATCTGCTTTTCTCTTACTGCCTTCAAAAATTCTGTCTTTGACTTTGGATAGTTTGATTATAATGTGTCTCAGTGAGGCTTTTTGGGTTCATCACAGCTGGAGTTCTTTGAGATTCTTGACTTTGGATGTCCATTTTTTCTCATATTTGGTGAATTTTTTACCATTATTTCTTCAAATATTTCTTCTTTCCCTTTCTTTCTCTTTTTCTAGAACTCACAGGATGTATATATTGGTCCAGTTGGTGTCTCATAAGGTCTGTAGGCTTCCTTCACTTTTCATCTTTTTGTTCCTTTCATTTCCTCTAACTAGAAATGTTCAAATGGTCTGTCTTCACTTTGATGATTCTTTCTTCTGCTTGATCAAATCTATTATAAACCTCTCTAGTGATTTTTTTCAATTCAGCTATTGTGCTCTTCAACACCAAAATTTCTGTTTAGTCTTTTATATAGTTTCTGTCTCTTTGTTGATATTCTCATTTTGTTCATGCATTAGTTCCTCATTCCATTTAATTGTCTATCTAGATTAAAGGAACATATTGAGCTCCTTTAAGATTATTATTTTTTTTGCATTCTTTGTTAGGTGATTCATAGACCTCTAGTTCTTTAGAATTTCTTTCCTGAGATTTATTTTTCCTTTGATTGGATCATGATTACCTGTTTCTTCATGTGCTTGTTATTTTTTGCTAGGATTTGTGCATATGAAAAACAGTCATATCTTCCAATTTTTTATGGACTGCCTTCAAATAGAGGGAACCTTCAACAATCAGCCTACCTAATAATTCTGGGTATCTCTTAAAACTCTTTTGGGGGATATGCCTTCTTTGGGTTTGTGCACATACTATCCTGATTCAAAAGGGCTGCCAAATTCTTTTTCAGAATATTGTAGTCTTTTGTTTTCTCTGGTGTCTATCTACAGTACTTCAGGTTTTCTGGGCACTGAAAAAAGCAGCTCATCTCTTTTCTTCCAGAATTACCCAAGCATTCAACATATGCCAATTTCATAAGCAGTCAGAGTGTGACAAAACAGAAACCATTCCCTCAGATGTCCTCCTGAAAAGCCAGAATGTTGGATGCATATTCTACTCTTATGTTTCCCTCTCAAGTGAAAAGCCTCAAGTTGGGCATTCCTGATACTGCCAAGTTGTACTGGTTTGGGGAAAAGACTATTATGGGTTAAATGAAATAGTATTTATTTATTTATTTATTTATTTGCCATTACAATGTGGCTGGTAATGATTTTGAGTTTGCATGAGATTTCTGAAGTTCTCATATAAAAAGTTTGAACAGTGTTAAGTTGGTCTCTGTGGAGAAACAAGGTCTAAGGATTCCCATTGCACTATCTTGCTGATGTCACTACTCTTAGGCAATTAGTTTTTGAAACTAATTTGAAAAGAATGTGTACATGTGGAAACAGAGGGTTAGGATCCAGAAAATTATTCTCTTAAGAAAAAATATGTTCACGAACTCCTTGGAAAGTTTTTCAGACACCCAGATATATGCAAATCCAGTTAGAGGACTGCTTTTCTGGAGATTCTAGGTATCCCTCTGGCTCCCAGTTGAGTTTTATTTCCTAACTCTCACTGGATATGCTGTCAAGGAACCTGCTTCCTCTACTGGATTTCTTCTATCCCTGATCCTGGACACCTGGGTCAGAGGATATATCTGGCAGTCTTTGAAGTGGTTTGGTCTTAATTTTATGTACTAACTTGATGGGTTGAGGGATCCCTGGATAACTGGTAGAATATTATTTCTGGGTATGTCTATGAGATATACCCATTTGAATCATATCAGATCTACACACACAGTGAGGACAGGCATCATCTAATCTGTTGAGGGCCCACTCAAATAGAACAAAAAGGTAAAGGAAGGGTGAGTCTCTTCTTTGCCACCTCCCCCCACCATAGAACTGGGACATCCATCTTCTGCTGCCTTTTGACATTGGTGTTCCTAGTTTTCAGGCCTTCAGACTCTAGAAGAATGCCAAAAACTCTTAACTCCCTACCTTTAGTTCTCAGGCTTTAGCCTTGGGCACTGGGAATTATGCTATTGGTTCCCCTTGTTCTCAGGTCATTGAACTTGGACTGAATTATACCGTCGGTTCTTTTCTAGCTTTCAGACAGCATATCAAAGACATCTCGGTCTTCATAATCATGTGAGCTGATTTCATGTGAGCTGATAATAAATATCCTGTTGTATATCTATGTAAATATCCTATTGGTTCTGTTCTTTGGTGAACCCTAATACAGATTTTGATACTGAGAACAGTTCTAGTGAAACAAAATCTTTGACTTGTTTGCTACATCATGGATTAAAACATGGACCACTGTATTAGTCAGCTATTTGGCTATAAAAAAATGCCTAATGCTGCATACTTTATAAAGACAATAAGTGTAGTTAGCTCACAGTTTTGGAGGCTCAAAGTACAAACAGTATGGTTTTGGTTCTGGTGAGGGCTCCTCGGCTACATCAGATCACAGCAGATGGCATCATGATAGAAATATGTGCAGAAGAAAAAGATCGAATGAAGAGACAGGAGGCTATCTTCAACAAATGATGCTGGGAAAACTGAAAATCCACATGTAACAAAATGAAATTAAACCTCTATCTCTCACCATGCACAAAACTCAACTCAAAGTGGATCAATTAAACCAGAGACCTTGTGCTTAATGGAAGAAAAAATAGGCCCAAATCTCCATCACATCAGATTAGGCCCCAACTTCCTTAATAAGACTCCTATAGCACAAAATTTAAACCAAGAATCAATAAATGGAATGGATTCAAACTAAAAAGCTTCTTCTCAGCAAAAGAAACAGTCAATGAGGTGAATAGAGAGCCTACAGAATGGGAGCAAATCTTTACCACAAGCACATTAGATAGAGCACTGATCTCTAGGATATGTAAAGTACTTAAAAACCTTAATGCCAAAATAAATAAATAAATAAAAAGAAACAAATAACCCAATCAATAAATGGGCCAAGGAACTGAACAGACACCTCTCAGAAGATGATATATAATCATTCAATAAACATATGAAAAAATGTTCAACATCTCTATCAATTAGAGAAATGCAAATCAAAACTACTCTAAGATTTCATCTCACTCCAGTCAAAATGGCAGCTGCAGGCTGCTCGGCCCGGCCGCGTGGGCTCTCCCGAGCTCCGCTCCTGCCGCTGCTCTCACCGAGCACAGCCTGCTGCCTTCCTGCTGGGCGCCTTCCTGCTGGGCTGTCAGTGCACGCCGGCTTGCAATCTTGCAAACCAGTTGGGCACAAAAACACAAGCCAGTCAAACTGAAACAAAGTTTTATTTTGTGAGAGGCCGTGTGCGTCCCCTAACAAGCTGGTCCACACACGTGTGTGTCTACCTGAGCAGGGGGCTCCACTTCCCCTGGAACACCCTCCTACCATCCTTCCCCAACCAATGGGAACTCTCCGGGAGTCCAGTAACTTGAGTTCCCAAACGGGCCTAGGTGAACAGCAGGAGTCCATTTACCATATGAATGTAATACTTTTGCAGTGGCTCCTAGCATCTGCCCCCTTCTGTTTAATTAAGCAACGGCAATGTGGCTAGGGACCGTGCCTGGTAGGTTGTCCAATTTAACATGTGGTTCTTACCCGTCATGGGAGAACTGACCTTTACACGTCAGTTTCCTGTCTTAGGTTGAATCCATTGTAACCAGATCAACCCGTCACTGACTACCGGTCCAGCATAGCCATGCTTGTGGATAGGCCTAAGCACCAGTGGGGGGGTGAGGTTCTTGCCTCACCTCTGTTGGCCCCCAAATTTAACCTTGGTGCCAGTGGGGGGGTGAGGTTCTTGCCTCACCTCTGTTGGCCCCCAAATTCAGACTATCACTAGCAGAAGGGAGAAAGACACAGAATTGCCACGACACCAAGCCAATTGACGGCTCCTTTGGAAACACTGGTGACACATCGGCTAAGATATTTAGCACTACCAGTTCGCTGTATCAACAAATAGAGCACAATGCATACAGGTGATACATAGTCCAGGCAAGTTGTGTAAGCAGTTCAAAGTGGAGGAGTCTATCAATATGTCCATTTCCTCCCAAAGTAAATTAAGTCCTTGATTGAGCAGTTCAAAGTGGAGGAGTCTATCAATATGTCCATTTCCTCCCAAAGTAAATTAAGTCCTTGATTGAGCAGTTCAAAGTGGAGGAGTCTATCAATATGTCCATTTCCTCCCAAAGTAAAGTAAGTTCTTGATTGAGCATACTTATTGAGTTATATTGATTGATGTATCAGTCTATACAGTTTACTGTGATAGTTATCATAAAAGTTGTAGTTTGGTTTTATCTTAGCCTTCACCGGCACTGGGATGGAGATGGGAATTATGGCCATGTTGCTAAAGAGACATTATCCTGAACAGAATTATTAAATATAATGAAAAGGAAAGGTGAAAATAAACAAACAGATCTGTTAACCACCTTTAAAAGCAAAATTTATAACAGCTGTTTACCCAATGTAAATTAAACCATATAAGTCACGTGACTAAAAAAAATTTTTTTTGGATTCTTTATATCTATTTATACATGAGCGCTCCTTATAAATGAAATATGGACATACACACATACAGACATACAACACAAAACAGTGCATACATAACATAGAACATATAAGACAATAGTAAATAAAGGCCTTGTAGCTATAGCTAGGTGAAATCTCCATTGCAATGTTTAAAAACTTTACAGTTAAAAAAATAAAACACAGTCAAAAAATAAAACTGATCAGAAAAACATTAACCTAGGTTTGTATGAGCTCAAAAAATAAGGTAAAATAAAATAAAATAGAACTTTATGATGTGGGAAAAATGCAAATAATAAAATAGATATTGAAAAAGGCACCGTGGTAAATCACTGTCTCAGATGTAAGAATAGCCAGGCTGGAACTCTGGATATCAGCTGTTATGGATTTCAGTCAAATCATCTTCTTTTTCTGTAGAAATTGTTTTAGTTAATCTCTCTGGAATCCAAATTGGTTGCTGTTCCTCCTGTGGAAAAACACAGACGGAGCCCCGACTCCAGACTATTACTGGGTCCGGACCTTTCCATTGTCCTGTTAGAATATCTTTCCAAAGTACCTTAGGCTTATGTACATTTTTTGGATACATATGTCTTTCCGCAGCACTAAGTCCTGATGAATCCAAATTTAGAAAGTTTAGAGTAAAAAGGGTTATTTTAAGTTTATCTTTGGGGGATATATACCCCTTACTAATTCCCTCCTTTTATTTTAATAAGTACATTTTAATAGTTTGATGAGCTCTTTCAACTATGCCTTGTCCCTGTGGGTTGTATGGGATTCCTGTTATATGAGTAATGCCAAATGATGAGCAAAATTGTTTAAAAGACTTGGAGGTGTAACCAGGACCATTATCAGTTTTTAACTGTTTAGGAACACCCACAGTGGCAAAATTTTGTAAGCAATGAGCTATAACATCTTTAGTTTTTTCTCCAGGATGAAGGGAGCCCATCAAAAATCCAGAAGAAGTATCAACTGTAACATGTAAATATTTTAATTTTCCAAATTCTGGCAAGTGTGTGACATCCATCTGCCAAATATGGTTAGGTATCAGTCCTCTAGGATTGACTCCAAGATTAACTTGTGGCAAAAATGTCACACAATTTTGACATTGTTTTTTTATATGTCTGGCTTGTTCTTTAGTTATTTTAAAACGTTTTTGTAAAGTATTAGCATTGACATGGAACCTTTTATGAAAATTTATAGCTTCTTCTATTGTGGAGAAAATATGTATGTCATGTGTAGACTTATCTGCTAGTTCATTACCCAAACTAAGGGCTCCAGGCAATCCTGTATGTGCTCTGATATGTCCTATAAAGAATGGATCCTTTCTATCCCAGATTAGACTTTGTATAGCAGAAAACAAAGAGAAAACAGTAGAGGAAGGAGAAATCCTACCAGCATCTTCAAGAGATACAATAGCATTAACTACATACTGACTATCAGAAAATAAATTAAATGTAGAATCTTTGAACATCATAAAAGCTTGCAATACTGCATTGAGCTCTACCTTTTGAGCTGATTGTTTGGGTACTAAAAATGTAAAAGTTTGATCAGGAGTAACTACTGCTGCTGTACCATTGTTTGACCCATCAGTGAATATATTTGGAGCATTTATGATAGGGGTTTTTCTTGTCATTTTTGGAAAAACTACAGGATGCTTAGACCAAAAAGACAACAAAGGATTAGATGGCAAGTGATTATCAAATGCAACACTAGATTTACACATGATTATTGCCCAAGTATTTAACTCATTAGCTAACTCATCAATTTGATCCATAGTATATGGAGTAATAATTTTATTAGGAGAAATCCCAAACACTCCTTTTGCTGCTTTTATTCCTTTGAGTATTAATTGCCCTACAGCCTCAGGATATCTAGTAAGAATAGTATTAGGAGAATAAGATAAATGTATCCATAATAATGGACCTTCTTGCCAAAATAATCCTGTAGGAATATTTTTTGTCAGTAGTACAATAAATAATAAAGGCAAACTTATATCAATTCTATCCAAATGCATATTTTCCATATATGTCTCAATGATTTTTAATGTCTTTCTAGCTTCAGGCGTTAACATGCGGGGTGAATTTGGATCTGATGGACCTTTTAGAATATCAAATAAAGGTCCTAATTCTCCTGTTGGTATGCCTAGATAAGGCCTTATCCAATTTATATCTCCCAATAACTTTTGAAAGTCATTAAGTGATTTGAGTTGATCTACTCGTATTTGAATTTTTGGTGGACGGACCATGGTTGAGGATAATAGAACTCCTAAATAATTAATTGGAAGATTTAATTGTACTTTATCTATTGCTATCTCTAGATTATAATTTTTTAATAAGTTTGTAAGCGTGGCATAACATTCTAGCAATGTGTTTTTATCTTTATGTGCCATTAACACATCATCCATATAGTGAAATATCTGTAGTTCAGGATTTTGATTTCTAAGTGGCTGGATTGCTTTATCAACATAAATTTGGCACAAAGTTGGGCTGTTAGCCATCCCTTGAGGGAGTACTTTCCATTCATATCTCTGATCAGGACCTTCATGATTAAGTGCAGGGATAGTAAATGCAAAATGTGGACTATCCTCGGGATGAATTGGAATTGAGAAGAAACAATCTTTAATATCTACAGCTAAAACATGCCAGGTTTTTGGTAGAGCAGACAATTGGGGAATCCCTGATTGAGCAGGTCCCATAATAACCATCTCATTATTAATGGCTCTTAAATCTTGTAATAATCTCCATTTATCAGATTTCTTTTTAATGACAAAAATGGGAGTATTATGGGGAGATACGGAAGGTTGTATATGTCCTTCCGCTAATTGCTGTTTGACCAGGTCATGGGCTACTTGTATCTTTTCTTTAGTTAGGGGCCACTGAGGAACCCACACTGGTCTTTCTGATTTCCAAGTAATTTTGATTGTCTCAGTGGCCCTTTTTGAAAACCCAATCCATGTTTATTTATTTCTTGATCTATTTGAATTGGTGCTGTTATATCTTGTTCTTGATCTCTTAATCTCTTTTCTTTTCTAAAGCCTTGTTTTGCCCTAGTAGTGGGCGAGTTAGAATTGACGTTATTTGTTAATGTCAATCCTAATTGATCTAGGACGTCTTGTCCCCATAAATTTATGGGGAGATGGTCCAATACATAGGGCTGTATAGTTCCTTCACATCCTTCAGGTCCTTTCCAATCTAATACCATTGCACTTCTATGGGGATTAGTCGCTACTCCTAGGCCTCTAAGCGTTTGGGTGGCTTGTTGCAATGGCCAGTGCTTAGGCCATTCCTGGCGAGATATGATGCTGAGGTCAGCGCCTGTGTCCAGCAGTCCATTAAAGTCATGTCCTTGAATATTTAATTTTAGCATAGGGCGAGAATCTAAATTTAAAGATAGCATAGCCCAATCTACACCTGTGGAGCCTAATCCCTTGGAACCTCTTTCTACATTACAACTGGAAAATTTATCATGTAGGCTTGGTATTATTAATAACTGTGCTATTCTATCTCCTGATGAAATTACTGATATACCTCTTGGAGAACTAGCTATAATTTTTATTTCACCCTCATAATCGGGATCAATTACCCCAGGACTTATCATAAGTCCTTTAAGTGTAGAAGAACTGCATCCCAATAATAAGCCTACTGTTCCCTGGGGAAGAGGTCCTTTTACTCCTGTGGGAATGATTTGAACTCCCATCTCTGGAGTTAATACTGCTCTGGCAGAGGCACAGATGTCCAACCCTGCGTTCCCTCTAGTCTGTCTGATGAGGGATCTAATGGATAATGCGTCCTGGGCACTACCTTGATGGTGCTGTTGGGTTCCTCCATTGCCCCGTATATTTGTGGTTTTGGGCCCCAGGGCATTGGGCCCTCCAATTCGTTTTTTGGCAACGGGGCCTGATACCTTTCTCCACGATATCGTGTGTAGACACTTGGTCTTTGTCCATTTTTTGATAACGGAATACCCTCTATGGTGGTTTGAGAACGGCATTCATTAGCCCAATGTCTCCCTCTATGGCATCGTGGGCAAATACCCGGGATTCTACTCCTTTGATACCTAGCTTTGTTAAACCCTCCTCCTATGGGGCAATTTCTTTTAAATTGTCCTTCTTGATTGCAATTATAGCATGTTTTTGGCTTGGTATCTAAAGCCTGTTTTACTTCAGCTGCCATGACTTGTCCTTGTTCATTAATGTCTCTACATAATTTAATATATGTATTTAAATCTTCATGTTTCCATGGTCTAATGACCTCTTTGCAGCAATGATTTGCTTGGTCATAAGCCAGTTGTTTTATAAATGACATTGCCTGTTCTGTATTTTCAAATGTCTTAGAGGCTGTTTCAATAAGTCTAGCTACAAAGTCAGCGTAGGGCTCATTAACTCCTTGTATTATCTTAGATAGTTGACCTTGTAAATCCCCTTGTCCCTTCAAAGTTTTCCATGCCCTAATTGCATCTATAGCGATCTGAGCGTATATGCCAGGATCATATCCAATCTGTTGCCTCTGACTTTCATAGGGTCCTCTCCCTAATAGCATTTGTATATCTCTTTCAGGGTAACCTGCTGCTGCATTTCGCGTGGCTGTCTCCCTGCAAAATTCCTCATTGGCAATTTTCCATAATAAATATTGTCCTCCATTTAGCACAGAGTGACACACGTTAGCCCAATCTGCTGGTGTTAAATCCCAGCTCTTAATAGATTCGACCATACTGACTGTGAAGGGAGCGGCCGGGCCGTAGGTTGCTACAGCTTCCTTTAATTGCTTTACTATTTTGAAATCTAAGGCACGGTAAACTCGTTGTCTTTCTTCTCCCTGCTCAACTACAGGGCATGCTAACTTTTGGGGTCCTGCCTCAGGATTCCATTCATCACCTATGGAAGCAGGTGAAGCTGTTGGTTGAATTACGCCCTCTGGTGATGGAACGGAGTTAGTAGCAGTCTCCCTATCTGATGGCCGTTTTTCCCCTGAGCTTGCTTTCTTCAAATTTTCTTCTGTCTGACTAGCTTGAGAGACCTTTTGTTTTGCTTGACCTAATATGTTTTCTGCCATAGCCTGGACCTCTAACAATTTACTTAACAGTTTTTCGGTTTGTTTTTTACTAGATTCTAATCTACTATAAAGGTAACGTAACCCAATAAGATAGGATAGAAGAAAGCCAAAACAGAATGAAACAGAAACGGAGAGGAGGAAAATGATTATGTCAATTTTCTCTCTCTTAGGGCCGAATAACTTCAAACCTTGAGCCAACCATTTTTCCCAATTCGCCTGAAAAAATTGTAAGGCTAGAGAGGCTGAAATAAAAGCAGAATAAATCAAAACAGGAATACCCATTCTGTCGCCTTTCCTTAGGGGCGAGCGATATTACTCACCTTTAAATTTTGGGCGTTCCCCATACAGGGCCACCAAAATGCTGCAGGCTGCTTGGCCGGGCAGCGTGGGCTCTCCCGAGCTCCGCTCCTGCCGCTGCTCTCACCGAGCACATCCTGCTGCCTTCCTGCTGGGCGCCTTCCTGCTGGGCTGTCAGTGCACGCCGGCTTGCAATCTTGCAAACCAGTTGGGCACAAAAACACAAGCCAGTCAAACTGAAACAAAGTTTTATTTTGTGAGAGGCCGTGTGCGTCCCCTAACAAGCTGGTCCACACACGTGTGTGTCTACCTGAGCAGGGGGCTCCACTTCCCCTGGAACACCCTCCTACCATCCTTCCCCAACCAATGGGAACTCTCCGGGAGTCCAGTAACTTGAGTTCCCAAACGGGCCTAGGTGAACAGCAGGAGTCCATTTACCATATGAATGTAATACTTTTGCAGTGGCTCCTAGCAATCAAGAATACAAACAATAGGGGCTGGGGATGTGGCTCAAGTGGTAGCGCAATCGCCTGGCATGCATGCGGCCTGGGTTCGAACCACATACAAATAAACATGTTGTGTCCGCCAAAAACTAAAAAATAAATATTAAAATTCTCTCTCTCTCTCTCTCTCTCTCTCTCTCTCTCTCTCTCTCTCCTCTCTTTAAAAAAAAAAGAATACAAACAACAATAAGTGTTGGCGAGGATGTGGGGAAAAAAGGCACACTCATACATTGCTGGTGAGACTGCAAATTGGTACAGCCAATCTGGAAAGCATTATGGAGATTCCTTGGAACACTTGGAATGGAACCACCATTTGACCCAGCTCTCCCACTACTCGGTTTATACACAAAGGACTTAAAAACAGCATACTACAGGGACACAGCCACATCAATGTTTATACTAGCTAAATTGTGGAACCAACCTAGATTCCCTTCAGTAGATGAATGGATATATTCACAATGGAACATTACTTAGCATTAAGAGAATAAAATCATGGCATTTTCAGGTAAATGGGTGAAGTTGGGGAATATAATGCTAAGTAAAGTAAGCCAATCCCCCCAAACCAAAGGCTGAATGTTTTCTTTGATATGAGGATGCTGACTCATAATGGCAATTGGGGTTGGGGGAGCATGGGAGGAATGGAGGAACTTTAGATAGGGCAAAGGGGAGAGAGGGGAAAGGAGGGGGCAAAGGGTTAGAATGATGTGTGGAATGAGTTAGACATCATTACCCTAAGTACATGTATGAAGACACGAATGGTGTGAAAATACTTAGTGTACAATCAATGACTTGAAAAATTGTGCTCTATATGTATAATATGAAATGAATTGCATTCTGCCATCATGTATAACAAATTAGATAAATAATTTAATAAAAAAGGAGAGAGGAGGCTAGAGAGAAACCAGCAAAGGGCGGGGCAGGCTTTATTTATTTTTGTACTGGGGGTTGATCCCAAAGGCTCTTTACCACTGAGCTGCATCTGTAGTCCTTTATATTTTGAGACAGGGTCTTGCTAAGTTCCTGAGGGTCTTGCTAAATTACTGAGGCTCACTTTGAACTTGAAATCCTTGTGGCTCAGCCACCTGAATCTCTGGGATAATAGGTGTGTGCCTCTATGCCTGGCCAGGCTTGCTCTTTTATAACAACTCTCTTGTAAGAACTAACCAATGTCCCATGAGAACTACACTAATTGATTCCATGGGCAGCACTTTCAATAACCTGCTCACTTCCCACTTCCAACATCACCACACTGAGGATAAAGTTCTAAATACATGAACCCTTGCAAGACACTCTCAAACATTATCCAAACCATAGCACCCCATCATGAGTGAGTTGGAAATGCCTGGTTTCCCTTGATTTAATATAGAAGAAGGAATTCAAAAACTTGGACAGACTGAAATATTAGAATGGACTTAAGCTGTACTAATCCTTACTGGGGTGGTGTTATATAGAATATAAACTTTTCACCAATAGTTTTAAATAAATTAATAGGTGGAGCTTAAATATCTTTGAAGAACTCTGTGATTACTCTTCTCTGTAGCCATAACTTATAGTGGGAACCACAGCCATTCAGTTGTAAAACCTAAGTGTAATGAGAGTAGTTGAATCCCAAGGTGGCAAGGACAAAGTGGCAGCACTCAATTGCCAAAGTCATAAGAGGAATCGTTATCAAAATGGACAGCAGAGGTGATCAAAATCACCAACTCACACATACCTATGCCATTGGCTACTTTAATCATGGTATTCCTAAATGTAGAATATATAGAAAACCTACCATATTCTTACTTGATATGAAAAGTCCCAGGACAGATAAATAAAGTCTAACTCAAATCCTTTTTTTTTTTTTAATGTCATGGTCCCTCAATCAATTCTCAGACTTGAGCCAGCTTACAAACCCAGAACCTCTTAATGAAAGAGTGTCTAGATCCCCTTGTGGAAGGACCTACACACTACCTTCCCCCAAAATACTTAACAGTCTTTTACTAGGTAACTGTGCATTGGGGAAAAGGAAATAATCAGACCTTTTGGAGACTGTTAAGATACTGGCTCTGAACTCATATTTATTCTAACAGACCCAAAACCTTGCTGTAGCCCTCTAGTCAAAATAGGTGCTTACGGAGCTCAGGTAATCAATAGAGTTTTAGTTCAAGTCCATCTCATAGTGGATCAAATGGGTCTCACAACCCATCCTATGCTTATTTCCCCAGTTTAAGAATGTATACTTAAAATAAACATACTTATAAGCCAGCAAAATCCCTACATTGGTTCCCTGGCATGTGGGGTGAGGGCTATTATGGTGGAAAAAGACAAATGGAAACCTTTAGAACTACCTCTGAGAAAATTGTAATAAAAAACAAAATTGCCTTTGCTGTATAACAGAGATCAGTGTCAATCTCTGTGGTAGAGGCTTTAAAAGATGCAGAAATGTTCTTTCCCACTATCCCCATTCAACTTTCTTATTTGACCTGAGTAGAAGACAAATGGACCTTGGAGAATTACTGTGGATTATCATAAGTTTAACTAAATTGTGACTCCAATTGCAGTTGCTGTACCAGATTTTGTTTGGTTGCTTGAGCAAATTAACACAGCCCCTGGTACCTGGTATACCAGGTAGGTAGATAGGTAGGTAGGTAGATAGATAGATAGATAGATATGGAAATGACTCCCCACCCCCCATCCCCATCCAATAGGCCCACCAGAAGCAGTTTTCCTTCATCTGGAAAGGGCAGGAATACCTCTTTACTGACCAACCTCCAGTCCTATGCCATATTTTAATCCCTTGAAAGACATCTCTTGGCCTACTACTTTACTTTAGTAGAAACTGAATGCTTGACCATAGTCCATCAAGCTACTCCATGATCCGGCTGCTTATCACAAACTGGTGTTATCTGATTCCAAGCCATAAAGTTGGGTGTGCACAACACTTCATTATCAGATGAATGTTGTATATATGTGATTGGGCCAGAATAGGCCCTGAAGGCACAAGTGAGTTACATGGAGTGTTCCAAAAGCCCATGGTTCTCACTCCTGCTACATAGCCTTCTCTCTCCCAACTTGTATCTATGGCCTCATGGGAGAGTTCCCTACAATAACTTGATAGAGAAAGAGAGGACTTGGTCTTGGTTTAAAGATGGTTCTTTATGATATGAAGGTACAATTGGAAAGTGCATAGCTGCAGCATTATAGCCCCTATGACATACCTAAGGATAATGGTGAAAAGAAATCGCCTCGTGGGCAAAATTTCAGTCAGTGCACCATTAGTGCACCATTTGTTTGGAGGGAGAAATACCCATACATGCAATAATACAGATATATTGACTTATAGGCTATTGCCAGTGGTTTGACTGGATGGCCAGGAACTTGAAGATGATTGAAAATCTGTCAAAAAAAAATCTAAGGAAGAGGTATGTGGATAGATTTCTTTGAGGGCCAAAAGACATGAAAGATATTTATGTCCCATGTGAATACTCATCAAAAGATGGTGTCAACAGAGGAGAATTTTAATAATTGAGTGAATAGGATAAACTATTTTGTGTATGCAAATTAGCCTCTTTCTCCAACTACACCTGTGCTCACCCAATGAGCTTCATGAACAAAGTGGGCATGGTGGCAATTATGAGGTTATGCTTAGGCTCAGCAGCCTGGAGTTCCACTCATCAAGGCTTTCCAGACTACATCTACCTCTGAGTGCCCTATCTGCCAGCAATGCAGATATCCATACTGAGCCCCCCAATGTGAAACAAGGCCCTGCCATCATTCACATATAATGACTCTCTTTTTGAGAGACAACTCTTAGCCTGCTACTACACCTTAGTAGAAAGTGATCTTCGGGAGTGATCAGCCAGCTACCTGATGGCAAGTTGATTACTTTGAACCATTTTCACCATGTGAGGGGTAGCATTTTGTCTTTACTGGAATAGACACTATGGATATGGATTTGCCTTCTCTGCATGCAATGCTTCTGCCAATACTTCCACACATAGACTTACAAAATGCTTTATATACCATCATGGTATTACATTCAGCATTGCTTCCGACTAAGGAACTCACTTTATAGCTACAAAAGTGCTGCAGTAGGCCCATGATCACAGAATCCACTGGTATTACCATGTTCCCCTCCATCCCAAAGCAGCTGGCTTAATACAAAGGTGGAATGGCCAGGTGCGTGGTACATATCTGTAATCACAGCTACTCAAGAGGCTGAAGTAGGAAGATCTCAAGTTCAAGGCCAGCTTAGGCAACACAGTGAGATGCCATCTTAAAATAATTTTTAAAAGTATGGTGGAATAACCTATTGAAGACTCAGTTACAGATTGCAATTTTTTTGTAGAGCTAGAGCTAGAGCTCTACAAAAAAGATTCTCGGAAAGACTTTGTATGCTCTGAATCAGTGCCCGACATGCAGTACTGTTTTATACACAACTAGTATTCATGGTTCCAGGAATTAAGGAAGGAAACGGGAGTGGCACCACTCATATTACCCCAATGACTTACTAGCAAAATTTTTGCTTCCTGCTCCATTAATTTATGCTATGTTGGTCTAGAGGTTTTAGTTTCAGAGTAAGGAATACTTCCACCAGGAAAAACAATAATGACTCTATTGAATGATAACTTAAAGAGTGCTACTCAGACACTTCGGATTTCCCATGAATTGGCATCAACAGGCCAAAAAGGGAGTTACAGTTAGCTGGGATGATTGATGTGGACTACCAAGGTGAAATTGGGCTATTACTCTACAATGGAGGCAAGGAGGCATGTTTCTGGAATATATGAGATCCCTTAGGGCATATCTTAGTATTACCATGCTCTATGATTATGGTCAATTGGAAACTACAACCTAATGCAGACAAGACTTTGAATAGTTCAGACTCTTCAGGAATGAAGGTTTGGGTCACATACCACCCTCTACTCAAGGTTAAGAACACTGACCAGGATCCAACATGGCGGCAGGCGCAGAGAGATCAAGTCTCTGACCTCTTCAGCTGTGCGGGCATAGGGAGTCGTTAACCATCTAAATGCTGTTTGCTCAGGATCACTAGGCAATGCTGAGCTGACATGGATCTGGGGTGAACAGTCTGGGCCTCTCAGAACACACACCGAGCCCAGATTGGCTGAATTCAAGCTCCCGTTCGCCTGCTTCTCACAGACAAACTGCTGTGACTCAGCACTAAACTATCCCACTGAAACAACTGGTCGGCCCTTCTGAACCTACGGAGGTAAATGCCAACCGAGCCACAGGATTGAAACAGGGCTTGGGAGAGCCAGTCAGGACCCACCCGTTGCATTGGTCACCCGGCAAAGGGAATGAACTGTCACCATTTGCATGGGATACCACCATGGCAGAGAACTGACGTCACCAGAATGCAGCGGAGGAGATAACTTCATTGAAACCAGAGGCAACAGGTGTGTAACCCCCTAGCCGTCCCTCTCCACACAGCAGGGGAAACCTTAAGGGCCCCTCCCAGCTCTCCCGTGAGCGCAATAGCCAGACGGAGGGAATCAGGAGTGGTGCGGGATCCGCGGTACGGAACCCCCGGCTACCGCTCCCACCAGTGCTGACAACTGAGGTCTCTTGCACCAGCTACTGGGGGCGCGTGGCTACTGGAGGGCAAGCAAAATTCGCTGAGGGTTCTCAGCCCCAAGCTCTACAAACTTAGGGTCTGAGGGAATGGCAAACAGGGAGAGTGTGCCCAGTCGTTCATGAAAAGAGGGCTCCCAAGAGCAGCAGACCTGGCGTGTACCCAGTATTGTGGTGAGCGGGGCCTGGCTTGTGGAAAAGTGGGGAAGTGACTAGACACAAGAGGAGGCCCTAGGCACTCAGGATTGGAGACCCTCCCAGTCTGGGAGGAGGAGCTGCTGCACAGTGATTGGTTCCCGCATATTGAGAGGAGAAGCTTGGCCCGGTGGGCACAGCTCCACCTACTGGAAGAGATGTTAATCAAACTCTAAGACTGCATTTATTATTTTTTTTTTAAATTTGGGGGTTTTTTTCATTTTCATTTTTTTTGTTGTTTTTTAAATTTAAAATTTTTTTTTAATTTTAATTTTTATTTTTTTATTATATTTTTTCTTTTTTTAATTTTCTATTTTTTTCTTTTGTCTTTTCATTTCTTTTCAATTTTCTTATTCCCCCTTCCTTGAATTCTACCTGCTTACTCTCATTCTCTTTAGTGACTTCTTCCCTTCCCTCCTAATATCTTTCCTCCCAAGCATCAAATAAATTTATAGGAGAAAACAGTAACTCAGCAGTCAAACAGAACAAGAAGTAACATGAGCAGCATGAAAAAGCAAGGAAGAAAAGGAGTACAAACAATGCAGGACAGCCTAAATATTCAGGAGGACCTAGAGTCATAAGAAAAATGGTCAAATAAACAACTCAAGGAATACCTTAGACAGATGGAATGGAACCTTAAAGAGGATATGAGACAGCAAATTCAAACAGTGAAAGAACACATTGAAAATGAATTACATAAACAGATAAAAGAAGAAGTTAAGCATCTTTATCAGGAGATAGAGATTATTAAAAAAATCAAACAATAATTCTAGAAATGAAGGAAACTATAAACCAAATTAAAAACTCAAATGAGAGTATCACTAACAGAGTGGAGCAAGTAGAAGCCAGAACGTCAGATAATGAAGACAAAATATATCATCTTGAAAAGAGTCTAGCCAACTCAGAAAGGCTGGTAAAAAATCACGAGACAAACATCCAAGAGATATGGGATAACATAAAAAAACCAAACTTAAGAGTCATTGGGATAGAGGAAGGTATAGAGATTCAAACCAATGGAATGAGTAACCTGCTGAATGAGCTAATTACAGAAAACTTTCCAGAAATAAAAAAGGAAATGGATATACAAATTGTAGATGCATACAGGACACCGAGCATACAAAATCACAGTAGACCAACGCCAAGACACATTGTTATGAAGATAGCCAATATACAGAACAAAGAGAAAATATTAAAAGCTACAAGAGAAAGGAGGCATATTACATTCAGGGGTAAACCAATAAGGTTAACAACGGATTTTTCATCACAGACGCTGAAAGCGAGAAGATCCTGGAACAACATATTTCAAACACTGAAAGACAATGGATGCCAACCAAGAATTCTGTATCCAGCAAATTTAAGCTTCAGATACGACAACGAAATAAAAATCTTTCATGAGAAACAAAAGTTAAAAGAATTTGCAGCCAGAAAACCAGCATTGCAAAGCATCTTGAACAAAACACTACACAAGGAAGAAATGAAAAACAATAACCAAAACCATCAGTGGGAAGTGCCTCAGTAAAGACAGAGGGCGGGGGGGAAAGCTAATCATGGAGAAACAAACTAATTAAAAAAAATATAAATAATCAAACATGGCTGGAAGTACATGGCTTAGAGTACAATAGTAACTCTAAACGTTAATGGCTTAAACTCTCCAATAAAGCGACATAGGCTAGTAACATGGATTAAAAAAACAAATCCAACAATATGCTGCCTCCAGGAGACACATCTGATTGGAAAAGACATACACAGGCTGAAGGTGAAAGGTTGGGAAAAAATATACCATGCACATGGTCCTCGTAAGCAAGCAGGGGTGGCCATCCTCATATCGAATAAAATCGACTTCAAGACTAAGTTAATCAAAAGGGATAAGGAAGGACATTATATACTGTTAAAAGGAACCATTCACCAACAAGACATAACAATTATCAACATTTATGCACCAAATAATGGTGCTGCGATGTTCATAAAACAAATTATCCTCAAGTTCAAGAATCAAATAGACCACAACACAATAATTATGGGTGACTTCAACACACCTCTCTCACCATTGGACAGATCCTCCAAACAAAAGTTGAATAAAGAAACTATAGAACTCAATATCACAATAACCTAGACTTAACTGACATATATAGAATATATCAACCATCATCAAGTGGATATACTTTTTTCTCAGCAGCACATGGATCCTTCTCAAAAATAGACCATATATTATGCCATAGGGCAACCCTCAGTAAATATAAAGGGGTGGAGATAATACCATGCATTTTATCTGATCATAATGGAATGAAACTAGAAATCAATGATAAAAGAAGGAAGGAAAATCCTACTTCACATGGAAAATGAACAATATGTTACTGAATGATCAATGGGTTACAGAAGACATAAAGGAGGAAATCAAAAAATTCTTAGAGATAAATGAAAATACAGACACAACATATCAGAATCTATGGGACACAATGAAAGCAGTTTTAAGAGGGAAATTCATCGCCTGGAGGTCATTCCTCAAAAAAAGAAAAAACCAACAAATAAATGAGCTCACACTTCATCTCAAAGCCCTAGAAAAGGAAGAGCAAAACAACAGCAAATGTAGCAGAAGGCAAGAAATAATTAAAATCAGAGCAGAAATCAACAAAACTGAAACAAAAGAAACTATTGAAAAAATTAACCAAACTAAAAGTTGGTTCTTCGAAAAAATAAATAAGATCGACAGACCCTTAGCCATGCTAACGAAGAGAAGAAGAGAGAGAACTCAAATTACTAACATACAGGATGAAAAAGGCAATATCACAACAGATGCTACAGAAATACAGAAGACAATTAGAAATTATTTTGAAAACCTATATTCCAATAAAATAGAAGATAGTGAAGACATTGATAAATTTCTTAAGTCATATGATTTGCCCAGACTGAGTCAGGAGGATACACACAATTTGAACAGACCAATATCAATGGATGAAATAGAAGAAGCAATCAAAAGACTACCAACCAAGAAAAGCCCAGGACCGGATGGGTATACAGTGGAGTTTTTCAAAACCTTTAAAGAAGAATTAATACCAATACTCTTCAAGTTATTTCAGGAAATAGAAAAAGAGGGAGCTCTTCCAAATTCATTCTATGAGGCCAACATCATCCTGATTCCAAAACCAGACAAAGACACCTCAAAGAAAGAAAACTATAGACCAATATCTCTGATGAACCTAGATGCAAAAATCCTCAATAAAATTCTGGCGAATCAGATACAAAGGCACATCAAAAAAATTGTGCACCATGATCAAGTAGGATTCATCCCTGGGATGCAAGGATGGTTCAATATACGGAAATCAATAAATGTTATTCACCACATCAATAGACTTAAAGATAAGAACCATATGATCATCTCAATAGACGCAGAAAAAGCATTCGACAAAGTACAGCATCCCTTTATGTTCAAAACATTAGAAAAACTAGGGATAACAGGAACTTACCTCAACATTGTAAAAGCTATCTATGCTAAGCCTCAGGCTAGCATCATTCTGAATGGAGAAAAATTAAAGGCATTCCCTCTAAAATCTGGAACAAGACAGGGGTGCCCTCTATCACCACTTCTATTCAATATAGTTCTCGAAACACTGGCCAGAGCAATTAGACAGACGAAAGAAATTAAAGGCATAAAAATAGGAAAAGAAGAACTTAAATTATCACTATTTGTGGACAACATGATTCTATATCTAGAAGACCCAAAAGGGTCGACAAAAAAACTACTAGAACTAATAAATGAATTCAGCAAAGTGGCAGGATATAAAATCAACACGCATAAATCAAAGGCATTTCTGTATATCAGCAACAAAACTTATGAAACAGAAATGAGGAAAAACACTCCATTCACAATATCCTCAAAAAAAATAAAATACTTGGGAATCAACCTAACAAAAGAGGTGAAAGATTTATACAATGAAAACTACAGAACCCTAAAGAGAGAAGTAGAAGAAGATCTTAGAAGATGGAAAAATATACCCTGTTCATGGATAGGCAGAACTAACATCATCAAAATGGCGATATTACCAAAAATTTCTCTATAGGTTTAATGCAATGCCAATCAAAATCCCAAAGGCATTTCTTGTAGAAATAGATAAAGCAATCATGAAATTCATTTGGAAAAATAAAAGACCCAGAATAGCAAAAGCAATTCTAAGCAGGAAGTGTGAATCAGGCGGTATAGCGATACCAGATTTCAAACTATATTACAGAGCAATACTAACAAAAACAGCATGGTCCTGTTACCAAAACAGGCGGGTGGACCAATGGTACAGAATAGAGGACACAGAAACTAATCCACAAAGTTACAACTATCTTATATTTGATAAAGGGGCTAAAAGCATGCAATGGAGGAAGGATAGCATCTTCAACAAATGGTGTTGGGAAAACTGGAAATCCATATGCAACAAAATGAAACTGAATCCCTTTCTCTCGCCATGCACAAAAGTTAACTCAAAATAGATCAAGGAGCTTGATATCAAGTCAGAGACTCTGCATCTGATAGAAGAAAAAGTTGGCTCCGATCTACATATTGTGGGGTCGGGCTCCAAATTCCTTAATAGGACACCCATAGCACAAGAGTTAATAACAAGAATAAACAAATGGGACTTACTTAAACTAAAAAGTTTTTTTTCTCAGCAAGAGAAACAATAAGAGAGGTAAATAGGGAGCCTACATCATGGGAACAAATTTTTACTCCTCACACTTCAGATAGAGCCCTAATATTCAGAGTATACAAAGAACTCAAAAATTAGACAATAAGTTAACAAATAATCCAATCAACAAATGGGCCAAGAAAGCAATATGGAGATTCCTGGGAAAGCTGGGAATGGAACCACCGTTTGACCCTGCTATTGCCCCTCTCGGACTATTCCCTGAAGACCTTAAAAGAGCATGCTACAGGGATACTGCCACATCGATGTTCATAGCAGCACAATTCACAATAGCTAGACTGTGGAACCAAACCAGATGCCCTTCAATAGATGAATGGATTTAAAAAATGTGGCATTTATACACCATGGAATATTACGCAGCACTTAAAAATGACAAAATCATGGAATTTGCAGGGAAATGAATGGCACTAGAGCAGATTATGCTTAGTGAAGCTAGCCAATCCCTAAAAAACAAATACCAAATGTCTTCTTTGATATAATGAGAACAACTATGAACAGAGCAGGGAGGAAGAGCAGGAAGAAAAGATTAACATTAAACAGAGACATGAGATGGGAGGGAAAGGGAGAGAAAAGGGAAATCGCATGGAAATGAAGGGAGACCCTCATTGCTATACTAAGTTACATATAAGATGTTGTGAGGGGAATGGGAAAATCAACAAGGAGTGAAATGAATTACAGTAGATGGGGTAGAGAGAGAAGATGTGAGGGAAGGGGAGGGGGGATAGTAGGGGATAGGAAAGGTAGCAGAATACAACAGTTACTAATAGGGCATTAAGTAAAATTGTGGATGTGTAACCGACATGATTCTGCAATCTGCATTTGGGGTAAAATTGGGAGTTCATAACCCTCTTCAATCTATTGTATGAAATATGATATGTCAAGAGCTTTGTAATGTTGTGAACAACCAATAAAAAAAATATATGAAAAAAACAACAACAACAACAACAAATGGGCCAAGGACCTGAACAGACACTTCTCAGAGGAGGACATACAATCAATCAACAAGTACATGAAAAAATGCTCACCATCTCTAGCAGTCAGAGAAATGCAAATCAAAACCACCCTAAGATACCATCTCACTCCAGTAAGATTGGCAGCCATTATGAAGTCAAAGAACAACAAGTGCTGGCGAGGATGTGGGGAAAAGGGTACTCTTGTACATTGCTGGTGGGACTGCAAATTGGTGCGGCCAATTTGGAAAGCAGTATGGAGATTCCTGGGAAAGCTGGGAATGGAACCACCATTTGACCCAGCTATTGCCCTTCTCGGACTATTCCCTGAAGACCTTAAAAGAGCGTACTACAGAGATACTGCCACATCAATGTTCATAGCAGCACAATTCACAATAGCTAGACTGTGGAACCAACCCAGATGCCCTTCAATAGATGAATCGATAAAAAAAAATGTGGCATTTATACACCATGGAGTATAACGCAGCACTAAAAAATGACAAATCATGGGATTTGCAGGGAAATGGATGACACTAGAGCAGATTATGCTAAGTGAAGCTAGCCAATCCCTAAAAAACAAATGCCAAATGTCTTCTTTGATATAATGAGAGCAACTAAGAACAGAGCAGGGAGGAAGAGCAGGAGGAAAAGATTAACATTAAACAGAGACATGAGGTGGGAGGGAAAGGGAGAGAAAAGGGATATTGCATGGAAATGAAAGGAGACCCTCATTGTTATACAAAATTACATATAAGAGGTTGTGAGGGGAATGGTAAAATAAACAAGGAGAGAAATGAATTACAGTAGATGGGGTAGAGAGAGAAGATGGGAGGGGAGGGGAGGGGAGGGGAGGGGGGATAGTTGAAGATAGGAAAGGTAGCACAATACAACAGTCACTAATATGGCATTATGTAAAAATGTGGATGTGTAACCGATGTGATTCTGCAATCTGTATTTGGGGTAAAAATGGGAGTTCATAACCCACTTGAATCTGATGTATGAAATATGATATGTCAAGAGCTTTGTAATGTTTTGAACAACCAATTTAAAAAAGCCATTTTTCCCCCTTTTTGTCCTTTGATGCAAGGTATTTTATAACCTTTGCACAAATCCTGCCTGAATAAAAAACTGATTCAAGGAAAAAAAAAAGAACACTGACCAGCTAAGTTTCTTGCAGAAGGCAAAATGAACACAAACAGGTAGAAGTTAGTTATAAATCCAGCTATAATCATGTAATCAGCTGCATAAATAAGGACTCTAATTGCTCTCAGTATTTCCTATTTTGTTAATGTATATATAAAAATATTAAACAAATATCTGTTATTTTCCCTCTTATTCCTTTAGCATGTAATATATAATGTGTTAACTTTATATAAATTTAAGTACTTCAGTTTTATATCACAGTATTTAACTTACAGGATATAAGGACAAGAGTAAACATCACTCAGGGACTTTTATCTCCTCTTCTGGGGAAGGCACGGGTGTGTTTTCAGTTGTACAGAGAGTAGTTTTATCATGTTAAGTGCAATTATAAATTTGTTATTGTCTGTATTTGGAGATTAAATGTGGTGTAAGGGATATGTATGGGTGCCAAGTTGACAAGGTTAAGGGTACAGACTTTAAAACCAGTCACGCATGAAGCTGATTCTGATTTCTTAACTAAGATGCTTCAGTTTCTTTAGCTGTTAAATGCAAATAATAATAGTTTCAGTGTTTTTTTTTCATGTATGAGAGTGGATTTTTGTGAGCACAAAGGACTATTTACACTATCTTGAGTTTTAAATTAATACTAAATTTATTTTCCATATTTTTATTGGTGCATGATAATTATATATAATGGTGGGAATAAAAAATGCATTAACCAAAGACTCAAATCCTTGGTTTTGTTTAAGCATTAAAATTCAATTCATAGGGCTGGGGATGTGGCTCAAGCGGTAGCGCGCTCGCCTGGCATGCGTGCGGCCCGGGTTCGATCCTCAGCACCACATACCAACAAAGATGTTGTGTCTGCCGAGAACTAAAAAAAAAAAAAATTCAATTCATAAATATATCATCCTATTTATTAATATATTTATATAAAATAATAATTAGGTTTAAGGGGATCTTTTATTATTGTTCAAGTAACTCAAATTAGATGATTTAAACTTTGTTAAATAATCTCACATATAAACACAAAACAATTTCATTAAGTATTTTAAACTGAATTTTTAAATCTCATATATTCTTTTTATTTTATATCCTCTGTATGCCTGGCCAATCAAGTTTCCATTCCTAATAAGTAAATCCTTCCCAAGTACTCAACAAAAATCTATATATATGAAACACAAATCTAGTAGGCCTCGTTCTCAAATATTCCAATGCTCTTTATTGACGTAAATGTTCTTATACATCTTTGATATAATCTATCAAACGAGTCTGATCTCTAAGATCTTCTATATGCTGTATTTTTAAATTATCCTTTAAGTATGAAGCACACACATACACACATAAAGCTATTTGGAACATAAAATTATTAATATGACAGGTTTTATTTTTTTCTCTATATTTACCTCTAAGTTTTTCAGGTTTACAAATCCCCTTAGTCACTGAGGAAGAAGGTCTAACATATCCAGAGAGTTCGGATTACTGACTCAACAATTCACATCCAGTATAGAGTTACCATCTCAGGGTAGCCAAGATGAAGTGACTGGCTCAACAATTCCTGGCTCTGATATGGTTTCTTTCTCAGGAAGGCTAAGGTCGACATCTTAAACAAGTTGAGGCTATTGAGTTAGCAATTTATTAACACAATAAGGTCATTACTAATCAGAAATTTGACCCTGAGAGCAAGACTTGAGCTTTGCTGGCTTCCAGGATGAGTCTATTAGAGCCACGTGTGTGCCCTTTTGTAGTCACCATGACAACAGAGGACTTTTAAAGCATATCTTCCTCTCAGATTCAAATTACAGTCTTCTGTAATTCATCTGATCAAAGTCTGCAACCTCATCCAGGCTGTAAGAAAGAAACTTCTATCACAATTTGAGTGGATGCTGGAACCTCTTGAGGTATTTTCATGCAGTTCTTTAAAAACTACTGAGGCCTCTCCATTCATTTCCTAAGATTCTGATGCATACCTATATCAAAACTTATAAAATTATACCTCAAATACTTAAATACATGCAGTTCATTATATCAATTATACTCAATAAAGCTATTGAAACAAAAAAATCATCAAAGGTATATTTCTTGCTCATGCTCCTTGTCACCATGAATTTACATCATTCTCACCCAGGACCTAGGCTGATAAGGAGCAGTTCTGAAGGAAGAATTGCATGTAGCAAACCAAACCCAGACCCTTAGAGCTCCCACCCAGAGGCAACAAGGCCATACTTAACTTTCAAGCCTTTGTTATTGGGTGTTTATAATTTCAGAATTATATATTCCGGTGAATTGCAATGCATCATTATGGGGCTTTTTTTTTTATTCCTAGAAATGCTTTCTTCTTTATAATCTGTATTTTTTTATCTTACCATAAACACGCACTAACTATATTTCCTTTCATTAGTAATTATGTGGGATAGTTTCAGCTCTTATGTTTAGGTATTTATTTTGTTGATTTTTCTTTACATAGGTTTGGAAAGGTCCAACTTCACTCTTACATGTAGACATGCAGTTTCCCATTGCTATTTGTTGATGGAAAACATCTTTTTCCATGTATAGTCTTGACATCCTTGTCAAAGATTGTTTGAGCATATATATAAGAGGACTTACCTCAGAGTTCATTACTCTGTTCCATTGATCTTTATCTCTCTTTATGCCAGTATCATATTGTTTTCATTACTATATCATAATATGTTTTGAAACTAAGAAGTGAGAAGCTTCAGCTTTTTTCTTTTTCTTCAGGTTTGTTTTGCTGTTCAGGGTCCTTTGACATTCTGTATGAATAATCTACCTCTGCTGAAATGCTTTTGGTATCTTGATAGGAATTGCATGAAATATGTAGATTGCTTTGTATGGTATGGACATTTTACCAATATTAAGTCTTCCAATCTATGAACATAGAATAGAATGCCTTTCCATTTTTTGTGTGTTCTTTAAATTCTTTTTTTTTTTTTTCAGTGCTGGGGATGGAACCCAGAGCCTCAATTCAGCAATGTTTTGTAGTTTTCAGTGGGCAATTTTTTGCCTTCCAAAGTTTTTTCCTGACAGGCATGGTGGCTCAAGCCTATAACCACAGCTACTTGAGCGACTAAAGCAAGAGTATCAGAAGTTTTAAGCCAGACGGGACAACTTGGCGAGAACCTATCTCAAATTTAAAATAAAAGGGCTGGGGGTGTTGCTCAGTAGTACAGGGACTTGATCCCCAGTACTGCAAAATGGAAAAAAAAAGTTTATTCTTAAATATTTTAATTCTTTTTGGGGCTTTTGTAATGGGATTATTTCTTTAATTTTCTTTTCAAACTGTTCATTATTAGTGTATAGAAATTAGCAGATTTTTGCATATTGATGTCATATCCTGCAATTATTTATTTCTCTGTGTTTCTACAAATAAAGCAATGTCATCTGTGAACAGATAATTTAACTTCTTCCTTTACAATTTAGATGACCTTTATTTTTCTTATCTGCCTGCTAACAAGAATGTTCAGTACTATGTTGAATGGAAATGGAGAATAGACATCTTTTCCTTGATCCTGATTTTGGAGGGAAAACTTTCCATTTTCACCACTGAATATAATGTGCTTTACATATATAGGCTTTATTTGATTGAGGAATTTTCCTTCTATTCCTACTTTACTGTTTTTGTCATGAAAGGGTATTGAATTATGTCAGATGCTTTTTCTGCCTCAATGAGCTGATCAATAAGATGATCATGTGACTTTTGTTCTTATTCTGTTAATGTGGTATATGTATTGATTTGTGTATATTGAACCATCTTTGTATTGGGATAAAACCCTGTTGGTTGTGATGTATAATCCTTTTAATATGGTGTCAAGTTTGCCAGCATTTTATTGGGAATTTTTGCATTAATATTTGTCAGGATATTAGCCTGTCATTTTCTTTCCTTGTGGTATCTTTCTCCAGTTTTGGTGAAATCTAGTCTCAATTTCATTTATTTCTGTTCTAATTTTTATCATTTCCTTCCTTTTGCTAACTTTGGTTGAGTTTTTCTTTTCTAGTTCCTTAAAGTATAGTTAGGTTTTCCATTTGAGATTTTTTTAAAATGTAGGTATTCACTGCTATAATCTTCCTTCTGCTTTTGATGTATCCCATAAGTTCCCATATGTTAAATTTTCATTTATCAAAAGATTTTTTTTTAATTTCACGTTTCATTTCTTCTTTGGTCCATTGTTTGTTCAAGAATGTACTATTTAATTTCCACATGATTTAGAATGTTTTTAGATTTCCTTTTGTTATTTCTAGTTTTATTCTATTGTGATCAGAAAACACAATAGTGCACACCTGTAATTCTAGCAATTCAGGAGGCTCAGGCAGGAGGATTACAAGTTCAAGGCCAGCTTAGCAATAAAACTTAGTGAGACCCTGTCTCAATATAAAAAATAAAAAGGGTAGGGGATGTAACTCAGTGGTAAAGTGCCCCTGGTCAAAAAAAAATACTTGGTATGATTTCATCTTTTTAAATTTGTTAAGATTTGTTTTGTGACATATGATCTATCCTGGAGAATTTTCCATTGCACTTAAGAATGTGTATTTTACCAATGTTGGGTGAGGTATTCTGTATGTCTGTTAGATCTTATTGGTCTAGTATTGTTCCAATTCTGTTTCCTTAGTAATTTTCTGCCTAGTTGTTCTTCCACTGAAGGTCGGGTACTGAAATCTCCTGCTATCATTGTATTACTTTCTATTTCTTCCTTTAATTCTGTCAATGTTTGCTTCATATATTTGGATGCTTTGTTACGTGCCATGTTTTATTATCATTATTTTATTCTATCTACCCTTTCATCATTATAAAATATCCTTCTTTAACTCTTATAATTTTTTACTTTTGTGTACACAAACACACACACACAGAGAGAGAGAGAGAGAGAGAGAGAGAGAGAGAGAGAGAGAGAGAGCCACTGCTACTTTCTTTTGATAACCATTTGCTTGCAATAACTTTTCCATCTTTGTTTAAGCCTATATGTGTCTTCATATCAATAGCAATTCTCCTGTAAACAAGTCTTTTCTTTTTAAGACCTTATTTAGCTATCCTCTCTATCAACATCCCCCACCACATGGTACATTTGTTACAACTGATGAAACTACACTGAGACATCATTATCACCCAGTCCATAGTTTATCATAGGGTTCCCTTTTGGTGTTGTACATTCTGTTTGGATAAATGTACAATGACATGTCAGTGTATCATACATCATACTGCCCTAAAAGTCCTCTGTGTTCTGTTGATCCATCCGCCCTAGCAATTCCTGACCTTTCCATTGTCTCCATAATTTTGCCTTTTCCAGGATGTCATATAGTTGGTATCCTATAGTTTCTAGACTTTTCAGATGACTTCCTACTATGTACTACGCATTTAAGTTCCCTCCATCTCTTTTCATGGCTTGAAAGCTCATTTGTTATTATCATTGAATTATAGTCTGTTGAATAGATGTGCCATAATTTAGTTACCCATTCACCATTCACCTACTGAAGGACATCCTGGTTGCCCCAGTTTGGGGCAATTATGAATGAAGTTGCTAAAAATAGGTTTCTGTGTGGACATAGTCTTTAGTTCCTTTGAATAAACACCAAGGAGCACAACTGCTGGTTTGTATGCTAAAAGTACATTTAGTTTTATAAGAAACTGCCAAATGACCTTCTAAAGTGGCTAGACCATTTTGTATTTCCACCAGCAATAAATACGGGTTCCCATTATTCCACATCTTTGCCAGCGTTTGTGATATCAGTGTTCTAGATTTTGGCTTTTTAATAGGTATGTAGTGGTGATACATATTTTAATTTGCAATTCCCTATGATACACAATGTGGAGCATCTTTTCATGTTTATTTGCCATCTCTGTGTCTTTAATGTTTTCATGTCTTTTGCCAATTTCTTAAATCATGCTGTTCATTTTTGTATTTCTTAGTTTTCTTACAAAGACTTCTTTGTATTTTAGAAAAAGTCCTTTAAAGACTTTGCAAATATTTTCTCACAGTCTGTGGATGATCTTCTCATTCTCTTAACATTATGTTTCACAGAGCATCAGTTTTTCATGCTAATAAAGTCCAGTTTATCAATTGTTTTTCTTCTTCTCCTTGCTGTGGGACTGGGAATTAAACCCAGGGGCACTCAACCACTGAGCTACATCCCCAGCCTTTTTATTTTGTATTTTGAGACAGGGTCTTGTCACATTCCCCAGGCTAGATTTGATTTGCAATCCTCCTGCCGGTCTCCCAAGTAGCTGGAATTATAGGCATGAGCACCTGACTCAATTGTTTTTTTCATGTTTCTTTAGTGTGGTATCTAAAGAATTATCATCATACCCAGGGTCACTTACATTTTCTCCTGTTATCTTCTAGGAATTTTATAATTTTCTTTTACATTTAGGTCTCTGATTAATTTTAAGTTACTCTTTGTGAAAAGTTTAAGGCCTGTGTCTAGATTTCTTTTTCTCTTCAATTTTTTTTTTGCAATGGATATCCAATTGTTCCAGTATCATTTAAAATATTAACTTTGCTTCATTGTATTTCCTTTCCTCTTATCAAAGATTTGTTGTCTATATTTGTATGGGTATATTTTGGGGGCTCTCTATTCTGTGCAATTGAACTCTTTCCTATTCTTTCATCAACCACCCTGTCTTGATTATGATGGCTTTATAGTTAAGTCCTGAATTCAAGTAGTGTTAGTCGTCTTCTTGATCAATATTGACTATGTTGAGTCTTTCACCTATCCAAATAAACTTGAAAACCATTTTGTCAATATCTACAAGATAACTTGCTGGGATCTGGATTGGAATTTCATTCAATCTACAGATCAAGTTAGGAAACTGACATCTTGATAATACTGAGCCTTCCTAACCACAAACATGAAATATCTCTCCATTTATTTAGTTCTTATTTGATTTCTTTTTTAAAAAAATATTTATTTGGGCTAGGGATGTGGTTCAAGCGGTAACATGCTTGCCTGGCATGTGCGGGGCGCTGGGTTTGATCCTCAGCACCACATAAAAATAAAATAAAGATGTTGTGTCCACCGAAAACTGAAAAATAAATATTTAAAAATTTAAAAAAATATATTTATTTTTTTAGTTGTAGTTGGACACAAAACCTTTATTTTATTTATTTTTATGTGGTGCTGAGAATCGAACCCAGGGCCCTACACGTGCTAGGCAAGCACTCTACAACTGAGCCACAACTCCAGCCCTCTCTTTGATTTCTTTTAACACAGTTTTGTAGTTTTTGTCCTGTAGATCTTGTGCATATTTTGTTAGATTTACATATAAGTATTTCCATTTGGGGGGATGCTAATATAAACCATATTGTGTTTTCAACTTCAAATTCCACTCATTCATTGCTGGTATAAAGTGATAAACTTTTGTATATGAACCTTATATCCTACAACCTTGTTGTAAATGCCTATAGTTCCAATCCTATACAAAAACTCTATCCCTTTACCTTCCCACGCTAATTCATGCTATTAATGTCTTTTAATATTTTGTATTCATTAACATAGTTTTAAGTGATTTTGGCTCTTAAATTTTATATCAGAATTAAGCGATTTATGTACCATCATTATATTACTTTTTTAGGGAGAGGGGAGATTGAACTCAGGGTCACTCAACCACTGAGTTACATCACAGCCCAATTTTTTAAAAATATTTTTTTAACATTGATAGGCCTTTATTTTGTCCACTTATTTTATTTTTTTAATATTTATTTTTCAGTTTTCGGCGGACACAACATCTTTGTTTGTATGTGGTGCTGAGGATCCAACCCCAGCCGCACACATGCCAGGCAAGCGCACTACCGCCTGAGCCACATCCCCAGCCCTTGTTCATTTACTTTTATGCAGTGCTGAGAATCAAACCAAGTGCCTCACACATGCTAGGCAAGTGCTGTACCACTGAGAGCCACAACCCCAGCTCCCCCAACCCAATTTTTGTTTTTTATTTAGAGACAAGAGTTTTGCGGAGTTGCTTAGCGCCTCGCTTTTGCTGAGGCTGGCTTTGAACTTGCAATCTTCCTGCCTTAGCCTCCCAAACTGCTGGGATTACAGGCATGCGCCTCTGCGCCTGGTTTATATTCTTTTATTTTATATTTGTCTATATATTTAGCCACAACCCCAGCCCCAGCCCTGTTTGGTTCTTTAAAAAAAAAAAAAAAACTTTTAATAGACTGGCTTCATACAAATAAAAACCTTTAGTAATCAGTGTGGTTAAATTCTGAGGATCTCTGAATACTTTGCGGGGGAATGTGACTTCTCTGGGTTTATGCTTGTAATTTCTTAGATGTTTGCCAGTTTCTTTTTCAGGAGCTCAATAATCTCTTGCTCCCTCTGGTGTCTGCCTACAGTGCTGCAGGCTCTCTGGTGCTATAGCAACCAGTTTCTCTGTTCTCCTTTTTACTCGGTGAACCCCAAGCATCCAAATTTTGTTGACTCCAATAAATTCTTCAAAATGTTTGAATATTGGACATACGTTCTACTCTTCTCCCTCCCTCTCCAGGGAGGAGCTGCAGTTGAGAATCTTCTCCCAGTCATACTGAGTATGAAGACCCATGTACCATAGTGTATGCTCTTTGGTGAGACAGCAAACTTCTCTTGCTTTTAGTGGCTCCCCTAGGCATCCAAACTGTTCCATTTCCTTCAGCATTCCAAGTTAGGTGAGGTTGGAACCAGTTCTTCGGGCTGCCCTCTGAAAATTCAGTGAAAGTATGTTACACCCTTCTCTTTCACCCTCGCAGAAGAATCTATGGCTCAAGCTGAACTGTGCTGCTTATAAGAAAGGCAATCTTGGGTAAAGCAAAATGATTCTTACCATTTCAGTGTTTCTTTCTTGGCTTTGTGTTTGTCTGAAGCCCCTTACTTCTGAAAGAACTCAAAAAAGTATTTTAGGTTGTATATTGTTAAGTTGGTGTCTCTATGGGAAAATGGTGACTGGGACTTCCTATTTCACCATCTTGCTGACATTATTGACTCATATCTCTACTGTAATATGATCTTTCATTCACTCTAAAAACATTTGTAACTAGAGATGTTAAAATGTGTAGAAAAAAGTTAACTTTGATGATGGTAAGACACCAGCTGTGGTAAGATACACCACAGTCTTTTATGGCAAACCATAAAAAGGAGGAAAGGGTTAAGGGCAAGATGGGAGGAGTGAGGGGAAGAAGCTAGTGACATGCCATGATGTAACCCCCTCCACCCAAATTCCTAATCTCTAGAAAAGGATTCTAAACTTATAAAATGCTTGGTTTAACAGAATTTTCAGAAGGAAGAAAGGAAAAGAAAAAAGTGAAGGAGAAAATAAAGGAAGTTCACACACACACACACACACACACACACACACGTCAAAGCACTGACCAACATAGAAACCACAGCTAATGAACTAGGTCAAAAAAGGGCAAATGAGATTGGCCAGGAAGTCCTGACCCAAGATCAAAGCAGATACTTGGTACATTGGTATTGGGCTGAAGGCAAGAAGTCTCCAAAAGTCACTGCAGTTGTTTCTAAGGTTCCAGGTCTAGAAGGTTAACCATACCAAGCTCCCTGGGCTGGGAAAGAACCAGTAGATCTAGATTGGCAGTGGATATGATAAAGAGCCTGGTCCTGGCATCAAACATACCTAAATAAATCCCAGCACTGCCAAGTCAGGTCATTTAACCTTGTAGAATTTTCTTATCTTGAAAATGGAGACACTTCTACTTTATAGTATGAAGATCATAGATAATAGGTGTACAATAACTGGCACTCAGTAGGCATTTAATAGATGGTGACTTTTATTATTAAGGTCATGTGCCAATTTACATGTCTAAGTTTAGGTGACTATGTTTAAAATATTGTGTGTAGATTTTCCAAAAACAAATGAATATGAAATTAAAGTGTTTTGTAACTGTAAATCATCCTACAAATGTAAGGGAATAATTTGGGAAGTTTTCTACAGCTTAAAAAAAAAAAAAATCACAGGCTTTGGGTAGAATAAGGTTCAGTTCCTGGCCCTGACAATTACTTGCTTTTTTATCTTGGGAAGTAACTTTCTATCCACCTGTTTCCACATTTGTTAAATGTGCATAATTTTCCTATGGTTGAGAATTTAGTAAGAGGATGACTGTGAAGTTCCTGGCATATCTCTCCCTGAACAAGTGGCAGGGACCCCACATGATAGGTCAGGTCATGGGTGTATCAGTTTCAACAGATTCACATTCTGCCATTAGCTACAAATGAGAGGAACCCTTACTCTGGAAGGCAGGGACCCAAACTGACTAGAGAGACAGAAAGAGACATCTGGAGGCTGCAGTATAGCTCAGTGGTAGAGCACTTGCCTGGCTAGGTTGGGCTCTGGGTTCAATCTCCAGCACCATGGGGTAAAGCAAGATAGGGGTATTTTGTATTTGTTAGAGGAAAGCTAGGTGAACACTAAACTTTCATATGAAGCCAAATCTAAACCATCTGAGGCCATGTGAAGCCAGATCTAAGCCAGAAGGCCAGAAAAGCAGGCATAATTCCCTGTATTCCCAATCTTAGGGATAAATTATTGATATTAATGGCAAACTTACTATGGGTCTTAAGATTTTTCTCATCTTATCCCATCCCTCAACATCTACCCCTGCCACTGACATTTTTCCAGCAACAGAAGAAATCCTCAATCAGTAATCTAAAGTTGAAAAGGGTCTCATGCTTAGTACTGACTTCCCACACAGTGAATAGTCCAGAGCCATATCACAAGGCCATGCCGGCTCCCATCTCCAGGTTTATCGACTACATGGCTCCTCCTTTAGAGGTCAGCAATGTGAATGTAGTGAAAAAAAAAGAGCATCAGTAGAGAGCCAAGGAGGCCCAAGTTTAAATGGACTCTACTATATACCTTGCTTCTGTTTCCTCATCTTATACCCTTGAGGACTGCTGACAACTAAGTGAAATGAAGAATGTTGATGTAACCAGCAGAATCAATAGCTTATAGTGAATACTCAATTGATGTTAGTCCTTTCCTTTCTCCCTTCTCCTCAAACACTTAAAAGACTCAGCCTCCTTTTCTTTGCTTTTCAGAAGAGCCACCTGTCTGTCTTTTTCCTTTTTTTTAAAATTGTATATGGACTCAATGTCTTTATTTGTTTTTAGGTGGTGCTAGGATCAAACTCAGGGCCTCACACTTGCGAGACAAGTGCTCTATCACTGAGCCATAACTCCAGCTCCCATCTTTCTTTGTTAGAATTCAGTTCCCTTCCAGAATGGCTGCACTGGGACACTCTCCCTCACTCCCCCCCTCTTCAAGTCGGTCCATGGGTCTTTTTTGTTGAATCATTAAGTGCTAATCATCACAAGGAAACAAATGGAGAGTGAAGTGGGGATAATAGGTAACAAATATGGGGGAGTGTGACGATTCTAGTGGGCTTCTCTTTCATTCCTAAGACAGAACCTCAAACCTCCTCTCAGGCCAAGAAGGACCCTTCCATTAGGAGGGCCACTCCTCCCAGCCTCCAGATCCAGAAGCACGACTTGAGTTGGGGTACAGCAGGTAGGAACCTAGCAGCCCACTGCAGTGTACCCTAAACAGTTCATGGACAATATGAAGGTACTTCAGACAGTGATGCCATCTCACAGGTGCTTCCTCAAAGGCCAGAGAACTGCTAACCCAATAACATGAACATGTCTGGAGCCTCCCCTACTTCTCTTTCACATCCAACAAGGTAAAGCCAGGACTGGGTTCTCTGACTTTCTATGGCAAGAAATTGCCCGGGAGGATTTTTATTCAGAGTCCCTTCTCAGGATTTCTTGGAGATCCTGGCTTCGGAGGCAACAGGAAACCAATCTCCAAAGTGGGATGAAGCACTTGAAATCAAAGTGGCAGCAACAGATCCTAAAGGTCTTCTTCCTCCATTAGAATGGGTCGCTCACTCTCTCTTCCCACTCTAACTGCAGCTTCCCTTCAGCTGGAATCTTTCCCATTCTGCTCACCCAAGTGTGTTTTCTGATGACGAATAAGATTTGAGCTCCGGGAGAAATGCTTCCCACAAAGAGTGCACCGGTAGGGCTTCTCCCCTCTGTGGGTCCTCTGGTGTGCTCCAAAGTTGGAGATATCACTGAAGGTCCGCCCGCATTCAGCACATTCATATGGCCTCTCACCAGTGTGGGTGCGGTGGTGCACTCCAAAGCTGGAGCTGTTGCTGAAGCTCTTCCCACACTCACAGCAGATGTAGGGCGCTGGCTCCAGGTGGGTCCGATAATGCCCAGCCAGTGTGGCACTCTGGCTGAAGCTCTTACCACAGATATCGCAGCGGTATGGCCGCTTGCCCAGGTGATCTTGCTGGTGCGTGGTGAGGTCTGAGCGCCGCCGAAAGCACTCCTGACATTTGGGACATTTGTAGTGCTTCTCTTCCAGGTGGATCCGTTCATGCCGGATGCGGTTGGAGCTTCGGGAAAAGCTCTTACCACATTCGGAACACTTGTAAGGCTTCTCACCAGTGTGGATCCGTAGGTGTGTTCTCAGGTTAGAGGTATTGGTGAAGGTTTTGCCACACTGAACACATATAAAGGGCTTCTCCTCTGCCTCAGGCTTTGGAGGAGCAATAGGATTCTCTGGTCCTTCAGCTGGGGCAATGATTTTCTGCCATGGCTCTTCTGAATGTGTTCCTTGTGGCCTCATCAGTGAGTTCTCCTGCCCATGATCCTTTTCCCCAGATGGGATGTGAGAACCCTCTGAGCCATCCACTCTCCAAGGCTTACCCGCTTCCCCTTCCTCAGGCAGGTGTGGTTCTGGACTCTGCTCCTTCTCACTGCCCATCTCTGAACCCTGAGAATGAACACAAATGTTCAACACCTTTATTCCTTAGATCAAGCCAGACCTTATAAAATCTTACATGTATGCACCTTCCCTATGGAAACATCTATCAGGATAACCTGATTTAACTGGACTGCTTGGACAGAAAGCTTTTACTTACCAACTTTCAAGTGACAAACTTTGACAGATATATAACGCTACCCATCAGAGCAAAACAAGACACAACCTTTGTCTACCACCCAGATGATTTCTATGCAATTGAACAATGTCACTCTTCTTAATACCACTAAAAGATGACTGTCTAGACTGTCTAGATTTGTGTGTAAGGAGCTTTTGTTTTAGGATGAGTTTAATTTCTCTGCCTAACTGTAACTAAAACTCTCTTTACATTTAATTTATTTTAAAAATGTTTCTTAACCCATTTTGTCCTATGGTCCCAGATGTGGAACACCTATAAAAACTTAATTTGAGCAACAAATATATACCAACTATGGTAATTTTGAAATATGTGAATATTTATTATGTATGCAGAATTTAAAACTTGGGACTTAATGGATTAAAAGTATCCACTTATTTGATTGCCTTTGAAACAAAAATAACAGACCCTCTCATTCCTAAGGCCCTCCTAGTTGTCTACAAGACCCAGGTCTGAATCCTAAATGTTCCACCACCCCATCCCTCTCTAGATCTTACCATAATCTAGTAAATAAAGGGTTAATATCTAGACCTCCAAAACCTATTGCAGGGCCTGAACTATATCTCTTCTGACTGGTCAGTACACACTTCCACCAGTGCCTGGAGCTGCTCTGGAAATACACGCCCTTAAGTCCTGAGCAAGAGATACTGAACAATTACTGCACCCCGCAATAACTTATTGGGCTTTAACTCAGATAATGAGGAATGAGGTGTGGCTCCAGGATTAGGTGTTACCTGGTAGGGTTGAGTTATAGTTCCTTTGTAATCCTACCCCTTGCCCTTTATCTGACAGCGTCCCCCAATAAAAGCCAACTGGAGAACGAGCACTCCCTCTGTCTCAGCCTCTTGTGACTTTCTTTTGCCCCCATTGTGGGAGCCTGAGGCTGGGAGCAGGGGAAGCCCTCCTGAAGTTTATAAAAAGGTATTCCATGTCTATGAGGTATTTTGTGTCACCCCAAATTCACACCAGTGACTTTGGTTCAGTTGCCTGCGCTGGACGGTTGGAGCACATCAGTCTCAAACATCACATAAAAACATACACACACAAAGTCACACATACTCAAAACACATACAAAGTCACATTCTCACATGATATAGTCACTTATACCACAAACACACTCAGTCACACTTATACCACACACATACCACATACATACACAGCCATGCACACACCACACAGTCATACAGACACATGAACATCCATACACCTTCACATTACAGTCACATATACACAGCTACATACATACAGATCACATACCATACACATCCCTCCCACACATATAGCCACATTCAATATACATGGACACATACTCAAGTACCATACACACAAACAGCCATACTCTTATATCACACACAGTCATATGCACACACACAAAGATACATACCACATACACAAAGATATAAACACTGATACACAAGCCACACTCCTCTCCACAACACAGCTAAACATACAATGCCCAGCACACGGCCTGCTTATGCAACCATCAGTAAAATGCTTGCTAAGTGGCACAGAATCCTTTGGTTCCTTTAGCCAAGGACAGGAAAGGAGGGGAAGAAAAAAGTACTTCTGATAAGACTAGAGTGGTGGCATGTCCTCTGGTCCTTGAAGAAATGATGACATTTCAAAAGGCTGAGTGGGCTGATGGAGATGCTGTCCAGAGCGACAAGAACAAAGGAATGAGGGAGGGAGGCACAGACTCTAATGAACACTGACAATAACGAAGACTGATGGTTCCTGCAAGTCAGCAAACATTTTTGAAAATAAGCCACAGTAAAAGGGGCATTGACTACATTAGCATAAGTTATAATGGTGACACAGACAGATGATCTTTATAACTTTGCAAATTATTCAATCACTCTGAGACTCAACTCCCTCATCTCTAAAACTGATAACTACCCACAATATAGATAGTTATACTGTGGGACTCTGTATTAGAGAAAATGCCTATACTACACTCAGCAGGGTCTGCGAGACACAGTGTTCATTCAGCAAGACAGCTGCTAGTATAATTATCAAAGACATTATATCCCAGCTTTGTGAAGAGCACAAAAAGATCAAAAAGATCCTTTCAATGATATTATTAGGAAAGAAACATGTTTTAATTAAAAAATAGTACAAGATTACATAATCTCAATGTGAAAGATAGAATATCAACTCTCTAAGAAGCAGAGATCAGCAAACTTTCTGTGAAAGGTCAGATAACAAACAATAAATATTTAGGGCCATAGGATCACAGTTGTAACTACTCAACTCTGCCACTATAGCATGAAAGCAGCACACACAAGATGTAAATGAGTGAGGCTGTGTTTCAATAAAACTCTGTTTAAAACAACAGGTAACAAACTGCCATTTAACAATCCCTGTTAACATTCCTTGAAGAATTTAGATAAGCAATATGAAGATTAATAAGCCTGCTTTAAACACCAGTACTTATTCCTTGATACTTACTCTTCTCTGATTATCCTGTAAAAATCACAACCTCCTCCCACACTCCCAGTGTTTATTATCTGCCTCCCATGATCAACCACAAGTTCTATGAGGGCTGGGATCTTTGTTTATTCACTAATGTAACCTATACTTGTAGAATAGATGCAACATAGATGCTTAATAAATATTTGTTGAATGAACTGAATAAAGGAAGACCAAACTTGTCTCCAGAACCCATTTTATGCCTATTCACATCTATTCTTATCCAATGTTTCTTGGCAATTTCCCGATTCCTCCCTACTTTCTCCTTTATGTGCCCACAGAATCTGGTGCTTGCTGTTATGGTGATCTGTAATTACCTGTTTCCACTAGTGGTTTATAAGCAACATGAGGAAAGAGACTGGGTCATCACAGTCTCTTTTCTACATAATCTTCTGTAGCATAAAGTGGGGTATGCAAATGTCTTTTGAATGAATTAGTAAATGGATATTATCTTAATCCATTCCCTGCCCCTGCCTACCCCACCTAGGACTCCAGTGTCTGTATGCAATGAGCTATATGGTCTGCATTCACTTCCAAAACTGTTATTCTGAGAACCTATATTTTACCAAGATTGGGCTCTTCCCAGGACTAAATGCTGGGTCAATAAAAGAGCAAAAAGATTCAGAATTACAACTTCCACCCTGAAACAGTTTATTATACAATGTAGTGACATAGACATGAACTCCAGAAACTGCCATTCAATAAGAAGGTTAAGTTCCAGTGGGCAAGGAACTTATATACCATCTCCTCAGTGCCTAGCACAGCACCTGGCATATTATATAGGAGCCTATAATAGTTTTTTTTTTTAAGCTCATACAAAGGGCTAGGCCCTGGCCTAAGCAAACATATGAATCACATCATTTAATTTTTACAGTTATTCATTTTTCATCCTTATTTTACAGATGAATAAACTGAGGCTCATAGAAATTAAGTGATTTGCCCAAGAGCACAAAATAAGTAACTGGCAGAACTGCAGTCCACCACTCCAAAGTCAAGGTTTTTAACCATTATACTAGTACTGTTGGGAGAAAAAAAAGGGAAGGAGGGACAGAAATAAAGAAAAGAAAAACAGTCACAGGAGTTCAAATGAAATGGGCAGATCAAAGACAAGCAGCTTCATGGAAGAAATGGTATTTGAGGTAGAACTTGCAGGATGAGTGGGTAAACAAGACCCAAACTGATAAAAAGAAGGGAGATCATTACCTACTGAGAAGGCAGTAAAGGTAAAATACAAGACCATTCACATCATATTTCAGAGATTTGAGGGAGAAAGGGGCCTATTTGGCTAGTTTTCCTAGGGACTCGGAGCAAGAGTGAAAGAGATCGAGGTAGTGGAGAAGAAGCAAGGTCTAAGAAACACCAGTCAAGATGGGGCTGGTGATCACACATGATGAAAGCCAAGCTGATATGTGGTCTGAAGGGTCAAAGTTCCAGGTCTGCAACCAAATCAAAGGAGGTGAGAGGTGTGGGGGATGAGGGGAGAAGAGCTTGGAAAGAAAACAAGGACAAGGTGTTGAGAACAGGGGAGCTAGAAAAAGCGTCACAAGATCTGAGGAAATGTGATGCAGAAGGGGTTCAAAAGCCGTCATCAGGTGTCAGAGACCAGAACCCAAGAGTTTGGGTCGTGTGCAGGGGGCGGGGAGAAGCGGGTGGAGAAGTCAAAGGGTACAGCGTTCTGGAAGGCAAGAGTGGGTCAGAGACAGGAGGGTGGAAGAAACGAAGGGCTGATCCGACAGGTATGCTAAGTGGCAGGTCTCTGGAGTATTCAAAGGTCAACCAGAGAAGGGCGGGGTAAGGAGTGGGTGTAGGGACAGCTGACTGGCCGCCTGGGCTGGGGGACAGCGACAGGGTCGGGTGGAAGGACCAGAGGGCCCCTTTGCTACCCACTGGGTCCTGGAGCAAACCAGCAGCCGCCAACTCCTCGGTGAGGGGAAGGGACCGTCCTCAGAGTGCCCAGCGAAGTCGTGTCCGCCTCCCCCCGCGACCTCGGCCCAGCCGCAACCCACCTCACTCCCGCCGCTCAGTCAGGTACAGCGCCGCCTCGCTGGGCGGGGGAAGGAGCCGGAGACGGAACCCATGAAGGACCCGCCCTGCAGCTCCAGGATTGGGTTCTGGGAGTCACTCTTCCTTCCCATTGGCTGTATTGGCTGCCACAACGCACGAGGCCCAGGCGGGACCGCCAATAAGCGTTGGCCTCGGACGTAGCATGCTGGGAGCTGTAGTCCCGAAGAAAACCGTAGCCTCGAGGAAAACATTGGCTAAGTTGAGAACCGAACTGTGGAAATTGGTTTTGTTTCTAAGGTCTTAAGGTTTCCTTCCTTTGAATTGGTGGCCCTTGAGGGTCATCCAGCGAAGCCTTGAGTCTGGAACCTCACTCAAGATTTATAATTAAAGATTAAAGGAGTGTGGATCTGGAAGGGAGTTTAAAGATAATGTAACACAGTCCCCTTATTGAGGAGCTAAATGTTCCCGGTCCAAAAAACGACCTCCAACTCTCCCAGCGGCGCTGCGCAGGGTTTTTTTTCTGGGTCCTATATGCATCCCAGTTAAATCTGACAGTAGATGCAAGATCACTAAAGTTTCCGGCAATAGGATTTCGGGTTTTGGGGGTTTCATTTTATAAAGATGGTAAAAGCTAAGTGAATATGCAGGCTAACTATAGGTTTTTCAATATCTGCATGATATTTTCAGGGCAACGGTGCGGGGGCGGGGGGGAGCTCTGCCTTCAGAGATAGAGAATAGGTTTGTAAACCCAGCACTGCCACCTAGGCATTTGGAGCCCCATTTTCCCCTCTGTAGAAATTCCTGGCCGATTGTGAGGATTAAATGAGTTCATAGATAGATTGATTTATTGATGAGATAGATAGAGCTTCTGCTTCCACAAATGTCAGTTTTCGTCCTTACCCGACTGCACTCCACCCCATACCGAGGGATTGAACTCAGGAGGCACTCTACCACTGAGCCAAATTTCCTGAGCTTTTTTTTTTTTTTTTTTTTTTTTTTTTTTTTTAATTTTGAGACAAGGGTCTTGCCAAATTGCCCAAACTGACCTCTAATTTGCAATCTTCCTGCCTCAGCCTGGGTAGCTGGCATTACAAGGGTGTGCCACCGTGTAGGGTAGCATCAATTTTCTTTTCAGCTGGTAAATTCTCTCCATGTGCTAGTGGTGATGGTGCACACCTGTAATCCCAACGACCCGGAAGGCTGAGAGAGGAGGATCGCATTGCAGGTCAACAGTGGCAATTTAGTGAAATCCTGTCCCAAATTTTTTTAAATGCAAAGGGCTTGGAATGTATGAAGCACAATGGTAGAGTACCACTATCACTTGGTTCAATCATTTATATATATCTCACAATGGGTGGGGCCAGTGTGTACAATGTTAGTTTTAAGATTGGAATATTCAGGAAAGTGTTTTTAGAACTGAATATGCATGAGAGAAATCAAACACCCGTTGTACACAATTAGTTTATAAATGGATAAAAACAAAACATTAGAAGGCAGACTCAAGAATAGAACTGTCTTTTTTTATGAACTGTGGTTAAAACTTGCTTCAGTGGACTCAAAAGTGTTTTAAAATCCCAATCTCATAATATGTTTTTCTCTTAGCAGCCCAAACCCTTTCCCCTTATAAACTTTTTGTTTATAAGGAAAACAGCATAACAAACAATGGATACCAAAAGCTTTATTTAATAACTGTACAAAATCAAAAAAAATTCCACTCAGTCACTGTGATGGTTAATTTTATGTATCAGCTTGCCTGGGTCACAAAGTACCCAAATATTCAATCATTATTCTGGGTATTTCTGTGAGGATGTTTTTGGATAATATCAACATTTAAATCAGCAAACTGAGTAAAGCAGATTGCTCTCCCTAATGTAGGTGGGACTCACCCAATCATTTAAATAACTGAATAGAACAGAAAGTCTGATCCTCCCCCAACCAAGACAGAAATCACCCTACCTGACAGTCTTTGTATGGTATATTAGTTTTTACCCACCTTCAACTTGAACTGAAAACATTGGTTCTTCCTTGGTCTTGAAGTTGCCAGCTCTATAATCATATGAGCCAAGTCTTATCAATCCTCTTCCCCCACTATATATATATGTACACACACACATTCTATTGATTCTGTTTTCTGGGAGAACACTGTTATAAGTGCTAATGGAAAGACCATTAAACAGATAAAAAGATCTACATATTCACACTGTATATCCATCTGCAAAACGATAGCCAGTATCTCAACAAATAAGCCGTATCACTCCCCAAAATCCAATTCATTATTTTATCCTCCCACCTTCTTATCTTTCAAATAAGAATCTACCAACAACTTCTTTGAAATCAATACTCTCTGACCTAAGAGGCTGTTTGCTGCACAAATAGTCAAGTCTTCCATTATAATGGTCTTGTGGGGGAAAAAAAAAAAAAACTGTCACTTTTTTCTCATAGGGCCTCTCTGAATCTCAGGAAAGTATTCAAAATGGCCAGTGCAACAGACTGGCTCTTCTGACTCTTCTGCCACAACAGACCTATCCCTCTATCTCTGTCCGTTCAAGGCCACACACAGCTGAGTTGCTCTGTTACAGCTGTGCTTCCTAACTGTGCTTCTGAGGATCCTCAGAATTATGGCTGCTGTATTTAAAATTCCTGTACCTGATTATCATCAATATGTAAATTGGGCTTTTGAAAAATGTACATTTGCTCTGAATGTCTCTAAACTATGTTATAAACATTATCAAAAAAATTTTAAAAAGATGGCATATGTAACCCCTCTGCCCTACCCCAGCTCCTGAAAAAAGAAGGAAGGGTGTATGATTTTATTATTTTTAAAAACCTGACTTTGCGGGCTAGAGGTCTAAACTGGGAGTGAGAAAGAGAAAGATGGGGCCAGAGGTGTGTTGTCGGGGGGTGGGGTAAGGGGCAAACAATCCTTGATAGAATAAGTAAGAAGTCAGGGTCTGGGGATCTAATTGCATCATTGAAAGTCCAAATGCAGGATGAATCAGAAGCAAGTACTCAAAAATATCCCCCTGAGTAGAGGACCCTTTCCCTGAATCTTGAGGACACACGTTCAACATCATCTAAACTGAGCATTTGCTTTTCAGGGTTATGGGAACCCTAAAAGAAAGGTAGGGTTCAGAATTGAGCCCTAAAAAAGAAGTGGTACAGATTGAAATCACACAAGGATCTGGATTTCAGTTAAAGGGAAGAGATGTCGCAGGATCAGGTTTGGACCAAGGGCTGGATGTCATGGGAGCGGGACACGAGGCACAGTTCTAAAAAGACGGAGCCTTGAGCCCCTGAAGGGCCGGGCCCAGGTCAGAGGGCCAGGACATCACTGGAGGAAGCTCTGGGGCCTGAGGAGGTAGTAAGGAAGGGTTCACCTTCAGGGACACATCTCCATTAGCATGGCCTTTTCCTTCTGGCGTGGGGACAAGTGAGTCCTCTGATTTCTGGAGTTCTGAACAGATGATTAGAGGTGCTATGTTCTTCCCTCCATCATGAAGACAAGGTTCAAAGAAAGGGCGAAGGGGGCCAGAGAAACTATGAGTGAAAGTAAAGATGTGGGATTTGTCAGTCACGTTGTAGAAGGAGATGATTCCCGCTTCATAGTCCAGGAAAATCCCCACACACCTCGGCGGCTCTTTCAGGCGGAAGGAGGTCTGCGGGGAGGTGAGAGCTTGGTACTCATTACCACGACTCTGTCCACTCTGTCGCAAAAGCCAGTGTCCATTGGCGGGCGAGGCAGTGACCTTCCCCTTCCTGCTCACCGACTCGCTACACACCCCAAGGATCCATTTGGTCTTGTCTCCAACATACACTTCCCAATAGTGACAGCCAGCCGTGAAGTACTCAAAGCCCAGAACACTGACGACGAAATCAAATCTCTGGGGGTTGTCAGGCACAGGCTGCTTTCGGTCACCAAGCTTCACACATCTCCGATCCTCAGAGAGGATGAGTTTGGGATGTGCTGTGTCTGGGTCCAGGGTCACTGCCACTGCAGAAAGTCACAGAGAAATGAGGACTGGGAAGACTAGGTCTTAAGGGATTTTGGGGGGTGTCTTTGGAAAGAGCCATAATCTCTAGGTCTGCAGTCACCATCATTGACCCATTTCTTTTCAAGCCTCCTTGTCCCTGCCACATAAAAACCAGAACCATAGAATACTGTCTTTCAAGAAGTTGGTCACCTGGCAGGGAACAAAGTAAAAGAGGGGAAAGTGCTTCACCTGTCTGTGAGGCTTCTTTAATCCTTGGGAAATAACATCTTTGTCTTTGATGTTCCAAAGAAATCTAATGAATGATTTAAACATAGACTTTGATGTTAGACTCTACAGCCACCTGTCTCAGTCCCAGCTCTGCCATACGCTAGTCACATGACCTTGGGTTTCTTGATCATCTCTAAGCTTAGCTTCATTATCTGTAAAATGGAACTACTAACAGAACCTACATCATAGAGCTGTCACACAGATTGCTGAACTAATGCATGAGATTATGCCATATTCCTACAGAGAGTGAAATTGTTGCCTAAAATTATTAGTAGTATAGAGAAAAATAATTCTTGCTTGAAATTGTTGGTTATGAAGCTTGCAGTGAGTCTCACTTTTGCCCCAAATAGAGGAAACACATTCTTCTTGGGGAGTTAAATACACGAAATCTATATTCTGATGAGATGGTGGGAGTAAATTAGACTGTGAATGTGAGACAGGAGGCTTTGTGAGTTCCAGAATTCCAACCAAGTGTCCCAGTATTCTTTCAATTGATCATTTCAGAGAGTATAAACGTGAGGGAATTAAAGTTCCTGGAAATGAGCTCAAAGCAGTGAAAAGAACCAACCTACTCAAACAGCAGTAGAATTGCAAATTATAAGGAATAAAATTGAAAGAGAAACTTAGAGCCATTAGCACACCTATAATCCCAGCTACTCTGGAGGTTGGGGCAGGAGGATCACAAGTTCAAGGTCAGCCTGGCAACTTAGTAAGATTCTGCCTCAAAATTTGAAAACAAAAATTTAAAGGATTGGGGATATAACTCAGTGGTAGATTGAACCCCTGAGTTCAATCTCCAGTGCTGCAAGAGGAACAGGAAACATTAAAAGATGTAAATCTTTTAGAATAAAATTATGAACTTTTTCATAGTCCATATTATTGGGGTATCTTGCCAACCCATACCCTTCTTCTCTGAGAATCTGGTCACTATCACCCAAGAAAATTGGTCCACAGACAGGTTTATATAAAGAGGAAAAACAGTAACTATTTATCTGATTGTTGTATAAGAAGGACTGTCCAAATCTGAAAGCATTGAAGAGACCACACAGGAAAATATCAATAAAATTGACTTCATAAAAATAAATGCTTGTGTATCCAAAATATTATAAGGAAATTAAAAATGCAAATGAAAAATAATTAAAGGGAACGGGAGCAGACAACTCACAAAGAAGAAATATAAATAACTGATAAACTTAAGGAAAAATCTCAAAAATCATAAAAACGTGCAAAAAAATCAAACCTAATATTTATCAGTGTTCTAAAAGAGGGTAAACTTTCTAAATCTAAATGTGACTCCTAAAAAATCAAAGTTTAAAAAATTTTTGATGAATTCATGTTCCTAGGGGGTGACGGGAAGCGGAAGTACTCGCAGCGCCCGGGAGGGAGGCTCTAGTTCACAGAAGCTGTTGTCATCCGCCACTGAGGTTTTGGGACTTGGCAGAGAAGGCAGAGTGTACAACTGAGACCACTGCTAACCAACTTCAGACTCCAGCTTATCAGCACCCTGGCTTCCTCAGTCAGTCTAAGAAGCCCCAGCCTGAGACCTCTGGAGGAGGCCTCCATCCTTTGTCCAGAGCAGAACAGGATGGCCATTTCCCAGGAATCCCTGACCTTCAGGGACGTGTTTGTGGACTTCACCCTGGAAGAGTGGCAGCAACTGGACCCTGCTCAGAAAAACCTCTACAGGGATGTCATGCTTGAGAACTACAGCCACCTGGTGTCTCTGGGGTATCTACTTGCCCAACCAGATGTGATCTTCAGGTTGGGACAAGGAGAAGAGACCTGGAGGGCAGATGGAAGGACTCCGATACAGAGCTGTCCAGATGTATCCATTTTTGCCTCATGTATTTTGAAGTGCTGTTATTAGAAGTCTGGCAAGTTGATGAGCAGATAGATAACTACAAGGAAAGTCAAGACAGACCTCTGTGGCAAGCTGCAATCATAGACAAGGAAACACTGAAGGATGAAAGTAATCAAGAATGCAGAACATGCAGAAAAATCATTTATCTGAGCAAATGCTTTGTTTCTGTAAGACGAAGACTCCCTAAGTATTATTCATGGAAAAGTTGTTCAAACCATAATTTTAATTTTCTTAGTCAAATCAGAAGCTATGTAAAAAAGAAAAATGATGGTGTAAGGTAAATTGGAAATTATGTCTGCATTCTAATCTTGATAAAGCCCAACCTGCAGAGAAATTTTTTGAACCCAGTCAACAAGGAAAAGGCCTCCACCAGAAGCAAGCCCTTAATAAAAGATAATTCAAACCGGGAAGAAATTCTATAAATGTACTGAATTTGGTAGTGTTTTTCTAGAAAACCAACCTTGTTACCCATCAAAGAATTCACACTGGAGAGAAGCCTTGTGAATGCTGTGAATTTGCAAAAACCACCAGCCAGAAGATAGCCCTCATAGCACACCTGAGAACTCATTCAGGAGAGAAATTCTATGAATGCAGTGTATGGGAAAACCTTTTTCCAGAAGGCATTCCTCATCAAAAATCAGAGAATTCATGTAGGAGAGAGACACTATAAATGCAGTGACTGTGAGAAAGCAGTCAATAGGAAATTCACTCTCATTTAATATCAGAGGATTCATACAGGGGAGAAAAATTATGAATGTAATGAATGTGGAAAACTTTTCAGTGTGAAATCAACTCTCATTGTGTATCATATAACTCATACAGATGAGAGAGGCCCTATGATGACTGGGAAAGACTTCAGTGGGAAGACACCTCTCACTAAACATCAGAGAAGTCACACAGGACATAAAACTTAAAGTCTACAAATAAATTTTCAGGTGGAATAACTATTCTTTAGTTATACATTGTTACACACTGTGCATCAAAGAATTCATTGAAAGTAATCATGTAAATCCAGTGAATATCAGAAAGCCTTCAGATATTGCTCAGCCTTCATTTGATTTAAGAAAACTCAATGTTGTAATATTTAAAGAATGTAATAAACATAAATTTCATTTAAAAAAAATTTTGATAATCAAATACATGGATTTGATTTTAAAAATTTTAAATTGCAGTCTGCATCAGAAAGGAAATGGAGCCAAATCTAAGGCTACAGAAGAAAATGATCCTCCTGCCCCAACCTCCAGAGCCTTCAGGAGGATGGGTTCTGAATGTGAATCAATCTGATTAGTATAACTTACCAAAATGTAGCCGGGCTCTTCTCCAGCCTGAAAGACATAAAAGAAGTGCCACAGTTGGGTCATGAATATCTCCCAAAGATCTGTGTATTGAAGGATTGGTCTCAACCTGTGACCCTGTTAGGAGGTGATGGAAGGTTTAGGAGATGGGGCATAGTGGAAGGAAGTTAGGTCCTTGGGGATATGCCCTTGAAGAGGATATTGGGATTCTGGCCCATTTTCAGTTTCTCTCTTTGCTACCATGAAGTGAGCAATATCTTCTGCCACACACTCTCACCATGATGTACTGCCTCTCCAAAAGCCCAGTCAACGGGGCAACCAGTTATTGACTGAAACCTCCATAACTGTGAGCCAAAAC